>NW_027437197.1:14798291-15998291 GCF_033239565.1 Halichoeres trimaculatus
CAACACAAAAGAAGATAAGACATTCAAGCAGCACACAAAGGAAGCATTAGTCAGCAGAATTAACATCAAGCTTGGCTTTATTCGGGTGAATCCATCTATTGTAATCATTCAAGTTCACAGTCATATCTGGCCTGCATGCATTTCTTTTTATTGCTTTAATGGCTTCAATTTCACCCACTGCACAACCTATACACGAGAGTCTTCTTTGTGCATTGCACAGATGTTAAAGTTATCTCTCTTAAAGCTGCAGATGTTGCAGTAACTGTTGAATCTAAAGGTATTTAAAGACATGTGAAGTATTGTGTCACTCCGCCATCTTGCATTAATATCCTCATTGCGAATAAACCTGGCCATGAGAATCAGGAGGAGTAATCCTGATACCTTGACAGCTTTAATGTAAAGTTCTTTTTAAAGATGTGTCAGGTGTCATAATGAAGCTATATTTCTGTCTTTAGATCATCTGGGGCAAGACAGCTTGCAGTCTTTGTACACTGTGCCTCATTAAGGAGTGAAGAACGTGGTGGGCAGCTCTGCTTTGATTGCTGGATCTTATTTAGATCTTGATTTGAAGAGCTGCGCCAGACTGCAGGAGAGTAATCAAGGTGAGGTTAAGATTACAGGATGTGTTTTGCTGTTTCCGCTGTTAGAAAGTAACTTTGTTACGTGGATTGAGCGTGCTCTGCAACATCCCTGAATCCAAGCCATAGGCTTTATAAAACATGGAAATATTCTCCCTGACGTCACGCGTCTGTTTCTGAAACGGAAAATGAAGCGCATAAGGTATCCCGGCCATATTGGTAGTGGCAAAGGCTTTGCGTACAGCTATAGGGCACTTGTTGGTAACATGACCCTGAGCTGTGCCTCTGATTGGGTGAGCTTGTGATCTTAATATCCTCTGAACTGCCTGGTTAGAAAAATTCACCCACATACAGTGTGTGCTAATAGTAAAACTAGCAATTCAGACAGGAAGTCTTTGCATCCAGTATATTTTGTTTTGTGTCTCGTATTAAAGCATTGTGATGCATATCGGTTTAAAAAAGAATTGGTAGTTTCTGTTAAAGCTGTGATGTATGGACTTGTAGCCATCTATATGTTTTAAAAACTGGGTAAAATGAGCTTCAGCTTCAGCCTGCTCCTTTTCAGACTACCATGTTGTTTTGTTGCTATTTCTCGCTCAGTTAACAAGTTTGTCTGAATAAACTTAAACTTGAAACTTGAAACTTGAGACGTTTTTGAACCAGGCTGCAAATTTCTGCTTTGGCAACGTCTTTTTTAGGCTTGGTGTGCGTGTGACTTCTGGTACTTCTGGAGCCAGCCTCAAGCAGACACTCGAGAAACAGTGGATTTTAGCCCCATATTCTTTGACCGGAGGTTGCCGCTTGATCCAAGCCTCAGTGCAGGCCCGCTACAGGGGCTGCTGAGGTTCACAGAATCCCTTTAGGATTACCCAGTATGGATGCGTGTGTGTGTGGGGGGAAGGAATGCACAGTCAGAGGGTGGGCGCAATGCAGCGCACAACTCAGATATGGTTTCCTCTTGGCGTGCAGCCAGCATTTACATATGAATAAATATGAGGGTAAAATCAAATAAATAAAAGGCAAGCAGGGAAAAATAATCCTGTTAAAGATCAAACAGCAGGCTCTCTTTTCCCTCCTCCTGCCGTTCACTCCTGCTTCAATTTTTCTTCAATTTATACCTCAGCTCGTCTTCGCTCCCGCCTCTTTCACTTTCTCCTCACTTTCCTCACTTCGTCTTATACTACACCATCACTTTCAATATTCATGTCTGGCTCCCCACTTCCTCTTCCTCTCCATCTTTCCTCCATCTCCCATCTGCTTTTCGATTTCATGGCCAGCCATATCTTCAATCTTGCACTCTCCCCTTTTCCCCCTGTCCGACGCTCTCTCGCAGCCCTCCCTCCCTCCCTCTTTCCATCTCTCCTCTCCAGTGCAGAACTAAATGGAGATTAATGAAGGGAGGAAGATGTGTCTGTCATCCAGACAGTCTGATGCAGCCACCACCGCCACACTGAAGTCCAGGATCTATTCAAAACACACCAGAGAAAGCTAGGGGCTACTGCTGCTGCAGCTGAGAAGAAGTGCAGATTAGCTTCCACTTCTATTTAGATGATCTGTAAATATAAACCACAGCAGTGGAGCATGCGTTCCTTTCTGCACTGATATGAGGGTTTTCCATCCCATCTCCCTTCCTCACTTTTATCCCATCATTGTAGAATATTCAGAGCACACCCCAGTGTCTCATTTCCTCCCTAAGTTTAAATCCTGACAACTGACGGCCGCTCGCTGCTCACACGCCAGTCATACGACTCTGATAAGCCCCGCAGGAAATTGACTCGTATTTTAGAGCTTCATCTCCCACATCACTTCCTTCTACCACCCATCATGCCCTTGGTTAGAGGTCAAGCGGCTTTGGCTAATCTCATATGCAAATTTACACATGGTGGAGTGTGAACATGAGGGTGATGTTTGAACCGTGTCCATAATTCATGAGACATTAGCAAAGACAAGTTTCAGTTATGTTGGAGCACAACTTCAAGCTGATATCAGCTTCCTTGGAACAGTTTGTGTTTTCTAGGAGCATGACAGGAGACTTAAATGAAGCTGTGTTCATGGTGCACATATATATGTGTGTGTTCTAAAGATTACTTTGCCAGTATTTTTGCAGTGTTGGATATTTCATTTTCTTTTTTTTTTTACCTTCCTGTTTCAGCTCAGATAAAGATCACGACTTCACCCATGAAATATTGTCCAATAATCATGAACAGAGATCCTGCTCTGTGGGGGAAACCCAAGCAACGAACACCAATCTTGAAATATGAAGCTAATATAAGGAAGTACAGAAAACTGCAGTTTCTCAAATGTCCACTGGAGGCTGGCTGCAGAGGCATCAGAAACCATGTACACACCCATTCAAAACAGCCGATCTTTATGGTAATAGACATCTTTACAGCACTTCCCAACCAGAACCTTCAAAGTTGGATCAGGTATCAGTGGGAAAGGTACAAATTGTAGTGCCAATCTTGGCAAACAACTCTATACCAATTTTTTAAGGGCACTTTTCTATTTTCTACTATAACTTTTGTTGCCACTTAAAGAGCTTGACACTATGGCTAAATAATGATTAAATGAGTTAAAAAAAAAATCCCACAATGATTTTCACTTTGTTTAAAGTATGTGGTTACAAACACTTGTATGATACATGAATTTCCTTTTTTTTTTTTTGCTGCATTACCAGTCTACAGAGTAAAAACGTTTACAATTAAATATTGATTTCTGTACATTCTGAAGCTTTGTTTTTACCAAACTGCGGGTAAATGTTTAAATATTTTATAGTTAAATAAATATCTACAAAGTAATTTTATATGTACTCATTTTTTGCCTCTAACCCAAAACAATACCAGTCATACCCCCCAGTAAGGCATGCAGGGTATTATTTTGACTGTGGTATCGGTAGGGGTCAACATTAGGGGTTATTTTTGTAAGTTCTTAAAGTTTTCAAGATTGACAGATAATCAGTTACCTGTACCTGTTAGCAAGGAGGCTAGAGACCCCAAATCCACCTCTTGAAAAGAACAGAAAGTGAGGTTAATGTTTCCAATATGGCAACCACAGACACCTGAGTTCAAATTCTGCATCAGCAAGCAAAGGGGGACATCATGGGAACTACATGTGTATTTAACAGTCTATGAATGAAACCGTGTCCAATCAGGAAACAAAGTCATGGATTAGAATTAAACATTGAGCATATGGTACGATAGACAAGCTTGTTGATTTGTGGCATCATGCACCTGGTTTAACGCCACAATGAAGCTGCCAAGAAGAGGAGTTAAAGTCAAAATACTTCCACAGTAGATGCATGAGGTAGCTGAGCTTGAAACCCTGACATCTCTTGCATACTTTTTAACCCTAAAGTCACATTTGGCGGCAACAGTTTTCTGGCAGTTTCCAGTTTTGTGAGAGAGAACTGAACAAATCTTTATGCATTTCTTATCTTTTAAGATTTTTACACAAGTGGCCCATTTCAGTCAGCCTTATACTAATAAATTCCCCACATAGATATTAAAAAACAACACTGCCAACTTCAACAGCTACATGCTCTAAATCGTGGAGCTCCAGGTTGTGACAATGTCGACACCGCCCATCTTACCACATGGCAGGTGATGTCCTTCACGACCCGAATGTGGAGCTGGATGGAGAGCAAGAGCCAGAACCACTGGGGTTACCACATCGTCAGGGAGGTTTAGCTGGAAGTTGAGCCACAGGCCAAGCTATGTTTTTATCAGCTGAATATTACCACACTCTCTTACTGAGATGTTCATGTCAATGTTGATGCTCGAGGGTGTGTGTATTAGACAAAAGGTGAGTACTCTCAGCACAACACACTAACCAAACAGCTCAAATTAAAAATAAACATTGTGATGAAGATGATGCATTTACTCAGAGTAATTACTACATCAATTATAACCCATCCACAAATAGGCCATGTTTAACGCCACAATCAGCCGTTTATACCCACACACTCTCACTAATCAACACTCACGTAGCCCTGGTGGATTAGAAGCTGTTTATGAGAGCCGTATATTCATCTATCTATTGTTTCCCCTTCCCTCAGCCTGACTCTATGGTGCTTTCAAGGCACAGACATCTCCTCTGGAGTTTTCTGAAGCAGCATGCACAGCAGCCAGTGGAACGCAGCGGGGAAGCCGGGCTCATGTGACTCCTCCACTGGTGAGAAAGAGGGAGGAAAGTGACAGGCTGGCAAACACAGCAGGGACTGCAGTTAAGTCGACAGGAAGACTCCTGTGAGGCTACTGCAGCTTCGCTTGGAGGAGCCGGAGCTGAGTTACATGAGAGCATCTGCCCAGTTAAAATGGAGTCCAACTTCTGCATCTGTCTCCAGTTTCACAGCTAGAACCAGAGCTTTGCTGGGGGACTTACACAACCTGGAATCAGAGGCTTGCAGTGTGTTTACTCATCAGTTTCGATGGATGAGATGGTGACCTAAAAAGATAACACAGGAGGAATGCTTCACAGCAGAATCTGGCAGAAGATGTATTTCTAACTTTCCTCCTGTAATTAAAAAAATACCGACATTGATGTGCTTTTGTAGCTGACTGTTATTTTTCCTTGACCTTTACTTCTGGACACATCAAAGAATAAACCAACAATAAATATCTCTGCTTTAAGACAGGCTCACAGAGTGGACTTTATTTTCTAACATTTTCTACAAGAATCAACATTAGTACTTGTCCTAGAATGATCCCAATACACTTCATCCACCACTTCTTCTGTCTTCCTCCTCATGCCTTCATCCCTCTTCCTCATAAGCCTGGAGGTAATTCCTCTGTCAAGTTTGCTCATCTGTGACTCTTACATATCCACTGCTGGGACCCTGAATCCATCTCACATAATGTATAACCACATGAACGAGCACATATAGCAGCTATGAATATGTGCAAGTCACACTGCCATTGCAAACCAAAATAGCATCTCATGATTGGTAAAGGCCAATGGTTGGCCTCAAGGTTTTACATAACAGAGGGTTCAGAGGTAGACCTATAATAACAGGAGAAGCTTATTCAACACCAAGTCTTGCATAACTAACGGTTCTTTTTACAATGCTCAAAAACGTTGATCATGATAGAATGATGAGCAATTCAACTCAAAGAAGGGAATGAGAGGTGGGAAGTATAAACTAAATACCAGAACGTATCTCTCAGAACTTGGCCCTGAACAAGTCTTTTAAAGAGTTCAGAGGCGTGATATAACATAAGTCTTTACAGGTCAAAACTTCCTTCATATTCAAAGGCTTTTATGCAACACCATGGGTGAGATCTGCAAAGGTTATTGGAGGCGCAGTCCTTTGTGCAGGTTAATGTTTTTGGCATGATTGTTCAAGCCCACCTTGCACAGCTTATGCACACCTTTCCCATTTTCCAAATCTAAATATGTCAAAATGTGCTGCACTACAAATTCCAACTATTGGTCCAACATGGACAACATGGACCATTCCAGGGACTGAAGATGACATGAGGATGGACCGTCTTATGGGCTAAAACCTGTCTGAACATGGATTTATGTCAGGGTGGAAGATGACTCAAGCTACGCCTATTCTTCAGGACTTTATGAAGCCATGATTCAATTTGACTATTTTTAGGGATTAGGAAAAATGGATCCACACTTTGGCTAAAAACTGTCTAAATATGGTTAAGACATGTTTTTTCCGGGCCAAATATTGTCTTGAAAAGAACTATCTGTATGATGGAATCTGGTCTAAAGATGGGTTGTCATTTGAGCATGGGAACCTTTTTCAGGGGCATTATGATTTAAAATAGGCTTTTTTTCTGGGCATTGACCATCTGTTGATTGATTAGTGTCTAAAATGGTCAAAAGGATAACATATATGTGACCCTTCATATGTACATTTTTTGCAGCTTGAATTGAGTTGCAAAGTTGCAGATGACTTGTTTGGATCGGGAAAAAAATGTTGCAAATCTTCAGTATGGATCATTTTAAGTAATGATAATGCTCTGAAAAATAACTATCTTCAGCTTCAAGAATTGGCTTTTGGAGCCAAGTCGTTGGCGACTGACACATCACCTGGCTTCCCACCTCAGCTTGTAGCAAAGTCAGGAGCACTGAAAACATCAGAGTAAACTTAAAGGAGAACAATAGAACTGTCCATGCTGGTGATCCCTGCAATCACACCAGGATCAGTGAAGCCCTTTTGTTGTTGCTTGCCCCACCTGACCAACATATCTTCAGCATGAAATGAAACAGAGAAGAATGAAGGAGAAGATTAAAAAACAAAAGTCTCACAGAACCAAGCCAATCTGTCTCAAAGAAAGCAGGAACCAGGTTCATCCACAGACCAGTGAAACCTCCTGGAGCCTCTGCAGCTCTTATCATCCGTCTGTTTTCTAATTGAAGGATTAATCAAGGCATGGCTTGATAGCTTAAGAGAACCGCTCACAGTCAGAGAAATTCAGCCCTGAATTCAGACACCAGGTAGTAAGTAAGAGTGCTGAGAAGAAGAGAGAAATATGGTTTGAAATGTTATTACCGGAGGAGTTTAGTGGCTCTTGGGTAAACTGAGAGTCTGACTGCATTTCAGAACTGAATCAGAAAGAGGCAGTGAGGAAGTTTAATGCAGTTGAGGGATGTTTTTTGATTACCTTAGATGAAAATGTGTTCTGACATAAAATATGTGAAGCCTGGAAAACTGCTATCATTCCATTCATCTTTGCTCCAGTATTTACCTCAGTCATCTTCTCTCTCTATTCAATCAGAGCTCTACCTCTCTATCATTTGATCTAATGTTAGATTCCTTCCTCTTTTTGTCTTTCACTTCCTTCACATTCATATGGTAATACTCCTATTTTAATTCCTATTCCTGCAATGTTCACTTTCCCATCCATCCTGTTATATCAGACCCTCCCTTCCCCCTTCCTCTCTTCTTCCCATCCTCTTTTGATCTTGGCGCTGAATTATTCCATCTTACCCGGGCTTTTAATTCTCTTGATTGAGCCAATTACCTTCTGGCTGGATCAATGTGGGAAAGGTAATGATTTAAATGGCTGCTGCATAAAGCCACATAACCACTTCAACTGGTGCAAAAAGGAAAAGGGAGGGCAAAGAAAGGAAGGAGGAGGAGTAGGGAAGAGCAAAGGAAGGTGGTTAAGCAGAGGGAGGGAAACGAATATCCTCTCTGTAACACAACCGTGCATGATTCAGCATGTACGCGTAAGTGCTTCATTTTGTGTTCCTGCCTCTACCTGCTGTATGTTACAATGTAAAACCAAGCAGGGGAGGCAGGCTGTGCGAGCCTTGTTTCCTCGGGGATTATCTAAAATGTATGGGCTCAGTGGAAACTGGGTCAGTCTGATCCTAAATGGTGCCATCGTAGCAGAAACCCACTAAGTCAATATCCATCAGAATCCTGCAGCCGCTCTCCCTCTTGTCATCCTTCCTTACTCGCTATTCCAGGTCATGTAACATGCACGACCCTGCGCATAACACACTTGCATACTGTATATGAGCACACACAAATACACTCACACACCCATCATTGCGACTTGTCTTCTCCTGTTGAGTGAGCTGTCCCATCTTATTTGGCCTTCCTCCTTCATCCTCCTATCTATTATTGATGTAATGGAGCATTGTATCTAAATGCAGCTCTGCCTGTGACAAGCACTTCAGCCTGAAGGGAACCAGGGAAGCAAGCCAACGCCTGTGAGCGCCTACTGGGTTCGCTTGGGGGCCGAGTCAGCGAGGAGATGGATGAATGATTGGGCAGGTGGTTATCTTGGGCTTTGGCTTGGCCTGACACAGATATCTGTGGCACAGGGCTTTCTGTTTCATCCCAACCATCTGAAGCCATGCTCAAACATGGAACATGCAGCACTACTGGCACCTCGACACTGTAATGACAATTTATGACTTCACATAAGGTGTGCATTATGTGAATGTCCCATATGGCTTCATTAAGACAGCTCAACAAAGAGAGAAGCAGAGTTATGGCTGGAAAGAGGACTGGTTTAAAGTTGTTACTGAAAAGAAAGAAAGAAAGAAAGAAAGAAAGAAAGAAAGAGGAGTGATCTGAAGTCTCTCAAAGGCTTTGGCACTGATGAATTTTAAAACACCTATGCAGGTGGAGCCTTAATTGATGGAAACTGAAATCATGAAGGACACTCAACCTGCAGCTCCAGATATCTGTTTTTTTGTTCTGTGTTCATATATTCATGCTTCTCATTGTCGATTTAAACAGTGCTCAAGTATCAAATGAGATTATTTTAACAACTCCAGCTGTTCAACGATTCATTTTAAATCTCAATTAATTACATTTTGTTTCATTTCATTTCATTTTCTTAAGTTTTAGGTCCAAATTAACAATGGAAAGAAATTCTACCACTATTATTAATTTGAGAATCAAATGAGTGCAATATTATTCTCTTAATGATAATGGCTGTAAGAGTTCTTGTTAAAAGCTGCTGCACTGCTGCTGAAAACCACAATTTTAAGGTAGGTGACAGCTTTAAGTTTCTTCAGCGAAATAGTGTTTACTTCTATTTCAAAGGATAACACTATTACTATAGTGTCTGTGCTGTGCTGTTATTCTCATTCGACTCATTGACAGCTGGTGAGCCCTTTTTATGTGAAAGCATTTGCAGTTGCAGTTTGCTTCTTTCTCTGTGAAACGTCATTAAGATTTCAGCCACATGTTTGTGGGGATTTGCACGCTCCAAATATCACTCTATTGGCTTTTGTGACGGGGTTGCCTCTAGATTTCAATGTGATTAGCTGCACCTGCATGCTTAGCTCCCAGATGGTAGCACAAACACAAAGACGTTTGATAACACCGTTATTACTAAATGTCAAAACACCTGGGAGTTGTTATTCTATTTTTTTTTATTTTTTTTTTATTGAAATTCTGTTTACAAGAACTTTGATGTTTTTCAAATGTGGCAAGAGCATGGGCTTAAACATGGTGCACCAAATTGGATAAAAAGTACTAGGGATGGGTACCTTTCATGTATGAAATGATATGGTACTGATGCCCGGTACCTGGCAATCAGTTCACCAATACTAAACGGTACCAATTTTAAGTAATTTTTTGTGCTTATTTGGTAAAAAAATAACAATTTGTTTGACTCTTTTTTCTTGTTTTTCAATTTAACATATTTATTCTTTGATACATAACCTTACAATGCTGTGTTCATGTCCAGGATGGAAAATTGTCTACTATTCCATTCCCTCATAGTCACAAGGATGCATTTAGGTACCCGAACATGGTAACTTTTGATTTTTTGTGAATTGGTACCTGGTACTTTTGACAGATTTCAGTCGGTGTCTATAAAAGTACCTAATTTAGTACCCATCCCTAAAAAGTTCTGCATATGATCTCTGACAGCTGTAAAATAAAGTGTTCAAGGATTGGAGGATGGCACCACTACCCTGAAGGGAAATTTTAAGAACTGAGGATCTGACTCACATAATTTCTGAAACAATAAGACTTTGAAGCTCTTTTTAAGGACCTTTTTGCTTCCATCAAATTTAGCGTCCCCTGTGGACGTTGATGCATTTCTTTTTTATTTGCTGATTCTGGCAGGGGAGTTTTATTGGTCAACCCTAATTTCCTCTGATTGAATGTAGTACCAATACATGAGAAATGTGGAGGAATAACCACCAAAAGCTGAAACAAAAGCCTAACAATCACCAATAACATCCCGAGGAACACTTAATGCTCCTTTGAAACTCTCCACTGGGCTTTTTTTTTGTTTATTTGTTCCTGAGGAGGAACCAGCCAACGCCTGCATTAAGCCACACAAAATGTATGGATGGAGTTGCTGTATCTGTGGGTTATTCTCTTAGACTAAGGAGTTCATTCAGATTTATTGAGAGTGTTGCTGAAATGTAACTAGGCAAGATTCAGGATGCTCATTCAGGCATGAGATGAAGATATTAAATTGCCATCTGAATAACGTGTCTGAAAGGAGCTTAGCGTACAAAAAGGGAGGCTTTACGTCACTTTGGTCAAACATGTATTGAGGCAGGGATTTTGGATATTATCATTTTAATATAGACTGAGGGCTGCAGGTCAACATCTGATCTGATCCAGAGGTGGAAGAGAGTTTCAGATATTTGAGGATTAGCAGTGAGGATGCACTGAGGGTACACTGGCCAGTGCCTGTTAATCATATCTATTTATCATGACAGGATTTTTGAAAACATGTGAAAGCCTGAGTCAAAGTCCCCTGATTCGATGCTGAAAACACAAATCTAGGCAGCTCAGCCGTTTCCCCCAACTGTGCTTTTTTTCCTCATGTTTTTTAGGAATCCTGAGTGGAATTCTATTCTCGTTGCCTGATCACACACCAGCCAAAGTGCAGCAACCTTTGTGGGCCATTTGAAGTCCAAAGTCCATCTGAACCACTTAACCGAGGACAAGGAGGCTAACAGCAGATTGGGTTACCACAGCAACTAGAGGCCAGTTCTGCCTGGGAGGTCAGTGGTGATCTGTTCCCTTCAGAGGAGATGATGTTGAAGAGGCAGAGGAAGCATTAGATCAGTGGAGGCAGAGCAAAACTGCCTCTTTGAATCCTTCACTCCTTTTTTCTACCAAGGACTTTTTTTTCCTGAAATGAAATAGACTACTTCAACATACCAGGACCTTTATCCCTCCCATAATTCAGTTGACTTTGCTTTCTCAGACACAGACTGTATAACAACTATATGTCTGTGTGTATGTACATCACTATAGAGGAGGCTTTAAGAGCTGTAAAGTTGTAAACATGTTTGATTTCATAAACACGTATTGTAGAAAAATGAATGAATCTGAAACCTGAGTATTTTTGAAAACACTATGTTCTTAATTGAGATTTTCACAAGACTTTCTTAAATGTTGAGGTCACTGGATAAAAATCTCAGAACTGGTTCATTACATGTTGGAGGGGCAGGCCTCAATCACCAAGGTCTGCCCTTAGCTGGCCAGTCAGAAGGAAGGGGGGTTGTGGAGCAGTGAGCCTTAAAGGAACAGCAGCTCAAACAAAGTGTTACAGACGGAGGCTGTATTAGGGTTTTTCTACATCAGGCAGAGAAAAATAAGGATTTCGTTGAGCTGCAAATCATGTAAAGATACTAGGGGGGCACCAGAGGGACAGAGCTAAGACTAGTCACTCTGACTTTCACCTTTTGCATACTTAATAGCTGTATAACTCCCTTCCAGCACACCTTCAGCACATGTCTAATGCGCACTGATAACTTGACCTTTCAGTCACCCCAGGACAAAAACCAAGAAGCCTGGAGGAGCTTTTAGTCTTTTTGCTCTCAGTATGAAAGAGCCAACCCAAAACCCGTTTAAGATCAACATTTGCATAAAGATTTACTCAGAAAGAAAGCTGTTTCACTAAATCAAACACAGCTCCCTGGGTGCTCTTTTACCTCACCGGGTTCTTTGGTGATTGGATACATTTTGAGTCATTAATAAGTTTATTTCTTTAAAACAATGCTTTAAAAGATGACTATGACTGTGATCCTGGTGTCTTTTTGAGTTTTACATAATATCAAATATTTGCATTAAGTGACTTTTGTTTCTGTTCTGTTTCTTCACTTGTAATTACTTTAATTTGTTTTTGTTTTCTTATTAAGAAGTTTAAGCTAATTTTTTATGTGACATCCAAAACAAAGACCTGCCTCAATGGCAGTGGTGATTGATGAAGCTTAAAGAAGAGCTTTATTCTGAAAAATAATGTTTTGGAAATAATAATAGCCTTCCAGGATAGTTTTTGTTTCTCTTCAGATTTCATTAACACAACCAAAGCTGTCTGCATGGAGCGTTTATGATAGGGAGAGCAGCAGAAGGCCATCGCAGTAAAGAAAAAGTAAAAAGAAGTTGTTTGCCATTTCTATAACTGCATCCCACTTTGTGCCTCTGTTATGGGCCGTGTCATTGAAGCTAAACTTTAAACAGTAAACTTTCACAATCAGAATTGCGAAGAATTCCAAAACCAATTCATAGAAGGATGAAAAGCACACCCTGCTTTGCTTCTGGATGTATTTATACCTTGAAAATCAACCACTTCCTTTCAAAATGACTACAAGGGCAGATGTGATGAAAGCACAACATTTTTTGAGCTGAGGGCCAGTACAGTGTGCACTTGTCCAATGAGCTTTCTGCTCCTTGAAAATATCTACATCAGTAATTTTCACAGTAAGGTTAAAGGCCCTATGAGGACCTGTTGTTCTGTGTTGATTTTGGCGCCTCCTGTAGAAAACGTTAAAAAGTTGTAGTTTTTGTGTGGGGATGTAAATGTCTTCAGTTATCCTTTCGCTAAGAAAGCAGTGTGACCAGTAGATGCATGGTTACATTGCTCTGTTTTGTGCCTGTCTATGCAGAAATCTCTAGGATGGATCTTTTGTCAAGCAGGTATTTAAAATGTAAATCTGCAGAAGCTTGTGAGTGCATTACCCAACAATACCTTTTCTTCCTACATGTGCACAAATTCAATTGTTTTCTTCCATTAATTCAGGATTCTCCTCTGTTATGCATAATCCTGTCTCCCACCCAATCTCTCTTATTTCTGCCCACTCTGCACATTCAGGTTGTTCACTCCTTTAGCGACCCTTTTCTCGACTCAGCATCACGTAATCCTGCAGTACACATCCTGTTCCATCTACTGCCCAGGTTTCCCCGTTCCCAATTTGCCCCTTTCCTATTCTATAGGCTCCTGCCACTCACCCACAGATGGCATAATCCCTGTCATATTGTCACATTACTGGAGTTCAGATGCTAATGGTTGCACTGCTAATCCAGCTGCTGGCAAGCCTGGACCGGTGCCCATACCGGCTCTGCCTGGCTCTGTAACAGCTGCGCCTTTGCTCAGTCATGCCAGTGATTCACCGGGGATCCCAGACACGGAGCAGGCATGCTGGTGGACGGAGGAGTGGAAACTGCAGTGGACAGGGCAAGAGGCGCTGAGATGTGGTTTCCTCCAGCTTGTTGTTTGATCTAGAAAAAAGCTGGAGGACTGCACTCTGAGGACAAAACAGAACTGAAAGGGAGTGCAAAATTGCAAGAATGGGAGTGCATCATTAGCACTGTTAAAAAAAAAAAAAATCAATAATAACATTAAGCAGCATGAGGAAGCACAAGTACCAGTTGACAGTAAAACAAGATGCAGAAGACTAAGACCTCCTCTGTGCTGAAGGCTTCTGGAAGGAACTTCTGCTCTCAGTCATTAAATGGATCCATATCTGCTCATGTCTATTCAGAGGGCAGGGAACTATTTGAATAATCAGGCAATAGTTTGCAAGGACTTTCGACTAGTAATGATAATGATGATAGTAAAAAGAAGGCAGACTTATAAAGTGCTTTCAAAGGTACTCAAAGAGGCTTAACAAGAGACAAGAAAACAGAAATAGATATGTAACACAGAAAACAAAAACAGAAAAGAGAGATTATGATGGTGGAAGTTAGATCTTGAAGAAGTGTGTTTTGAGTTGATTCTTAACTGTGAATGTTAGGAGGAAAGGAGTTTGAGAGGGTTGGGGCAGCAATTGAGAAGGCTGGGTCTCCATTGGCACAGTGCTTCGTCCTGATGATGGGGGTCAGGAGGTTTGTGTTTGAAGATCTGAGATTGCAAGTGGGGAGTGACGTTGGAGGAGGGGAGTAAGGTTGCTGAGAGCATTAACAGTGATGAGCAGGGGCTTGAATAGGCCTGAGACGATGGTCAGTTAATCAATTGATTGTGCAATAAATGATATTAACTCAATAATTTTCCGGGCTAGATATATCTCCATGTGCATGCGTGTTTGTTTTTGTAGTTTGAGATGAAGCTGATGAGGCCGATGAAGCCTCATGGATGAGAGGAGAAACGTCTTCAGAAACTCTAAACAGTTTGGAGCATTTGGAGCACACAGAGAGTGTAGTTTGCTACATCACAAAATAAATTATGTCTTTTAACTCAGTTTTTTATTCAAGTGCAATTTTTGACTGTGAGCCCATTTTATATCTATTGTTTGTTTTTTGGATATTTGAAAGTGATTAATATTCCAATTACATTAGTTAAAAAAACACGTGAAATGAGATTTTATCGCATTTGAAAAGGTGTATAGCATTATTTTGATATATATATTTATATCAGTGGTTAATCTGGTCTAAAAATAATATTGTCAGTAATATTGTTTATCATCAATGAGTGTGGGACAATATATCATCCAGCAAAATTTGTCATCGGCCCAAGCCTAGTCTTACAATTGAAGTTTTGGACATGCTGTAGTTAAAGAAGGTGGGTGAAGGAGAGGCCCTTAAGAATGCTAGTGCAATAGCCCAGTCTGGAGGTTATGCAAGCATGATTGAGTTTTTCAGCAGCAGAGGAAGTGAGGGCAGGGCAAAGCCTGCAAGAAAGATGTTTCGTTGATGTTCTTTACATGTAATTTGAAGGAGAGAGTGGGACCCAGGGTGATGTATGTCTGTCAATGTTGAGGGAAAAGTCCTGGGAAGAGGAGAGGCAGGATTCTGGGCCAATGATAATGGTTTCACATTTGTTGCAGTTAGGTTTAGGGAAGTTGCTGTTCATCCAAGTTTTTATGTCAATGAAGCAGTTGGTGATGGTGGAGAGAATGGCGTAGCTCGAAATGCTCATGCTTTTTATACATCTTTGTTAACGTCACTTAAATTTACTAAAATGTCTGACAGGAAAAGAAATATTGTTGCTTACATCACTGTAGAGACATAAATAGGAGTTGCTGTGCATGCTTTTCCCTGAAAGAGCAACAGATAATATGTAACACAGCAGAGAACATACTGTTTCTGTGTATCTTACATATGTACGTTCACATACAGGATGAGAATGAGCCTTAGCAAACAACCAATTACGGTCATAACTGTCTGCAACAACCTCTGGGAAATGGAAATGTTTTACTACAAATATGGAACATACTTAAGCTGCAGAGCTGTGAGGCATTTCCTGTTTGGTACAAAGTTGTTCCAGCAGCTCCCTGAACCATTAGAGGAGCACAAAAGGTTTGCCTATAATCTAAGTAAAACACCACTTATCAAAAATTTAAAGTGAATTAAAACCTACTCCTTTTCAATAAAACATCTGCCCGTAAGTGCTGCCCCATTAGAGGAAAAGCAGGCGTTCAGCTACTTCAAAATAATTTGGCTAATTTGGCTGAAACCAGCGGGTTCAATTATTGATGAATGGATGGAATGAGAGGGAATGGAGAAGGACACAGAAGTGGACTGAATTTGTGATGAAGGACAGGAGGAAGGTGTTCACCTCGTGGCGAGGGGTTGTCCTTCACCCACTCACCTGCAGCATTTCACTCCACTTTCCCACACACATATCGGTCTCCAACACAATGAGATACAGTTGATGAAAGTGTCACTAACAGATCTTTTTGTGTGTGTGTGTGTGTGTGTGTGTGTGTGTGTGTGTGTGTGTGTGTGTGTGTGTGTGTGTGTGTGTGTGTGTGTGTGTGTGTGAAAGTCTGTGTATGTGTATGTGTATGTGTATGTGTGTGTGTGTGTGTGTGTGTGTGTATTTAAGTGTGTGTGTCTGTGTGTGTGTACTACTTTGCAAGTGCCTCGGCTCTACATGATGGATTGCGACATCAGGCAAATGTCCTGTTAATAGATGAGTGTAGTACATCAAGATCAGAATCAAAGTGAGCTACGGTTGATGCTAAATTGCTCTGCTAATTTGATTGGTGGGTTTTGGGGCGAAATCAAACCTAAAACAGGGATGAGCCAAATCCAATTGAAGCTGAATTATCAGCCATCGCTAGATACAAGAATAGGAAACAGATGAGCTGGAGATCTCTGATTTTCAAAACTGAAGAAAATAAAACAAATGATCTCAGAGAAGAGACACAGACAGCAGCAGTCGCGCAAAAACTCTCATCTCAATCTTGCTGTGTGTAAAGAGGCTGACCTTTGACCCCCATTGTCAAACAGAGTAGAGTTTGGAGAGTGGATGCGCCGCCTGTGTACTCAGCTCTTGTGCACACAGTGGGCTGCCTCCTGTCTGTGTGTTCATGCTGTTTATCTTCCATTAGACTCGCTGATGTGTCTATTACAGTGAAAGCCCTCCAGTTACAGTAGTTTTTCAGTTAAATATACTCCAGAATTATAAAATCTCACATCAGAATCCAAAGAAACAATGTCAGTCCTGATTTAGATTAGCAGAAGGCTTATTTTGAAATCATAAACGTTGCTGTCACACTTTATTTATTCCTGGCACAACATTTAGTAATTTGTCACTCAAAGGTTTCTGCATGAAAATGTCTGTGTTTTCAAAGTAAATGGGAATGTCACTGAGTGCATAATACGCTCTACATTCACATTACAATAACAGCTCTTCATTATAGCATACGTTACGAGACGACAGTGTTGTGTAGCAGCTGTTTTAAATGAGTGTTCTTTGAAGAAATGAGCTGTTTCTGATGCGCTTACTGAGCCTCGCTGTCTTTTCTTTTGAGCATTTTTCCTCCCACAGCAGCTCCGAGCGCGCTCCGGACGGCCATGAGCTCACAGGTGATGAGTTCACCCAACACACAACACTAAGAAGTGTGAGAGAGAGGGATGAAATAAGGGTTTTTAAATAGAAAACTCCTTAGAAAATTGGAATGAAAGGGGGTAAAAAAGGAAACTCAAGTCCTTTCCTGTTATTGTCCAGGCTTTATTCCCGGTTTGAAGAGAGGGTCTGGAGGTCAGAGTGGCTGAGATGTGTGCTGAAAGGGGGGTTGAAAGGAAGAAATGCCATCCGTGATTGGCTGAGATTCCTAGAGGAAAATCAGTCAGGCTTGAGGAAGCCTCTGAGGCTAATCTATCATTAGCATGCTAAAGGAACTGCTGGGACTTCAAGCGAAAGACGAACACACAAACACACACAAGACAACATCAGTCTGATTGCTATTTATAGATATTTTAAACTAAAAATATGAAATAATACGTCAACATCCAACCTTGTAGATGTACTCACACAGGTTACAAACACCAAGGGGTAAACAACTTCATTTTCCAAAAAGCAGAGAATAAAGAACTATTAAAAGCAATTACTGTCCTGTTACTGATATGAAAAATACAACATGCAAAAAATATAGAGGGAATGAGGAAGAGCACAAAACCTCTGAAAGCAAAAATGTCTTAAATCTGCAGGCTTTCATAGCTGCAGGAGGGAAAACCATGAGGTAAAGAAGCAGATCTTTAGCCTTTTTGCAGACACTACAGGGTGCCCGCCTGTCGTTTTACAACTAAAAATAACTAGTTATAAAAACATTCACCCCCTGTATGGTGTGGGCTGATAGGAAATGAAGCACCAGGCTGTTAACATGTTTATTTCTGCTGTAAGGATCTGCTTCTTTGAAATGAGTGTTTACGTGGTTTCTGAAGAGAGCCTCAAGTGGATACTTGAGGAACTGCAGTTTTTCACCATCTTATTTTAAACAGTGTATGATTCCTACATGGTGGGTGATGGTGAAATCTGCTATTACATCTAGGGAAAAGACAAAAAACAGCCACAATAAGATGACAAGGGGGTAAAATGGCATCATCCGTGTGAATGCTTTGTAAAATCACCTGAAGAGTCACAGCTAAATTGAGCATCATTGGTTATCTGAAAAAAATCATATCGTGTAGATTAAAGTGATCCGTTAAATCCTTAGTACTTAAATAAAATGAGACTTGGATGTGAACAGAGATGTAATCATCCTCGCACTAAAACGAGCTCCAGAGCTCCAGAAAGACACCTTATTATGCACAAACACACTCGGCTTACAAATATACATGAACACAATCTGATCCCAGAAGTCCATTGTATGGTAAACACAATGAGGTTTGTCCCAGTAATGAGGAAACCCAGAGCTGTATTGATCACATGCAGTGGATCAGAGGACCTCTGTCAGTCCCTCAGAGCCCACTTTATACAGCCCGAGAACCAAACACAATCCCCTTCATTTACCACTTTACATCTCTCTCTGCATCACAACTTGTCCTCTTGATTCATTTTCCCCTCTCTCATCTTTTGTTGCCTCATCTCTCCTTTTGCTTCTCTCCTTCCCTCCATGTATCAACCTCCTTATTTATGTAAATCCATTTGCTGTGAGAATGAAGCTTGTCTAATGTCCTGAACACTGCTGGATTTCATGCCGTTTCTTCCCGGTAACGGTAGAATAATGAAAATGTAAATAGCGTTAAGCTGGGTAGCTTAAAACAACCTCTTAATGAAGGCAGAGAGAGAAAGAGCGGAGGCATTTTTAGCTTCAAAAGCATCACATACAGCGTGCGTATGGGAACCAGTGAGCAAACGGACACTATAGAAACCCGAGATGTGTGGTGAGAGCTGCCTTCAAATGCAGCTTTTCAAGTGACACCTCAAGTGCAGCTCCAAACATCACTCATGTGTCGTTTTGGCTGCCATTTCTTCAGGCTTCTCCTGCAGCAGCCTGTCACTCTCAAAGACCCCCGCCGTAACCTGAAGAGATGTTTTTCTGCCTTTTGTTTTGCCTCTTTCTGAAGTGGCAAGGATAAATCTAATATTTTGCTAGCACTGATGATATCAATACTCCCCCTGCCTTGCTGCTTTCTACACGTCCGCTAGTCCATGAGAGAGGAGAAAGGAGCGAGGGGGAGGTGGTTATGTAAGAGAGGATCCAGGAGGGCTTCCCTTGAGCTTTTTTTAAAGACAAAGTGAAAAGAAAGAGCAAAAGGTGACCTCTCATATGCTGCTGATGAAAAGATTGAGTCAGGGAGAGGAGGAGGGAGGATGGGGACAGAAAAATGGAATGATTAGAGATGATTAAATGAGAAGGAGAGGGTTTATGTTCGGTTAACAGCCACCTCCTGTCTCAGTTAGATCTGTATGGAAGTAATATGTAAATAGCATTTAGTAACATTTAACCGTCATGGTATGAAATGTAGTGCTGGGAATGTTTCCAACCTTTAGGTTAATACATAACAACCAACCTGAGATCACACTTTTCTATTTGAAGCAATGCAGTGCCTTTCATTCGGATGTATCACCCTGTTTTTTGTTGCTCGTTTCTTTGGTCACTCCTGATGCCCAGTGTACAGGACAACTCTTGTTAATGGTGGATCGCATAACCTATTTTAATGTACTGTTGTGCTTTACATGCGATGCAACACAACATTCAACTTAATGCAACGTAAGACTGATCATTGACTGTATATAGAATGGACGGCGTAGCTCTGCTTTGTAGGGTTTTGAAGCCATTGTGCAGCCAGAGTCTGAGCTGTAGAGACTTTGAGAGACTCAGAGAGAATTGGAGTGGTGCCAGGTGACAAAATAAGTTTGATTTTTTTTTTCTTTTGAAAGTCTAATCTCTTCTTGGCTCCCCCTCCCCACGTATCTTACTGTTGCCTAAAAAAAAAACTACCCAAGAACGGCAGCTGTCAACCATGATTCAACGTGATTTAAAACCCCATTTAATAATAATTTAATAAGTAAGGACAAAGAAACTTACAGTAAAAATAGAGGACTTGAACACAATGGAGCCCAAACATATCTTCATATCAGGGGTGTAAGAAACATTTCCATGAGGTGTGTTTATTTTTTATAGTTTGACCACAGCCCATCTGGAATGACTAGGGAGACAGTATTTTTGACCTAATCTGCAACCTGTCACTAGGGGGAGCAGCTTTTGTGGTGACCTCAAATTGAGCTAGATGACGTCCATTTTTTTTTACATTCTGTAAAACTGACCCTAAACCAGATACTGGTACGTCAAACATCTGTTACCAACCCCAAAATTGTCTGCACAGTGAGAAAGCATTGATTTGGTTCCAAATGGATCCTCGGATTTGATTTTTTTTTTTTTAGCTACAGCTAGGCCTGTCACAATAACAAATTTTGCTAGACGATAATTTTCCAAAATATTATTGCCGATAAACAATATTACTGTCAATATTATTTTGATTTTTTTTTTCCTTTTTTTCATTGATGTAATTATGATAAATGGGATAATAAAGTGAGTACACCATATCAAAAGCAAGAAACTTTGATTTCTTAAGAGTATTTAACTGTAATTAAAAGGTCAGGATCTTTTAAATAAAATAAATTAAACAAAAAATATAATACATTTAACAAACAAGAAAGAGAAAAAAAATACAATGAAAATAAAATGGACTCTCTTTTAGAAAAAAAAAATACATGTCAATGAAAATAATTAATACTAATCAAAAGCAATAAAACAGACCCTGTCTCTAAAGAAAAAAAGGAAACTCCCCCCCCCCAAAAAAAACAACAATAAAAACTATAGCCTAAATAAAAGGGAGTTTATACAGTTCCTGAATTGTTTGTAACATGTCCTTTTTCCCAGTCAATCCGTACTGTCTGTCAAATATTTTTAACATTTCTGGCTTACAACCGTATTGAAGGGCTGCATTTCTTTGGCAGTGTATCTGTCCTTGAGCACCCACCATTTGGCGCTTTTATTTCTATTTACTTTGCAAACCAAAAGCCTCAGTAAGAGTGGATTTTCAAAGAACAAGGCTCTGCTGCACCGCCCTCTTCTTCTTCGTCGCCACTATTTTCAAGCAAATGCGACATATCAGCTCGTTGGTGTTCATGAGCTCACACTTGGTTCATTCTGATAAAAAACAAAAAATATATTCCCACACTGGGACTGTGGCAGGCGGCTTAAGAACCGTATCTTTCGTGTCATCACTCATATTAGCGTGTGTTTCCTCCTTACCCCTCAGGACGCTCGCTTCAGCTCTCTCCGTGTGTATGCGAGAGCAGCCCCGTCGCAAAAGATGCCAAAGATCGCATTTTTGACAGATGCTAACTCCGCTATAAATCCGCTATAGAACCTATGCACCCCAATGTTAGGAAAGAGAGACGTAGTGAGCCATCTTCTCATTCAGCCTCTTTGGTTGAAAGAGGGGTGGAAAACAAACATGCATGCACATGTCAGTTTATCGAGGCTGGCAAACTTACCGAGGACGTTTTTATTTATCATTCGGTTAATCGATTTATAGATTATCGTGACAGGCCTAGCTACAGCAAATGCAAACCAACTTTAAGACACATAAAAGCATAAACTCTTAGAGTAGGAATGTAGGCCGTATCATTATGTATGTAGCAGTAATGCCACCTGATGGTTTTTCAGCCATTATTCTGCAAAATGACAGGAAGCTTATTTCCATAAAAGTGAGCGTTTGTCGTCACCTTGATAATGTTCTGTGCTTTAACGTAGAGCACAGATCTACATGGACAACAAAACAGCATGTGTGTCCTTCCTGTGCAGCTCAACCTTGGGATAACTCTGCATTAGCACACAAGGCTGTTAAGTCAATCCCAGAGCTGCTCAGCCAAACAGACCAATGGCTTGACCTTTGATTTAAAAAAAAAAAAAAAAAAGCCTGCCAGGCTGGCGAGTTAATCCTGGACTCGAGTGGGCCAATCAAGTTGTCAGGCCGGACTCGCCATCAATAACACATTTAGGTCGAACACAAAGGCACGAGGTGCACCTGATCCTCTTAACACATACCTGCACTGCATGAGCATCCAACAAAGCATGCATCTATACGAACGTGCAAAAAGAGTTAAAGCACAAAAAAAGTAGAGAAATCGATAAAGGATCAGGGAGTTTGCTGGATAACTTGTTAAAGCTGCCTTTTTTTATTGATCGCCATCCGAGCTCAGGCACTTGACAACGTGAATCAGTGGGAAAGGTTATTGTGCAGTCACCAGAACCACCCACATCTGCAGTGGCACAGAAAAATGAACTCCACACAGAACAAGTCGACAGAGAAAGTGGAAGAAATGGCGTCAGTGAAGGACAAGGGAGGGAGGTGCTGTGGCAACAAGAGGAGCGGAAAGAAATGCAAGAAAAGATCGGAGGGAATAAAGAGTGATGGAGAGAGACGGTGAAAAAGAAGGAAAGAGGGAGAGGGGGATGGAGGCAGACAGCACTATTTACGGTAGATTAGTTGTTATGGTGATAAGCAGAAGGGATGAAGTTGTCAGGGTGATGGGGCTGCGCTCGGCTACTAATGATATGTAAAAATAACTGCTTAGATTTTGTCCTACCTTTGCAAGGGGAGAAAAAAAACACACACACTATGCTTACACACAAACATGCTCAGATGAACACACACGCAGACAAAGCAGTGCGTTGAAGCAGGCTCCTCTCATTAGCATTTGGAGACGTACTCAGATTCCTCCCCCTCATTCTCAGCATGGAGCTCACTTTTTTTTGTAAGTTTTTGCTTAATGAGGGATGCTTGATAGATCCACACAAACACTGTAGTGTGTGAGCGGCACTCGTGTGTGTAGCACTTGTAGATGTGTGCATCTAAAGGTCTAACAACCACAGCTGAGTGCATATCACTTTGACAGGAGGAGGTGGCAGGGGACTGTGGGTGATTGTAGTTTAAATGGCCTGAAGGGGTTTCTAGAATGCTGGTCTTTGTAGTTCAGCTGCCTGGGGTAAAACCTCTGGGTTCTTATAAGACATCTGATGAATTGAAATCAAAGAGTAATCAAACAGGACTCCATGTGACAAGTGCAACAAATAACACCTCTCTGCCCGTCATTGAGCTTACATTTACTCAAAAACGTAAATTTGACTTTTTCATATCCCCAAGACATATACCAGTGTCCGCATTGTGTTTTAAAGCTCCTCAGAGCAGAGTTTAGACTACAGCCTTTATTTGACCTACAAAAGCAGACAAGACCCCCAGAAAAAAAGGCAGATTATTTCTATAAAGCAATTTTATTTTATATTCCTGTCACCCCAGCTGCAGGGTAGGTGTCAGGAAAGGAGATCAAGCTGCTGAAACAGCCTTTTGTCAAGTTTCTACATCAAAGACTCAGAGTGAGTTGCATATAAGAAACTTAAAATAAAAAGGAAGAGATGGTTTCTGTCAGGAATGACTTCTTACACATGAAGAGAAGAGCAGTTGAGGAGGGAAAGAAGTGTCCTGCTTTGTCCACACGAGGTGAGACAGCTCAGGACGCGGTCACACTGGCAAACTGTACCGTGCTTAAGCATGCTGTAACCCTAAAGCCCAGCTCTTTGGCCAGTGTGACCGCAAGTGTGCCGCACTTAAGCATGATTCACATCTCTGCTTTGGCATGCTTCAGAAAGATGGGACTTAGCACTGTTCACTCCATGCACGATCATTTTAAACAATAATGGGGATGTTAGATGGCTTATGTCAGGCCTAAATAACTCAACATAAATCAAAACGTCACTAGAGTTGTATCTGTGTCCTCTGTGTCTCATTGTGCTGACTCTGATGAGTTGACGCTTTGTGTAAACAGACGCTTTACATTGATGTAGGCTGGCCAAGGGTGTGTGTTTGATACCTGCTAAAGTCTGGTCCATATTGGAGTAGTGTGACCTGTGGCCATACTCTCCAGCAGAGAATGGCATTGCAAGGAGGCAATCGTGCTTGAGTACAGCACAGTTCAAATGGCCAGTGTGACTGCTGTATCAGAAGTCCTTTATAAATCTTTAAAGAGGCTGGAATCACTGCTGTTAGCCTCTTTTTAATAATAATCTGTGGTTAATCTGCATAATTCTGTCAAGATGAAACTCTAATTATCTCAGAGATGTTTGATGTTGCAGGGGGAGAAATTACAGATTAGCACATGCTCACAGTGATCAGTTAACCAACACATAACACACAAACAAAGCTTCTGGGACAGAAGATATTCCAGCACACACCACACTGCAGCATCACCCCTTTAATACAACATGAATCACCTTCATGTCTATAAAGCATCTAGTGGTACTTCACCTCATTTAACCAACACTTAATTACCTGGCAGACTGTATGGCGAGTGTACACACAGCCATCCACTTGAACACACACACACTTTTACACCCGTGCATATGCTGAGTATTGCATTATATTTACTTGTGCTACAAACATGACTGATTTCCCGCCATAATTGCTTCATTATCAGCGAACACCAGCACACACACATCAAACCACACGTCCCTCTAATCATCTGTTCTCTTTGGAGCATGCAGCCTTTCTCTTTTACACTGTACATACACACACAGGCACACACACAAACACACACTTATAATTTCCCTAAGCATACATTAACCAGAGGGAGTAATATCCCAGGTCTTTAATTGTGAACCTTTAGAGGAGATGTAAAGACCTTCTGTGGAGGATGGGAGTGTTTTGAGGCTCTAAATGAATGTATTACTTTTATGAGACACCAATTTTATGAAACTCTTTCCTCCAAACTTCCACACACAGAGGCAATAACTGTGTGTTTCCCATCTTTAACTGTTTATAAACCCAGGCAACTCCTTGTTCTTTACTTAAGAAGGCAAAATAATGATGCACACTCAAAGCTGAGTATAAGCATCCACTTCCTCCAAAAATCAATGTACTATACTTTGATTTCCTGTATATTCAGTCTTGTCCTAAGGCTGTGCAGCTGCTGTGAGCTGTGCAGGAGAAAACAGGGCTTCCTATCTACACAATGCACCATCCAGGGGCAGTCTGGCTCTCCACGAGAAAGCCATTTAATCTCCAGTAGTCTGCATGTGATCAATCTCCCGGCACAGTGTTACTGCAGCGCGGGCCATTCCTCATCATTTAGAGAGAGAGGTATTGACCAGGCTGGGACAGCATCCGTAGTGCATTTATGTGTGCTGTGAGCCAACAGGGAGGAATGAACAAAATTGTGTGGTGTATATAACACATCCACTCTTCATTCCTCTTTGTGGCTGCATCTTTTAGAGGAAAGACGGCGGTCTGGTTTGGAGGTTAAACAGCAGGTTTTAAAACAGCAAAGTCGGCCTGTTTGCATATTGACGTCCTGTGGGCTGATACAGCTGGCTGTATTCTCTACTTATCATCAATACAAGCTTATTTAGACATTCCTGCTTTGTGGCTCACATCAAGAAAACTGGCACCAAGGACGAGCACAGCATTGCAAATGACAAACTGGACAAAAAAAGAGAGACTCGGCCCAGGCTGAGGGATCATTTTTAGATCTGTCGAGCCAAATGTTGAGGATGATCAATAGTTTATCTTGGGCCTAGGTGTGGTCTTTGTACACATGTCAATGTCAAGAGTTGATCCATCAATAAACTATTTTAAACTCTTTTCCTGGACAATTATCTGCAAAGCCTCCAGGTATCGGACAGGAATGACAAGTAGAGACAAGGTCTCACTATGTCTTATTTGTGTAGGTCATTTAGCCCATCAGCCTGACAGCAAAAAACGTATAGATAGGCACATTTCAGTTTCTGACTGTCAGAGGAATTGCTCTGGTGTGATTTGTGCAATGATAGGCGAGCACCTAGACAAATAAATTAACCGAATGACTGACTGTATTTTGTATTCCTGTTCTGGCACTTATCGTGAGGTTATTCAGGCGTCAGCTCTATGGACTTCATCCCCCACACTGCCTTGAGGCCATGTCAGATTTACAGTTATCCATGACGGGCCGTTATCAGGGATTTGGAGCGAGACTTTGCAGAGTCATCTAGAATATTGGCGGTATCGTTTTTATCCCCCGCTCAGTGAAACAGCAAGAGGCCAAGGTTGGGATATCATAAGTCACACACACACACACACACACACACACACACACACACACACACACACACACACACACACACACACACACACACAGAAACTTTTTGGATGAATATAATTGAACACACAGCATATGCACACACACACAAACCAACTATGCTGCCTGACATCTCCTGCTGGGATCATTGGGTAGCAATGCTCGGTCACGTCATAGTGTGTAGACAGCAGGCCGACTGCAGCCGCTTTGGGACACTATGCTACATTAGACAAACAGTTGGAGCTCGTATCACTCTCTGCTGCTCTTATTTGCTTTTACCATATCACATACTTTCTAGAATAGACCAAAGCCGGCAGATAAACAACAGTGGTTAGTTTTCAAAGCCCTATATAGAGCTGTTTTGGTAAATTAGAGCTTCACCTACGCACTTAGTTGCAAAAGTATAAGCTTCTAAAATATCCCTTGTAATAGTTTAAATGTCTGTGTGAAATAAAAGTAGATTCTCCACTTAAAGATCTTTTAAAATAAGCATTCTTGAATAGGAAACAAATATAGGATGTTCTATAAAGTATTGTGAGATCTTCACGAGACTTGCAGAAATGATGATGTCATCAAATATCTCGCATGATACATGTAAGAGGAGTGGGCCTAAATCACCAAGGTCTGCCCGAAGCCTGCCCCCAACAAGTCTACGCAGGGCTGGCCAATCAGAGGGAAGAGGGTCTGTGGAGCAAGGAGCCTTAAAGGGACAGCAGCTAAAACAAAATGTTTCACAGACTGAAATAAGGGTTTCTTAAACACCAGAGAGAGAGAGACATATGGTATTTCTGAGCTGTAAATCATGAAAAGATGCTACAGGGGCACCAGGCAGACATTATAATGCTTAGAAAAAGCACAATACCCCCTCTTTAATTACTTTTTACATATACATTCTTGAAATTTTCACACTCCGAAGGGGTCGGACGTGACATCTAAAAGTATTTCACAGTAAGAAGGTGGCTGTAGGATTAGGTCTGCAGGGGTTGGTGGTAAAATCTGGTGTTTCTAATTCCAGTATTAAATAGAAGGAGATAAATGTTTGAGCATATTGCCATACTGTGAATGCTTTGCTTTTATTTACAATGTACCTTAAATCTGGAGTCAATAATCCCATTAAAAGCGATTGATTCAAATCTAGGGCTGCACATATTCACTGTAAAATAGTGCCTCTGCTGCGTTAAGTGTGGGACAAAGCTCGGCTCCCGTTCTTGCATTAGAGCTGAGTGCAGATTGTTGTTTTCCACTGCAGCATGTTCACTCATCCCTGCAGGCTGTGTTTAAAAGCCATTATTCCAGCTAACAGACCGGTCAGCAGGCCTTGGATGTGTTTAGTGTTGTGTATTGTCTGGCGCTCTCATGACATTTGGATTGCACAAATGGACAAAGTGTTCATGCAGTGTTTATTTTTTTGTCTCTGTATGGGACAGCAGAGGCCGTGATGGCGCAGAGTCGCAGCTGTGATTCATAAGCAGGGCTATTGTCTGTTTATGTCCCAGCTGTGTGTCTGGGGTGAGGGAAGGCATTCAATGAGCGCCGTGGTCAATTCTCATGTTGATACACAACATTCAACCTTTGACCAGACGACAATGACTGATGGGAGGGTGGTGAGCATGTCTGTGCACCGTGGACGCCTTATAGTGAGGAAAGCATTGTTTCCATTACACTCGCATCATGCTGAACCAAGGGTGTCATTTCTGTTTTTTATATATTTAAAAATAAAACAGAATGTGGCTCATATCACGTCTAATGAGACCATTTCTAAAAAAAATAGGACACCAACATAGGCTTGATCTTCAGTTTCTGAGGCATTGGACAAATTACCTGATCTTGGTACCTGAGTTTGAACTCCAAAATATCCAGATGAGCAAATAAAACTCAATAATATCTGTGTGCAGGGTGAGTGCAGTATTGGTATCAGTGTGTTGGGAGAAAGAGCAGAGCTACGTTCATCTCAGGCTTCAGTCTAAAGAGGAGCAGATTTTTTCGGTTGACCAACTCCAACCGAAGCTACCCCAAACTTCCCCCAGTCATAATCTCCTTGACTGATCCCGACTCAAACTCTGATCCAGTCCAGTGAGCAGAGAGGTGCTAACAGCTGTTCAAGCAGATCCAGAAGGGGTTTTATCTTACTTAACTCTTTGTTTCAGCCTCTGACTTGAACAGAAAGAAAGTGGACGGTAAAGTCTTCACTTTCCAAGGTTTGACCCTTTACTTAAAAATCATGATGCCTGTAATCATGGTCCAAAATAATGCCTTAAGTTGTGTATTTTGTCTCTGCACTGCTTCAAAATTCAATCAACTCAGAAATCTAATCAAATTGTCAAATGTGCAGACAGTTTAACTTAATAAAATACGGACAGACTAATTTAAACAGTCATTGATTGACTTTCTGTTCTTCTAATTTGTTCATCTTTGGAGAAAATCCTCTAGCTCAAGATTTCAGTCGAAGCCTCCAATTATTTTGTTTGACAAACACTTCATTGTTAAAAAAAAATTCTCATATTTAATCTTTCTAAGCCCACTGAAATGGTGGTTGGGTTTGGGAGACACCAGTTTAAGAGTCCCAGACAATCCCCACTCTGGGTTTTTCATGGGCTGGTCTCAAGAAGTTAGCCAGGAACCAGTTTGGTCAAGCCAAATCCGACCAAGATGAAAACTTTTGGAGTCTGATGGATGGGCCCTAATGGTGTGTCTTAGAGACCAGCTCAGAGTGAACAGGGTCAACATGGCCTTGGTCAGTCCACTGAACAATCAATCCAAGGTGAGAGAGCATATGGTGCTGGGTGCCTGGGGTAAAAAAGTAAACACATTTGCAAAAAGCAGCACAGGCTCTGGGTCCAGCTGTGCATAAACAGCTCCATACACAGAGGCACCCACAGCAAAAACACAGACCATCAACTGCAATCTAGCCCAATTGATATCCAATTCTTCAGCCCGGCTGGTCATTAAAACCATGAACAGTGCCAAGCATGCAAGGGCAACGAGGGAATAAGAGACATGCAGTCTGCACACCTTCGGGAAACTCATTAGTCCGGGTAATACAGACCCGGGCAGACCCCACACTGACTAATTATAGGATTTTGGAGAGCTACAAACTCTGGGAATGCTGTTTGGAAGTCGGAAGGAAAAATCAATTGAACAGCTGCATTATCCAGAATCTCCAGGGGGCTAATCAAGCTCTCATAGCTGGTCCCGCAAACCATAACTATTCAAGGTTGTAGAGTAAAAGTCCTGTCTTCCTGCAGTCCTCCAGAAACAGCAGATTCCCCTCTGAAATAAAACCATTCACAGGAACTGCAATCCAGCAAAAGTCAGTTTCTTTGTCTCACACTTTCTTTTCTCTGTCAGATTAGAGTTAGATCTTGTTTTTAACTCAACGGCAAACTGCCTGTATATGACTTTTGACTTAAGTGCAAGTGAGAAGTCAGAGTGTTTAAATACTTCACATCCCGACAACAGCAAAATCTACAACATGAAGATCTTTGATGAAGTAAAATAGAATAAAAATAAAATAAAATAAAATAAAATAAAATAACATGAAATAAAATAAAATAACATGAAATAAAATAAAATAAAATAAAATAAAATAAAATAAAGCAAAACAAGTCACTTAAGGTGAAACCTACTTAAGGTTAATGACAGTAATATGGCACAAAGAAGTGTGTTATGCATTTGTTATCAAAAAGGAAAACCATGAAATTGAGAACAAGCAACAAGAACAAAAGGCACAAAAGAAAGACAGAAAGAAAGAAAGACACAAGGAAAGAAAGAAAGAACGAAAGAAAGAAAGAAAGAAAGAAAGAAAGAAAGAAAGAAAGAAAGAAAGAAAGAAAGAAAGAAAGAAAGAAAGAAAGAAAGAAAGAAAGAAAAAGAGAAAGAAACAAGGAAAGAGATTAAAAAATCAAGGCAGATACAATGTAACAAAGTAACAACTAAACAAAAGAGAAAGGAAGACCCAATGAAAAAATAATAAAAAAAAGAAAGACACAAAGAGGAGACAATGAAGAGGGAAAAGTGATGTCATCTTTGCCCCAGATCAAGTTTAATGTGAGCACGTCTGATTTTCATCCTTGCTCCATCTTTAATCTTCAGGCGAACATCGAGACCACTCAAAGTGTCATTAAGAAGCCAAACTGCCCTGTGACACTCCATCACCTCTTGACCCCTCGGTTAGGAGGAAAAATCGACTTCACAGCCATCGATACCTGACTGGAGGACCCAGAGGAGCCACTTGATTGATCTGATGTGCTGTCCGGTCTCTGATCTATATGGAAATCCTCTGCTGACCAGCACACAGGTGCTCATGGAGGAGAAGGAACAAACATGATCACATGTTCACACCAGAATCCACCAACCTGTGCAGAAAATCCAACAATACGCCATAACCACACAACTCTGTACTAAACCCTAATTAGACAGATCAGAGCAGTCAATTAGCCATTAAAGACAGCTCGATAGCTGGACAGAGATCAAGGTACATTTCAATACACAAGTCTTTTATTAGATAACCATAAGGCAGACAGCTTGTTATGACAATTTGGCCACCTATAGGTCTCTCTGATTGAAACTTAGTACCTTAGAAATTAGACAACGAAATAACCCAATCAATGGAGTTCGCTGATCGACTTAAGAAGCTTCTGGGGCTTCATGAGGTCAATACACTGATTCACTAACAGGGGGTTAGCCGTGTGTCAAAGCTTTTATTTTAGCTAGTTATAGTTATTGTTAAGCCAAGGAATTCCTCCATCAATGGTTCATCTGTTTAGAGACAGTTAAGGAAACTTTAAATATGATTCCTAGGTAGACAACTTGGTATTTAAAGACCCATCAAGTCTTTATATAACAAGTCCTTTAAAATCACATAAATATTTGACTTTTTATGTCAAGATCAATGCAACTAAACCGATCCCAGCACTGCTGATCTTCATGAATATGGAGAGATCTGAGCATGAAGGCAATCCACATCATTTATTCTACTTTGTACATTGTCCTGCAACCTGCAGATATTTAGATACAGAATGAAGATCGGGGTCTCTCTGTTGGATGCACCTGGACAATTGTGGAAATGGAGGTATGTCTCAGATGCCTGATCCTCCTATGGCTTTTATCTGTAACCTCACTCTACTGGTCACAACCAAGTTTAAGATCAATGGTGAGTGTTGGGTTGACAATCAACTGGTGAATCAAAAGCCTTAACTCCAACTTTCACCACAGAAGTCAGGTAAAACGCCACAGTACTGCTGATGCTCCACCAGAGCATCCATCAATCCCACAATACCCTGGGCTACCTGGGGTCTAAGACTCTTTCCATTCTCAGAAGCCAGCTATCTATCATTTTCTTACAGAGCACCATGGCCCTGGTCTTAGAGGTGCTGACCTCGTCCTAACAGCTTCACACTTGACTGAAGGAGCTGCTGCTCCTAGTCTGAGGAGGCCACAGGAGCCACTTGAGTATATTATTCATCTACAAGCAGCTCTCCTGTTCTTTGTGTCAGCGTTCATCTACATGAAAGCTTTGTCTAAAGGTCAGACCTTGAACCTTAGTGGACAGATGCTTGTCAGAGAATCAGAGAACACAAAGACATATGTGCAACAACAAGGATAAGAGATGAATGAAAAGTGACATCACTGACAACTATTAAAGTACAGAATATGCATAAAAGCAGGTAGACCCTCCTTGCTTAAGTTCTGGCAGCTTCTCTGTTCAGTGTTTTAACTGACAGCCTCAGTCTCTATGTATTCTTGTCATGAAAACTTTCTACCCTCAGTCTTTTCCCTCTACATTTTCTCTTTTGACCTTTGCATTTGTTCACAATAGATGCTCAATTTGCTGGCATTTAGAGCTAAAATGAGTTTCACAGTAACCCTCAGTGACCCTGTCACTGAGCAATGGGATCATTTGGTAGCTGTCACTCTCCTCAGATAGAGGTAGCTCTAATTCTAATTCTTACAATGTCTAACTTTCTATTATCTGCATGCATTTTACCTAACATGCAATAATGCTGCACTTAAGATTAAACTGTCCAACATCTTTTTTTCCTGCATGAGTCATTCACACATGAGCGGGGGGAGCAGTGCTCACCTGCCTATCATCTGTTTGAACAGTGGTTTTAACGCACTTAGACGGCTGTGTTTACAGGAAGAACCTAAGGACCCGGTACTTAACATGATAAGGTAAAAAAGATCTCCAGGTTTCATCCTCAAAGACAAAAGAAAAAATCACATCAAAGCCAGCTCAAGCAACAAATGGTTAGTGGCTACTGCAAAACTGCAACTTAACCAAGAGTTGCATGAAAGGGAAAGTTATCCAAAGGTGAGAACACAGGCGGAGCTTGCACAGTCCTCGAAGTGAGAGGAGAGATAGAGACGGTGTGTTAAATACCTGAGCCTCTCTTGGAGACCACCTTTACACTCTTGGACAGCGTGATGTACAGCAGGATCAGCAGAGGGCTGGGAGGTCTCATCTTCCCCCCGTCCTCACAGCCTGAGGAAGAAGAAGAAGAAGAAGGGCAGGGAGAAGGAGGGATAGCAGGAGAGAGAAAGAGAGTAGAAAGAATAATCAGTCACTGCCTGAACAGGAGATCAAGTACCTCATTGTTTCTACACGGCAAGAGTAAGTGCCGCTGTGGAGGATGCTCTATAAAGGCCCAAACACTGCAGTAAGCAAGAACACACATTACTGGACAAAGACTTGCACACACACACACACACACACACACACACACACACAAACACACACACACACACACACACACAGAAAGACACTGATTTGGTCACTCACATCAGCACACCACTTTGCACATCCCCCCAGGGGGTCTTTCTTGTAATGATTTTGTATCATGATTGCAGTTGAGACGTGTTATCACAGCGCAGATATATTTCACGAGAAACCATTCCCTGTGATGCTGACAAATCAATAAAGAAATAATTACATGTGTAAGAAACACCACTTTTAATCGCCAGCTTCATTAAAAAGTAGGAGGGGACCTTGAAGAAAATTTCAAATTATCACCTCGTGACTCGCAGAGATGCGGCACATATCCCACCCATATCCCTTATCGACTCATACATCATATTAATTGATGGAGGTGCCTCATTCTCAATCCTCATCTTCTCTGAGTAAATGACATAATCTAACATGTAGTAATTATCCTCTAATAGCCGGCTTCTGAAATAGAGCCGCTGCTGCTGTATAAATTTTGATGTTAAACGAAAAAAGAAGGGCACTCATCAAAGTTAACACAGAGTGATAACTGATGGCTGAATCCTTCAGTATGAATCATGTGAGAGTGAATTAGAATGTTAATGACAAAACAGGAAATGAATGAGTTGAATGAATAAACAGTTGATTTAAGATATTTGGTGAGTTGAATGAAAGTTTATATTTGAAGAAACAGATTTTTTTCCGTACTGTCATCCAGAAAACCCTGAGCTTGTATTAGTCACTCAGGATGGTCGTATGTGTCAGCGGCCAGACAACTCAACGGAAAGTGGTGATAAGAGAAAAAGAGCAGATACATAGGTAGCTAGATCCTTGGAAAAAGAGGAAGGAGAATGCAACACACAGGAAATTAACCTGATAAACCAGAAAGGAGAAGACGAGGACGCTGAAACCAACGACACAGAGAACCCAAGCCAGGAGGGACCCTGGTGTCTGCAGCAACTCCAGATTAGCATAGCTAATGAAAGGAGCCTCTCTCAGTGTGTGTTTACACATTACTCGCAGAGGCCAGCTCTAAAAAGAAGCTCTTTTCATTCCTCTTGATCATTTTCAACGAGGAAACAACATTCAGTCGATAAACATCGACGCTCCGGCAAATGCCACAGTGAACATTTGCCTGTAAGCTGGCCGGTTGTTTGTGTGTTTCTGGCAGTTACACTTCAGCAAATTTACAGCCACACTCTCACACACACACACACACACACACACACACACACACACAAAGCTCCAACCAGAAACAACCTCAAAGCTCCAGATTCTTCAGAGGTCGCTTCAGACTTTCAGAGCTCTTCATCCTAATGACCGTATCGCTCTTTAAATATAAACACTTCCTGCGGCCATCACCGCATTACTTTCCCAGAAATCTAACAAGACAAGCATAAAGGAGGGAACTGCTGCTTCCAAACACACAATGACAAGAGTACAAAATTGAAAAGTCAAGAAACACCAGGACCGCTGAGACCATAACCACACAGAGAGGCAGAAGAGAAGGAATAAAAAGGAGACAGACAATAACACTATTATAGCTGCATGCTTTCAATTTACCATCACTACTAAAATGTTCAGTGGACTGCAGACTGCTACAAAGAGTTTTCTGAATAAAACAACAATATCAGATGAAATTACCGCACCAAGCGATTCACATCATTGGATTCTGGAGGCCCCCAGTTGCTTTGCGGTTAAGATTTGATGTCAAATTTGGCAGGAGCCCTCTGTGGCCAGACTTCTTAAATCTCTACGCTTGAAGCTGTCCCATAAAGTCAAAATGTCAAAAGGAGATGATTTCATTCCAAGGAGCTGATACGACTTGATTCACTTAACAAACAGCGTGATTGGCAGTTTGATTCTGTAGCCACAGGATCCAGACTGTGGCCCGTCACAGCCTGATTCAATAGAACAACGGCGGCACTGCTCTGCTTTGTCCCAGTCATGTCACGCCTTCACAGGCTCAGTGGGCTGTGAGACCCGCCAGCTATGACATCACCATCCTGCCATCCTCAGGAACAGTGGGGCATTGTGCCCCTCGCAAAGACCCCGCATACACACCTCGCTTCGACCCTTCTCCCTGATCACTCCCCCTTCATTCCCTGCTTTCACAAATTGGATGAAACTTCTGCACAAAAGTGTCAAAAGAGAAACTTCTGAGACTTAAATCTGATTTGCTGAGAGGTGTAACTGATTTCTCTGGGTTAGTTAAAGTCAAATTTGGTGATATGGGAGCTTTCCACTCTTTCATATGCCATCATGAAATGCCAAAGCCTGAAGCACACCTCCCGCGCATCAGTGACGGGACATATGACCCTGGTAAAATCAGACCCAGCAGAAAATGAGGATCTGAGGTGGAAGCTTGACTTTGTGTCCTGTCTGAACTAACACTTCGCTCCATTTATTTCAACCAAAGTAGACAAAATGATATCTGCGAGTGACTCATTGGAAGCTGGCCTTGTTTGAAGGTGTTTCAATACAACCTACAGATTTTGTTTCCAGGGCAACATGGGAAAAACTCCACAATGCTGAGCCACAGTCTCTCCTCTAAAAGCAAAACCAAAAACATGGTTGACAGATGAAATAAATCTTGGTGGAGATAACTCTTAAAGAAAACTATTGTGCGGATGTAAAGAGAAAAGTAGCTCAGGTATATTTTGTACATCTTGTTCTACAAAATTCTGGCTCTGCTCATGCTGCCAACTACAGCCAAGCTTTTTCCTCCGAGGCGTCAGGAGCAGGTGTGTTTGAGGAGGCACACACAGAGGCATGGCGTGATATCCATGCTCCAGCGATGCATGAAGCATGCACACATCATCACACACAGTGGCACATGTAGCGTCTGCCTGCTGCTTTTTACCAGAAAACGAGGGGCACGGCCCTGCACCGCGTGCCGGCTCACCCTGACAGAGCAGCAGAGGAATTTACTGTGTGCTGCCGTTGTTATGAGACTGCATCTCCCAGGAGAGCTGTGTATCTTTCCCCATCTTCCCTTAATGTTTCCCCAATTCAATTATCACCTCATGCTATTTGTTGTGAGCACACTCTGTCTGCTGTGTGCATGTGGTGTGTGTGTTTGTGTGTGTGCACTGTGGCTCTCATTTTCTAATTGTTTTATCTCTGGAGAGGAAACAGGACACACAGATTCACAAATTACAAGCAGAACCTTAAACCACAAGCACTCTGCAGCTCCGTTTCTGTTGCTTAAGCATGACGCCGAGCCATCTGAAGGCACAGAAGGAAAAAATACCTCCGCCATCTTGGCACGGCAAGCTGTGGATGATTGATCATGTGATTTAGGGATTTAATCCAATTTGAAGGCTGCCTGCTCTGTGGTCTTAGGTAAAGTACATCTTCATAGCATTTACAAGACGTGGCTGTGTGCCCTGACAGGACCAAGAATGCAGACAGTGAAAGTGTGCATGTGAAATAATTCATCAGGATGCATTCAGAAATATACGCCTGTTTACTGTTTCGTGTGTGCACAGGAGAGGTGAATGTACACAGCTGTAAACACAACGAATTAACCTTTCCCCACAATGCACATTACAGGAGCAGTTGTGGTTTTTGATAAATATTGCATGAGTAATAACTGCTGAATATTAAATGAGGATTCTGCAGGTGGAAAACACATCCTTTGGCTGCATTCAGATCATAACACTGGCGTCACGAGACAAGAATATGCATGAACAACACAGCAGCTTCTTTCCATTCTGTGACGTTTTACATTATTTATACGCTTTAGGAGTCGCTGACTGAAAAGGGTAACCTTTGAAGATGCACTTCAAGAGCGGTGATAGAGCCGAATAGTGAAATGTTGAGGCTAAACTGAAAAGTTTGACTCATTCAGACATGAGTGTGATGTACCTTTATGGTTATTTGCGTCTAATTTGTAGTTTTGGCTCGGCAAACATCAAATGCCACACTGGCATAGAGTACAAACAGAAGCCAGCCGAGGAGAACGGGTTCACAGACAGAGAGGGACACAAACGCGCACACACAACAAGTGAATGAGTCATTGGGTTGTCTGTGTGTCACTGTGTCAAACAGACCTATGCTGGGTTAACACTCAGCAGCTCTGCTTCCTGTACGTCTACCTGCTCCTCCGTCTGAGCCATGTGGCACATTTTCACGTCAGTGCATGTGTGTGTGTGTCGTCTCCACTGTGTGGCAGATGTGTCACAGTGTGAGTCAGGTCCCAGGAGCATTATTCTGCAGCAGCAATGCGAATCACTGCCCCGGAATAAAAAAAAACAAAAAACGCTCACTGGTAGGCTGAGTGAGCATTCGTTAAAACACACATTTGACCGCGTTTGACCATGGGCAGCCCTCGTTAATCTCCGGAGGCTGGCCATAGGTGGTTAGAGTTAACGAGCAAGGTGCGCTGAGCTATGCCCTGCCTCAGTCCCAACATGCACCTCTTCACTGAGTGAGATTAATTACCACACCATCCTGAGCCAATCCGTACCCCGCTGTTCTGCAAACACACACACTCACACACATATACTGTACATGCTCTTTAAAGAAGCACATCAGAGCAACACAACAATGTGTGTGTAATTAATTAAAAGCTGAGCAGATTCCGTGTACACATGATCGGTCAAGAGAGGCGCTTGTGGTCTGTTGTGAGGGAGGTCCGAGCTCGGACACATTCCTCCAACCAGTGGAGCATTTCCCTCCAGCAGTTGTTGATTGCTTTCAGCTATATTCCCCTCTGCGCTCAGGCCCATTGTCAGCTGTCCAAGGATGACTGGCTGCAGAGACCCTCTCATGCTTCCAGTCAATACCAGCCTTTGATGGAGAGCAGGGGCCAACCCTCTCCTCACCCATTTAGTGTACACATCCCACTGAGGGCAGCCAGAGCCGCGCTGACACGCAGATAGACTAAAAACCCTGTCAAACACAAACACACACACACATTGATACAAGCACACTGATAGAAGCACAAACAAGCTTGTAAACAAGCCTCTGGTAAAGATGGTTAAATGTCTTCTCTGTTGTTTCTGTATCTAAGATAATGAATCTGTTGATGTATCTTAATTTATATCCTGGATTATATTTAAATGTACAAGTGTTGTCAATTACAACTTAATGATGTCATGCAAAGTCCAAGCTGAGCTAGCATTCTTAAAAAAGACAAGATTTGTAAGGAAGCAGCACTAAAGCAGCTCTTGTCTCCACCTCCTCTGAGTCTAATCCTGGAACATGAAGTTCTCATCTGATTGGACGGAAGGTGCTCCATTATTGGTGATGCTGAAAAAATAATAAGCAGGACTTTTAACTACATGTATCACTTTGCCTTAGGTGATCTGAGCTTTGTTAATTAATGCTGCAGCCAACAGTCTTTGTCAGGATTGATAAGCTCATACCTCACACAGCGGAGAAAAGAAAAGGCTTTCTTTACATGTAGCACCATTATAATAGGTGGACATAATAAATAGCAGATTAATTTGCTTAATGGCTTAAGTGTGCACATAACAGTAATCTTTGTTAACAGAGGTTGCTAAGTACAGCTGTTCCCTGCTCTTTACTCTGCATGTTGTACGTCTCTCTTTAGCTTCTCAATACAATAAAGGCAAAAATAACACAAAGCAGTTGCACATGATAAGCTGAGTTGAAGGTGTTCAAAAGCTGTGTTTTTTTGCTCTGTAACTGTTCGATTTCCGTCCATTTGTGCAAAAATGTGGTCACAAAAGCTGGTGCTTGGTAAGTAATCCAAAAACAGACTTATTGAAGTTACTGCTGTGTTTAAACAATATCACTCTCAGAGCTGAATATGAGCACAACTGTCAATATCCTTCTGCTGATGAATGATGGCACCAGTCATACTTATTTCCAGTGATCCAGTTTAAAATCTAAAAACAAAACCCTAACTTAATGGCTTAAAGAGTGGGTATTGTTCATTTTAGGCTTTATTCTGTTCCTCTGGTGTCTTCGTAGTAGCTTTACATGATTGAAGGCTGAAAAAAATTCATTTTTTTCTCTCCCTGGTGTTTTAAAAACCATTATTTCAGCCTCTGTCAGAGGCACTTTGTTTAAGCTGCTGTCTCTTTAAGGCTCCACAAACTTTGTTCACTTTGATAAGTCAGCTCTTTGGGAGCCTGTCAGGGGCGGAGCTATGAGCAGACCTTGATGTTTGAGGCCCGTCCTTTCACTAGGGCTGGGATGATGAATCTATTATTATTATTTATTTTTTTTTACATCAGACCATTTGAAAAGGTTGAATAATGATGATGTTGATGTCAACAGACTATATCAGGAGCCAAACTGTACAAAACTGTGAGCCAGATTTTGGGATTTATTTATGGGACCTGACATTACATTACTAGACAGCCAAAGAAAAACATTTGGCCCTCTACAAGAAAAAGGTAACTTATTTCCAACATATATGATTAAAAAAAAAAAAAAAAAAAACTAAAACGAAGGATCTTAATACCTATGTGTATCACTGTTTTCTATACCACCCATAATGTTAACAATTTTAGAAAGCATAATAGTATAAATTTATATTAAGATATATAATATTATATCCTCTACAGTGAAAAGTCACAAGAACGTAGTTTTAAATTCTGGAACAGTTTTGAAAAATGGTCGTCACAAACAGCAGCTCCACTGATAAGAGATGCCCTACATAAAAAAAGCCTGATTATCATCCTCAGTGTTATCACAATAAGTAGTGGTAGCAGTTTATCGACATGTCATCACATATTGGATGTTATGTATTCTAATCTTTCTCCCGTTTCTTTTTTTATTTTCCAAGCGGCCTGAAACAACCTCCCACTACATGCGTGTGGGAGTACAAAGCTCAGTCGTTTCCATAAAATAAGCTGCCCTTCTGCTGTGAATCACCCCGACGGCTATTGTTGCAGATTTGCTAAAGTGTTTCCCCTTCTCTATTTACCTAAATAAAAAATACCACCAAATGGTTATTGATTCCTTTCAATAGATTCTTATTCTTCAAGTGTAGAACTTAATGTCCTTTATTTGCCAAACTGCAATCTGATATTGACAGCTGCTATTAGAGGGCATCCAAGTGTTCAGTGCAATGCCAATATAGTTTCCTCAGTGTCTAACTGCTTCATTCTGCAGAGCTCATAAATCCACGTTTGAATGTTTTACCCAGAAACAAACTCGCTCTCTGCTGGTTTAAGCAACGGCTGCGTGTTTCCCTTCTGCACCCCCAGGCTGCAACTGCATGAGCTCTGCTGCACCACATTCTGTTTTCTCTCATGCAAACACACACTAGCTACCTACCAGACTCCCAGATTTGTTTCAGGATCGTATCAGAGTCACAGATAAGAATTATTGTCTCAACATGAACACATATTTAGAAACAAACAGCGAGCCTGAGGGGAAATCTTTGCTGTAATGCAACCCCTGAAGTGGCTCTTACACCTTCATCAGATTAGTTTGATCACAAAAAGATGCTCTCGACTGTCTGGGATAAACTTCAGCTCGAGCATTCCTGAAACCTCTCAGTCCTGGAAAGAGGGAGCAGACTGTGATTGGCTTTGCACGCTTGAGCTGCCTGACAGACGTATACCTGCTATAGAGGAGCACAATCCCCTGATGGGGAATCAGCAGAAGCTGTTTACAGTGGAAGCACAATGCCATATGTTGCAGACTGAATAAAAGCCATGGCTGTGATAAAAACTGAAAGGTGGCATGCACTAAGTAGCATGGAGGAAAGAAGTCATTGGCTATCTTCCTTTCGTATCTTGCCTGCGGCTGTGAAATGTGCTGGATGTGCCTGTATTAGCGCTGTGTGGAGGGGCTCTGCAGCCAATCCTCTCAAACCGACAGCGTCTTTTTTTAAACAGAGCTCCCTGAAGACAGGAAATGCTGGCCTGAGCAGTTTTGGGCTGGAATGTGCATTTACGCCTTGGTATCTATGACAGAGTCTATCCTATTGTCTAGAGGAGCCATCGTGGTGGCAATGGAGCCTAAATGAGGCCAATAATGGTTCCCTGCTCGGTCCCCAGAGTCTCGCCTGTTTAAAAATCGATTCTCTGCTTGACTGGGGACAGGCTGGGAATAGAGAGAACGGGAAGAAATGGAGAGGAAAGTGGCGGAAAGAAGGAGGCGGGGTTAAGACAGGTTACAAAAGATAAGAGAGATAGCATTATTAAAAGGAGCGCTGCATGGTGAGGTATCAATTTGTAGCTTTTATGAGTATTTTGAGCAATGCATGCTGATAGATCACAAATGATGCTTTATTTGTTCCTCCTTCCTTGTTTGAAATCATTTCATTTTCAACCAATCCCTCTTTTTTTGGTAAAAACAACTTTGAAACACATCTTTCCTCTTAGTTTTAGGCCTCTTAAGCTCTGCATCCTTTCATTCTGCTTCATATTAATGTAAATGCTGAGATCATGAGCAAGGAAGCACAAGTTTAACTGTTTTCTCATCTCTGCTTTCACCATCCTCTCCAGCCTGCACATCAATATAATAAAAAGTCTGAAACCTAGCAAGTAAAACTTTACAATCTTTGTGATAAAACTTTGTGACAATTGACTTGGAGTGATGGATCGCTTCCACCGACTTAATAAAAGTTTAGAAAATGTTTCCTCTGCTCACGAGAGTTGCATAAAAATAAGTATAAAAATATCTTTATGCAGTGAACTCTGAGGAGCTGTACAATATTAAAGCATCTCATAAATCATTCTGAAGATGCGGACAAAGATATCCAATCAGCTTCTGCAGGACTAAGTTATAACACAAGCCAAACAACCACAGACGAACACACAGTGTAACAACTTACCAAAGCGAGAGTAAACCTGTCACAGAGTTGCAGTCAGGTGGAAAAAAACGGTCTCTACTTTCTGCCCACAAAGAGCGCAGGATGCTGCTGGATTTGACAGAAAAGATATATGAGCTTCATCAGCAGCTGGACCAATCCGAGGAACTAGTGGGTGTTGCAGAACAATAGCTACAGCCAACCAAAAGTCCCAAACACACACGCACACAAAGAGAGCAGTGGTAGGTGTGTGAAAGCCCTATTAGACAGACGAGGCCTTATTGAGCGGGTGGTATCTGCTCTCAGTGGGCACAGGGGAGCTGATGGGCGGATGGAGAGACGAAGGGGAGTCAGGAAATGTTTAATTCAACATGTGCTTATCTTGTGCTCTTATTTACACCATCAGTATCACTTCAGCTACCCTGTGTGGAAATACCTCTGAAGCGTGGATGTCTGACCTTCACTGGTCTCCTGTGGCTCTGAAACACTCACCTGTGTGTCTCAACTGACACTCCTGTACACCCAAGCATGTGCTGCAGAGGGGTTCAAAACTAAATCTTTAATTAAGTCCCCATGAGGACGAAGCACAATACGGAGCTGAGCCACAATAAACAATGCAGATGTATAGATTTTTGTCTTCTTTGCACAGCTGCTGTCTAAATACAAACATGCAGCCAAAAACAGAGAGAAAAATATGTCAGGGTTCGTTTTTAATGCAGGATCAGGATCTGGACTTTATCAGGGCTGTTTTTTAATGTTCAGACAAATGTGATCAGAAAACAAAATTTTTTTGCCCCAAGTATTTCTTTAACTGCATAATCTTATTTTATTGTACCATTTTATAACTAATCAAGTATCCTTCTTTAACCGAGGCTCATGCTTTATCACTTCTGCTCTTCTGTACTTTTCCTTTTTGACAGTCCACCTCCAGTGTCCACCATGACTACAAAATTAATCCAAGAAATCATTTTGAGCAGAGAAAAACACAAAGCTCTCTTCTCACTACTGAAGTTTGTCAGCCGTTTGTAGAGATTTCGACGTGCTGTAAATCAATTTAGTCCTTTCCGACCCAAACAAGAAGCTGAGAAGTAGCATTTATGAATAACCTATACTCCTGGTGATAATCTCATTTTGAGTTTTGGATTAAGATCAGGTTTATATCTAGAAGAGAAACTTTTCCAAGATCACTCAGATAGTTTGCACGGCTCCTTTAAAAATAAAAAAATAAAATAACATCTGCTCTAAGGGTGGGAGAAAAAAATCAATGTAAAGGGATTTTTTGTTTGGCAGTATCAAAATCAGGATTTTTGACAAAAAACGTTTTTTTTTTTTTTTTTCAAACTCAAATTTTTAATTTCAGTCTTTGTTTATAAACTGGATTGGAAAAAAGTTAACACTTTTTTTTCCAGCGGACGGTGACATGATTTTCTCTGACTCATGTGTTGTGCATTTTATGGGAAAATATGGCCCCTGATATAGTCTGTCGACATTATCATCATCACTTCACGTTTACACAAGGTCTGGTGTTCAAAAAGCAAACTAAAAAATCACAATAAGTATTGAGGAATCGCTATTTACACTTAATCAGCATCCCAAAAATCGTAATAGAACCGAATTGCGAGAATAGGATATGGTCCCAGCCCTAATCTGCTCCTCATTTTGTGACAGATTTCCACATATTTGTCCGTTCATTTGCTTTTGTTTTACATTTTTTTAAATTGTACAGAGACTTTATGGACATTCTGTAGTGCACTGAGATGTATCTGTACTTTTGTTTTTGTTTGTGACCTTAACAGAAAGCAAAATGTACGCCTCATTTAGAACAGGACTTATCTCAGTGACATAATTAATGCACTGTAAGATGAAAGCTGGGGATCTTGGATCTTGGGCCAAGAAAACATCTTCACCACAAAATCCTGATACACTTTCTTTATCTCATTCATCAACTCGTACAGGCTTCTCTCCTTTATCCTCTCCTCCTCTCTGAGTCTTTCTGCTGCAGTTTAAATGTCCACAGACTTACTCTGACAAACTGAACTGGCATGTAATGTTTTTTTAATGCTCCATATATGTGTGTATGCTTTATTTCGAAGGGCAATCTGGCTGATTTCAATGAAATTGTTGTTGTCTGTTGGAAACTCAGAGTGGCTGTTAAAGCTTAATATCTATTATCCACTTTGGCTGGTGATTCAGAAATTTGTACTTAAAACCCCTGACACACGCGCACACACACTATCATTGATCGTCCTCCGACCACTGCTGTATTCATTCTACAGTGCAGCTGCTGTGGAGGGGGGAAGGCCCTGCGGGGAGCAGTCCAGTTATCTCAGATAGAATCTTATTACAGGATTTATGTGAATAGAATCAGATCTGTAAGATAGTCTATCTATGTCTGTGCCCGTGTGTGTGTATCTGTAAACGTGTGTCCTGCTGTGAGGTTATCCAAGGCTCTGTCTATGGAACATGGAGAGGGCTTCTGTCAATTGCTCCCATACTCCATGAATAGCCAGAGCTCTTCACAGGCCATGTGTTCAGCTTCTCTTGTGTGGCATATTATAATAAGATCCGTAACACTGCCATATTACTGTCATATGAAAGCAAAGCAGGGCTACAGGAGAGCCAGAAATGAGCAGGCACACAGAGAGAGGAAGAGAGCCTGAGTGAAAGTCCAGTCAGCTCTCTGCTTTTTCTCCCCTGACATGCTGCAAGGCTCGGGCAGGCTGATCTGCTCTGGTGTGTGGATGAAGGGAGGAAAAGAGGAGGAAGAGGCAGCGGGAGAAAGAGGGAAGGAAAGAAGGAGAGAGGGAGGGAGGGGGAGGAATGGCAGAGGCTGCAAACCTAGGATACGTGCCAGATCCCTGCTGGAGCCAAGAGCAGGACTGACTGGGCCTGTGTGTCAGATCAGTGTGCACAGACACACACAGAAACACACACCAATAGGCAGGATGAACAGACACATGGATGTCACTGACCTTCACAGCTCTCACACACTGAGACAATAACACCTTATTATCATCTTTTAAAGATCTATCCTCATTCTTTAAAAGGTTTATAAGCTTTTCTGATATCTTACACCTCTTGGATTTCTGGGCTCTTATTGCCTCAGAAGTTGTATTTTCTCACCCTTCTCCCTGGATTGTTTCCCTGTGAACCTGATTGGATGAGTGTTTAAAGAATAAGACACTTGGCTCTGACTTTACATCCACTCATTACTGACCCGTGGCACTAATAGCGAGCATGTTGTACACAATGTGGGTCTCCATCAGAGACGGCTGCTCCACACAGTGCAATATTTATGGCAGTCCCTCCTCTCGGGGGACTTTTTGCACCATAACACAGACCACTGCAGCTGACAAAATAACAGTGCAGAGTGTTCCAGCTTTAGGAAACAGTAGAAACACCTCTCCTTCTCTCTCTCTGCCTTTTCCGTCTCTCCCTTGCTGATTCTTGCATGACCTCATCTCAGTCTTTTTGTCTTTCCTTTCTTCATAGCTTAGAGCTGAGGCCATCTGAGTGGATTTCAGAGACAAGTTGACAAGCCGAGGAACAGAAAATTGAGCTAAAGTCCCTCTTCGGTGTCTCTGTCGCTTTTTTCGTGGCCCGGTCCACCGAGAGATCACGGCTTACAATTTCACTGTTGTGAGCAAATCTGATGTGGAAAACTCTGACAACTTTTTTCCCCCTCTCTATGAGTAAGCGCCAGCTCGAAGATCTTCAACACGACCATCTCTGAGGAATTCTACAGTAGTGATACAACATTCAAGAAAGAAAGCGATTGAATTACACCTCTGAATTTGATCTCATCCTGTGAGACAAGGCAATTTGCCAAGACTAATCTTGTGTATGTCACAGAGAAACATTCTTCTCTTTCTTTATGTGAACATGTGCTTGTGCTATAGCTCCTCTCTTGCACATCCCGCCCCGTGGGACGTTGGCAGGATTTTCCCAGAACCGATGCAAAGTGACAGCCAGGAGAATGATTCCATTACAGCGGGTGTTGTCTCCTCTGCCTGTGTTATGACAAAGCTGGTGGCAGCATGTGAACACTGAGGTGGGATATATTCAGGTTTGTTCTATTATTAAATATCAATACCCAATGAGCCTATAGTCGTCACATTGGTTTACACAACCTGAGAGCGGCTGAAACCTTCAACATGTCCTCCAGTTATAATTACAGAACAAGATATTTGACATTTCCTTTCAATTTGATGCCGGTAATTGTTGTCTGATCTGGTTTCAGCGGCAGAAAAACAACACTAAAGGTCAGTCTCTTCAAAAGAAAAAAAAGTCAAAACAAATACAGACTTATTTTACGTGATATCTTCTCTCACCAGGACAGAGATAAGACACAGATGGACAGGTTTGCCTTTATTTACCACATCCACAGCTGTCACAGTTCACCTGAAAGGCAACGTGAAGTTTGTACATCTAGTGCTCACTGTGGGAACCTCAGGCAGGGAGACAGAAGCTCAAAGCAAAGAGGAAAAGTGAGACAGGTATCTGCAGCTCCGTGCTGATTGAGTGGCATGTGTCAGGGAGGTTATCAGTGAGGAGATGGCAGTGAAGGTGAGTTCAAGTATTCTGAGCTCACTGCATAATGTCTTCACCTGTTTCTTCTGCCCTGTACTTTCAGGTGACTGCTGAATGTTTGGAACTTGTTATCAACCTTTCTGATAGTTTGAAATGAGTTTCCTCAGGCCAGGCCACAGAAAGAAAAAGCCTTTTCACACAGCAAGAAGTACTAAACTACTTAATGCAAAGAAGAGGCATAACACAGATTCTGAACAGAAACAATTTTGCAGGATTTCTTCAGCGTGAAGCTCCTGTGAGGAGTCTTAAACTAGTGCTGAAACAGACTGGACTTCATGCTGAATCCTTTTAAGAGTCTAAAAAGCTCAGACATTTCAATTACCTGCTTTGTCCACAGGGGGCGCCCAAATCAACACAACACCAACCCTCTACTTTCCTCACATGACCCAGCAGATACAAATGAAGCTTATTTTTCCATCAACAGAAGACTGAGACTTGATCTGCATGTGCTGTTGAGCTACTTCTGTTTTCAGTGAACATTTTGGTAAGGTGACAGGAAACTTCAGAGCAGAGGTAGGGGATATATTAAATATACTCAATGTATTGTAGGTGGTTGCACGTATGTATAAAATGACTATATTGTGAGCATCGAGTACAAACAGTCACATAAATGTTTTCAGACATCTGTTTGTAATTCTTTCCAGAGCTTTGCTTTTTCAATCCCTACTCTCCTCTCACAGCAAGCACCATGCTCCCCCACCCCCCCACCCACCAAGAAAACCTTCCCACATGTGTGTTTTTGTATTAGAAGAGAAGGGGAAAAAGTTGCTTGCACATCTCATCAGTTGCAGGTTGTGGTTCTTGGGGCTTGTTTTCTAAAGTGTTGATCCTTCTTTGGGCTTTCTTTGCTGCCTGGATGATGATCTCTGCCTGATTCTCTCAGCTCTCCACAACAAGAAACAAATGTGACACGTTCTTGAGTTTCACTTTCATTTCTCTGTGCACTCTGCCCCCTCCCCTGCTCAGTCACAGCACTCAGCTGTGCACTGCTTAAAACTGATAGGAGCTATCAGGAAAAAAAAAATAAGGTTCTGAGGCATCATCACTTTAGTTCATGCTATTTTCAAAGTGTATTATAATATAATATAATATAATATAATATAATATAATATAATATAATATAATATAATATAATATAATATAATATAATATAATGTATTGAGCCAGTTGAATAAATCTGAATGAATCATTTTACTGGAACTGAAAATATGTTACTACATAAAATTTGGGTTGAAATTGAAAGTTCACTTAACCTAATTGGGATTTTCCTCTTTTTGCATGCACATTTTAAAAATCCAAGTGAAGGGTCTGTTTAAATCACTACACTAGTCTCATTTTATGCATCAAAAGGTTGAATTTAACATTTAAATAGTGATTTAGAGGAGAAACCAGAATAGCAAGATGTATCGTGTATGGTGATGTAGCCTAAAAATACTGAGTTATTGTTTTTTTTGGTCTTATTGTGCAGCCCTACTTCAGAGGACACATCCCTTCTTTTAGTGCAGTCAGCTGCCTGCTCTTCTGATGTTCCTTTTCAAAATAAAACTTGCTAACCAAATGAAGACTTGATTCTGGTAAATTTATGGCTCGATTCATGTAATATTACTATTTCATTCTTGTGTACTGTTTTATTTTATTTCCGTACTACATCAAGTTTACATTTATGGAATCTTGTTTTTCAAAATCTTGTTTTTTTTGTTTTTTCTTTGATGTGTTTCTATTACCCGGCCACAAAAACCTAAACAAGCCTCTCACAGTTGCTTAGCACTCTCCTATATTTATAGCTCATGATTTACTGAGACAATTTGGAAAAAACACACACCCTGGAAACAGATTTCAGCCACTTAACAGCTGACAGTTGCGTGACAAGAAATGAACTATTGCTTTGTTTTTCTTGCATTATCAAACCCTGCCCTGGATCTTCCTGCTGGTTTCACACACAGTGTGAACTGTAGTATATGCTATCGACAGAGGAAGAGAATCAGATTCATATTAGTGCTTTTAACCTCAGGGCTGGACCCACGCTTGGATCCATGAGCTTAAAGGCCTGAAGAGTTCAAGCCTGAGGGTCTTGAAACTGGGCTATAAATGCCAGCGTCCTAATTTGTGAGATGGAAACCTGATTTATTGCACATGTTTGGTTATTCTGAAGGGCAGTTAATCAAGCTGTATTCTCCCTGTGCTGTTTATTGTTTCTTTATTGTCAATCAATGTGACAAGGAAGGGATGGTCTTTTAAAACATGACCCTCCTCCAAATATCAATTCCAATAGTTCAGTGATTAAAAACAATGTGCATGCAGAGTGAGAGTGTGTGCATGTGTTAATAAATGTGCTCTCCGCTGCAATCTCTCCTCCACCTTCTTTCTGCAACAAATCACTGACCTGTCCTCTGCGCTCTGATCTGAGGAGCTACATCACACAGCTCACATGCTAAAAGCTTCCACACTCCTCTGGATTCCACGTCTACGTTGTTGTTATTAAGCACTCGTACGTGTCTGTGCATAATTGAACATTTTGAACCCTTGAGCCAATATGCCTCGAATGAATCCTCAGCTCCCACATCAAAATGATTATTTCTAAACAAACCGTGTTTAATCGACTGCGTGCCTCCACGGCTCTCTCCATCTGGAGGATGCTGTGTGACAGCTTCCCTTAAATTACAAATATCAATCTGCCACAGTGGGAGCTCAGCTGCCAGTGGCCTCATGGGGGTTCACGTCAAAGCAAGCAGCCTTCAAAACAAAGCCATCAAACCGCCTCGTTGCTGTACATCTTTCTTCTCAGACAGAAACGCTCATCACCTGATCACAGTTGGCTAAATGACTCAAAGACAGACTCATTGGTGGGTTAATAACAGCTAAAGTGACTTGCACACAGGCCCACTGTGGGGTTCTGGGTCAGCTCTGTCAGGCTCCGCCCCTCTCTCCCAACACAGCAGAGACCGACAGACGCCAGCACCGAGGGCTCCCAATCTGCTGTGTGATCAGCGACCGGCACTCCTCCCTAAGCATGTCATCCTCCTCCTCCTCTTTCTCCTCATCACCGGCTGTCTGCCCGCGGCAACACCACCACTTACACTCCATCCACCCCACTTATTGATACACTTCACCGCAGGATCGCCTTCGAGAGCTCCTTGGGAAAGCAATGGGTCTGCGGGGTGGCCTAATTCAATCAATGTTAGGAGGGGGAAACACACACATCATTCATCACCAGCGCAGCAGCGAGCGAGGAAGACTCTCCAGCAGCTCTTCCTTGTGAGTGGACGACCATTAACACAAACAAATTGGCTTGCTGGGGTCCCACTGGGCGCTGAGCGGCTTAGTTAAAGTGGTGCACTGTTATCATGCAAAGGTATTTCTGCAACTCTGGGACTTGGTCGTATAAAGAAAATGGTGCAAAAATAATAATAGTGCAGCAGGTTATTAGACCAACACTGGACGCCATGGCTCCCTTTGGGTTCATTTGATTTCCACTTGGGCTGCGTAACGGTTTATAGCAGGCAGAATGTGTGCTCTGTGCAAAATTACAACACACCCAAACAGGTATTTAACACTGGGGTATCCTGATATGAAATTGTGCAAGAATAAGTGTGACACTTTGTGTTTCAATTGGCATTTATATTTCTCAATAGCAATATCGAGAAAACACTGTCTTCAAAAACTTCACATTCAGTGCAATTTGTCACGTTACACACATCACAACAGAAGAAATGTATCTTTCAAAGCCTCACGTTTCTCATAAGAGACAAATTTTCACACAGAACCTGTTCGTGAGCGACCCAACTCGTTGTCAAGCTACTGCAACAACACAAGACCCTTTTTTCACACTGCAGGAGCCTCTTTTTAATGCTCATGTGTTTCTTTCTAACGTGATTCAGCCAAGCACCGCTCCATAATGATCAGCTAATGGATTTTAACACCACTCAGTTCACATGATGAGGCCATTTAAAGCAAACACTGTAGAGCAGAAAGAGAGGAAGAAAAAGCATGATGCACTTTTGGTAGCATGAGGTGTGAAATGGACTCAACATGTCGATTCAAGAAGGCAACATGAATAAAAAAGAAGCTAATAAGCATCAAGACAAAACAACACACTCTGGTGTTTATGTCGTAGAGTGTAGATGTCCACCCAAAGGCAGTGAATAACTTCCTAACTCAACACAGAGTTGAACAAAGGCGCTGTCTGTTTCAGCACCTCGGACAGTTCCTGTCATCCTCTCCATGACGAGGCGCTGCTGGCAGCAGAGACGGCCCTGTCAGCTTTATCTGCTGCCTAACATCAGACTGAATAAATGACTTAACCAATTCATTAAATGCATGGCTGCATGCTCGTAAAGTCACCCCTGGAATCCAGAGTGACACTCAGACATGTTCTTTCATTCCTCTGTGCGCTTTAATGGGGTGGTTCACCTCCAAGTGGACTCTGGCACAAGAAGATATAGGTCACCTGAGAAAGCTGTAAAAACTCTGCTCTGCTTTACAGCACAGGGGCTCAGAATGGCTGGATTTAATTGTGTTTCAAGCAACACAAAGACCCCCCTGTTAGTTTTTGTGTGTGTTTATGTGAAGGAGAGAGCCTACCTTCACACAAGCATGTGCTCACTCAAAGCTCATGTTCCAGATGACTCCTCCAACTATCTCTCTCCAAAACATTAAATCAACAACAGAACAGAAATGATGCAGACTTTTCCAGAGGTCTGAACGTGTTCCAGCCTTTTAAGATTCCAGGATCATCATCCAGCAGCTTCCAGATTCCTGCGTCATGCGTCGGTATGTGCCACTCAAGGGACCGTGCTGTTTGTCCCCACGGGAAACTCGTACAGTAGGTCAGAAAGGCATGAGAGCCAGTGGTTGTTGGAGTGCTCATGAAACACTGAGATGTCGATTCCTTGCAGCTAAACAGCTTAAATGATTCGGATTGGCTCAATAAAAATAAGAGTGTGCGCGAGTTTGGGCACCTTGTTTCTGTGTCTCGAATTTAGACTCTGCAACTACAGTGACGCACTCTCTCTCTCTTTCTTACCCCCCACCCCCCCCCCCCCCACACACACACACACACACACACACACACACACACACACCATTGGAATATGTTTCAGAGAGTGTGTGCGTGCACGTGAGACAAACATACAGAAGAAAAAAAGATGGAGAAGATGGTGAGTTGTTTTTCTGGCGCATCCATTTCGAAAACTATTTTCTTGTTAAACCGGAGCCTCGTGAATCCTGCAGCCTCTACCCGCCGTATAAAAGCAGGATTGTGCATATAATAAGGCTTACTGGTCGTCTAGCTTCAGGGAAAGCTGCTGCTTCGTTTACACCTTTATCTAAATCCTCTCCTCGGTGAGCTCCAGTGAGCCCGGCGGGCCGGTGTGTGTGAGACTGCACTGCAGAGGGCTTCTCCGGCAGCTCCATCACTGAGCAAACACATCGCGAGCCAAATAATAAAGGACACACTCTGAGAAATACACACTTCGGAGTATTCCCACACTGCGACATCATTAGTTTCATTATCTATCCGTCCTCACTGCTTGTGATAAACACAATCATCTATTTTCGACTTCATCTCTTTGCTGCAACACTGGCAGGTGCTGAACTTCTCTCAGCGTCTCACAGACTCGCAGCCTTTTCTAACTGATTTATATCACATCCCCACCGTGCTTTTCCCCGGCTTCTCTGGCGCAACTGTCCGGCAGAGACACAGTCACAGTCGATCAATTAATTGCCGCAATAATCGGAGAACCAACCGAAACCAACCAACTTTATCAAACCGTGTTTGGAAGCAAAGCCAAAGAGGGAAAACTGGCCTACCTTCAACTCGATTCCAAAATCGCACGACGCCGTTTGTCAGTCAGTGGGGAAGGCTTTGGACATCACAACTCCGACTCAATCGAGAAAACACGTTTCCAGAAAATTGGTGCAAGCCAGTGGTGGAGTGTGTCTCAGCGAGGTCACCCATTCAGCCAGTCGTCCAGTTTAAATCCAAACAGAATGATGGAGATCTTATCTGTGTCCTTTGGGGAAGAAGTGCGCCAAGCGCTCTCCTACGCAGATGTGACTTTGCGCGCTTGGAATAAGAGGGATGATTGGTAGAAATGTGGGAAAAAATAGTCCACTATAAGCATAAAAAACGGTTTATAAAAGGAGAGGGGGCGCAGATGCCAAGTGGTCACCCCCTCCAAAAAATGTCACTCAAATCGTGCTCGATCCCTAATCCTCCTCTGGGTGCTTCACCAGCCCAAGACGCACTGCTCAGTGCGATCCCCACTCAGCAGCGCCGCGGTGCAGGAGATTGGGGGAAAGGAAATGTATGGATATAATGGCCAGATCCGATGGGGGGTTCCCTCCACAGCTCCGCTCCGGAGTTGCACACGACGAGAAGGATCTCTCCCCGGTCCTAGTGCACCACACACCGTCCCCTGCTGGCGCTGTAACGCACGCCGCGGCTGCACCTGCGCTCTGTCATTCCCATCGATTAAACAGTGAAATGGATGAGGGGGAAAGAAATTCCGGCAGACACCTATAACTCAGGTCAGAGGCTTCAGCTCTGAACAGAAAAGGGGTGAGCAGAGAAGGCGCCTCAGCTCAGCTCACTTCCAGGAAGACAGAGAAGGAAACGGAGAGAGGGAGAGACAGAAAGAGAGGGGTGTGTGTGTGTGTGTGTGTGTGTGTGTGTGTGTGTGTGTGTGTGTTTGTGTGTGTGTGTGTGTGTGTGTGTGTGTGTGTGTGTGTGTGTGTGTGTGTGTGTGTGTGTGTGTGTGTGTGTGTGTCAGAAATAAAGGGAAAAGGACAGAGAGAAAAGGATTCAAATATGTCCTCCAGTAAAGTTCAAACTGCTCATGTCCAGGTCTTAAATGAGGAAAAAAGCTTCTCTAAAGTCAGAAATCAAAGCTCAGGTTTGAAACTCAAAGATCAATAAATTCAGCACCAGATGAGAGTCCATAGATCTGGGAAAGTGAATCTTTGTGTAAGGAAAACACAAAAACGGCCGATATCATAGGAATGAAGCAAATCAAATCTTTGAATCATGAAGTGATCAAAGTATCCTGGCTGTATGTTGTGTATCAAAGAGGCCTGTTTCCTCTGAAAGAGATGCTTTCCTGCACTGTGCTCAGAAGTCTTTGAACACAGAATTTTAAAAAAGACTCAGAAAGCAGATCTCTGATTTCAAAGATGGTTTGTCACAGCTTCACTGGAATAGGTGTTATTTGCTTAGGAGGTGGAATGAACAAGACAGCTTTGGAGTTTTTGTCATCCTAAAGTTCCCATTCATTCCATCAGGTCTCGACCAAGGGGCAACCTCCAGTCTGAGAATATGAGACAATGCGGAAGTGCTAAAATCTGCTGTTTCTCAAGTGTCCGCTTGAGGTTGGCTCCGGAAGTACAGGAGGTCACATACACATCAAGCCAAAAAAAAGCTGTTTTCACAACAGAAATTAACCTATTTACAGCCCGGTTCAAAAACGTCTCCCGTCTGAGTCACTTATTTTATTATCAGCATACACTGTACGAAAGGTGATTTTTTTCTAACTCCACAGTTCAGAGGATATTAAGATTGCAAGTTCGCCAAATCAGAGGCACAGCTCAGGTCACGTGATCGACAGGCACCCTTTAGCTGTACGCAAAGCCCTTGCCATGTCCAATATGGCCGCTATAGCCAATGTGCTTCATTTTCTGTTTCAGAAACAGATGGGTGACTTCAGGGAGACTACATCCATGTTTTATACAGTCTATGGTCTCGACCCAAGTTTGAGAACCAACGGTTTAAATAATTCCAAAATATATTCCAAATAACGTGCATCCTAATCCACTACAATCCAATAGGTGTGCTTTGAAACACACCTGACCTCTGCTCAGGTCTGTCAGACCTCTACAGTCAGGTTAAACGACGCCTCAGTCATTTTTACAGTCTAGTCAAGATGTTAAAGAACTCCTGCATTAAGCTGCCACGTTCAGCCTGTTTAAAGGTCTAATCCGCCAGATATAATAGAACACCTGTGTGGGTGAGCAGGTAGAAAACAATAGTGAATGAGTCAGGTCTCCTATTCTGGATGAGTATGAGCCATCAGGGATGATGAGCTGAAACATCCATGTACACACACACACACACACACACACACACACACACACACACACACACACACACACACACACACACACACACACACACACACACAAATCTAGGGAAACCACATTAATTTATGGACATTTCCAGGATTGATCCTTAGATTTTTTTCTGTTCCATAAAGTGATACAATCCATCCACAGCATGTATCATGGGTAATCTATGGGAAATAGTCCTGCAGAGAAAAACCTCCATCTCTGTTGGAGTTTTTTTCTAACTAGCTCTAAAAAGGAGCTTCTTCCAGCTTTCAAACAGCCACTGGCTGATGAAATCTGGTTTTCAGATCAGAAATTCAGAATTCAGCTCCTCATCAAGTCAGAGGCATCACTAGAGTTAGAGAGGTGGTGGAGTTTGACTTTACACAACCAAAAAAAGGGACACCAAAACTGAAGTTATTGTAAAATAATAATAGTAATGATAATTGAAATCAAATTTATTCAAGAGTAATTGCACTTAAAGGATCAAAAGTTCTGATTCCGGAGATAAAACTAAAAGAAAGTAGGGCTCTAAATCCTGTTCAAAGCCTTGAACAAAGAAAATTTAAAAAAGAAGATCTGCTCTCCTTAACAAATGCACACCTTAGAGAGAAAATGGGTGGTGGTGCTCATGTTAAATTGAGTCTTTAGAAAGATATTACCAACTCAGGCCACAGGTGCCACTATAACCAACACCAAAACAATGACAACCAGATCACTCCTGGTGCTGAACTTTTGCTTCACCTGTAAAATAAAAGGTTTCCCTGATTGGGATTCAGACAAAAAGCGAGTTCAAACAATTACAAACTTTTGTTTCTCCTCACGTGCCATAAATAATAAAAAAATAAACTGATTATGTAACAAAGAAGACAAATGTTCTCATCTCTTTCCACATGTGTGTTTGTGTGTCAGTTTGAGGACATTCACCTCTCCGTATCAAACCAGGATCTGAGCGTCTGATCACTGGAGGGGGAAGAGGAGGCCAGTCTTGTGTAACCGCACTCGCCCTGGTCCAGGAAACTCGTCACAGACGCGTCTGCCTCCACACTTTCTGCTTTCAGAGCGTGAGTAGGTACCTGACTGCTCTCCGTCATGCAGAAAATATAGAACCTAACGGATACGACAAAAAACCTCCTCTTCCTTCTCTTTAAACAATCTCACCCACTCACTCACTCACCCACCCACTCATTAAGTCACGCGCTCACTCACATACGGCCTGATAAATATTCAGAGGAGCTACGTGAGTGCTACTATAAACTTCCCCGTGCTGCTGCAGGTTTCCTGTGCTCCTTCAGCGTCAGTACAGTAACACATTCATGAGAAAGTTTCAGAAGGAGAGCAGCGTTCTTTAAAGAGCATTATCAGAAATTGGAATCATGTCCCACTTTCCTGCACCGACAGAAATAGACTTTGCATTAGAATGCAATCAGATAAAGAAACAATTAATTTCCTTCGCTTCAAATTGGAAATTACCAAAAAAGACTTCTCAATGGGACACACGCAGCAGCAGCTTGGGAAGGATAGACATCACGATGACCGACATGAAGTGTGTTTCTGTGCTCTTGAATATTGTTTTAGTTTTTTTATGGAACAGTAAGACAGACAAAGATGTTTTTCACTTTTACAGATAGGACAGGTTGGGAGAGAGCAGAACAAGCAGAAAGACATGCAGCAAGGCAGGAAGGGAAACCAGCGACTGCTGCAAAAAAGGACTACAGCTTCTGGATATGGGCAAACGCTTAAGGGCCAGTTGTTCAAAGGTCATCCAATCAGATTTTGGTTATTGGATTGGATTAAATTCTGAAAATGGGTTGTTCAAAAGGGAAAGAAGGATTTCAAAATCAGATAAGATCACACAATCCAATCCCAGTTTTATTCTTGATCAAACCTTCAGTTTGTGTTGTTCATAAATTTTCAGTAGGATCTGGACCACTTTGATCCAAAAAAAAAACAAACAAAAAAAAAACAGGATTATCTTGATCCCAACAGTGGTTAGGATTTCAAGGTAGATTTCAGGAAGAAAATGAAGTAAAACTTTAAAATTGGTCAAATAATATAAAATTTGTAGAATTCAGTGTTGATCCCTTAATTTGTATCTTGCACTTGACTTGTTTAACCATTACAGTGATGAAGTAAATAAAGTTAATTTAGGCAACCAATTTAGCCTTTCAGTAAAGTAAAGTAAAAACAAAACGAAACTGAAAGAGCAGAAGCACAGATACTCCTGGCGGTGGAACAATTCAAGCTGACCAAACTGCAGCAAACCAGAGAAAAACTTCAGACCGGCTCTCCAAAAGCAGAGCTTAAAAATGCTGGACTCTCCTTCACAGATGAAGAAGAACCCTGAACATTTTTTGTTGTTGTTGTTTTGTTTTGCTGACTATTGGAAAACAAGCCTCTTTTTTTTTTTTTTTGGACGTTTTAGACGTTTACAAAATATCCATTTTGTATTTTTTTAAATGTACATTTGTTATTCATTTGTTGCAGCTTAGATGAGGGGTCTAAAAGATATTAAAAACAGAAGTGGATGATTTTTTGTTTTTTTTCTCAAAATAAAAAAAAACACCTACAATGACCCCATGTTGGTTCTTCTACCTGTTGTTCTTTAAAGAGCTGGTAGCCCACATTATGATATGTTGTCCCATTTAGAGCACTGGTAAGCCAGATTTGGTAATCTTAAAAACTGCTTATATGGATCAGGGTGCACTCAAAAAAATCAACATGGGTGTTTGTTCAACCAACACAGGTAAACATGTAGCTTCTACTAGATTATTTCAAGATAAGTGGTTAAACATGATTAAATCATGTTGTTTTAGCATGATGTGTAAAATTGTTAAAACTACAAGATTGCTTTATGTTAACTCAACCTAATTGGTTTGAGTAGGAATCCCATCTGCAACACCTCTCCAGAGCAGGAGGTGGCAGTAATGTGCAATAGGCCCTATTCATCAGAGAGCAGAGCCAAAGGATAACCTGGATAATGTGGGCATCATTTTGAAGGGTGCAAGTTCCTAATGATCTAACAATCCACTTGCTGTCGTCAGGTGTTGTCTGGACATAACTTTGTAAACTTTTGTTTGTTTAATTGGTACAAACTACTGAAGTAATTTTTGCTGTGACAGCTCATTGAAACCATGAGTGAGGAACGAAGTCAGCACATATGAGACCCTACTGTTCAGTGAGACGGGACTTGACGGGCCAGGACCAGCTGTCTGTGCTCCACGAGTGCAGATCTACAGTCTGTGCTAGACTGCCATGGATCTGTGGTCTGAGCTAAACAGGCATGGACCGGGGGTCTGTGCTCCATATAGCCCAGCCCATGTACCCAATGATTTTTACAGTTTGTTTTGTTAATAAAACAAAATGTGTTGACACACTGTGCTTTGTTGGCCAAGTTTAAACTGAAGTGTTTTAAGATTACACAGCTGGTCCATGCAGTGGTGCACAGACAGCCATGTTGCTTTTAACCAAAGCAATGTACAACACAGATCAATGTACAGCAAGGTCTTATATCCACAGTGTACCCTCCTCACTCACGGTTGAACCCACACATTGCAAATAAGTCATAACGCCAAAACTTTATGTCCACACAACACATTTACAGCTAGTTGGTTTAGCAAATTGGGATCTTGCTAAGTGAAAGCATTTTGATTACGTTGAAACAACACAGTCAAGATTAATTGACTGAACTTGGTTTGTTTTAATGGAATATAGGTGCCATGATAAAATCATGTTCTTCCAATGACTTGATTTTTTTGAGTGTGAGCCAATCCAATGTTTCTTTGAAAAACTGGCATAAAACTGAGATGGATTGCCTGATCCTGGATAGCAAGAAATGGGGTTTCCAAATCTGGATCATTTTGATATGGTTTAATTCTTTAAAAAACTGACCCTTAATTACAAGGCCACCCCAGGCTGAAGTGTTAACTTTTTAATCCATGACGGCTCCTCCACATTAAAGCACAATGGTCCTATTTCTGTGCAGATAATCAGAAAGAATGATGCTCATAATTAAACATCTCAGCATGGAGACAAAATGATTTTCTGTCCATCTCCTTCCTGTCCATCATTTGGTCGCCTCACCTGTAATCTCCTCTTAATGTGATGTTCACACACACACACACACACACACACACACACACACACACACACACACACACACACACACACACACACACACACACACACACACACACACACACACACTGGCAGATGTTTCTCACAGTGTGCTGACTGATACATGCCCAGCATCTAATTGCAGGTTTATGAAATCTGCAGGTTGCGGCTGCCAAGCAGTTTCCAAACGGATGCCAAGCTGTTGCTGTGACATGGGGTCATGACCTTCCTGTAATTGTGAAGATGATGCTTTTTTCCCCTGCTCGTCTGGTACGAACACGTGTGCCAGAAAATGACCACGGGTAACTGCCAGAGAACACCAATGGAATAAAAAACAAGAAAACAAGCAGGCTCACTTTACAAAATGTTGTTTTTTATCCAAAAAGTCACTTTTATACTAGAGCTGTACAGCTGGGTGATGTCGTACATCACCTGATCTATTAGAGAAAAATCAATTCTTGAGCCTTTGAAAGGGAGATGAAACAGTTTGAAAAAACAGGGTCGTTCATTTCTTGTCAGTCTGGGTTTTTACAAGAACAAAACTAGCAGCAGCTGGATGTTCACAACATAAAAACCTACGGTCTGTGGCTGTGAGATGAGATTAAGTTGTGACACAGAAGTCCTAGAACACAGTCTACCTGTTTAATATTTCACTCTGATATTTTTTTCATGTTTGGCCAAAAACTTCAGAAACCATCTTCTTCTGCTAAAGCAGTCATGAGTATTTAAAGAAACCCATTTTTACATGTCTCTTCAGGAATAAAGTGGCTTTATTTGTAACTGGACCACGCAGGAATAATAAATATATGAGTCTTAGCGTCCTCACTGCCGTGTTTTTAACTTTGTGTAGAGTTAGTGAGAAGCTGGAGTAACATTCACAGCATCGTACAGCTTAGCTTCTTTCAGCACGCTGAGCACTACTAAATTTTTTAACAGGGTACTAAATTCTCTCTCCCCCAGCAGCTCACCAACAAACCATCTCCAGCCAAAGACAAAAGAAAAAAAACACGGAAGTTGTGTCTCTTGAAAATCAAGGAGGAAGGTGGAAGAGGTCAGTAAAGAGCACTTTGAAGTCAACTTTGGAAAAACTCTAAAAGCAAGACTCTGCAAACATCAGATGTGGATACCAGGCAAATGGACAGCAGCACATTGGCAGATGACTCTAAACCCCTAATTCAAAGTCAGACAGAGCTGTCAAAAACGGTTGACCTCTGAGGACAAAAACCTCAAATATCTTTAGTCTGGAAAATGTATAAACATCCAACTTATCTCAAGTTAGAGAAAAAAAATCAACAGTTAAGGATGTTTTTGACCACTTGGTGGCAGTGACTCTGTCAACCATAAAGGATGTAAAATGATGGACAAGCTGACAATAAAGCATCCTAACAAGAAGTCAATAGATTTAAATCTCCCCCTTCTGGAGACGGGACAGAGGTCAAACATGAAAATAAAAAATACAGAGTCCAATAATCTATTTTTCTGAACACTACTGCTAAGACTGTGACTCAGCTCAGAGACTTGTAAATGGGTTGTGTTTTGGTCTCCACCAACTATTGATGAAGATTTCAGGCTCAAGCCTCAGGATGAAAAATGATCTGTTTATGTCATTTTCACGCTATAATTTCACACGTTGTAAATAAATAGAAATATTTCATTGTGAGTCAGGTCCAGATTTTTGTAGGGTCTGAATCTCTGTGAACACATTTCTGCAGTGTTCTGACCTTGACCAAGACATGTCAGGTTTTGAAACCTTGTCAATCTGAGTGAATCCAAGGTAAGGTATCACCCGCGCTGCGACACTCATCAACATCATCATCGAGTCTCATTGAGGTCCTCCAACCAACCTGAATTATACATCAAGCAGCCAATAAAGAGCCAGCATCTCAGGCTGTCATGGGAGCATTCCTGAAGATTCCCAGCAGAAGCGTTTCCTACTAATCAGAAAACTGGAGTAGGATCAGCATTTTCCATCTCAAGGATTACAGCAAGAAGGATAATAAGAGGAGGAGGTGGAGGTCTCCCAGTGGTGCAGTGATGAAGAGCTCTACACAAACACATGCTTTTCTGTGGTGCACATGTCTGTGTGTTAAGGTTCAGTAAGATTTAGATAAAGGTTCATCCTGGAAAACATAACTGCTTCACTTTATGTTTTGACTTGAAACAATTTGCAGCCTTGATAACAAAAGGAATGTAAAAGAAACCCTGCATTAAAAATGATTTCTTCCTCACAAGGTTACCTAACAGTCTTTTAATCACATAACTCCTCCCCGGAACATCAACTTTGCCTAAAAACAACCGTCCCCTCCCTGTCCCTCTCCATCGCCTTCAGCGTTCATTAACATAGAAATTGACGAGCCACAATTGATGCTCCAAAGCAAAGTTCAGACAGCAAGGTCAGCCAAGAATCAGTAATTAAGCCAGTCCTTAAAGTGAGGTGGATCTGCTTATTAGCAGTGCAGGCCAGGACTCATTCACACAGAACTGAAAATGGAAATGAAATCCATCTCATTCCCAGAGCCGCCCGCAGGATGTCAGCACTCAGCGTGTAAAACAATTACAGACTATTACATGGGGCAGAGAAGGCTGAAAGTGGACTTTGTCTCCTTGCCTCTAACTGCTTTACACTCTTTGAAGAGACACAGGGGCTGTCGTTTATGGTGGCCTTGTTGATGCATCTGATGTGTGCTTAACTTTATTTAAAGACAGTCCTGTCACTCATAAGACAACAAAAGTCACAATTTAAGTCTAAAGATGCATCGCAGAGTATATGACAAAGCCACAAAGTGGTGAAAGTAGTCACCAATTGGTTTCTAAGTCTATTTTCAGCAAAAACTGCAGGCACCACCTTTTAAAGCGCACATATAGTATGTACAAACAAAGTACTCAAGCTGTAATCAACAGGATACATGAGCTTTCATTGCACCCTTATCCCAAGCAGAGGCAGAGCATAAAACAGGGTTCTCCATATCCTAACCTGGAGGGCCGAGAGGCTGCAGGTTTCTTTCCAACCAAAAAATCCACCAACTGATTTCACTGATTACATCACTTTCAAACAAAGAGCAGGGACTTATCAGTGAAAGCAGCTGGTGGAGTTTTTGGTTAGAAAAAAAACCTGCAGCCTCTCGGTCCTCCAGGGTAGGAGTTGGAAATCCCTGGTATAAAAGAAAAGAGATATTTGCTAAGCAGAATTAATAAAGCTGTAATGTTATCTAGTCTCAGTTAGAGTTAATTCACTAGTCATCTTATCAGCTGGTCAGACATCATTTCCCCGCTCATGAAAACAGGAATTTAAGTTGTAGCTGACTTTTTTTGCCTGCAGGGGTTGAAAAAAACTAAACTGGATGACTTTGGGAAGGCCACTAGGTCAAACTGGTGCAGCCTCCGACTCTGCATTGCTTTAAGCATGAAGCTTAATGAAGCCTTCCTTTTTTTTTTTTTGGAACCAGCCTCAAGTGGCCATTTGAGGCACTGCATTTTGTGGATGCTGCTTGATAAAACAAACCTTCTGCAGTCTCCGATCAACAATTAAGTCTCAAACCTTCACCCCAGAGAGAACATATTTCTGATACACAGATATCAATGATAACTCATTACTTCAGGCCGAACCAGGGACAATCATGGGAAAGCAACACTCAGCATTCTTGACATTCTGTTCTGACTCTTTTTCTTCTGCTCTTGCATTAAAATGCAGTGACAGAAAGTGTTTTAGTGATGGAGTGCATTAGAGCAGAGATGAGGGGAGAATAAGAACATATATCACGATGTGTTTCATTATAAAGCTTGGTTAATTTAGATTTTAGGCCCAGGGGTGCTCGTGCACCAGCCTGGTTTGATGTCTAACTTGGAGGCAGTTATTACTGATATAATCCAGCCTGACCCTCTGCATACTGCAGAAAGGAGGATAAACATGAGGATTATGAATTATTAAGATGGAATATGGAAATCACACACTATTCTTCACTTCATATTTCAGACCCTTATCACTCACACTCTTGCCATAGACAGTTAGTACAGTGACGTGTTCAAGGACACTTGTCCTGAATCAGAAAATGATTAGAAGTGTTAAAGTGGCTGCAGCTCAGCTCAGGTATGGCTGCACTTTAAGTCCTTCATGTTGTAGGAGGAATGACAGGCGAGTCTCAGAAGGGCTTTTTAACAAACGTGTCACATGTCCTCCAGTTGGAAGGAAAGAGTTGCTGTAGCACAGAGAGGGAACAGCAGAAACACATTAAGGACTCAGTGACAAAGCACAAGGACCCACACAGCTACAGGCAGCACTGTGACATAAACTCATTCTGCACTCTGCTCCACACTTGGTTCAGGACGTGATGCAAGAAGGTTGTTACATAGATTTCAGGGATGCTTATTGTCTAACCTTTTATCCTGGAGACTCTGGGTCTGAAAACGTCTCTCATATTGAGTTATAATTGGTATTTCCTATATTTATATAGGATTTAACATCATTACAGTTCAGCTGTATGCTGTTCTGTCCCAATAACCTCAAAACACACAACGACTGCTAGTACTACTCCAATAAAATGATCCCAGAGTTTGGCTTCACAGATGGACACATGCAGGTCAGTGAAACCACGTGGTTAGTCAGAAGATCGACTGCTCAAAGAATCCACCATATTTGGGAACACAGAGAGGTTCTCTGAAAATTTCCATATAAAGTTTCAGCAGATTTTTTTGTCCCTTGGTTTCAAAAGTGAATTCTTGCAAAGTGCCATACATCTGTGTGGTTTCCGTGGGCCAGCAGAAAGAGGCTGTGCCTGTTTTCAAAAGAAGACATGTCGAATGGAAGCAGATTGGAAAATAACCCAACATTCAGGTGATTGATCACCTCAGTAAACATGTCAGTCAACAAACGTGGCTCCAATGCTGGTTTTGAGTCTTCCTCATGATGTTCAGTTTGGAATGGTTGGATGGGAAATGGGGATGAAGCAGGGCATGCTTCTACCACAGCTACCAAAACAGAGACACAACAAAGCAAATCAATCTGTCCATGCAAGGCTTCAGAGAATTAATGCACAAAGGATTGATTGTTGAATAATTGTTGCCTATTGTCTGAATATCTGTGCTGATCGTCCAGCTCCCCTCTGCAAAAATCTTCTTCCCATGTTCCTGATTTGAAAAGACTCTAAGTGGCTTCACAGATCGGAAACTGCAGAGTGTTTTTCAAAAAGCAAAACATGTTTTTTCAGATGATAATTGAAGATGGAAAGCTGGATACCAAAGATTTGTACAAGCTTTATTTGGATTTCACAAGCTGAGAATGTTATCATGTTGTGCTGTCCATGAGGTAGACAAACACTGTTCTCTGTGCATGTGTGTTGAATGAATAGTCACATTTAACTCTCTGAAAACCAACTTTTGGTGGACAAACTTGTTTCTTCTAATGCAGGCTCCATGTTTCCGCCCACACTAAGTCAATAAAGTTGACCCAAAGCAGCAAAAGCAGACTCAGTTTTTTCATGCAGTGTCAAAAACTTTCTGAACTGAGCAAAACACAACTTCTTCCAGAATCTGCTGTTTATAAAGAAGATGAAATGATCCTGAATATTCATCTGCGTAAATCAAACAGTCCTGTGGATGCAGCTCGTCTATGCACTGCTGAGAAACTATCGGTAGACAGCTGCTGAAACATCTGCCGACACGCTGCTACTCATGCATCAAGCGTTTCCTCTTTCCTCCTGGTAAACGCATGCAACTGACAGGCCAGGATGTATTGTTACAGCCGCAGACACTAAGACCCTCCTCCTTAGCAGCTACATCATGGTGACACATCTCGCATGTCCAAGTCACTGCCATGTTTGGAGTGAAAAGGCTTGTGGATGAGATGACAAAGAGCCAGGTCTTAGTCATTCAGTGATGCACAATGTCACCAAAACAGAGGAAACACAATCAGGAGACTTGACACAACTCCAACGCAGCGCTCAGAAATGGTACATAATGTGTCTTTAAGTGTATCTTCCAACTTAGCTCAAGCAAAGGACCAGCAGCAGCTCTACAAACTGGTGCAGACGTGACAGGGAGCAAGTTATGGAAGGTCACAAGGCAGACTGAGCCCAGGAAGGACAGAAGGGGAACATTATTGGCCTGGAGTGACAAAAGGAGGAGTGTTAGATGCTTGCCACTTCATCATTTTGCTGTGAATGATTTTGCATGAATTTGTGTGATGACTCATGATACGCTGTGATTGATTTTCTCTGCAGCTAAATGTTTGTAATTAGTTACTGAAAGTGAAAAAAAAATCTGGAGAGAGAAAAATCAACCATGTGAATGACTTTCTGATGAAAGTTAGTTTGAGTCACCCTGTCTTCCTTTTTCTCCTGACCCATCGCACAGACACAGCTTCCTCTTTCTCTGACCTTTATTGGCTGATATTTAATATTAGACGCCCACTCCATACACGTCCAGCCGGTGTTTCTGTTGTTGTTGTGTTCATTAAGGTGGGATGGAAAGCAGGTGTGGGTGTGTCATTAGTAGTAAGCTGATCCAGAGCGAGGGCGCAGGAGTCTCCCGTGGCTCGCTCATGTCTGACAGCAGGAAGATTAGTATGAAGGATGTTCTTCATTTGTTAAGTGCTGGTACTAATCCCATCTATCGACGTTATGAAGTGACACTCTGTCTTCATATGGCCTGGACAGCGTCTCCAAGATCAACAGTGACGGAAATTAAAACCAGAACCTGCTGTCCTTGTTCAGCCATTCGTTATTCATGTCTGAGGGGAGTCTATTGATACTACACAGGGCTCTGCTGACACATTACTCCACAGTTTAAAGCTCATTTTATAAAGATTGCATATTTCTCAAATAATGCTCCTTTTCAGCTCTAATATGATTTTTTTTTAAAGCTGCAGCCAAACTTGATCCGGTGAAATTTACGGCTCGGCTAATGGAAAGCGTAAGATGAATGTCGCTGCAGATGCTGGAGCCACTCAAATCTTTCTGTTCAGATTGTTTAGATAGGATTATAAGTAAAGAACAAGTAATGATATATAAAATCAGGGGGGGTTTACTCATAATCAACTACAGCACAGCAACTGAACTGCAGGTTTGAGAGTCAGTATGCATCGGAACAGGCAAAGTTGTGCATCAAAACCGTACAGCGATAAAGAGATGGGGCAAAGCCAGCGGTAACTTGCTGGTAGGAGCACGACAGAGCAGCAGTGATAGATGTCTGTGTGTCTGTGATGGATAGCAAAAGGAGAGCACAGAGGGAAAGCTTTGTCTGTATCACTCACTCTGACAGCCTGTCAGGTTTCAGGACTCCAGGTTCGGTCCAGAACAAAGGGGAAAAAAAATATTTTAGTTCCCAGAAATTTTGTGACACTTTTCAGTCATTCATTTTACATTGTATAATATTCAAAATACTACAGTCTAAAAAATCAACAAACTTACAGTCATATGTCAACCCCAAGATGAGAGAGAAAGTGAACAGCTGTGTTCGAGGAAAACTGAGAGGAAATAGAGAGTGAGCTTAAAAGTCCAATATCATGCTCCTTTTCTGCAGTTTAATATGGATCATTGATGTCTTCATGAAATGTTAGTAACATGTTTTGGTCCAAAAAGCCAATAAATCAAGCACAGCAGCATTGTTTCCAGGCTCTCATAGCCCCTCTGTTCAGAACGATCTAATTTAGTGGGCGTGACCTTCATATGTAAATGAGCCACCGCTGATACCGCCCCGCTCTTCTGCGTCACTGAGAGCGGCGCCACAAGCTCCGAGTGCACAATGTTTAGAACACAGCTAAGCTTGTTAACCGTAACATTACAGGTTAAAAAAACAGGCTAACCGCAGCTAAAGTTAGCATCCTAACACAGAGACAGGGGCGACACTGAGGAAAAGCTCTCACATCTGCTCCACAGCACACAGCATTTAAAATACTCACATTTCCAGGGTCCGAGGTTTGTTGGCAGATGGTTGGTAATGCGCCTGGATTCAGGACCAGTCTATTCACTAGCCCTCTGTTGTACTGTCCAAAGTTGGAAAAGCAGTCGGCCGTGAAGTAACTAGCACACACGTGCACAGTTTTACTGAGTGTAGCTGGAACATTTCCTTGATAAATGAACTCTAGCCACTTAGTGTTGTCTTCTTTCAAGATGTGAAGCCTGTGCATGGAACTATGTGGCTGTTTACAGCGAAAAACAGCCACACTCTTCTCTCTAGCAGCGGGGAGAGGAGTGGGCGGGGATATCTGCCCCAGTGGACCAATCAGGTCAGATTTGCTCCTGATTGGTCAAAAAAGGGAATCGCTGACGTCAGTAAATCCCCAAAATCCAAACAGCAGGTTTTAGGTCAGGATTTTACATTCACAAGCACTACTAAGTACAGGTTTTGTACTTTGTTTTGTAGGTTTGTTTGGGCTGGGAGGAAAGCCAAAGACCCACAAATTTCACTAAAAGACTTGATAAAGTGATTTTTGCACAATATGGGCCCTGTAATAAAGGAAAATAAAGTGGTGTAACAAAAGACAGTCATTACAAATTTTGCTCTGAAGGCAAAAAATAAATCCACAGCCGTGTGTGTATAATGGGTAACATATATCGTATTACCGGGCTGTGTGATCTAAGATCGGGCACAGTAAAACTTCTTATAAAAGCCTACCAATATTAAAGTCAGGGTCTCTTTTAATGGCCTGAAGTTGCTGTGGGTTTGGACTAAACAAAAAACCGGGGGTCTCAGTGTGAAGCTCTGATACCATGAACTGTTTTTCTGGCAGTTTGACCAATAAAGTGCCTAAATCCTTTTATTGACACAACACCTTATGTCACATATACTGATCACTAGATCCCCACAGGGAACAAGAGGGACCTGTGTGTTGTGAGGCTGTGAAGTTTGCAAAACAAAAAGCAGTAGGATGACTCTGTTCTGTAGATTTTGAAGAGGAAAGGAGGAAACTTGACTGAACTTTTATTTGCATCTGGAAAAGATGGTGGGTAGCTGACTGGGTGAGTTGTAGGAGGAGGGGGAGGGTTTAAGATAAACTGGAGCTTATGCACCATGCGCTGGTATGAAAATCACCCCGAAGTTGCTCAACAACCAAACATTGGACATAAATTGGAGTTAAACTCGAGTTGTCCTCCTGATTGCCACACACCATTTGTCCCCTGGGGTCAAAATGACCTGGTTCGACTGATAATACACAGATGTAGAATAAATTGTCATCAACTCTGTATTACACCTTTAGCCTTCCTTCAATCCAACCCATTACCCTGAATTTTCTCCTTTTTGGAATTTAGGGCGATTTAATAAAAAAGCAGTCCCTGTTTTTTGATGGCAAAAGATTTCAGTTGGGGTCAAAATGACCCCAGAGGACAGCGGGGGCTAAAGGAAAACATAGTGCTATGGTGATGCTCTTTGAAGGAATATCTGTGTAAAAATAGTAAAAGAGAATATAACCAACAACTGGAGCCCCTGCACAGGTTTTGTCCCTTTGGAAATGAGCTAAATCCTCCTGATTTCACTTCATAAGCCACCGTTCAGCAAACACAACAGCTTTTAAAACTTGGGTTTTTAAACTTTGTCATTATGCCTCAGTAAATATGCCAATAATATATAATTTACTTTCATTTTCAGACAATTAGTCACTGGTAAATAACATTTACAGTCCCTCCAATGTGTGAAGAAATGCTGTGAACTGAATGTGTTTGGCATTTTAACTGTTCTGTGGAAAATTGGTCAGGTTTTATAGACTCAACAATCACAAGATTAATTGATAATAAAAAGCAGGCAAAGCAATGTCACAAAATGACACACACAGGGAAACGCAGAGACAGAATGATGCTGCCATAACAAAGGAGAAAAACAGCAGAGCATCCATTCCTTCAAAATGTGCACATTATAGTTCCAGAGGGACCATAACATTTAAGCAACAGAGGGTGTTGTGAAGTTAATGTGCTGAGCGATGGAGGTGGCTTCATAAATAGTGTTGTACTCTGACACACTGAGCTGGCTGAGGAGGTTTGTGAGGCTGCTGAACTTGGAAGATCCTTAGTGAATGAAAGTTCAAAAAGTGGCGAGGCCCTCCTCCACTGAGCAGCCCACACAGCGAGGCCTTCACACCATTTTATATAACCAGGGACAGAGAGGAAGAGAGGAAAGGAGATACGTGGTAGAAGAGAGGGGTAGGTATAGAAAATATTGAGTCAGAGAAGAGAGAGGAGGGTATATATAGAAACAATGAATAAGACGCTCAATCATTTTATTAACCCTGAAAAGTGTGGTGCAGTCTTACTGTAAGGCGGCCTTCCTGAGATAAAATCACTAAGAAATTGTCGTTTCATCAGCCGTAAACTCTCTGTCCAACTTTTCCAAACACTGCACTGAACCTTACACAGATGCAGTGTTTGTTTCACTGACAGCTGAGCAAATCCTTAGAACAGCTGGGCACCATTTTTTACCCAAAGAGGCTTAAATGGTGCATCTGTTAGCTTTAATTTTCAGCTTCAAACAAACATTGGTGCCCCAAGCTTTAGACTCTGCAGACCCTGAGTATGTAAAGAAGACATGTCAATTGAAAAGAAATGGCTTGAGACGTCCCTCTGGACTGAATATCTTAACCTTTAGCCATAAAAACACAATCCTACATAAGGAGAAAACTACAAAAATTACATTTTGAATGGTGTTTTCCCCATTCCCCTTACAGGGTTGCCAGTATGATAAAGATGTAACCACAGTCTACAAGGATAGCGGCTACTTTTGCAGGACATAACATCTTCCTTTTGTACTTTTTATCTCAGATTTAATTCAGAAATTCCTGTTGGGTCGGATGTCTTTAAGGTTACATTTAATGGGGAAGATGTGTTTTGTAGACCATAGGGGCACTTCAGTGAATCTGTTGAATGGACACCTAGACTGGCATAAGTATGTTTAGAAATGAAGATCACAAGTGATTACAAACCTTGTTTTAGCTTCATTACTTTGACCCACATCTTGATTGTGATTGATATTTTTACCTTTTTTTGAATGTTATCCAACAACACTTTAGTCCTATTTTAATGTTATACTCCCTTTCAGCAGACTGTCTGCTACAATGTGGTGTTAGTTGCAGGTTTGTATGATAATTTGTTACCTGACAGTGTTGACAATTATGATGACCCAGTATATGTTTTATATTCCAGATCTTAGTATCCAGAATATAGCCAGAATCTGGATTTTACTTTTACATCTGTCAGAAATTATGGTGACCTTGTCTTGTATTGTTTTGCAAAGCAATCTGACCATTTATGGTGGGGTTATAAACACATATGGTGAAAATGGCCCTATCTCACAATGATAAAGAATACTTTAAAAAATTCAGGATCCACACGGTGATCCAGATCACCTCCAAAATTTAATCACTTCTTCCTTAATCCATTTTGAACATTTCCTGAAAAATTCATGAAGATCTGTTTTTAACTTTTTGAGTTATGTTGTTCACGGACAAACAGATGAACCCTCCCAAAAACATACCCCCCTGGTGGAGGTAATAAACTCCCCAAAACTCTGATCTCACTACACAAAGGTTAACAGTCTGACCTATACCCCCAGTGGTTGTATGTGTAAATAAAGGATGATGTAAAGATAACAGTAAATCTGGTGGTCTTTTTTCCGTCTCATTTTAGTGTGATTCATAACCAGCAAAGTTTGCTTACATGACCTGTTGTACTGACTGGCTGTTCAAACAGGTGGTATATCTTCCATCCAGAAACTGGCGACGTGACAAGCTGACTCACAGACCACCTCTTCAGCTGACTTGAGTCATACTGAAGCGGCTGAAACTGCTGCAGCTTTTTTGTGTTGAATTCCTAAAATCGTTCCTTGTGTCACAAACATCAGGTGTGTGTGTGAGCTGGTTGTGGGAGTTAAACCGTATCAGCAGCAGCCTGAAAACCCTCCAGTGTAATAACGGTGTCAAACACAGGCTGCTGTACTGTATGTACCCACAGGGTGACCACACAGTCAGGACTGAATCTAATGGCTGCTCTGACTATTAGCTGGAGTGGTGACTTGTCAGTTCTCCACAGCTCAACCTTCTAATGCACCATAAGCTCTGTAAAGTGGTTGTGAAGAGCAGGAGTCATGGTTTTCAGAGCATGGAACAGAAACATTGTCTCCACAGAGCACTAAAAATAGGTCACGCTCTGCTCTCTGATCTGCTCCGCACCGTTACATAAAATATACTCAGCTTTGTACCAAATCCCTGTTTCTTTCCCAACTCTCTGATATATGGTACACAAACAGAACCAACATCAAGCAATTATTTTTCCCATTTTCCGGACAATCTTCTCCATCATGTGTGATAATGCGGTATCCTTTTGTCCATTTAAAGCTGGCTGTGGTGAGCTGTAATCAATGTGCAGGAAGGATACCATGTCCACAGCCAAGACGAGTAATTCTAATCTCACAAAGCATTTAGAAATTACCAATGAGCTCACCTCTACTCACCTGGATTCGCTGCTCCAGGACTGGTTCACGTTGGCTCAGCAGACCAAGGAGAAGCAACTCCATCCAAACAGTCAAGGTTTGATTTCCCATCACAATCTGTAAGTCAGAAAGGAGCAGATGGAAACATTGTTAGGCTGTTGAAGACATGCTTCCCATATTAGGTGTTGAGCCTGCTGTTTTTAGAGAGCTAGTTGGCAAATATCAGGGAGAAGATAAGAGGCAGGGTCAGAGTGAAAGGGATAAAAACAAAGTTCAGATGTACTGTTCGTCAACCTCAAAAAAAAAAAAAAAAAAAAAAAAAAAAAGCGTAGTAAGTTGTTGTGACTCTGATGTCATCTGTAAACATTATTGTGTAATCTTTTCTGTGTAAGTGTATGTCTTGGGTTCCCACAGGGTTTTGTCGTCCTAGAAACACAAACCTGGTGTGTAGTGTGTACCCTCTCTGTCAACCCAAAAGGTTATGGTCCCCGCCCATTGCAATACTTCCATTGATACACCACTCTTCCCCGTAATCCTCGTCCTCGTGCTCTGCCATTTGTTTCCCGAGCCTCGTCTTTGAGTCCCGTTCCCCTTCACTTAAATAAGGCTTACACTCTAATCGCAGCCATAATTGGTGATAATGCCATTGTTTGTCTGCAGATGAAAGCGTTTGAGATGAGAGAGCAGCTTAATGCCACTGAGGAAAGATCATCTGAACCCCTCAACCTCTCCTATTGATCCCTGAGCAACATGACGCCCATTGGCTCTAAACTCCCTAATAAACAAGCACAGATTGACGCCCTGGGACCAAAACGGTGAGGGACTTCTCTTCCTATCCAGATCATGTTTAAATCTCTTTTATTTTTTCCCCTCCAATGAATGCTGTTGGGTTTTCTCACAGTAAATTTAAGAGGGCGGTGATAGTTTTCTTAAGGCTTTATGTTTTCCCGCATAGGTCGTCCTAATGTTGCCCCTATAGTAGCTTCACATGGTTAAAAGCTCACAATAAAGGGCCATTTACACAGCTATGGTTTTAGGGCAAAACACAAACGTTTTGTTGCATTTCAGCCTCGGGATTACATTGAAACAGCATTTCGGCTGACCTAAAACGCAAACTTTTTGAAAACCGCCTTCAGAGTGGGATTTTTCTAAAAGGCTGCCATTGGGATGTAAACAGTAGGCCAGCGTTTTCAGTGGAAACGATGACATCACACTCCGCCTCCCGAGAGCGCATACAAGATGACAGTACTGATGTTACAATCGACGGGAACTACCATGATGAGTTTGTGCTTCTCAATCTGCTGTATCTGCTGACTGTCTTCCTATAGAATGTGCATCTCTTGCTCCACTTTTGCACTTAGTATTTCCCAATAAACCAGATAATCAGCTCAACTCTACTTCGGGGGATATCTACCAAAAGTTGCTTTTGGACAAGACAGTTATAGCGCCATCTGCAGGCCTGGCATGCTTACTACAGCGTTTTCAGTCCCGTGGAAACGCAGATTTTTTTCACTGCGTTTCAGCGTTTTCAGATGAAACGTCCCTCTGATTGGCCAGCCCTCCGGAGGCCTGTCAGGGGCAAAGCTATGAGCTGACCTAGGTGTTTGAGGTCCTCATGAACCTGTTAAGAGATCTTGTGAGTCTCATGAAGATCTTGTGAAACTTTAAAACCAGTGTTTTGATCAATTTGCAGACAGATTCAGGGAAATCTATAACCTACGAACATGTAGAGGTTTGAAAACCTGCACAAGCTAAGTCTGAACATCAAGCTACTCAAGATCCATTTTCATAACAAAGGGAAAGCAGGAAACTCCCTGTCTAGTTAAAGTGCATGTGTGCAAGGTCTATTGTCCGAAGCAGCAAATCATAAAGACTTACTTCTGTTAGAGACCAACATTTTGACACATCTCTGACAAGATTCCAGCCTTTGCTCAGTTCCCAACATTAGATCTTTCAGCCTGCTGCTGGCTCAACTTCTATGATTCAAATAAACATCCATCAAATAATATTCAAATGAGATGTGTGTGAATATTTTACTGTGTCTGCTGAGTATTCATGGAGAGGCTGCCCTATCCTGACAAGGAGATTAGATTAAGGCCTGTTAAGAACCCAAAGTCAACATCCAAACAGAATGAGTGATTGCATTTTATATTATCTCCAGTGTAAATATCCCCCTCTGAGAAGAGTAACTGATGATCATAATAGAGCACAAACTGAACTGACGGAGCCAGATGTCTGCGGCTCTGAAGGCCCAGACAATGATGGTTTTTAAAAGCTATCATTTTTTAAGAGCTTAGATTTGATTAATTCGATGTGGCAGATTGAAAATACTGTGGATTACTCAGGAATAAGCTCAGCACACATCTCAGTGACGGTTTGCTAATCAGAGTTTTATTGGCTGTGCTTCACTAAACCGTGTAATAAGCCACATTTTCACCTGTTTGTCAAAATGTTTGTTGTATAATAGCTTGTCCAAAGTCATTCTGGGAAACTTGATTTCTTGATGACGCATGACAGGAAGGGGTTTAGAGTGTTTTAGCATGTTGTAGGTCGTAAATACCATCACTGCATGCAAAAAAAACTTGTTTGCCTGCTTTAATAATGATTTCCTCTAATTTGCTTTTTCTCAGAATAACAAGACGTCTTATAAATATTTGACAAACATGCATGTGTAGGAGCACAGACGGCCTACCGGGCTATGTTACGCTCCATGAGGTTCCCCCCTGCATGGGTGGCCCGGGTTCGAATCATGGCCTCTTTCTGGCATGTCACTCCCCACTCTTGCATGCACTTGTAGTTTCAGGATGTGTGATTTCCAGCATGCTGGGGTCTAACACCTCTCTTCTCTGTTGTACTTAAACAATTTCAACGTTAGACTTTGCATAAAATGTCACTTGCACAGCTGTGCGTGTGGGTGTTTCTCTCTCGAGTCTTTTGTGTCGTTTGATCAGTAACAAAGCTTTGTTCCTATAGTGTTGTTTTTCTCCTCATAACAATGCATCGAGAGGACGTCTAACCTAAAGTGTGTGTTGAATCTGCAGCGTCTGATGTACTTTTTCTTCAAATTACTTCATGAGTATAAAGTTGAATGTTCTTTCCCCTTCGCTTCAAATAAAGGTTTGAATACTTTATACAGCCGCTCTCATTCCAGCGCTGTGTGGTTTATCAAAGGCACGAAAGCAGGATACGTTTAAAAAATACATAGAAATGCTCATTACCCAGGCTGATAGATAATTTTAAGAGCAGAGTTCTTTCTTTCTTGAAGTGGTATGCAGCTAAACCCAAGTCTCTATTTCTGAAAGAAAAATGTGACTTCTTGATGTCATCAACCCAACATTTTATCACTAATTAGGTTGATTATGTTAATTTACAAAGAATTCTAAGGCCAAGTGAGGACTAAGTTTTAAGTGATCTTGAAATAGTTTCACTCTTAAACATTCGCTTGTTCATATTCAACAGAGCCAAAATCTGTTATTTCTTAACACTTATTCTCCAGTGTTGAGAATAACAGTGTTACGAATGCCATTACTTTTTCTAGTAACGGGTTATCTAATTAAAAGCTATTTCAAATACTGTAAGGTCGTTACCGACAGTGTAATGTTGTGCATTACTATTTATCCGACCTTGCTCACTTGGCCAGGTACAAGAGGGGAGCTGCAAATGAAATGTAGGGTAAAGTGAGCAGACATGAAATGAAGAGTACAATTATGTTGACACATCTTTTAGCAAAAAGCTAATGCCAAAGTAAACTCATTAGCAACAAACATCACTCAGCCACCTGTGTGCATCTCTAAGTAACCCGCAGCCAGAGAGACTCTCCCACACTTGAAGCGTCTTTGGATCAAACCAACCAGAGGGAGAGGGGTGGAAGCTTTCTGAGGTTTGAATGTAAGGCACAAGTAGTCAACTTTTGACTTGAAAAAATATTAGAGATGACAGGACCATACTTAAAACTAATGGGTTAATCAGGAGAAATTACAAGTCAGGAGTGGAGCTAGTGACTAGGTTAAAAAGTGGGAGAATCCCTCCTAAATCGGGGGTGTTGGCAGGTCTATCTGACCTGGCTAGCTCAGCCGGACACAGGAGCTGCAAACTTTATATGTGTGAGTTCGGAGTGGTCTTTTGGGTTAAAACTGGCGTTTTCAGGATGTAAGTAAACAGACTCCACCTCAAAGTCATATATGTTAATGCATGTCCCAGAGAAAAAAACTGCAGAATAACTGAATTATTTTGCAAAATTGAATTTTTTTAATTTTTATTTTCTATTTTTTAAGTAACGCGATAATTACTTTCCCAAGTAACTAATTTATATTTATGCACATATCAGGATCTTCAGACAGCTGAAGTCTGCAGCTCGAGGAGTTCCCTGCTTCCCCACCCCTTTGATGAGCCTTCCCTCGTCCATGTTGGGCTGTAAAACCTTCAACCTGTTGACTCCTTGTCTTAGTGCACTGATTATGTTGGTTTGTTGTTAGAGTCAAGATAAATTAACAATTCCATATGGACATGCTTCGTTTTATTTTGAAAGTCACCGGGCATTCTTGCACAACTTCCTGTCCCCCATGATCTGCCCCTACGGTGATTGCACTCTGGCATCAAGCAAAAATAGGACTGTTGTGTCTCTGCTGTGACCTGCTGGAGCAGGGAGTGTGAGTTCACACACTGACTTGAATGGAAACCTATGGGATCTGCTGCTGTGATGTAAGGGGGCTGGACCAGAGTATCCGGTGGTGTATTTTGGCCAAAGTCATGGTTAAAAGAAGATCTGCTCTCCAAAACAAATGCACATCCTGGCTTAAGTCACCTCCCTACAACAGTGGGCGATGGTGCACATGGGAAACAGAGTGTCCTAGGAGGGGAATCTGACCTTAGACCTCAGAAGCTTTTAAAGGTAGCTGTCCTGAAATTTTCTAGACATGTTTTTGAGGTGAAAATGAGAAAAATGCTGAATTTTTGAGTGTTTTAGCCTCTACAAACTGTTTCTTCATATGTTTCCTTGCATGGGGTTTGCCACTTAGGCGTGTGCTCTGACAGCTCCAACCTTTTGATCCCCCATCGACTACACCAGACTGGAAAACCATGATACCAAAATACCCACAGGACCCCCTCTACATCTGTTGTCTTGTCTGTTCTGGCTCGGGTGATGACATGTATGAGCTGCTGCATGAGGATTTCCCTCGGTACTGCAAAAGCCAGCTCCATCAGATGTACAGTATCTCTGCTTCTGTTGATCCAGAAGCTGCAAACTCTTCCATTTCAAACCCCAGGCAACCTCCCTCCCCACTCCTTTTTACTCCTCGCCACAGGTTCGATTAACCGCCAATGCTTTGTTCTGACCCCCTGAGGCTAGAGTCCTATTGCAGTGTACCTGAGTGTGTGTGTGCACACGTATGAAGGGTGTGTGTGAAGAGTGTGGAGCAGAAGTCTTTGAAGAGAGGGAAAGGGAAGAAGAGGTGGCATATAAACACAGGGATACCAGGGGATTTAATAATCCTGAGCTGTTGGTGTTATTTTACACAAAATGAGGAAATTCTGAGAATATTGCTGAGAAGAAGAAACCAGTAACAAAAAATCCAGCACTGCCTCTCGGCAGATTAACAGAACAATGAAGAAGAATCAGGTTTAGGTGTCGGCATATTTTGTAATAAGATCTGAAGAATCAAAACTGGATGCTCAAAGTCAAAAATCTGACATGATCTTGTATCTTGTGCCAGTGTGCGTGCGTGTGTGTGTGTGAGGCTGATGTAATAACCTGTAAGACTAAGTGTTGTTTACTGCGAATATTACTCACACACATCTACATAGGGTCTCTCACATCCAGGATGAGCTCCTTCAGCGCTGTGTTCGTCTTACATGTGTACTTATTTCTGGAGATGCTGCACATACTGAGTAATCGATACTAAAACACACATTTAAGCCTTGATATGCATTTGTGTGCATTTGTATTCACATGTTTGTGTAATGTATTACAGTTGAGTCATTGCACTACATCATGCTGAGTTTGACCCCCTGCAGAGATGGAGCTATTTGTTCTGTGGAGGCCCTGAAGGACTTCTGCTTACTAGCACAGCAGGAGAAAATATGGGAAATCAACAGCGATGGAGAGAAAACTCTCACAGTGTTATCTGTAAGGGAGTTAACAGTGTTGCATCAGTGTTATCTCTGTGCACGCTGTGGTTATTTCTGATACCTCGGATTATGTCTTTGTTGCCTTTGTAAAGAAACAGAATAAGAGATTTGTAAGAAAAATACAAAAAAAAGTTGAGCAACAACAGATGTTAGTTTTTGAGCTTGAAATTGACCGGTAGAGCTCTGAGAAGAGGAAGCTGAAGAAAATCATGAACTACATCAAACAGGAAGAAGAATGTACAGTGGTGTGTCAATATACAGTTGTATGTTAAATCAATTTTGCCCACTGAAATGAATTGAAAGGGCATAAATCCATTCCAGACCTTCAAATAACACAGCAGTTGTTTATATTTTTTAATCTTTTTTTTTTTTTTGTCATAATTTTTTTCTGAGTTAAGCTTTTAGGGCTTTTTATGCCTTTAATCAGAGGGAGGAGGACAGTGGCCTTTCATTTAAATGTCACAATCATTAAGGTCATGATCATTTGACATACTTTTGAGGTTTTAATCAATTCATTTAGAAATCCATTTACATTCTTTTTGTTTAGTGTACCATTTAATAGAAATTAATTAACAGCTTTCGAACTCAGTGAGCGACCTCCACAGTCCCTGGCTCTCTGTTCTCAGTGTGTTACTCAGCCACAATGTCTGTGCTTCTGATATAAAGTTTAACATTATCTGTGTAATTAATGTGCACTCTGTTTTCTGCTGCTTTTCCATTACACCAATGCAGAGATAACACAGTACACAAGGAGTAATGAGTAAATATGTGTTGAGGTATATATACTCTAGAGTGTGCACACATCTGTATTCACTTCAAATTATTTCTCAGTTATTGTTTTCATCTCCTTCTGTCATGAGATTGGGTGGAAAGCAGAGCCCAGGCTGTGTTTGACGGAGGGATAATGAGCTACTGGTAATAGAAATATGCTTTGTGGTACACACACCAACACACACACTACACATTTCCATCTCTATGCCAAAGAAAATGTAGCGTGCTGCGCGTGATTACCGGGGACATGTTATTAATAACCTGTGTTCATCATAACCTCTTCATGCTGGTCGATATGTCCTATATTAGAATGAATGGATGTCAGGGCGCATGTCAAGACCATTCCTCAGGCCAGATCTCATTAATGTGCACCCCTCCCAACCCCGACCCAGAACAAACAGACACACATACACATGTGGACACACAAAAAAATGCACATACAATAGACAGAAATAACCACAAAGGCAGACATCTACAGTAAGGACACACTTAGAGCTCCATGATTCAAAAGAAATCATGTTACTTTAATGTTCGCCCTCACAGACTGCTATGTCCTATCCAAAAAACAGGTTTAATGACATTTATATGGCGTCTGAAAGCCCACTGACTCCACAAACGAAACCCCCACGCAGCATACGGTTTACTTTACAATAACAGCAATATGTCAGTGCTAATATTTGTCTTACATTTAGCCTTCTACTGTTTGAAGAATTAGGATTTATTGAGGGCTTTCAACGTTTATTTTAAAGGACACAAGCTGTATATCTTTTAACTCATAGAGGAAGATGTTTTTTTACTTTTAGAGAAGAACGTTTTAAAGTAATGAGGTTTCATCAGTATGTATAATTCAAAAAGAGAAGGTGAGCTTCAGTATTTGATCAAATTCAAGACTTTTATCTATAAACAGATTTAGAATGTACTTCAACACTTAAATCAACCCTACATTGTTTTTTTTTTGTATTCTTTTTTTCCTTGTTAAAGATCTTTCATCTAATTGCGAAATTATCATAGATTTATAAGGAAAAAAAAATCCTGAATGCCCTACTGATCTGGGAAAATATCTTAGTATGCATCAGACCAATCTACCTGGCATGCTGTTTCCCACAATGCACAGCATTAATGTTGTTTGTCTCCTTTTTTTGTATATTGTGGGTGAAACTCAGGTTAGGGCGAATTACAGCCACCTATTGGAATATGCAAGCGTTACCGCCAGAGTACAACAACAGTGATGCTCGACGGTCTGCGAGAAAGAAGTAAAGTGATGCAAAAAAACACTGATAAATCTTCTAACTTCCTCTTGTAAAAGGGGAGGTAACCATCTCAAGACTGTTTAATTCTACAAAATTCATTTAAGCCCATATAAACCACTTAAATAGATAAATAGATAAAAAACCCTTCCAGATTTATTTTCAATAAATAACTGAACTTTTGGTGTAATATTCAACATCAAATATCCTTTTCAAATGTGTTGTTTCATTGAAAAAAATTACCCTGAAATCTCTCCCAATTTTTATTTTAACATGAATTTAAAATATACTCCAAACCATTCAAAATAGTGGAAGGACCAGAAACACAAAAACATACATCATACTTGATATAATTTCTCACTGAAACAAAACAACTATTCTCTACCACTGATTGACTTGCATTAGATACTCCACCTGGCAATCGCGTTGCATACTAATTACTAAAATGCTAAGATGAACCCAGTGTTATTTTTGTACATTTATAATAAACTTAAAGGTCACATCTTATGCTCCTTTTCTGCAGTTTAATATGGATCATTGATGTCTTCATGAAATGGTGGCAACATGTTTTGGTCCAAAAGGCCAATAAATCAAGCACAGCAGCATTGTTTCCAGGCTCTCATAGCCCCTCTGTTCAGAACGGTCTGATTTAGTGGGCGTGACCTTCATATGTAAATGAGCCACTGCTGATACTGCCCCGCTCTTCCGCGTCACTGAGAGCAGCGCCACATCCATGACTACCGAGCTCCAAGTGCACAATGTTTAGAAAACAGCAAGGCTTGTTTACCGTAACATTACAGGCTAAAACAACAGGCTAACCGCAGCTAAAGTTAGCATCCTGAAGCTAACACAGAGACAGGAGGGACACTGAGGAAAAGCTCCTACATCTGCTCCACAGCACACAGCATTTTAAATACTCACATTTCATGGGTCAAAGGTTTGTTAGCGGTTGGTTGGTAATGCGCCTGGATTCAGGACCAGTCTATTTGCTAGCCCTCTGTTGTACTGTCCGAAGTTGGAAAAGCAGTCAGCCGTGAAGTGACTAGCACACACATGCACAGTTTTACTGAGTGTAGCTGGCACACTTCCTTGACAGATGAACTCAAGCCATCTGTCAAGGAAATTTCTTTTGAGATGGGAAGCCTGTGCATGGAACTATGTGGCTGTTTACAGCCAAAAACAGAGCAGTGATGGCTCTTCAACTTTGGCATTCTTCTCCCCGCCGCTGGAGAGATTTCTCTCCAGCGGCGGGGAGGGGGTTCAGGGGTTTCTCCTCCAGTGGACCAATCAGGTCAGACTTGCTCCTGGTTGGTCAAAAAAGGGAATCGCTGACGTCGGCAAATCCCCCAAATCAAAACAGCTAGGATTAGGTCAGGATTTTACATTCACAAGCACTACTAAGTACAGGTTTTGTCATTAAACATCATATTTGGTGGGCTGGGAGGAAAGCCAAAGACCCACAAATTTCACCAAAAGACTTAATAAAGTGATTTTTGCACAATATGGGACCTTTGAGCTGCATGTAAACATACTGAAAGTCATGTTACTATGTATCGCTCAGTATCGTTACATATAAAGTATCTAAAACGAGAAAACAGAAGTCACTTTGGCTTTAGATGAAACAATTTATGGATTGTTAATGAGTAAAACTGGTTCATTAAAAGACATCCAGTATTTCAGGTGCGTCAATATGGCTAAGCTGTTAGGTTTCACGCCCCATGAGGCTAGCCCTGCTCGAATCCATCCTGTGGCTCCTTTTCTGCATTTACCTTCATCCACTGTCATGTCCTCTCACACAAAAAGGCCTAAACTTCTTAACTCAATAGAAAGATATCAGCTTCTATCATGAATTTCTGACACAAAATAAATACAAATCTGATTCCATCTTGACCTGTATTGTTCTCTTTTCTTTTTAGCATAAATCTCATGAGACATGCAGTGATAAATATGGCTGTATTATAAAAATCTGGCAGAGAAGCAGTCTGCTAAATGACTAAATTCTTGCAGGTCTTGCATTTAGCTCCACGGCCTGTCTAGAGAGAACCAAATACTGTATGCAGATTAAGCATGAGTCATTCAGAACAAAGTCAAATTCTCTTTTTTTTGTCTTTGTCTGTGTTTAAAAAATCATTACTGGTCATTTAGCCCCTGGCACAACACAACGAGCTCTCTCAGTCACCTCTAAAGCAGAGAGATCCACAACTCGGTGTATCCTTGTTCTGCTGGAGCGCGGCCTTTACGTAACTTAATGCACAGCCTACATTTGGAGCGGCTGATTCACTCGACTCATTTACATTTTCCACAGTGACCTTCCCTGCTCTCTCCAGTCCCACGCATTCCTAAATACAGAGAGCCGTGTCCACACATACGTAGGACAATAGCAGAGGAGAGAAGGCTCTGTGAAACACACTGAGGCACACAGAGCAAAGGAGCTACACACAAACAGCCTCTTTCTGCTCATTTGTCAAAGCAGCACTAATCACTTTTATGGAGCTTAAAGTGTCTCATCTTAAAGCACACATTAATGATGAGCATGCATGTTTAGGAGTGAGTAAATCTTTCCTTTACACAGCAAGATGTTTCACATGTATGTTAGACTCCTGCACACACAGACGGGAGTAATCCCTGATTATGTAGGCGCAGATACTTCCCAAATGCGTTTTCTCTCTTCAGCTTCAGGCGCTCTGTGAAATGAGACTGTTAAGCCATCTCTGGTGGCGTTCATTCCTCTTTTCTCTGCATGTTCTGTCTCACCTTGTCTCGTCCCTCTCATCCGTGTGTGATCTTTTGACACACACTCTGTATCTCCATTCCTCTTTTCTTTTCCTCTTTATGTCCTTGCTCTGGGATCAAACCACCTTCCATCTCTGCACTCTCCCTCTTCATACACCATTTTTTTATGGTGAAGCTACTCAGCTGAATCCTTTCCATTAGAGACTGTGAGAGGGAGATTAGTGTTGTATCAGTGTGTGAGTGTGCACATGTGTGTGTGAGGCAGTCTTTGGGGGTGGAGGGCCGGGAGAAAGGATTTCCGAGGCTTTCTTGGGAACAGTAAGATGACAACCAGGAATACCACCATTGTCTGGAGGGGGTTTGAGGGGGTGTGGAGAAGGAGATGCTTTATTTGTATCTGGAGTGGCTGTGCCCATTTCACATCAGCTGTATTGTCATGTGGAGTCATCTAACCGGTCTGTTCTGTGTTTGTGCACACAGGAGCAGGCAGAACGTTCTCAGAAACAAAGGTTTAAAAAGTGAAGTGAAGTCTCAAGAGGCTGCAGCCTTTGCATACATACATACATGTACGCACACACGTCTGCAGGGGCCCTGAGCCATAAGACAAGCGTGTTGCTTGGAGACCAAGAGGTCACCTCGACTACAGAGATCACACAAACCAGGTGTGACATCTGTTCCAGTGTGGTGGCCACAGCCAGCGCTGGAGCTCTGCCTGCTCGGAGCATGCAAATGTGGAACGCCCAGGAAAGGACAATCAACGGTGAATTCATTTGGAGGGCGTCCTTTTTTTTTTTTTAAACAGAATCACAAGAAAATGAAACTGAGCAGCTCTTTTCTCGCTTTGAATGAATTTCTCATCTGCGCAGCTGCAACTCTGATGTATAACCCAGAGATTGTAAACATGAAAGTCATTTCTGTGATATCACACATCTGTTTGGAGTTTTAAAGCCCTCTAAAGCTTCACTCAACCTAGTTTTGATCAAGGTAGAATGCAGTTAAGTTGGAGAAGGAGTTTGTCTATTTTTTAATCTTGTGGGACTCAACCATGTCTTTCATTTGTAAAGTAAAATTTCCAGGACAAGTCGCAGACCATATTTCGAGACACACATAGACCAATATGCTAATTGCATGGATCAGCTATCCCAACCCAGTCCAAATCAGCATCTCAGTAATTTTGGGTGGCAACATATTTTTCAAAATGGTCTTTGAAGCTTTATCTGATCATTTTCTGCTCAAAACTGTTTCAGGCAGCTTCAGGTATTCTGAACAAAGGTTTTAACAGCACTTTGGACATTAGATGAAAGGAGACACATTAGTTCAAATCATCGATAAATTTGCTATTGATAGTGTCATTTATGTTGCTCACAGGATATTTGGATGACAAAACCATGATCACAACAAATCAAATATTTAGACAGTTTCTTAACCCAAGAGGTCTAAAAACACATGACTTACAATTTGATTTGGAGCCTTTCTCTGCGTTCAACAGGTTGGCACTGATGGCTGCCTCAGAGTGCATGATTATATTATTTTTAAAAATGTATCAAAGGTGCACCTCAGTAAAAACTGACCTTTTACAGAGTAGCTTTTAAGTTTTAACATATGTAAATTTATTCTACATTTTCAGAAGTTTCCAATGCACATAGTGGGACTGAAGCTGGATGTGGACATTTTCTTCCTCTATCAGAATGTTAGGCTGGCTGTGTGCTGCAATGTGAGGTGCTGCTGCTCAAGCACTGTGGGTCTGTGCAGTGTTTTCAATCAGAAACATAAGAAAGTTATTTACAGCCTTCGCTTATCTTGTGTGGCACATTCACATGGAACAAGTGAGCACTGTAGAAAAAACTGGCGTCAAGGGGTAGTTCTGAAACTGCCTGTGGTCTCCAGGTAATACTAATCCCATGTGAATATTACTTTAGAGGCTAATCCAAAAACAATAACAATCCTGAGATACTTGATTGAGCCAATTCAAAATTTAACCACCTATGTGCACATATTTCTGTTTTCTGAATTAATCTGCTGCCATTGATGCTATTGCTGTCCTAATTAAAGGTCCCATATTGTGCAAAAAATAACTTTATTAAGTCTTTTAGTGAAATTTGGAGGTCTTTGGCTTTTCTCCCAGCCCACAAAATGTGATATTTAATGAAAAAACCTGTACTTAGTAGTGCTTGTGAATGTAAATTCCTGACCTAAAATGAGCTGTTTGGATTTTGGGGATTTGTCGACGTCAGCAATTCCCTTTTTTGACTAATCAGGAGCAAGTCTGAGCTGATTGGTCCACTGGAGCAGATACCACCAAACCCCCTCCCCGCTGCTGGAGAGAAATCTCTCCAGCAGCGGGGAGGAGAATGCCAAAGTTGAAGAGCCATCACTGCTCTGTTTTTGGCTGTAAAAAGCCACACAGTTCCATGCACAAGCTTCCCATCTTGGAGGAAGACAACACTAGGTGGCTAGAGTTCATTTATCGAGGAAATGTGCCAGCTACACTCAGTACAACTGTGCATGCATGTGCTAGTCACTTCACCGCCCACTGCTTTTCCAACTTTGGACAGTCCAACTGAGGGCTAGCGAATAGACTGGTCCTGAATCCAGGCGCATTACCAACCATCCACCAACAAACCTTGGACCCTGGAAATGTGAGTATTTGAAATTCTGTGTGCTGTGGAGCAGATGTAAGAGCTTTTCCTCAGTGTCCCCCCTGTCTCTGTAGCTTCAGGATGCTAACTTTAGCTGTAGTTAGCCTGTTGTTTTGGCCTGTAATGTTATGGTAAACGAGCTTCACTTTTTTCTAAACATTGTGCACTCGGAGCTCGTGGCGCTGCTCTCAGTGGCGGTATTAGCGGTGGCTCATTTACATATGGTGGTCACGCCCACTAAATCAGACCGTTCTGAACAGAGGGTCTATGAGAGCCTGGAAACAATGCTGCTGTGCTTGGTTTATTGGCTTTTTGGACCAAAACATGTAACTACCATTTCATGAAGACTTCAATGATCCATATTAAACTGCAGAAAAGGAGCATAATATGGGACCTTTAAGTCAACCCATGGGTCTTTAACAAAGAAAAGTGGGAAACAGATCAAGCATTCTTCATCTGCATATTTTGATGTCAAATCTTATTATTAATAATTGATAAAAGTAAAACTATGAATAGTTTTTGATCTGAAAGGCATTATAAAACCCTTACCTTGGAAGCCTGGATCTGAAGCCTTGATTTACTGCAGTAAAGCGAACATTTGAGTTGGCCGTAACATCTGTCTGAAGTGTGCAGAAGGTAATGACAAAGAATGAAGAGAGGAGATCCTGTTTTATCAAGAAATGTGAATAAATAGTTTTGTTTTTAATGATGCTGATGATAAGAGATGGACTACACACTGTCAGATCCACAATAAGATGCATGGTAGTGTAACAGGAAGTACACACACTTTCCTCTTCGTGAGAGAACTTTTCCCCCGAGATCACTTCATGAAGTGGATCCTCGATTACTCAAGTTTGGCAAATAGCAGCTACAGCTTATATCTGTGTTTAGCATCTGTTGGTGTCGGTGAATTGGCATTCTCACTGAAGCATCAGGGACACATCCATCTGCAGTGCCACTCAAGAGCAGTGGAGTGCAACTGCAGTGACAAGCATGCTGTCATCCAATTTCCCACACCCACTCAAACACACGTACAGATGTGCCCTGGCGAAAACATTTGCTCAGAAGTTGTTCTTCTTTTCATTTCCACTTCTGTGTGATTATTATGTGTCATTTTGGACAGAATCTGGAGAGAAGCTTGGATATGAGAATTGACATTCTTAAAGAGGTGTCATAAACTGCATCATAGTTTCTTATCTGATTCTCGTCTGATCTCACTCCTCCGACTAACTTTTCTCTCCCTGCACTTGTCCTGTCTGCCTGTCTGATATTAAACACTTTGAAAAGTTGAGCCCCCTCTTTGTAACCAAACATATCGGGGTGAGTGTTTTGACCTCCCTTGCTCCTCTTTCTCTTTCACAGTTCTTCTCTGCTCTTGTTCCCCCTCCCTCCCTTTGCATGTTTCTGTCCAGCCACTCGCCGTGACATCAGACCGGGGCCACCAGGTGACCCCACAGATGGCACTTTGACACTCAGATGTGAAATCAGGTGTTGTGCTGTACAGATCTGCATATTTAGTGTCACATTATACGCTATATTAACACACAATGTTAGCAACTCAAGGTAATATCTAAGTCAACAGAGGCAGGGGAGGAAGCAGAACTTTGTGAATAAATTTCTTCATTCCACCTGTTCACTTTTCAAGGGTACGGCTGGCTCTGTGAGGAAAACAGGAAGTCTCGCAGCTTCTTCAGAGATTGTTTATAGATTTCTAATCCAAGCCAGCCAGTTGTAATTCTCTTTGTCGTACTCCTGCTGTGTGTTTTCTCATTAACTGCATCAATGCTATGCTCTGCAAACCTCAGCAGGAGTACCAGAGACAAGGAGAACATCTTTTTTTTCCAAAATAAAAGCTTTGGAGGCCAACACATTAAGGTCATTTTCACCCAAAGATGATCTGACAGCAGGTGGTCTGTGTGTGCTGTGTGTTTGTGTTTGGTGTGTAAGTGTGTGTGTGTGTGTGTGTGTCACACACTGATCAAAACAAACTCCTCTCAAATAGAGATCAAGCAGAGAGACAAAAATCGAGGAAGAGTGTGATTCACGCAGCTGGAAGCTTGTCAGGGCTTGGATCAGGTCAGTTTAGGCTCTACTAACAGCTCAGAAACAAATAACCGCACTTCAGACCATTTACTCGAGCTGCTATACTGCTGCTGACACTTCAAATTTAATAAAATCCTTAACAAAATGTGTGTTTAGACACAACATGTCTTATTTAGTACGTGCTAATATAAAAGCCTCTAGAAATAAAGCCCAGTCCGGTAGAGCCAGATAACTTTGTGATTTAGAGACCGAAAAGAATATGTTTCTGCTCCAGTAAGACAGAAAGCTGCGAAGTGAGCCAAAGATTGATGAGATGAAACTCTTCCGGCCATTCTCTATTGTCTTCTCCTGGCTGCGTGTATATTTCTGTCTCCCTGTGGGCTTGTAGGAGGTTTCAGAAGATTTAGATGAGAAGGCAAGCTGTTGGAAACACCTCACTATCACACTCCCACTGGGTGCTCCATCAACAGCAACATTAATCTATATGCACTTCATCATCACATTACCTGGGGTGGTTCTTTCAACAGGAAGTACACTATGCATTGAGACGAGGGGAGAATGAAAACGCTCTGATGTGGATCTAAAGTTGATGGATGCTTGATTCTAAAGAGAGAAATCTGCAACAGCATGGATTTTATGTTTAACTTCACCCCCACAGAAGACAGGGATGTACATTTAGACGAGTACTTGATTCTGATTAATTGATTTAACATCCCAAGGTCTCCTGAAGCAGGGAAAAAAAGGAAATGGCAGGAAAAATGTTCATAACCTTTAGCTCCTCCCCTGACAGGCCTCCAGTGGGCTGGCCAATCAGAGAGAAGGGGGTTTGTGGAGTGTTGAGCCTTAAAGAAACAGCAGCTTAAAACAAAGAGTTTTCCAAAACACCAGAAAGAGAAAAATAGATATTTTAAAGGTGATTTCAAAGGTTAATTGTTTTGCAGCCAGTTGGAGAAAGTAGCAGAAACATCATTCCTCTCCTCTGTAGATCTTGTTACACCACTCACCGTCACGCCGAAGGTTACATATTGGTTTGAGTGAAACTCGTCCCTGCCATACTGAACTCTACACTCCTGTCACCCTCTGATTCATGCATATGTGCCTGCTGTCACTTAAGTTTTACAGCTCCGTATTGGCAAGGTACTTTTTCACACATTCAGAGCTGTTTTAGGGCCTCTGGGTTTTTTTTCTCTCCCTCCTTTTTGCCTGGTCCATTCCTGGCAGCATGAATCAGCATCCCACTCTCTTTACTGATATACACGGTGATGCACGACAGGGCGAGGAAGCAGGAGATGAAGAGGTAACCTGCTGTCTACGCTCTTGCTCTCCACCATCAACAATCCCCACTCTGCCTCCACAGTTCCAGTGTTTGACCTTTTCTTCTCGCCTGTAAAGCAATGTGCAGGGCTGCAGAAAGCTGCAATGCTGAAACAGGTATGCTGCTGTGCGTCTGTGCTTGTACATTCTCTCTGACCTGCTGTCTGCTTTTTAACTGCCGTGTAAATCTCAGCAGCATTTAATGGGTTGCTCAACCCTGATGCTCCTTCGACACTTAACATCAGCAGGACAACTCCAGCTTCATGGCCCCCAGAAGCATTCAAAACTGCAAATTAATATCCCAATTTAACCATTTAGCTGCACCACAGCATCCCTCATAACAGCATAGTCCTACTCTGCTTCTTGGTGTGTTATGTTTGGGGAAAGTAGTTGTTCTGCAGCAGCTTTCTTTGTTTAAAAGGGCAGAATCATACCTTTCGGAAGCTGAGAGGAGAAGTTCGAAAAGGCGAAACCTACCCAGCATCACAGTGATGTAAAACTGCATGTGCACGGATCACTCTGTGAGCAGGCAGAAAGTCAATTTTTACCGTCACTAATCAGAGAACACGTGGGGAGGGGGGAGGGGAAGCAGGAGCCCTGTGCGTGTGTCTGCACACTCTCCTGGGGAGAAGGCTGACCACTTGGTGGACTGTGGATCAATAGGCCTCCTGTTAATGCCTTTAGCCGCAGCAGGACCATAACTTCTCTGGAGATCACATGTTGATCCCATAATTTCAACTCCCCGTCACACAGGGGGTTGCTCTTTGTGTAAAACAGAGGGGTTGAAACGTGCAAGCGAATGTGTATACAAGAGCTCCACAGCCACGTGACTGTGAGTTTTAATCCTCAAACCACCTGAGAGTGAAACAGCAAGGTCCCCTTCGAGCATCAGTGACCCATGAGTAAGCTTCTTTATAGTGAGGCATCAACCCTGGTTATCTCCAGCAAGCAAGCAAAAGCATCCCACCAAGCACCAGATGCCCAAAACCCCAGACCCTCAAAGATTTTCTCCTACTGCACAGCTGTTGATTATTTAAACCTTCTCACGTGTGGCGGCTCCAAAGACACAAACACAGAGGAGACATGGTCTTCACCAATCAAGACAAAATATTGTGTTTTTTTTACGTGGGTGTGTGTCTTGTCATTAAAATATGTAAAGCATGTTAAGATGATAATAAAGAGAAATTAAAAAGGGGAAACTTTGGAGATGTCTGACACAGGGATTTCTTAGTCTGTTATGAACAAAGTTAAGTTTGTTGGTTCGTTAAGTCTCACTGTGAAACAGAAAACAACGAAAGAAAGATTTGGTTGGATGGAAATGTTGATTGTTGATTGTTCATTGTTGATGGATGGATGGGCGGATGGATGATGGATGGGCGGATGGATGGATGGATGGATGGATGGATGGATGGATGGATGGATGGATGGATGGATGGACAACTTGATTGATGGATGGTTTGACATGCATAAAAAGAAAAACAGATGAATGGATGATGATTAGAATTATTATTAATGGGATTGATTGTTGTTATCACTGGCTATCCCTACTACTAGGGGTGGGAGGAAAAAAATGAAAATTGGTAAATTGGGATTTTTTGTTTGACAATATCAAAATCAGGATTCTTTGTTTTTTAAAGATCAGATTCTTTATTTTAGTCTTTGTTTACAAACTGGATTGGAAAAAAAGTTACCACTTTTCTCGGGCAGCGGGTATAATATTTCTCTCTGACTCACGTGATGTGGATTTTATGGGAAGACATGGCTCCTGATATAGTCTGTTGACATTTTCATCACCATTTAACTTTTTCATATGGTCTGGTGTTAAAAAAGTAAAGTGAAAATCGTTAATATCAAAGAATAAGAATTTATATCAAATCAGCACCCAAAAAACTGTTATAGAATCAAATTGTGAGAATAGCAGATCATCCCAGCCCTACCTACTACATATAATAATACCAATTTTTCTGTTTTCAGGAGCGTTAGATGATAGTGAAACACCTGTTTTGAAACCATACATTTAGAAGCACAGTGTACAATGTATCATTGATACACATTATGTAAAGATAGCCGATATTAGGGAAATCTTTTTGTGACCTGTGCAGATATACACTAAATCCAGTGGAAGACAGTTTGCCTTTGCTTATGAGTGGTCCAACATCTATCCATCCTGTTTGGCCTTGGATTAAGAACACAGAGTGTGTGTCTGAGAGGGGATAGAAAGCCCCAGGTAGTCAATACTTATATGTGATATATGTCACAGAGCTGCCTGTGTCTTATCAAACAATTAGCCAGGGGCTGAAAATGTCTTTTGGAAGCTAAGCAGGTATCATTCTGATTTAGAGTATCAGGATGATCACTGGAGGGCAGAGAGGTGGGGACGTTATGTGTCTCAGATATGAGGTGAAACAGGTCTGAGAATCCCTTCACAGATGGAATAATAGATTACATCTATTTGGAGAGACAGTAAAGAGAAAACACAAAGACAAACAGCTAAGACACACAGGTGACATGTAAACGCCGCTCTGGCAGGCATGTTAACATTTGGATCAGCAGCTGAGTCTGTCTTTGTATAATTAATATTCCAGCGGGACTCTTATTCTGGTAATTAGGAGCTGAAACTCCACAGGACTCCCTTAATGAAAAGTCAGTCCCAGCGCTGATGAAAGATTGATCATCTGTTACTTTATCCACCATGTTATCCTGCAGTCATCCTTGGTTTGCCCTTTAGGAGTGTGACCTGCTCAGAAAGTCTGTACTGGGAGCACCTGTGTGTCCTTGTTCAATTCCCTCACAGAGCAGAAAAAGAGTGTGTGGACCTTGAACACCGGGGCAGGAGGGGCGGTGAAAAATGTCCCTCGTCATAAAACACTCAATCCTGCCTCGTTTGTGTTGACATATTAAAGCAGGCAGCCAAGAAGGACCATAAATACAGCGACCACATCGTGACCCAACACCGCTAACCTTTGACCTCTGCCCAATCCACAGAGGAAAACAAGGTAAGGGAGGGGGAGAGCTGGAAGACAACTGAAGAAGAAGTCATGGTATTAAAGTTTTTCTAAAAGTAAACAATTTTATAGATTTGCTAGAAATCTATTGATTATTCTGGAGATTTATCAAGTAATAAGACATTTTATGTGCTCAGCCATTATTGCTCAATACCATTTGCTCATGTGTTTATTTTGGAATTAAATGGAGATTGGATGAACAAAAATTTTCTTGTTGTTCAAGACAACTTTTTACTGGATACGACATGCTGAGGTAAGGGAATTATCAGTACAGTTACTTAGCGCTACAGTTTGTAACGTGACATCAAGCAGACGTAGCAGCCTGGTGCCCTGACGTATCTGTAGGCTAATGTGACAAGTAAACACTATCAGTTTGTAAGTAGTTTAGTAGCAGCTTAATATTATAGCTAGCTATTTTATTTAGCGCAGCTGGCAGTACGGTGCTCTAAGACAAGTCTGTGATGCGTAACGTTAGCAAATCCTTGCTAGCTGTGTCCTGCCAGTCATCTACCAAGCAGAGCTACCCTAACCTCACTCTTCATTTTATTGATAGACTCTCAAGTTTGAACAGACCACTGCAGAATAACTGCTGACTGTAGGTTGGAATGAACATTATCACAAACAGTTTAGCCCCTGTGTTATAGAGTACTACAGCCCAAGCTAAAGGCTAATTAGCTTACAAACAGTTACAACCTAAACACCTCTTGAATCAAAGTTTAAAATTCCAGGTCACCAGGAGGGATTGCCTTTAAACTTTATGTTGCTGTGTATTGTGAATTTGTATCTTGATTACAGACGACCTGACACATTTGGTATGTGTGAACTTTTTTTATGATAAGGTCACATGGCCATTAAAATCCATTGTTTCCCAGGAGAAACAACCAAACAAGTGGGCAAGAGATGGCCTTTTTCTCTGAGCACAGAGAGACCAATACACACTTCTATAACCATCAGGCTGGTTATAAAAAGCTCTTCCAAAGAACATCAACCAACTGCAATTAAGACAAAATGCAGTGGCAGAACCAGGAAGAAGGAACACATTACGCCTCTTCTAAAATCATTACACTGGTTTCCTTTTCCTTTCATGTATTGATTTTAAAACCTCTTATTTGTTTATAAGACACAACACAAACTCATCTCAGAGATTATTTTATTTTACAAACGAGACAGGCCCTACTTATCCTCTAGCTTCTCTCTTTGAAATTTTTGATGACAATTTTCAGAGAACTAAGACTGCAAGAGAAACTTTGGCGCAGAAAAACTGGCACTGACTGATCTGACTGATTCTCTTATCAACAATGACTTATTAAATATTTTGAAAAGATTTTGTGAGAGTAAATTAATAGGTGTAGAAGAGGAAGCTGCTCTTACTTTCTCAACTTTTGTTTACAACGAGACACACTGAATTCTAATCAGAAATGGGAGCTAGTAGTAGTATGAACACTAATCCGGATTACACCAATAAATTTTATTCTGTCAGGTGGTGTGAAATTGCATGAGCCTCACAACTCCCAGACCACAAGATTAAGGGCCCTGACACACCAAAACAGGCTTCCAAGAACTGTCCCAGACAAAGAAGAAATTGATGCGTTGGCTCTCATTGCCCCACATCTTATAATAAAAGTTGCGCTTCAATGAATCACACTGAGAGGCAGCTGTCTTGTGTAAGTGTTCTGAGACTGCATGAGAGGAAAAAGTAAGATGTGTTTGTGAAAAAGTTTTTGGAGTTTGTATTTTAATGTGTTTTGTATCAATGCTTTGATTGAAGAAGGGGAACCTTGGATACTTCTCAAGAAAACCATTACTAAACCTACATCTGCAGCCAACATCTCCACTTACACTCTTACATCGATGGTTCCACGTCTGTGGAGTTCTCCATTCTGTACCATCTGTCTCTGACTTTCTGCATTACAGGAATTTAAGAATAAATGTCTTCCTACTCAGGTCACAGCTCTGCCTCCTGTCAGTCATCAATTAAAATTAGGCACCAGCTGTCCAGAGGTGTGCAATTACAAACCTACACAACCTGACATATACTTATTGAAAAAGAAAACCCTGGCAAACTTCAGCACTTCTCATTAAATCAGACCAAAACAAGCAGGGAGTGAGTGACTTATTTTCCACTCAGTATTTTTATCTCCTCAGTTTCTCGGCAAGGTAACATAAAAAAACCAAGGCTGAGAAGAGGTGTGATTAAACAGCCAAAGGTCAAGGAGCTGAGATATTCTCTCTCATTAGTGTTTTTGTATTTTTTACGACTTGGTTGATGAGTGTGGCTCACACTGGGGACAGGGCAGAACAGACTTTCAAATTTACTGGATAAATTACACGGTTTGGGATCAGATTCACAGACAAATAAATATAAAAGCCTTAAATGACAGTGATCTGATGAATAATAACAAATGTTCCTCCTTAAATTCATCATTAAAAAGAAAATCAACAGACAGTGATAATCCTGGAGGACAGTTAGGTGAAAGCATGTATTTTATGACTCACTGGCTACTGTCTGATAATACTCACATAGCTACAACACAGTTATACCCCATGAGATACTTTTATATAAAAGCAGTAAAAGCTTTGTTTTAGACAGATCCAACGTATACACGCTAAAGGTGCAATTTGATTGGATAGAAAATGTGACAATTCATAGGTAAAGTATTAGATTAGCTAACGAAAAACAGCAGCAATCAGAATCCAGTATTTAATACATCTGTATAAGAAACCATAAACTCCTTGCTCATGAAGTGGAAACTAGAAAGCAGGAGAATGCTAGTGTTAATATTATCAATCAGTTGTATTTTCAGGTTATAGACTGTATAATTACAGGATGTAATGTCTGAGTTTTGAAGCCCAATCGTTGACAGCAGCCATGTTTAAAATGCTGAACTCAACTTCACTTTTTCAAGTTATGATGAGGTGAAGAAGCAGACTCATAACTTTGATAACTTTTAAAATAAAGAGTTTTGAAAAGTTAAATTCCCGTATGTAATCACCGGTGTTTCTGCTGCCAGCCTCAAGTGGATAGTTGAGGAACTGCGATTTTTAACACTTCAGCATAGGTGTCATATTTTCAGACCAGGGCTTGTCGCTTGGTTAAGATAAGAAAGTCAGTTCTTCATGATCAAGCTAACAGCTCAATGTTGTGCTGTCTAAGAAATGGTCATATCTAAGCATTATGTGTAATGGTTGTCTAATTCCCCTATGTGTCATTTTTAAATTGAGTATTATTTTTCTAACATCTGTCTCCCTCCTGTGCAATCACCTGACCCCTTCCTTATGTGTTTCACTTGTGTCTTGTTTTCTGCACTCCCTGTTCCATTATAATCCCAGCGTGTCCTCTAAACACTCAATCATCTTATGCGTTTGAAGTTATCCAGCACTCCTTGCAGGCTTAGTTCCAAGTGTTTGACCCTTTTGGATTCTTGGTTTTTGATTATTTGCCGACCAATTCTGTACCTCTACCTATTATTTTACCTCCTGGTTACAACCCTTTTCTGAATAAAGATGAAGATTTTTGAATCTCCTCAACTTGCACCGCGTTTGAGTCCTTCTCCTGGCTGTGCTGTGATATTGGTGTTATCTGTTTAGTTACTAATCAGAGGGGACGCTGTGAAAAGGTACTGACTTAACGTTTTGACTTATTTCGTTCAGCTGACAACCTCCAACAACACACTGCAACCAAAATCCCATTCTGAGCATGTTTTTCAAGAAAAATGAAAATGTAAAACTTTCATAAATACACTTCTTATGTTTGCACTTCTATTTGATAAACAGATTTGAACTAAAAAAAAGTCATAGTGGGCAGAAATCCTCATTGATTTGCATATCTGACAAAAGCAGCCTCTGGGTAACCTCTGCTAAGAGTATGTGAATCTTACTGAAAACATTTGGAACAACTGCCTCGGACAGTTACACTAAAAGTTTGTGCTTGATGCTGGAGGGGATGTTCCCTCCTTGGACAGTGAATATTTTCCACCCATCATTTTTGCAGTTCGCTCCAATTACTTTTTCCTCCTCTCACCATTTACTCTCCACAACACAGTTTATTTCTGTGCACACCAATTTCTCATTGCTAACTCATTCTCCGCCTCCTCTCTCTCTGTCTGTCTCTCTGAAAATCTCCTCCGAATCAATCGCCTTCTTTCCACCATAAAGGAAAGTGTATACTTGAGACCAAATAATGACAGATGTTTGGGTGTGTGGAATGTGAGGTATCAGCCTGAAACACTCCGTGAGACACAGGAGGTGGAAATGGTTTGTTGGAGACAAGGATTTTTCATCACAGTGGCTGATAATCCCACAGCAGAGCTTTCACTGAAAATGGATTGAGGATATGGATGGATTGAGGGGCAGAAAGAGTGTATCCAATCCAAGGAAATCTTAGAGGTTGTGCCCACAAATCAATTCAAGGTGACAAATCTTTCTGTGTCTTGAATGGGTTTGCTGTGAAATGTCCTTTTAACTGTAAAACTTTGTGGCATTTTGTTCCTCTCTATTATTTCACCACCCAAGGACCATTTGAACAAGTCTTTCTCAAGAACTTGGATTATAAAGATTTTTTTTAGTCAGTTGGTACATTACTTTAAGCCAGGTCACCCTTGTAATAGACTTCCTGATCTGAAAGGGTTTTATCTGGATAAATAAAGGTTAAAAATCAGGCTCTAGAGAGCTATAGACTAGTTTACTGTTTGTAAACAGTCAATGCTGCATGCACAACAGAAGCATTGTTGCAGAGTACAATGGTTGGACAAGCAGCATCAAGGTGTTAGCCACCAAAAAAAAGATTTTTTACTTAAATAACACCAATTTGACAGATGGTAAATGACTAGCAGGTTTGTAAGGTATCAGTGAATAGATGGAAAGCTGTGACAAGTGGACAGCCATTCATTAGACAGAGTTTTTTAGTGGAGGAATCTAAAATGTACCCCAGAGAAGAGTTTAAACGCAAGTCACTCGGAGCTTGTGAATGTATTATCCACTGACACTTATCAGACTTTGAAATATGACATGAAATGAATTTGCGTCAATGAACCTCCCAAACCAAAGACAGGCACACTGACTAAAAAGACCTGGGATATAATAAAGGAGGATTGCATATAACAGAATTTTAATGGTTTTGTAAAATTACCAAAAAGATAGGTTGATATTATATATTAGTTTCACTTTAAACATAAATTGGTTTCTGATAATTATATACAATTTGTTGGTGTACATATTATTTGCTCTCCATTATAGGTCCATATTTGGTCTTAACCTATAACTATATTGGCGGTGAATATTGCTGATTTGTGGTCAAACCTGGTTAACTGGGGTTGAATAAAGAAAACAAATTTAACCCCTTGATGACTGTTGTTGCAAATTTGCAACATACCTTGTCAGGTCTTCATGCAACTAAAATGGCCTTTGTACCTTATTATAACCTACTGATTCATATTGTACTCAAACCAAAAATCGTATCAGATCCAATATGTCACAATATAATGGTCAGGGGATGAACTTCTCAGGTCTATATTTACACATATATATATATATATATATATATATATATATATATATATATATATATATATATATATATATATATATATATATAAAAGCAGTCAGTTTGGTTTGGCACAGTTAAGCCCGATCCCGTTTGCGTTTCCACAGCAAACTTTGCCCTCTCGTGGTATGTGGTGTGTAAGCTAGATGCCGAAAGCTGCAGCTGTTTAACAATAGCCTGACGCCGTAGTTTACCCCACTAATAAATCCAACGAAGAAAAAAAACGCAACAACATAAACAAAGAGCATAGATGGAAGATTTTGTTCTCTTTGTGATTGGCATGTAGCTCTTTCATACAAAGTGCAATCAAGCTTTGGTTCAGAGAAGACTGTGTGCCGCCAGGAGAAATGCAGCCGCTGTCGCACGGTAAGTGATGATTTTTTTGACCAATCAACGATCTGCAGTGTTGTAGCTCCACCTTCCGAGAGCGGATTGGTTCAGTCTGGCACCTATACCAAAGGGTCGCAAAAAGTGGGACGGCTCGTCTCTGTTGTTTGGGGATCCATCCCAGGATAAGTCGGTGGAAACACCACAAATTGCGTGCGGTACTGAGACGAATCGAACCGGTCTGCTTGGTGGAAACGGGACTTTAGTTATTACTATTGTGTGTACCATACTCGAATATACAATCTCTGATCAATTTAACATCTGTAAGAACGCAAAAACACATAAAAACAACGTGTTTTTATAATTGTTAATTAATTCAGGCAGTAAGGGGTTAACCCCCCTGTTAACTCGTGACTCAGTCAGCACGGTTACGTTTAACTCCAAAACACCAGTAGTTCTGTAACAGTCAAAGCTTGTTAGACGTTGACCCTATCATACTGCATCGTTTCTGACAACTGACCAAAGAACAGACATGTTTTACGCTGCTTACAATTTAATTGTGGTGTTTAAAGAACACTAACTGAATGAATGGAGCTGAATGCTGCTTCTGTTGCCACAATGTGTGGCCATACTTTTGATAACATCAACTATAAATTGGTCTATAGAAGTTAGAGCTGCTAAAGTAGAGGGGACAAACGCCATCCAAAATGTGCCTGTTTCTAATGTTACTGTCCTGCATCCATGACCAGATGGGAGTGGAGTGAAAGTGGGTTGAGGGACTCTCTGTGGTCACGTGCTCTGCAGAGAGCCATGTGAGTTCAGTTATTAGAACTGAAAGAGGACTACAATATGGTAATTCTTTTCTTCTTCAACCGATACAAACAGCGCCAAATGAGCAGACAGAGGATTTTGTTGTTTCATGTGCGAGTTCTCACTGCCCTACTTTAATCCATGTTTTAATAATAAGCAGAATTTGGCAGCAGAGAAAATGTTCTGTCTTTTTTGATTAAAATAAAAATGACAGATGAGATTCTTTCAAGGATTTGTTTGGAGTTTTCATTCACCACAACTAGAATAAAGGTATTAAGGACAGAAAAGTGCTTCATCTTCACACAGAGGCAAGTTTGTGATTTGTGACAGATGCTGTTAGCATTCACGTCTACAGCTTCAGTTCAGCTGTCGAAGCCTGACTGAAATTTGCAGCCCGAAATAACGCTGGGCGGGCACACAGGTGTCACGCTCCACACCAGCTGTTCACTGTTGTCAGGACAATGTTTGCCCTTTTCTGGTGCGTCATCATCTCTCCAAACACCTGCTGGCCTGTCAGAGCCGGCGAAATGACTCCAAACACGGCTTTGATCTAATTATGATACAGTAAAACTAATTCTAACGGAGTTTTTGTCACTTACAAATGTGCAAATGTGTAGAGCAAAGAGGTGAGTTTTCAGAGCAGGGCCAAGTCTCTGTCCAAACTCACAGAGGATAACTTTTTAAATGCCCTACAAATCCCTTCAAGAAATACCATTCTGCATTAAAAAGCACAGTGGACACCCATGTTAACATCCATCAGACAGCAGAAACAAACCATCCTTTGCCCATCTTCGACGACAAGTACACTTTTATTCATACAGCCCTGTGTCACTGTACAGCTTCATTTTCACCACGCTCACCTCGAAGCGATCCAATCAACTCTACAGGAACTCATCTTAATCCCTCACAAGAATAAAACTTCATCCACATCTAAATATGTCACTGTCTGGCTCAGGGAGACGCTCCAACTTCCCTTCACTGCGAATTTTAACTTCCGATGCATCAGCTCCAACAAATGCTGCCAAACTGAGGTTTCTATTTTTGCAAATCAATCAACATTTGCCGCCACAAAGTGCAGTCAGTCACAGTAAATAACACATTCTCCCCACTGGCACACCATTTGCATGCTTTTGGATGTGCTCGTCTCCAGCTCCTCTTGGATTCGGCTCCCTCACAGCAGGGATAAGTGCTCTGACCCTGAATGTTAGCGGCCCTGTGAGGGAGGGGTGCAGTCTCCAAAAGTGTCATTTCTTGTAAAGTGGTTGTCTCAATATGTGGGGTCAGATGTCTTCTGTCCTGCTGTGAGGAAATCTGATTTTTCCTTATGTTATTGCCTTCTCTGTTACTGTTCCAGGGACTTTTATTTTGAAGGTGTCTCCTTGCAGATAAATCCATATTTTATGGGGATGTAACACGTAAAACTCAACGTTTTTGAGTATCATAAAGGAAGACAGAGTTCATATTTAAACATGTAGGTTGAAATCACTTAATAAAGCTTAAGAGAACATTAAACCTTCAGCTCGTCATTATATGGATTTGTATTCTCAGGTTGTGTCACAGTCTAAGAGCTAATCCATTACAAGTGCTTCACTCAGATGGAAAACCCTTTACATAATATCTTTTGTAGTAATAAGCCATCTTCATTAAATCATCCTAGACGAAGGTGACTCATTTGTTCCATCTTATTTCAGTCTTACAGTGATTATCTGATTGCCAAATGTAAAAATAAACCCAGCTCGGTGATATTAAAGAAAGGGACACATAATGAAAATGAGAGATAAGAGGGAGTTATACAACAAATGGACCATACACCAGGTATTCACTCAATGTACAAGTGCAATATGCGACCACATCTGTGCTTCAGACTGGTGACAGGACTGTGCAGCAATCATTCAAAACACAAGGGAGATGTTTTGCAGTCCTGCTCGATGAATAAACCTAGATATGAAACCGCAGGAGTGTGATCTGCAGAATAAAGAAGTTTAGATTAAGATGTTTTTTGCACAGATTGTGCATACACCCCATGTATGATTTTAACAGGGAGAAGCTTCAAGTCTCACAGAGGTGAACAGACTAAAGCAGGAGATAACTTGCAGAAGTGTGCATTCACTCAGGCCTTTAAGTAATCTCTTTTTCCTTCTGGGAGCAGAACATCAAACTGAATGTCAAAATCCTGATTTGGGAGTGAATGAATATTTCACCTGTGCTGCTCAGCTGCTGAGACAGCTTCACAAGCACAGGACAATAATGACATAGTAAACTCCAAGTTCAAATGTTGAGATGGCCCTATCAATAGTTTGTTCAACCTTAGGGATGGCAAATTTAAATTTTAAGAGGAAATGATTTTCTAATCAAAATTGAGAGCTGTGTCTGTATTCTCTGCACAAAGTCAAAAACATTCTTGGTACTTTGTTGGTCTTGGCAATCTCAAGCTGAACCTGGGGGAGGAGGTTCTCTAGTTTGGGGGTCTGAGAATGTCATCACTACTTTTGGAGATGATGTGATACTGTTTGCTTCCTCAGGCTGGCACCTCCAGCAGGCATCGGGATGTTTTGCAATTTGGTGCAAAGTGGCTAGGATTAGAGTCTTACTGCAATAAAAGTCTTCATGCACGATAATAGTTTGAAGCTTTTTTTTTCCCTCTAGGAGACCTAAAAACCCAGACTGCACCTATATTTCACACTTTACAGTAATGAAACTTATTGTCTCTATTTTTGAGTCATGCTAGTCTAACTGTTGTTTATGCAAAGACATTATCGATCAAGTAATCTTATTCCACTACAGAAGTATTACATCTCTGATTGTCTGCAAAGAGATCTAAATTCATGATTTCCTTATTTGAAGGTGACAGGACTACTACGAGCTCCTAGATTTTCCCTCCACACATGGTACAAACACTACCACAACCCCAGCGGCCACACATTAATGAGTTAGAGGGAAATCACGTTGACCTCCAAAGTTCACTGTTTGCTGTTCTCCTGGCTGAATAAGCTCACCAGGGAAGCCGCCATACGTCGTCGAGGACATAAGTAGTTGGAGTGGACACAGCGCCGAGGTGTAAAAAGGCAGGGTCACACAACTACACAGTTAAAAAAGAGAAGGAGGAAGGGAGGGAGGGAGTGGGAATGTATGAGAAACCCCAGGGAGTTCAGAACATACAGGCTTGAATATCAAGTTACAGAAGCCCTCAGAGGTTTTGACAGAGATGATGGAGGCAGGCCTACATTGGCTGAAGCTCACAGCAGCCATCCAATGAAACAACAGGCAGGCATCAGACCGCAGCTCGAGATACAGCAGGCAGCTTTACCCTTCCTTTGAATCTCTGAACCTTTTCAGTGTCTCCTTTTCATCACTATCTGCACATTTTATCAAAGTAACCAAACCTTTGCAGGGTACTGCCTCAATGTTGTGGTAGTTACTCAACAGCCAGCCTTAATATGGGGATTATTTTTACTTCAGACATCTAAAATCCTGCAAAATAAAAGCTGTTCTAGGCTAAGATGGTCTCTGTGTGCCCTAAAGAAACCATCAGTCATGCGAAGCTCAAACATGCATTTGCTATATCAAAGCACATCGTCATCTGCGTATCTATTTATACGCTTTTGGGGAGGCTTAGAGACTTGTAGGAAATATGAATGACAGATACATAAATCTGATTATAATCAAACATGTTTTAGAAGTCAGAGAGTATTTCTTTGGCACCTGAAGGTGTTTTGAGTGTCTGAAAACATTATGGAAAGAATCCCTGCAGAGGTAGACATTTATGTTATGGTGTAAAGTTTCTTTTTGTTCCACCAAAAACAAAAGTCTCGCTCAAGGAGAAGTCTTAAATGTTAGTTTGTTGCTTCTGGATGATAATGGAAACAGAAAGCTGACAAGGAATTTATTATTCTTTAGATTTTTCAGGCACTGTCTAATAACAGAACACTTTGAGACTGTACAGTCTGATCTATTGTTTTGTCCCCAAGGATACTGTTGCAGAATGTTTGTTTGTTTCAACACGTCCCTTTCTTTTTTGTGTGGGTCTCAATTTTTAGCCTGCCATTCATGGAGGCTGGATGCCCATGAATGCTTTTGCTCCTGCTTAAGTTTTCTGCTGTTAACGGGAAGTTTAACCCAATCATGTCAGTCATGGTAGCAAATATTTGACCACTTCTACTAGCTGAAACCTAGCTAACTGGAGTCCAGTGAAAACAAAGATTCTGACCTTTTAGTTTTAGCTTACTTGTCCCACACCAGGAATACATCACTCAGTTGGCTCTGCTTGTTATGTTGTTTTTTTGTTGTAGCCAAGATAATTAGGATTTAGTTTTGACATGGTTTGTTTTATTTTGAAAGCCACCGGGCATTTTTTAGGTGGTTTTGGTGTATAATATCCTGTCCCTACTGATCTGCTTTTTTTAATGGATGCGTCATGGCCCTGGCATCCAGAAAAATTAGGAGCCTTGCGTATCTGGTGCTGTGACAGAGTGGGCGGAGTCGTACCAGGGACGCATCTGGTGTATTTTGGCTGCAAGACTTCCCTCTATGCTGTATATTATTGTTCCAACTATGTTTCAGTGTCGATTCTCAATGGAATCTTCCAAGTTAGCAGCCTCTTGACTACCAATTAAGAAGACGGAGTCATAGTGAAAGAATAAACAGCAGTTCATTAGCGTGTGACCAAAATCAAAGTGACACTGGGACTGAGTAATGTCATCCTCTTGTGTTCATCAAACTGATTCAGCCACTTAAATTGAAGGAATCCTGCGTGTGGAGCAGTCGTTTTTCAAGTACCCGTCTGTTTAAGTCACTCCACATCTCTTAGATGTAGTTCATTAAAATAAGAGCTCAAAATTCAAACACCTTGTTTATCGCAGACCGTGCTGGATGGCACTGAGGACAAATTGAGGAGTAATTACAGCGTTGGGTTGCAAAAGACTTTTCATCACCACAGAAAGCTCTCCTTGCAGATTACTGAGGGAGGGGGGGCAGTGACTTGCTGATGCCAGAAAAACAAGCAGAGAGCATCAAAAGTGTGGAAAGAAGGAGCCATTTGTAAATAGGATCCCTGGAGAGGGTCATATTTGGAAAGAGAATCGTAGGATGAAGTGATAAACATGAAGCATCAGATAAGCTTATTGCATTATCACTCTGGAGACCTCTTCCTCAGAGAAATTCAGCTTGCTTCTAGACTAATCATACATCAAACATCTTTACACCAATCAGACTTCAGTTGCATGACCAGGAGGGCGGAAATTCAAAGAATGAGTTTGGTTCTGCAAAGTTTCTCCGCACACAAGCGACAACTAACGCTGACTGTTTTACATTTTCCTTTTCAGAATCTGCATAAGATTGGCCACCACAGTGAAGGATTCAGACGATTTCTTATCGCTCACTTCTCCTCACAGCATAATGAAGAGATAATGAAGACATAATGTAATAAAGAGAGGGTCGTGTATTTCAATATTTCCACCCTCCCCCACCACACGACCATTCTTTTACCCCTAAAATATCCTACAAGTAATTTACAGAAGTAAGAAAAAGTGGGATACAGGAGAGACGAGGGCTGACATATTTTCTGAGATTTCCATATTTAGGCTCCGAAGGGAGGGGAGCCGAGGGAAAACATGGTAAGAACAGTGTAGTAGTTGGATGAGCGTTCATGCATGCCTGTGTACAAGCAAAAGGATGGGAACAGATAGAGAAGTAAGGAGGAGGAGGAGGAGGGGGTAAAAAGGGGGTGAGAAGGAAAGACAGAGAGAAGAGAGAGCCTTTGTCTCCCAGAGGATCACAGAAGATACAGACCTGAATATTAACTCTCAGAGACCCTATAGAGCTTTAATTATTGATTACCAATGAGCATTCACAGCCAAAGCTAACATGTGCTTCATGAACAATCAGTTGAAAGAATATCATAAAGGAAGGCATCTGACGTGTACGCTTCTGTAAAATAAAAGGAGATGCATTCCTGGAAAGTTTTATAGGACACTGTGTCTACAAGAAATCAGAGGAACTGGATCATAAAGGAAAACATCAAGAAGTGCACAAAGAGGAGCTGCACAGAAGAGGAAAGGAGGTGTTATAGTAACACATCTGACGTCAGAGTGGTGGTGAGGAGTGTTTCCTCAGGGGTGGATAACAACAGAGTGGAGAACGTAGTGATGGAGTATTGAGTTTCCTCTAATACGAGAAGATTCTACTACAGGATGCAACATGCAGTGTGTGGTTACATCTCAATGAATAGATATCATTATTCTAATACAGTCCATGAAACAGATTCTGAAAGCTGTAGAGTTTATCGGGCAGGTCTGGGTTATCGTGCGCTTTTGCAGATCCCAAACAGGAAGCTGCAAAGCTGTCAAAACAACTGACTAAAATTGCTGCAGCCTTCAAAACCTCCAGTGTCAATGTTAGTTAGCTAACTAGCTAACCTCGATACAGGATGAGGTTTTGAATTTATTTTTCAGTCATGAAAACTGCCCAGTCTTTGCAAAAATCTTAGTCTCCAACTGAAAACATTTTTTTAAAGTTCATTTTTAAATTATTCTCATGTAAAGGCCTGAAATAGGGGAAATGGTAGTTAATAGCTCTGTCAAGGAAGTTATGTTTTTGGGAGAGTTTGTTTGTTTGTCTGTGAACAACATCACCTCAAAAGTAACAAACGGATCTTGATGAAATTTTTAGGAAATGTTCAGAATGGGATAAGGAAGAAGTGATTAAATTTGAAGGTGATAGCAGACAGTCTGCTGAAAGGGAGTATAACATTAAAGTAGGACTAGAGTGTTGGTGACAATCACAATATGATTGGTGGAGGTCTGCGCTCTCTGAGTGCTTTTCTAGTTAGTCTTTTTTTTGTCTCTCTGGTGCCCCTACAGTAGCCTTAGATCAGGGATGTCAAACTCGTGCCATGGAGGGCCAAGAGGCTGCAGGTTTTCTTTCCAACCAAAAACTTCACCAGCTGGTTTCATTAATTAGTCCCTAATCTCTGCCTGAAGGTGAGGTAATCAGTGGAATCAGCTGGTGGAGTTTTTGGTTGGAAAGAAAACTTGCAGCTTCTTGGCCCTCCATGGCTCAAGTTTGACATCCCTGCCTTAGATGATACAAAGCTCAATGAAATCTCTTTTTTTGTCTCACTTGTGTTTTAGAAAACTCTTTTTCAGCCTCCGTCTGAAACACTTCCTTAAATGTGATACTCCGGGATGGAACAGGTTGGGTCTTATCACAAGGTTTAGGGCAGAAATTACTACAGCAGTGTTTTTGTGCAGCAGAAGCCCAGGGCGCACGCACCAAACACCCCCTCCCTGCTCCTCTGCCGGTTTCCTCTGCACTCAGACGGGGCCAATTTTTACTTGACCAAAAACACAAATAAATGGCCTCCCATCGAAAAAACCTGATATCGGTCTGCATTCACGCTTTATTTAGAGAATTTTCAGCGCGTTACTTTCACACAAAAACACCGCTAAATAAGGCTCTAGTTCTCATCGTGTCTCTTCGTCCTGGCAGACTACCTGCATTTGTTTACATCTGGCACGCCCAGCGCGCGGACTGATACACTAAGCGGCGGGCACCTCGCAGCCAGCTGTGGCTCTGCAGCAGAGGTAGCACTGTTATACGACACTATGAGAACTAGAGCCTTATTTAGCGGTGTTTTTGTGTGAAAGTACGCTGAAAATTCTCTAAATAAAGCTGCACAAAAACACTGCTGTAGGGGTAATTTCTGCCCTAAACCTTGTGATAGGACCCAACTTGTTCCATCCCGGAGTATCACTTTAAGGTTCCCCCTTCCACAAACCCCCTTCTTTCTCTTTGGCCAGCCCTCTGGTTAGACCTTACTGTTTGGTGTGATGACATCATTTCAGTAGGTCTAGTCAAGAGTTTGTGGAGATCTTGTGGAGATCTAGCAATATCTTTTGGAACGGGCTGGTTTTTTTTTTTATTATTATTTACAATGGTTTGTCATTCATTCATCCAGCATTGTTACTTTGCATCCACTTTTACACCATGGTGAAGCAGAACACACACCCTTCAGTTCACCACCTAACTCCAAGAAAACATCAGAACATCCAGACCTGTTGTGATTCAGTAACTTGGATTCTTGGGTCACCATGTTTGGGAAGTCTGGAGTCAAAGCAATCTGCATGTGGAGACACTGGTGTTTTTTTTTCTTCCATCTCTCTGCTCCACCTCTCATCAGCATACTGGTTCTGTTGCACTCCACATTGGTGGACGATTATTAACACTTAATTTCATTTAGTCTAATTGGACGCTAATTCTCTCGCGCCACAGATGAAGGCTGAAAGCCTTTGCAGTGTGCCTGAGGTAGCTCCACGGTAACCTCTCTGCTTTATTCTGTGCTCAAGTTCAACTGAGCCCCAGTGACTTCATTTCACACTTCATCTCCCTTTCAGTCACATCCACTCACACTCACACATACACACAAATATACGGGAACAAGCACGTCAAACAGATGCTCACACACAAAAACACACACATACAAGTACAAGCGCACAAGCAAGCTGCAATTTAAGACATTTCCAGAGAATGTTTGAATTACCATCTATCAAGCTACACAAATGAGGCTTCCACGCATGACAGAGTGAAGCTTGATGCGTGTATTATTACATTAAACAGCTGTGAGTGTGTTTTCTTTGCTGATAGTTCCTCTTAGACAAGAACTGTTTATGCTTTTTATTCAGACCAACATTAAATACTAACAGCAGGATATCTCATCTGCTTCTCTCCATGGCTGCATGAGAGGAATACATGACACAATGTCAAACTTTGATTAATCTGGCATGGTATTCTGATTAAAAATGAGTGAAATGTACAAACTGTTGGAGCCATAATGCTCAGTATTCTCATCCCATCTGTTAGAGAGCTCAGAGTAGCGGGCACTTGGACTCAGTCGCTGTGTCCTCACAACGCTGAGTGGTCTCACAACACAGCGCTCGTGTTCAGCCTGACCCCAGCGCGGCCAAATCAGGCTCTTTGGATGGCACTTTACAGCATGGAGCTACTCACAGCCCAGCACATAACAACACACCGGGAGGGGGGTGGAGGAACGCAGAGTGAGGCTGTGAGCCGGGCATACTGTTTTAATAAATGATAATGTTTCTAAAATGACACGTCCGTCATCACTCCGGTGTGTCATTCCTGTCTCATATATGTGATGGTGGATGTGAGACCGAGAGGCAGAAACGATGGTGACTCAGTGAAACTCAACAGCAAATTATGTTAACGCCATGACTCATCGCTGAGTGATTAAATGTGTTGTGAAATTTTATTACTGAGAAAGAAGGAAGTAAAAAGTTGATGAATAATTAAATGACTAAGCTATATTTTCTCTGAATATATTTTCTTTGTACTTCCAGTTTGACAGTGTTCTTATGTAAATTTCTAAACAACTTCAGGTGAGTCGGATATCTGATATTTGAAGATGTAGCAACTCCCTGTCTTTGCTGAACAAATGTAAACCAGCACACTTTATTCTAATGAGTTGCAACTTCCTATTAAGCTAAGTGCTGGTTGACAACACGAAGCATGAGTAAAGTTAAAACTGCGACAAAGGTGTAGTCGTAATGCCAAAATAAGACTACAGGGTGCTCTGAAAAGCTTTTTTGACACATCACATGAGATTTCCACAAGATCCACAAGATCAGCTCAATTTGTGACATCACCAAGTGGTGAATCTCCTTAAAAGAGCATCATCATTTCCCTTTTCTTTCTGTTCGGGGGATTTTATTTTTCAACTTTCCCAATCAGATCCAAAAAATATGAATACATTTCATAATGCGATTAACACAGAGAAAGCAACTTTGTAGCATTGGCAACATCAGAGGAGGCTTCTGAGGTGCTGGTTTTAGGAGTGTTTCAAAGTGGTAAACTGAAGCCTATCAGACAGAGGCTGGAATGAGGGTTTTCAGAGACACAGATCTGAGATATGTAAAGATGTTTTAAACTCTAAAATTACATTATGCAACTACAAAGAATCAGAATTCGTTCCCCCTCTTTTCAGTTCAGTAACCATTTTAGAAAATGCATTCATACTCAATATATCTAAGTGAAAGAGATTTTTAAAATTTAAATGTGTATTTACCTTCTTGAAAACCTTAAATGTTTGTCTTTAACCCCAGTTTTTACTCAGTGAAACTTCTTGAAGAGCCACACTGCAATGCACTGGAAGATCAGAGCAAAAATCATCACATTTCCAAAAATTACAATTAGTCTGTGAAAGATAAACAAAAGGAAGGACATGCACAAAAATAAATTGATTTACCTCTAATTTTGTGCTTTTAGAACAGAAATGTTGCTCAGGGAATTTGCTGGGCTCACCAAAGATCATGCAGGTGATACAATGGAGTGTTACAGGTTCAGAGTTTAACAAAGGTTTATGCTGATGGCCTCTTTGTGGTTTAAGGGTGGTGGGGTGAGCTTGAGAAGGAGTCATATGGTGCCTGTGGTGTGTGTCCTTCAGGCAGTATGTGGGTGTATGTGTGTGTGACACCATCTGTGGCCTGCTCACATGCCCACTGTTTTTTTTTGTTTGTTGTTGTTGTTGTTTTTTTTGCTGCCAATGGCTCCCTCCAAGGAAGACTGTCGGGGGCATGTCAAGGCTCAGAGTTGATCTCTGCTTGATTCACGATTCATTTAAGGATATTGTACCCATTTTGATGTATGTACATCTTAAGTAGGATGCTCTTTGCATCAGCTGGTGTCAGGGTGTTGTTTTAGAAGTCCTTCACAAAATTTAATTCTGTTTTGACTTATCTCTGTCTTCCTCAGACAAATCCATCCAAGACCAGAGTGTCAGAGTCTTTCCAGATGTTTCTATCAGATCAAAAAGAAGAACAGAAGTTCAAAAAGCACTCAGTCCCTCCGATGACATTTCTGCAACACAGTTTTCCCTGACAGCTCCGAGGCTGAGGAGGTGCTTTGCAGAGAAACGGGCCTGGAAATCACTCTAATACTTTGCCGGCTCATAAATAGCTTAGAGCTGTAAATGTATCTTTTTAGTGTTGAGGGGAGCACATTTACAGTATTTCATTATGAATGTTAGGGAGAGCACAGATATAACAGAGGTTTGATGTGGCTGGGGTATTTACTGGTGAAAATGAAAGCAGTCCCCGGCTTGCATTGCGTTTGCTACAGTATGGTAATGGCCATCTGTTGGTCGTGCAGCAGTGCAGTAAACTACCTCTGATAGTTGGACAAGACCAGACACACAAACAGGAAGTTTCACACACACCCCAACACACACACAAACCTAAAGTTTCGAACATGAGGATGACCTCTCTGCAGCCACACTGATACAGAGTGTATTAGTGAGTGTGTGTTTGCATGGCTTGGCTATAATGCTCAGGGGCGAGTCATACAGGGGACAGAGCAGGATTGAGCTTCAGCATGAGGAAGGGGAAGCTGCTGAATTCATTTAGTCAACACTGTCAGTGTGAGTTAGAGGACACGGTGTTTATGTGGACACTTTGAAATTGTGTGTGTTAAGCAGTTTACATCATTTTGTGTGTTTTTTGTACTGCTTTCTTTACATAGACTCTTACACAGACTCTTGTTCAGTCTGTCAGCTAGTCTACCACTTTAGACCGGATCAAAACATCACAAAACATTTTCAAATAGGTTACCAATACAGGAAGTAGCCTCTCAAAGTGCTTTATATGAGATATCTTTAGCTGGAATACACCAGTTAATAACAGTTCTGATACCTTGATCTATTTACCATTAAAAAGTGTTCTTTTTTTTGTTTCTCCTCATTAAATCGTAGCCTATACAGCTAAACAGAATAGCTAATTTAGTCATTATAATTCACAAATAAGAAATGTCTTGAAGTATTTTACAGGTCAACCCCCCCCCCCCCCCCCCCCCCCCCCACACACACACACACACACACACACACACACACACACACACACACAAAAAAAGATCTAAGCTAGAAGACTCACAGGCTAGTCATATTGTTTTTTGTCATATTGTTTTATGTGTTGTGTGTTATGTTACGTGTTATGTTATTATGTGCCTCGTCTTGAATATAACGTCTTGTAGTTTCAAAATGTGCAGTATCTTTCATAACATCTCATTTTATATTGTAATGTAGCGTAACATGCCGTATCATACCATAATGTGTCATGTTGTAGTTGTAATGTGTCAAATTGTATCTTTATGTGTCTTGTCATATTATGACAATATACTACAATGTCATGTTGTAACCTTACTTGTTGTGTTCGTGTCGTATCACATGATAATGTGCCGTGTCATGATGTAAGATATCTTGTGGTTTCGTATTGAGTCGTATCACATCACAGTGTGCTGTATTGTATCATGTGTCACATATCTCATCCTGTCGTATTGTATTGTGCTGTGTGATGATGTCATATCATATAGTATCGTATTATTGATCATAAGACAAAAGAGCTGTAGCATCCATGTTTTCAGGCTGGACTGGTTAGCCTTGTTCAAACTTGATTGTTTCGTTTCACAACAGTACAAGCCAACCAAGAGACTGTTCGACAGTAATGGGCTGAAAGGGGGCATGTTACCAAAGGCAGACAAACTTTTGTCCATGAATCCATTCGCCCTGCACTCATATGCAGGGAGAAGATATGGATTCCAATTAAATCTCCTAATTGAGCTGTCACTAACTTACTGATTGGTTTTATAAAGAGTTTTGTCCCTTTTTTGAATTCTCTGTAGGCCAAAGCTCTTAAAATTGAAAACTTTGTTAGCCTTTGGTGTTGAGCCTGCAGCAGTAGACGTCTAGACTAGACTCCAGTTTACTTTCCCACTTTCATTTTTCTACTAATGCAAAAATTTGGTCGCAGGAAATATCAGAGTATTCTTTCTTTCTCAACATGAGTAAATGGGCGCAGATGATGCAGGACACAGACGATTGTCAGCTGTCTCCATGATCTTCCAGGGCAAATGCTGTAAAACACTTTATATGTGCCTCTTCCTCAAAATAGGGCTTAAATCTTCACTCTTTGCTGTCGTAGAAAACATTTTTCTCTTTCAACGTATTTCTCTAAACACAGTTTAATACAGCTTGATTGAAAACTACTGTACATTGTCCAGCACAAGCCAAGCATCTCCAGTGTGGAGAAAACGCTGCATTACAAAGTGTTTCATCAGATGCTGCCGGTGTTATTCATGTATTCAGTGTACAGCATGTAGGAGGAGTGTGTACTTGTGTATATACAGTAAGTGTGAACATGAAAGAAGAAATCAAGGATAGAATCCTGTCTCTTCTTTTCAAGTGGTTCAACAGCATTGGTGCCATGCCATGGCTCACAGATGGAGGTCCCTCTCTACAGACATATCTGCATTAACACTTTGACTTGGGTAGATGGTTTGCTTTAAAGGTTTGACTCTTGATTTATTTTTTTTCCCATCAGATGAGAAGATGATTTACCTTACTCTTGCAAAGTGCTGGGTGGTATATCAGTGTCTATGATATACCATCACCCAAGTTCATGACGGTATGGATTTTAGGAACACCAGTATCCTGTTCTGCCCTCCTTTCATCATGTGTCATTAAATGTTTTTTTAGATGTTTGTCATCCCTCTTCACTGACATGTTTGGCTCTTGGTTCCATGTGCCACGAGCTCAGTGTGTCAGCTCTATGCGACCCTCTGTGAAGCAGAGAGTTACAGTTTGACACAGTTTAACATGTGAACTGCACCTGTGGTTTCCGTAGTAACAGCAATAAATCTCTATGACTTTTTCAGAGCACATGATAATAACAATGATAAAATTTAAATTTAGTTGTTGAAAACAGCGTTGGTTTCTCCTTTATATATTATTAGACATGTACGATGAGTCGGGGCCTTTGTCCAATAGTTACTCTTTAAATCTAACGATGTGGAAAAAGGATGAAAAGTTTTGCTGCATACTGCTGTGAAAAATGAGTTTATTGCATTTACAGAGCTAACAGAGTGTGCACATTATGGTAAAGAAAGCAGCTAAATAAAAAGTGAACTTTGTTTCTCTTTTGAAGACTTCAGGATCAAAATTAAATCAGAGTGCTTTAGTTATTGTTGCTTTGCAAACTTAGTTGCGCATGCACATTAAAATCAATATTTCTGATGGTTGAATATAGAGGGTAGGACTCAATAAGAACTGATCTTTGGCATTGTTTGACTGAAGCCAGATGCAGTCATTTTCTTCTTTTATCAGAATGTACAGCTAGCTGTATGCTGCAGAGCAAGGTGCTGCTGCTAAAGCTTGGTGGTATAATAAAATCTACCTAGTTCTTTAGTCAAACCACTCCCAAAGATCACAAGTAGAGGATCCATTTGTCAGTTCAGCTTTTATTCTGGTCACAGGTAAGGTTTACAACACTGGTCCCAAAAGAATGAGCCCTGATATCCAGGAGCAATACAACACCTATCCAGAGGTTGTGTTCAACTCAACAACCGAGAGTAATTGGCCAAAAACATGACTGACATCATTGTCTGAACCCACAGCTGGTGTCAGTTTTCAGAGAGATGTGCTATCAAAGTGTGTGTGTATTGAATCAGAACATGCAGCTAGGAGACTGGGTGAAAGTTTACACAAGATTGGAGAGACCTCAGACACAAGCTGATGTCAGAAGCCATCCTTCTATCTGCCAGATCAACATACATCAACCCTGAACACAGAATTTGAATAGATTGAAATGCCAATTACATCAGTTATAAAAATATATAACAGTGGGCAGCATTTTTAATCAGAAACATGAGAAACATTAAGCGATTTACAGGTATAGGGATGTGCCACACCAAATTACCAGAGATCATCCCAATCTGCAATACTAGTTATTTTGTTTTATAAAACTAATACCGTCCCAATCTTAGAAAATACTGTGATACTGTTTTTTTTTTTTTTTTTTTTTTTTTGCCAAACCGCCCAGCCTGCTCCTGCTGCAGAGCATCAAATGTTATTTTCAATGTCTTGTAGCTAAAGCTGCAGACAAGTTCACCTGGTTAACTTGTCTGCAAAAGCTTCTCATGTTCACATCCAGTCAACAGGGACAGCTTTATTTATCTATGCAAGTTCATGCTTATCAGACAGCACCTCCTCTGTATTTCATCTCTCTCCTCCTGGGAGAAATATCTGATGATTTAGCCACTAAACTTGTGTGTCCTCCAGCTAATAGCTAACAGAGCCTGACTGTCTGGTTCTGGCCAGGTGGTGTTGAGGTTTTAAAGCTTTTCGGAGGAAAACAGCTGTCAGCTTTGGCTGAAACATCGCTGTGGGAGCAGTGACAAGGAACTGAAATTTGGAGTTTTCCAGCATTTTCTAACTCCACTTTATGCAGCTCTCTGAGGATGACTGGCACTTTTCATATCAAATGCAACCAGACGACTGCTTCCAGGGGCTAAAAAACTCTCACTGAACTAAAGTTGTTCCACTCTGTTCCCCAAACAATACTGTTTACCTCATTCACAAAGTGCCGACAACAACAACACGCTCAGTCAACCCTTTGCAGCTCAACTGAACCAAACACGTTCAGACATGAGCGGGAGTGAGACAAACAGGGGATGTGAGCAAAAAGACGCGAGAAAGGGAAAAGTCCACCAGGGCAGCAGAAGAAAGGGAGGCGAGAGTGAGGCTAATTTCCCATGGCGGACTCCTGCCCTGCGCTGTGCAGATTGTGGTGGTGTTGACGGATGGAGCCTGACTCCGGCTCACCTGAGAAGGCCTTCAACACCACGGTCCTGGGCACGTCTTCACCCTCAGCTCTACATCTTTCATTATAACTCCACTGTATCCTAGTTTCCAGCGTCCCACTATCCAAACTCCAGTCTGCAATTTCCAGCCATATTGCCCCATATTTTGCCCCATTTCCTGACTCACTCTCCCATTATACTGAGTCTCCTCTTGGAGCTCCCTGTTAAACCGTGCAATCTGTTCCATTTTTCCCCACTGACAACATTAACAAGAGTGCACCACAATTATTCCATCAGCAAATTTACCCATTAGGCTATAAGGACATAAACATTAAAATCCTCTGTGTGCGTTTGGACTTAGCGGTGTACATTTGTTGGTGGGATGCTTTGGCATTTCACCTGTATTTATTCGGAAACAACGGAGATAAGAGGATTAGGCTGCTTAAAGTTCAAAATTAAATGTTTTTCTGAAGATGCAGGGGTGAAATACATGTAAAGTTCTTTATTTTATTTAATTTGATTGGACATGTCAGGGTGTTTTTATTGGTCTTCTCATGTGACTGCAGCAGATTAATGCATCAAAACCCACATTAAAGAAATAATTTTATTCCTCACAGTGTTTTTTTCTTTTAAAGAGGCATCACTATCAGTTTCAGTCTGTTCATAGATGGTTTAAAACTCCTCACAGAACCTTAAATAAATAAAAGCTCTGTCCTGATCACTTCTCAGACAAACATTGGATGGATCTTTTCCTCAGTACAAATTTTGACTTCTTAAAACAAGAAAGGAGTTGAATAAATATCATTACTGATGGCCTTATTCCTTTTAGTTTAACCAGTCAAGAGGTCCAATGAGTATGCGCATTCACTGTCATGGCTTCCCAGGACAAATTTATGGATAGGAAAGAAAAGGGTTTGCTCTTAATCCTGTAGAGCCCAGCGTGGCACTGACAAAAGTATTCACTTGTTAAGTTTCAATTAGTCGTAGATTTAAAACCAGATAAGATAGCCAGATCATTCTTTTTGTGTATAAATTCTGGGCGGTTGAGGCAGTTTATGCTTGTCACAACCCCAAAGGTGGCTAGGGTATGATAAATGGGGAGTAAAAAGAATCGAACCCCGGACAAAGGAGGAATAGAATTATGTACATGTAAAAAGAAAGGATTTATTTTACAAAACAAGCATTGTAAAACAAGCTTGTGCTGAAACACAAACACTAACAAAGTAGAAGCCAAACCAGAGAAACAATCTGTAAACCAAATAAAAGAAAGTCCAAAGTCATAAGCTGAGCCAATCTTTCAGCATAAGCCGAAGCAGTCTCTGTAGACAGCACACACTCATGCAGCTGAAGACCCACTGGCTCCAAACTGCCTCCCTCCTGCTCTTATACCTATGCTTCTGATTGTCAAGCAGCTATAGGTGAGCCCATCACCTGGAGCTGCAGTGGAGCCCAGGGCTGCACCTGCAGAAGTAAAGAGCAGAAGGAAGAAACACACAACCACCCACAAACAAAACCTGTACAGCTGGGGCCATAACAATGCTCAACATTGAATACGGCTCTGGAAAGCATGTTTGTCTGTGCTCTGCATTCAATTTGTCTGTATTTCTGCACATTTACATAAAGTTCACTGACAATGGTCAAATGGAGCGGTACCACTGGAAACCAGGGGGTGAGTGTTGCCCTTACTTCCTGATCCGTAGCTCTAGTGACACATGAAGAAGAAATAGCAATGGCTGAACTGTTGGAAAAAAAAAACGTATCCAGTTGGTGAAGAACTTCTGCCTCTGTTTTTGTCTTTTATGCAAGCGGTAAATTAGCAATCCCTCCTCCACAGGCCCCATGTTTGTTTTTGAGTTTGTTGTTGTCATAAACTTTTGACTCTGGGCTGCCGCTTTTTGACAGTTCATTGCACTTTTTTGTAATTTATTTATTCATTTATTCTGAACATAAGTTTATAAAGTAATAATGAAAAAGGTTAAGAAAAATAAAGTTTGGGATGTAAGGGTTGTATTGATGGGCAGCAAAAGTTTTACGTAAAAAAAATGACACTACAGCACATAAAAATTTAAAGATATGCTCTGGGAGAATTGTTATGTCAGGTCGTAAAGGGTTAAAATGGTCTACTGGCTAAAGAATGACAGAATATTCCTTTAGCATATGTTTCATGGTCACAGTCTCTCTCTCTCTCTCTCTCTCTCTCTCTCATATAGACACACACACACTCACACACACATACACAAGCACACGTCCATGTCCACTATGAGACTCAGACAGCATATTTGGGAACGAGCCGTCAGAAGGAGAATATTGCAGATGCCCTTTCAGCCTGCTGCAGTCCTCACACAGTAAATATTCAAGACTCCTTTCTGACAAGTGCAATTGTGCATACATAATTACTGGTGTTATGCAACTAAATGGGTTACTGGTACATGAATAATTTGTGTTTGATACTTAGCCATCAGCCTCTCTGAGTTTTGACTTTGTTCACAGCCGTTTTGCAAGTTTCTTTGGACAGATTTTACTCTAGTGAGGAAACATTTCACTTTGCATAGTGCTTCCGTGGATTTTGAAGATGTGGACTTACATGCCCTCGTGGAAAATTGGATTCAAACTGTCTTAGGAGCCAGGAAACTAAAGTCACGTTGGAGTATTTTACATCTCAGCTATCAGCCGGAGGTTAGATCACCAACTGGGATTATGACTCTGATCAGAAGCTTGATATTTTATTTCTACGGATGATTCTTTTAAAGGTATTTTCTTCAATGAATTCCTGTTAAGTGTTGTTAGGGTAAAAATTTATATGACTGCATCCAGCCTCAGCTGTATTTCAGCAAAGGTTCAGGTCCAACCTTTGGCCGCTTCTCAGCATGTCATAGACACACCTGAGTGAATGCTCTACCCATTGACCCCATTTCTCTATATCAAACTGGGTATACCTACACTGTAAAATGTGATTCTGCATATTTGTTTTTCTAGCATATTATTCTATGTTAATATGACAAAAGTTTTCTGAAATTGTTGTGATAACGCTTGATAATAAGTTTGTCTCAACTTCAAAAAATAACTTGAAACTTGGAAATCTTTTTCCAAATAAATCTGTAATGCATTCTGACTTTACAATGAAAGAATTTAGGTGGGCGTGGGATCAAAAACACCTACCTCATCACATTTCTGCAATTGTGACCAGGGTGCATTGCGGTAATGAGCGACTTTTAAAAAATGGCGATAACATGATTTTTGTGCTCCATGACACAAACTGTTTGTCTGTGAAATAGATTTATAATGTCAAAGAAAAACCTTATGAACTTAGAGGGGCTGTGAGGAGTTAGACAGTGATCTTGAAAAAGTCTCCCTTCTAGATATATGCCTGATAGTAATCCACACTTTAAAATGAGATTATCAGCACCAATATTGCTGGTAATAGGTTATTATAGATTGCTACTTCTTAGCTTCCAGTTCGGGTCATCCAGGATCAGATTGATCTACAGCACATCTAGGTCTCTATGACAACACCACACTGGTTAAGTTTAGTGGTGAAGAAAGAAAAACACAGAGATATGTGTTTTTTCTCTGCTAAAAATGATTTTATGATTAATTTTGTAGTGATGGTGGACACAGGAGCCTAACTGTCGGACAGAAAAAGGACAGAAGAGCAGAAAAAAGATAAACAGGACAGTGATACAGCCTGAGCTAAAGGCTAATTAGCCTTTAGCTCAGGCTGTATCACTCTATAACACAGGGGCTAAAGTGTTTGTGCTAGTGTTGATTCCAACCCACAGTCAGTAGTTATTCTGCAGTGGTGTGTTCAAACTTGAGAGTCTATCAATAAAATGAAGAGTGAGGTTACGTTAGCTCTGATTGGCAGATGGCTGGCAGGACAAAACCAGGGTTTACTAACGTTACACATTATGGACTTGTCTTCTGGCACCGGGCTGCCGCCCACGCTAAATAGAAACGGCTACTAAACTATTTACAAACTAACAGTGTTTACTTGTTGTCACGTTAGCCTACAGATACGTTGGAGCACCAGGCTAACATGTAGCCGGCTGCTACAACGTTTGCTTGATGTCCTGTTTCAAACCGTGGCGCTACGTAACTGTACTGATAAATTCCTTACCTCAGTGCGTTGTATCCAGTAAAAAGTTGTTGTGAAAGACAAAGAAAATTTGTTTTGATCTGATCTCGATCTAATTCCAAAACAAACAAACGCCTCGCTGAAAATAATTTACGACAGCGCGCAGAGATTTCAAACAACTACCTGAAGAAGTTAAGTTAGCTAACAAGTCTTCATTAACCAAACTAAGACAAGGGTTGACACAAGACATCTTATTTGATCAAAATAACTTCTGTTGGTGTTAGAACAACAATATGTATTTTTTGACCTAACATAAAATTTTAGGTAGCCCCTTTACATCATATTTTTACATTAAAACAACAAGGTACATTTAACAGTGAAGTTGTTAGGATGTCTTGAACAATCTACTTTTATTGCAGCATATCTGATGGAAGATGTCTAAAGTTCAAGACGTGATGGTTCAGGAAGTGTTTAGGGCTTAGATATCTCATTTATGAATGCAGTTAGGGACTTAAAATGCTGAAATACTGAGAACTGTAGTGTGAATATAACTCAAGTGTACAGTGTGATGCAGGGAGACACCAAATATCCACATGCATGTCCATCTCTCTCCGTGAGGCCACTAATGAGATGTCCAGCTGAGGCTGCCGTCTTAAAGTGCTGCTGCCTTTATCATAGAGATGTGATGGAGACAATTTTAGCCTCTGAAAAGACACATGTCAGCAAGACAGTCGAGGAAACACACAGGCACAGCAGCTAGATTTGGATTGTGTGATGTGTGAAGGCAGGAGCAGCCCCTCTCCCTCTGCAGTCTGTAATTAGCTGTGCCATCTGTATGTATGAGACTCAGAGGTGAGGACGGCACAGGAGGAGCACGGCTGTCCATCCTCATTTACACTCAAATCATTACTTCAGCCTATTCATCACCTTTTTTTCCCCTTCTTCTTCATCACTTCTCTCAGCTCTTTTCCCAGGAAAATGCTTGCCTAGATTAAGCCATCATCCCCTAACTGCTCTATTTCCTCCTCTGAAGCATGCCACCTCTCTGTCCTCTTTGTGCAGGATTCAACCTCTTAAATGTCAATTCACAGCTGCTGATTTTTTTTTTACCATGCCACGTTCCTCTTTCAAAGCTCCATCCATCACATCTCCGTCTGTCCTGAGCCCCGTTGTCTGTCATTTTGTCTCTCTGTCTCTTTTATATCTGTCTTAAACCATCTCTGTTATTTCCTCTCTGCTTCTCTTCGGGCTCCAGGCAGAGGAGCCGGACTCTCAGAGGAGAAGTACAGGTTTAAATGACGGGCTTGTTAACGGGGTCACTGATAATTCTGCTAATTAGCTGCCATATCACCTTGAGCTGTGGTCCCAGCAGTGAAAAAGATAAGAAAGACAGTGAATGAGAGCAAGTGAGAGGAGGGAGATGGAGAAGAAACAAACCGTCTGATTCTGGCAGCAGCTTAAAACAAAGAAACCATCACTCACTTTATTATCTGCAGCTTAAAAAGACGAAGCAGACAGAAAACACTTTTAAAAAGGTCCTTTCATATCATTTACCACAGTCTAAAGTTTGGAGAAAGTTAATTGTGGCTACAGTGAGAAAACTGCATGAAGTTTTCTTTTCACAGAAATAAAAAGAATTAATTAGAGAAGTTACAAAATTCAAATTAGTGCTGTTTTCAGAGAATTCCACATTATTCAATTATTGAATACAATAACCCCAATTCCAAAGAAGTTTGAATACTCTGTAAAATGTAGATAAATACAGATTCTGATTGTTTGTTATTCATTTTAACCAAATGTTTAATTGGAAATTTTATGAAAACAACCCACCAAATTTAGAAACTGAAAAACAGTATTATTAAATAAAAAAATGTTGAAAAAAGTTGGGACAGAGACAATTAAATACTGAAAATGATGGAGGAACGTCACCAAAAAAATGAGGTTGAATTTTAACAGGATAGTGACATGGGTGTGTAGTCAAGACATGACTCTGTAGTGGAAGTTACCGCATAGGCTCAAAGTTCCTTTAAAAAAAAAAAAAAAAAAAAAAAAAAAAAAACAGTTTGTCTCTGCATCAACAAAGTCAGGTTCTAACTGGACCATGCAAAAAGGAAACCATATATAAACATTTTAGGGAAACAGCAGAGACTACTCTGGACCTGAGTCTGTTTAAGGTGGACTGAGGGGAAGTAGAAAAAAAGTCCTATGGTCTGATGAATTCAAACTATATACTGTATAAAATATGGACATAGTCTATCTGCTACATCACTCATCTGTTCCTGATGTAGAGTAATGAAGCCGATCGTTGGCGAGGGCCATATGACGCTGGCTTTAAGCTTCCTTTTTAACAGCTTTAAAGCGCCCATCGGTCATGTGAGCTGAGCTGTGTCTCTGACTGGATAAACTCATGATCTTAATATTTTCTAAACCGCTGAATTAGAAAAGAGTTCACCCCTTGTACAGTGTGTGTTGACAGCGAAATTAGCATATCAGAGCCACGCTATTTTTTGGACTAGGCTGTAAATAGGTTTTTTTAATGCTGTAAAAGTCTGGAGGGTTTTATTGGCTTGGAGTGTATGTGGTTCCAGGTCTCTCTGCAGCCTCAAGTGGAACCTGCAACTTCTAGCACTTCTGCATAGGCTTCACTATTTTAACCAGATGTTGCCTCTTGATCCAAACCTTACACTCTTTTTGGAAATCATGGATGGAGCAACATCGATTAATATATTAAGTTTTAGGAGCAACATGTGCTGCCACCCAGACATCGTTTTCAGGGACAATCTTACAAACTTATCCAAGACAATATCCAAACCACATTGAATTACAATAGTGTGGCTCTGTAGTAGCAGGGTCCAGGTGCTAAAATAAATCTCCAGCTTGTCACCCTTTGAACTTATTTGGAGCATCAAGAAGCAAAAAAAAAATGGCAACAACAAAGACAACCCTCAAGTATTTGAAATTTTTAAAGCATAAAAGAAAACGATATGATTTCATATTAAGAACTCCAGAAACTGTTTTCCTCTTTGGTTCACAAATATTTACATTTTCCTGTACCAAATGCTTTTGAAATACATTGCAGGAATCACATTTTAAATGATTTTTCATCTGTAACGGAAGAGTATTGTCTATGCATTACTATCACGTTAATTCAGGGTTTAAATTATTTCTAAACTGTTTTCTCTTACATTTCACACATCAAACCCTACCTCCTGCCACATTTCTGGTGATGAAACATTCAGAGTTATTAATGTAAAGGTCGTCATTTTTCGACATCTTAGGCTAAGTCCTCATGTAATTAACCTGTTTGAGAAAATACAGCCGGCTGTACGTGAAACTAAGAGTCATGTCGCCTTATTAGCAGCAGATTTGTAAGGGGATCCTTTTGTTGAATGATTGGCTGCTCGGGGAGTCACCCGACCTCCTATTGGTCCCGGCAGCCCGCTGATGGGCCTCAGATGTCCACCTCACTCAGTGGGATTATCCTAGTATTTAATATTGATATCAGACGTACTAATTACAGCCTATTAATTATGGAATAAATAATTGAAAGCAAAGAACTATACTCCAGTTAGAGTAATTAAAGAAGACTAATTAATGCATTAATTGATTTTATGTTAATTTAATTTTCCATGAAATGAGAGGAATCATGGGAGGGTGGGGCCGGGTGAATCGCGGCTCTTCAACAAGGTCGATATGATTTCAAATAAATAAAGAATTATCAGTGAAACAGTAACCTCACTCTGAAAACGCAGGGAGAAGTTCGAGACTGAAGAGGAAGTTCATGTTCAGCACAGCTGTTTCTGGAGACACACTCATGTGGATAGCCAACAAGCATGCTATATTTCTTCAGTTCTGCTTGTACTTTTTCCTAATTGGGCAATATGCTAAAACTGGATGCACAAATGAGTGGAATGGAGGCACATATCTGAGGGCGAGATGAGCCTTTGTTCTAAAAAGAAAGAAAGAGAGAGAGGAGATGAAACGGCTCCTTCGCCTGGGATCTGGGTCAGAGCTCTGTGCTGGAGCGCCAAGTGTTTCTCTGTGACTCTGTGTTCAACACTGTACTGACTGTGTGTCTCTGCGGTGAGGCTCAGAGACCAATCTACCTGCAAAGCATCACTGACAAAGAGTCACCGTCAGCTCAAACATGTGTCACACAGAATCACACAACATAAGCGTGGCAGTAGTTCAGTCTAAGATCAGTAACTGGAGGGTCACTGGTCACATGGACCAAGATTGGGCATTGGGCCAATAATGGAAGAGGCATTAGCATAAATTCCAAAGCACTTTCAAGGTGCCAAACCCCCAATTGCTCAGTGTTGTACACATCGACTGTAAAAAACATGAACGTAGCCTCCGCAATGTCACCTGTCTGTTCCTGAAACCGTAAAATGAAGCCAATCTGCGGACACAGCTACATTTGCTATAACGCCCGCTGTGAGTTTCTTTCTAACAGCTACGTCATGTGGCCTTAGCTGTGCCTCTGACTCGAAAATCAAACGATCCCAGTAACTTCTAAACTGCAGAGATAGAAAAAAATCCCCTCACCGTACAGTGTGTGCTGATAGTGAAATCAGCGTTTTAGACCCAAGCCATTTTTTTGAACCAGGCTGTTAATGTGCTTTTTAATGCCTTAAAAGTATGATTTTATGGCTGGGTGTGTACGTGATTTTCGGTCTTTCTGCAGCCAGCCAACTTTTCGCATTTCCGCATAGGCTTAATTTTTTACTAACCAGATGTTCCCCCTTGGTTGTACACCAGTTTGGACAAAAGTGTCTGCCAAATGAAATTGTAAATATTAGGTTTTAAAGCCAGTAATCAGAGAGCAGATCGGCTGATGAATAGTTATTATATTGCTTTTACTTTAATTGTTTTCGTCACTTGAGATGGGAAGACTTAGATATTCACGTCATATAAACCCCTGAATCTGTTCAAAACAGTTAATTCTAACAAAAAAAAAAGAAACATTAGATCTTCACAAGATCTGCTCAACTCATGAAGTCATTGCATAAGGAGCGGCAGGCCTCAAACACCAAGCTCCACCCCTAAAAAGCCTCCAGATGGCTGGCCAATCAGGGCGAAGGGGGTTTGTGGAGCAGGGAGCCTTAAAGAGACAGCAGCTTAAATGAAATTCTTGAGATACAGGGTAAAATAAGGGTTTTGTAAGACACCAGGGCAAGGAAAGAAAGGGATTTGGGTTAGAGTGAAAGTGTGAGTGACTACAGGGACACCAGAGGGACAAAATAAAGACTACAAAAAGCAGGTGTATGTCAAAACAGCCAGATCACTCTCCATGCCTTGGCTCCATAACGTGTCACTGCCACAGTATGTGAGCACACACTGAGGTGGCCATTCGTAGTAACATTTAGTCCATGTCTTTTGGATTTAATCACTGAATAAAAAGTCTTATTACGAGGGAAGTTATATCAGGTTACACGACAGTTCACAGGTTAGATGAGGATGAGTGTTCCTGCAGAGAAAATCTTCTCTCTCATCTCTGTCCTCTAAAATACCACAAGACAGATCATCAGACTCAGCAGCAACACTTATTTCTCCTCTCCCACAAGCCTCACCTCCCAACCACACTCAGCATGAATGAAGCTGTATTAGATTAGCAGCACAGTGAGCTGGCCAAACCCTCTTCCAGGAACTGCATTATGGAGAAGCATGTCTTCTACAACTTTGCCTTTGCAGGTCACTGCGCTCCTACACAGGAGGGTAAAAAAACACACACTCGCTTAATTTACTGACACATGCTGGTAAATAAACACATGCAAACACTCGACACACACACAGAAGCAGCGGCTGCAGTATAATAGAAGCAACAGAGCTATTTGATTGACATTAGCACGGCGACTGTAGATCTAATTTCCTCGGCTTGCTGGAGAGGAACAGCAATGGAGAGCGCAGCAAATCAGCCTGTCAGTCAAAGTGGTTACCTGGCCCTGCTCGTGCACGGTTAGTGAGCGTTCACCGCGGCAGAGGAAGAAAACTGCAGCACAAAGGCTTCATGAGGCGTGCCGCTGAAGCTAAAAGGTTTGATCCCCGAGTCGCTTTTGCCACTCTACTTTTTTTCAAATTGAGCCAGTAATTGGTCGCCATTGTAGAGACTTCAGGAAAACGGCAGTGAAAGGTGAATGAGAACTCAAAAGAAGGTTTTAATTAATTTACTGTATTTTAAGTCGGGATGAGCACGCTGAAATTTAGACCCACAGCACTGACATAGTTGAAAAACATTTAAATGTTCCTCCATCTATTCGATCATCGCTCAGCAGCAGCAATGAAAACCCAGAGGGCGCCTTTAAGACAAGATGAGGTAAAGAAAATATACATCGTTAACCTTTTTTGCTGTAAATAGCAGCAGAGAGGTTCCTTTCTTCCTGAGACACGAGGTTATCATCCGGCTTTCAGTCAGAATGGATCGAGGGTTAAGATTGCCGGCTGATTCTTAATCTAACGGAGCCTTCAGGGGGTTAAACAAGGTGTATCAGATTGATTCAGCTGCTTATAGAGGGGGGAGAGGTGCCACTGTGGGGCCTCAGGCGGACAGAATGGGATCTTAGTGTTAGGTATCTGTGGTATCTCTGCTTGGCTGGTGAGAAGGAGGTAGGTGTCATACATCCTGTTATCAGGAGGACCGCTCTGTATCTCTGATATCTCTGTTTTATCATTGGAATAAAAAAAAAAAAGGCCTGAGGGTAAGAATGGCCACCTTTCCTCCTACTTCCTTCCGTCCTTTCCTAACAGTGTCGCAGTGAGGAAACCAAAAAGAAAAAAAAAAAGTACCAAGTCTCCTCTGACAGCCCACACTGATTCTAATCTCTTCTCATTTTTCTGTTCCTGTTTAAAGAGCTTTTGTCATGGTCGGCCACAGGTGAAGGACATCAGCTGCTCGCCTCACTCTCGCCTCGTTCTCTTTCTTCTTAGGCTTTTATCAACGGATGAAAGGTGGGGATGGACTTTGCCATGGTCTTGGCTACAGAAGAAGACCCCGCAGTGGTTTTAGAAATCTAATTTAAAATCTAATTTTGTGACGCTGGCTTTGGAAGAATCTTGAGACTTTTATTCTGTTCAAAAAAGAAGCAGGGTGGCATCTCCTTTGGGCTGCAGGGTGGTAGCTCCCTTTAAGAAGGTCTGTCAAATGCACAAATCAAACCAAAGTATATTGTCTCACAAAACTACATTTGAACTGCAGATGGGACTGTGGTATAAAGCTGAAGCTCTGTACATTCTGCAGAAACTCAAGAACTCTTAGAGCTGATATTTTTAAATGACTGGATTAATAATGATGATGCAAAAGCCAAATCTTGGTACAGAGAAATAGCCCAGAATGCAGCATAAGAAATATCTGGGGCTGAAATGTTGTTTGCAGTTCAAATTGTCTTAAAAATAAAATCCAGATCCTGATCCTGCCATAAAAAAATGTGACATATTTTCTCCATATCACCCCCAAATGGAGAACATTTTCCTTGGTCAGATGCAGTTTGCTGATGTTTACCCTGCATGTAACGTTGCAGAAAACTGACCACTTATCATCACTTATATAGAGACACCTGAGGGACAGGTGAGGGTTGGTTTCATCAGTCTGTATTGATGGCACATGGATGCTGTAGTCAGATTTTAGAGGACTTAAACGTGACTTTTCCCACTCTCTTTGCAGCCGTTTGTACCTGAAAGTAGCACTTTCAGACGTCTCTTTGGCTTTCATTAACCTCTCGGTGTTCTCCATCACAGAGAGGGGAACGTGCTACAATAATAACCTAGTGACGACACACGGGTCAGGACCCCTCTGATCCTGAGAGGGGAGAATATCTCATTAAGAGAGAAAGCCTCTGGGACACTAAAGCAATTTGGCTTGCCCTCTGTTCTCAGGAACCAATTAAAACATTAGCCTAAACTATGGCGCCGCACACAGATGTTGATACGTGGCGTGATGACTATGAGCGTTCCACTGAAAGATGAAGCTGCAGCAGGCTCAAATGGAAAGACAGACAGGGACAAAGATGCTGTGTAATGCAAAGTAGAACAGCCTCTTCACATACATGGTGTTTCTTTGAGCACAAAGTTGTTCTTTCCACGTAAAAGCACAATTCCAGTGAATAAACTTCAATTCAGACTTTGCTCCTCAGCCACTTTCTCACAGTCTTCACCTCATTTTCTCTTCAACAATTTGATTCTAGTCTCTCAAACTAAGCTTCCAGGCTGGCTGAAAAAGTTCCAACAGCTTCGCTCCATGCTAATGAAGCGCAGCTTGTCCATAACCAAATCTCAGTCCATGAACACTTCTGGGTAACACAAGGGAAGTGTGGAGACGGGTCCACAATCATCCCTTGGATCACTAACTCAATTCAACAATTACATGCAAATAATCTGCAGATTTCACTCATTCTGACACATTATGGAAGAGGAAGATGGGTTCAAGTGAGGGAAATCCACGGATTACCATCCTCAAAATGATCGAAAATATTCAGTAGTTTGCATTTTTCTCAATCCAAGTCTTTTTTCCTTCACATTCTTGACATTAAACTTCCCTCAAGGCCAAAGAATGAAAGGAAAAAAAACTGCACATAAATGTGCAGTCTCTGACATTATCTTTTTACAGCGAGGAAAAATCAGATGCTCGTCATTCCAAAATCTCTCCAAAAATCTGATTACTCAAGAACAGTCCTCGAGGGGTGAATGTGCTCGCTGCCGTGCCTTTCACGAGCTATAATCAGAGATGGATCTGTCTCTCCCTGGAAAATTATGAGGGATGCAGCAGAGTCCTTGATTCAACTTGACAACCAAACCATGATAATGTTCTTTTTCTGATGTCAAAACAATATTTACAGCCGCTCGGAAACATGGCTGACAGCGTGCGGCAGTGAGGGAAACATTTAAGCTTCACCTCTGACCGTGGGTTCCCTCCTAGTTGATATGATTGACGGGAGATGAGTGCAGATATGCTGAGTCCACAGGGCAACTCCCTGAGCGGTGTCAGCGTGGGGTCATGTGATGACAGTCCGGAGTAGTGGGTCATCACCCTCTGACCCCTGAGGCCCGATGAGCAGAGCAGATCCATAGTGAACCACTGGAGTGAGTGACAGACAGCGGCTGGAGTCACTGGGTTATCCCTACACTTATGACAGGCAATGAGAATGGCAAACCAAAAGCCCTCTGCTGTTACCAAACATTTGACATGACCTTAAACACGTAAGCCCAGTCACTTTCCATCTGCTCGGTGCTTTATTTGCAAACATATGATGCTCCATTATCCATGCAGTTAACGGACTACCATCCCCGTGGAGGTCAGTGGTCCAATCACCCTCAACCTCATGGGAGAGTGTTAGCTGGACGCAGGCCAGCGCCCAGAGTCGGGCTGGCATTTCACCCACAGAGCCCAACATCAGTGCCAACAGCAGGCCTTTGTGCACGGCCCTTAACAGCTACAGATCAGTGCTCCAGACACAGTGGTTTTTGGCTGACCCAGCGTACTGTGACCCTGCAGCGGGAAGCTTTGAGGATGAGCAGTCAGTGTGTGTGTGTGTGTGTGTGTGTGTGTGTGTGCGTGTCTGTGTGTCTTTGTCTAGTTTAAAGGAGGTAGAATAGAAATTTTTCACTGCCAAAGCATCAAAGTTTTTAACAAAAACTCAAACACAGTCTGCTGTTTGAGGGAGCAAAAGGGAAACCACTTCTTATTTATCAGAAAATTCCGCTGGAATACTCCAACACAAATCTCTGAATGCTCAACATCTTCCTTCTTTTGATGTTGTTTCTGAGAAACTTCATTTTCAACCAGTTACACCATAGAAAAAACATAATGACTTGACTTTTCAAACTATTCAACAAGAAATACATGAAAAAAGCTGCTGTATGACTGAAAGAGAGTCATTTCACTGACTTTCTGTTCAAAAATACTGAACAAGAAAAGCACTCAGAGAGCGCAGACCTCCGCCAAGCATATTGTGATTGTCGGGAAACACTTTAGTCCTACTTTAATGTTATACTCCCTTTCAGCAGACTGTCTGCTTGCCCTGTTTCCTGCTCAGTCCACTGTCCTGTCCTCTCCAGCGGCATTGAAAGCCCCAAAAACAATCTAAGAATATAATAAAATGAATAAGAAATACTTTGAAAAGCATTCAATGGGTTGAAAATAAAATACATGGAAGGGTTTGAAGTTTACTTTAGCAGGAATCCAAATAATTCATACACCCAGACTTCATTTGTTGGACACTTACGCAGAATGAAACCTCTAACGTGCTGATGTTTAAGTCAGGGTGCTGTTACACTGGCCATCCAAAGGCCCCCCCAATATGAACCAGACTTTAGCAGGTATCACACACACGCACGGCCTGCCTCTGTCATTGTGAAGTATCTGTTTACATGAAGCGCGATCTCATCAGAGTCAACACAATGAGACACAGAGAGCACTGCTACAACTTTAGAGACTTTTGGACTCATAGTAAGTCTTTTTTGCCCGACACAGCCTTCTAACACCCTAGCTTTGTTTAAAATGATTGTCAAGGGAAGCGCTCACGGTGATCATATGTCATGGATCGCACACGCTGTCCGCGTGCTTGTGCTTGTGCATGAAGTAAACCGTGCCAAAGCCCAACTCTTAGAAGCGTGCCAAAGCACGGAAGCGAATCGTGCTTGAGCATGGCACGGTTGCGGTCACACTGGCCTTTCCAAACATGCTTTGGGGCTAGAGCACGCTTAGGCACGGCATGGTTGGCCAGTGTGACTGCATCCTTAAATGATGACTATGCCTTCTATACAAAATAACACACTAAAATCTAGTAAGTAGCTGTGAGATCAAAGTGCAGCAGAGGGCTGTAGGGACTGTGGCAGCCTTTGGTAAATTCTTCTGCAAAGTTTTACCTGAAGTGATTTGAAACTGGAAAATAAGAGTAGACTTGAGAGCTTTATCACAAATTCAGGCTCTCAAAGTAATTTCGATCAATCCTGTGAATGACTTGAAAGTGCAAACCAAATTTCATGGCAACATTTCCCACAGCTGTGAAACCCTTAAAGCAAAAAACACAACAAGATACAGCAGATTCTTCTATTTGTTTTTAACTCTTTGAATGGGCTGGCTCCAGAATACCTGTCCGACCTTTTTAAGTTACATCAGCCCTCCAGAGCCCTTAGGTCGGCCAATCAGGTGGTCTTAGAGGTTCTTCTATCCTTTTAAAAACAAAGAGGAGATTGAGCATTCACATTAGCAGCTCCTACTCTGCAAAATGGACTGCAAATAGCCTCTCCACTTTTAAAATACAACTCAAGAGCAGTTTAAGTACTTTTATTGGGTCTTTTAAGTGTGTTTATCTTTATTGTTCCTTTATGTGTTATAAGCTTTCATTGTTTTAATATTTCTACCTATTTTTGCTGTAAAGCAGTTTAGATGGCAACTGGCTTTTTTCTAATGTGCAACAGAAATCAAGTTGACATGACTAATGTAATTCTCACTGTGGTTTTAGAATAGGGGTCAAATAATCGAGTGCGCCAGTGACTGGGATTTAAAACTGCCAACACTTACTTTAAGGGTTGAGACTTCTGAATGGCAGCTGTTACTCACAGCTACAGCACCAGAGCGATAAAATGCAAAAAAAAAAAATAAAAAAAAATGATACTTAAAAATGGACCCTGAGTTGAAAAAGGTTGGCAGCCACTGCTTTATGATAATGACTTCTAGATTTATTTTTTTTACTCTTTTCTCCACTGGTGTGATCTGAAACTGTGACTTTACAGCTAGACAGACAACAGTCACAACATGCCACCTTGAGAGTATCCTTTACCCCTGAGGCCCCGTTTACACGACGCCGAAAACGGTCGATTCCGCAAACATTTCTTTGCGTTTTGGCCTTCCGTTTAGACGAGACCACGTTGCGTTTTCAGTGAAAACTCAAACTTTTGAAAACGCTCCCCAGAGTGGAAAGATCTGAATCCGCTCCTCCATCCAGCTTCGTGTGAACACAGAGCGGAGCGTCTCAGGGTGAAACGCTGACGTCACCGCATGCGCACTCACAGTTTCAGGTAAAGGCTCCGCGCTCAGCCACATTTCCAGTTGAACCAGTAGGTGGCGGTAATACGTGTTATGGTTGGATTGCCGACCGTCTCACACAACAAAACAGCAGAAAAAGAAAGAACAGAAGAGAAGACTTCTCCTCCTGGAGTCGTATGAACGCGGATCGTTTCCACGCCGTCCTCATGTAAACGCGGGTGGCTTTTGAAAACGCAAAGGAAGAATCGTTGCGGGAGTCTCCGTGTAAACGGGGACTGAGTCTTCCCAGAAGTTGACTGAACTGGAGTCAGTAATCACCATGAAAGTCATCTATTAACTGAGGGACATGAATTCTTAAAACAATCCATCAAAACAGGTCAGACTTTTTAATCAGGACAAAGCGGACTGATCTTGGTTTTTATAAAATTAAATGATGCTAATTTCCTTCTCAGGCACTTCAAACCTCTCTTTAAGGATTCTTATTGACACAGAGAAAAGCTCAGCATATAAAAGACAATATTCAACACATAATTGGTTTTAATCAGGAAATCTGTTGTGCAACTGATACAGGCACATATGATGACACACAGAATAAAACCTATGCAAACCCACACACACACAAACACACACATACACACAATACAATCCCTCTTGGCAATCTATGACCCAAATCCTCTGAACCCCCTCCCTCTTGGCTCCTCATACTCTGTTTTCTCTCAGTCTGTCTTTCTGGCAGGAGATTGGGACCTCATACACACACCGAGGAGTTTTTTCCCCAATCAGTTTCAAGTTTGCACAAACATAGACACGAGTGCATACGTTACAGAAAAAAAAACAATTAACAATTTCCCCCTTCTCCAGTGAGAAATCTCTGTTGTTGAAACTGAAATAGAAACGTTATTTTCATGTAGAGAAGATTTGTCTGCAGAGGAAGAAATCCTCCCCTCGGCTCTGATTGATCACAACAGAATCAGATAAAGTCTTTTCTCACATGTGCACCCTGATTTCCAGCCAGTCAATGATGTGAAGCCTCTTTTTCTCATGGAAACAGTTCCGTTTTACCCACTTATGACTGCTTTCACCTCTGAGTCAGCTGCTTTAGAGCAGGTGTCCAGGATTCATAGAGACTGCTGGGGCTGCAGAGGGTTAAACGCTGACTGTGACCCCCTCTGAGCATCCCGCTGAGACTATAATGCCACCCATACACTGAGGGCATGAGGCAGGGGACACACATGGCTCTGCAACGAGAATACAAACAAGGAAGGACCTCTGTGGAGAAGGGATTTCAAAGGAGGTCTTCAGAGAGCTGCTGTATGCTTGATACGTCCTTTAACGTCCGCACACTTTAACATGACCATGACTGTCTGTGGAACGCGCGAAAAGGATTACTCATTACACTCTTAGGTTTCAGAGGCTTAAACTATTTGTCTAACACAGTAGAGACCTGCAAGTTGGTGTTAATTTGTCTGAAAACAGACTCGTTAATTAAAATTAAAATCCCCCATACATGCAATATGGATCATTTTAGGCTAACTCAGAAAGTTGCTTTATTCATTGACCCACCACATTCATGTTCACAATCAGCTGTGTTCGTCAAGTTTGCTTTTGTTGTGTGCAATGACATAGTGTAATTTTAAAATATATATCAGAATATAACATTCTAAACATCATACAGCAGACACAAAAATGTCTGTGTCTCTTTATACTTCTGTGTTGAATCAACATTGTAGCCTAACTTTTTACAATGCATAAACCCTGTGCACAAAGCACAACATGCACCTCCTCACCGGCCACTTAATTGGGTACACCTTGCTGGTACCCGGTTTGGCCCCCTTTTCTTCCCCATTCTGATGCTCGGTTTGAGCTACAGCAGATCGTCTTGACCATGTCTACATGCCTAGCATCGAGCATTGAGCTGCTGCCATGTGATTGGCTGATTAGCAATTTGTGTTAATGGGCAGTTGGACAGGTGTGCCTTATAAAGTGGCCGGTGAGTGTATAACTATGTATTTAAACTTAAATCCTGTAATCAGTCTGCTGAGCGAGATCTTGCTTCCAGTTTTTACCACATTTTTGGATTCACACCATATCAGCTGTACATTTCTCTGATGTCTCCTCTCTATTCTTCCTTTAGTAGTTGATGTATGCTAAAACAGTAACATGTTTCAGCTTTGACAAAACTAATTGGAAAAAATTAAATTAATGAGAAACAAATTCCCACACACTGGCCAACTTCCAGGAATAAAGAAACTTACAACCATACCTGCAAAGAGCATGCAGATTTGTGCAGATACGTTGTTCCTTCCTTTATGAGGCGATGGATTGTTTCTGTTGTAATTTTCCTGACTGCAATCATTGACTGTTACCCTTTATTGGGACTTGATGTATTCAGTCACAACAGTTTTGAAAAAAAATCTTTTTGTACTTTAAATGTATTGTATTTTATCTGTGTATTGATGCTGTTCAGATTGTATGTTGACATTCAGTATCAATCAGACATTTGGAACAGTGATTGGTTGGAGTCACACAGGCACTCCCATTTAAGATGGCTTCTTTTTGTTGACACAAACATTTACTTGAAAAAAGGTCTGTGGCATAAATTCTTATTTTTTTCTTCAGCTTTTTTGGACTCAAGTGTCTCTGTCCGACGCACCTGTCCAAGAAGTAGATGTGCAAAGATTTTTGCTGTTCCATTTTTAATAAAACAAAACAGGCATGGAATAAATGATGCAGTAGAGTCGATGCAGAAGTATTAGCCAGGCTAAAGGCGATGCAATTTGAGAAGGTAAACAAATCAAGCAGACCATGGCTCCCACTTACAGTAAATTACGCACTTACAGGAGTGTTAAGTCAGGAAATATAATTTACAAAAACACACCAGATGTGTCTCTGGTCCAGCTCCACACCAGATCAGATAGGTTTCTATTCAAGTCAATTCATCAATTCACTCTGTTGCACTCCGGCTTCAGATATGCAAGCCTCCCAAATTTGCCGTAAGTGGTAACTGATGCAGACTGCATCCATGTGTAAGCTCAAGTAACCTCTACCAGACAACTCTGGTTAGCACAGGAGTCTCTGCACTCTCTCCTGCTGAGTCTCTTTGTTCCTCTGTAAACTTAGTGCTTTTCAAGCTGATGAAGAGTGTCATGCCTTTATTATCCCTCAAATCTTTTAAATGTAATCAAAAAAGAACAATTTCATTTGTAATAAAAGTAATACTCTAAATTAAAAGTAGAGAAGTGCAAAGCACAGTTTTTTAAAGGAACCTCAGTGAAGCTAAACCTGACCTTTTTGACCAAGAGAGGAAAAGTCACACGCAGTGAGCCACAGCGGATCCAGTTTGTAAAGAAACCCCAGGGAAAAGGTCAGAGGGAATCAATCAAACATGCACACTCACACACACACGCACTCGCACATACGTGCACACACAGACGCACACATGCATGCATGCACACATACATGCATGCACACATACACACACATACACACAATAACAAAGCTGTAATCAGTTGCTCTGCCTTTTTGGAGATGACTCCATTACATGAGCAGGTCTGTGATGAAGTAAGAAGACGAGCAGCGGTGAGATAATACACTCCTCCACAGTGTTGCAGGGTTACTAATATTCACAGTGGAGTGGCAGTGATGAATGAGATTCCTGCTCTGTGTGGAGAACTATTGAGCGCGAGGTACGAGAGAAAGGGATGCTGGGAATGGAAGAAGGCAGGTGGGTGATTAAGCAGAGGTTGCATGAATAGGCCCTCTGATAGTTATTTCAAACATGTATTGTTACTCTGGAGCTCCACCGTGTTTCAGTGTGGGCTCTGATTATCCTCATGGCAGAGATCCAGACACTTCAGCAGAGGAAGAGTGTTCTTTATGCACACATTGTTTCAGCAGGCAATCTTTTCATGCTTTGTTTTACTATTAAGTTTGCCGTCTTTGTGGCTTCAACAATGTCCACTCAGGGGTGATCAATACTTTACCACTCATCTGATTTCAACCTGCCTAAGAGATTCTACACACGGCCTGAGGATTACACAGATCCGAAGCACCTTTAAGTGGTTTCATCAGAAGAAATAAAAGGTGTTGTACAACTGTTTCCATCAGGAACACAAAGCCAGAGGAGATAGATACGAAGAGCACTTATTCAAACATAAAAGAAGTTCTGAAAGGAATTATTTCATCTTTGTCTGAATCAGAATTTAAATAGCAAATAGCTGACTGATCTAAAGCCAAGAGTCAAAACAGAGCACAATTTATCAACACGACCAAAAATGGAATCCAAAAGTCAGGTAAACAAAGGCTAAGTTAGCAGAGCAAGCACCACAATCCTTGACTTCTCAGTCTGGTGTTGTGTTGGTTTGACCTGACTCAGCCTGCAAACAACCATCTGCATTGGAGCCATCTGACATCCGTGCTGGTTAACATCAAGGTAGTCGTGCATTCTTTCTGCGAAGATCCTGCACACTGTCCAACTTTGCAAAGAAGTGTATCGGCAACTTTTTCTGTGTGTGAGCTTCATCAGCAGTTAGCTGAGAAATCTTAAAAAGGGTCAATCTGCCTCTAGCCTGCACCAAATTAGTGTCAAAGTATCAGGTTTGGGTAAATTAAACCAAATGGAAACTACAAAGCATCAGTCTACAAACTGAAAACAACAAAATTTAGAAGAATCAACCAATAACTGAAAATTATATAAAACAGAACTCTGAAAATCAGTTATAAAGAAAAGAATACAGTTGGAACTTTAACTCTTTAAACCCCACAGATTGAGCGAGTCCCAATCAGGATTAAAACCACTCTTAATTTGTTTAAAATAATTATTGATATCAAAACACAGAAGAAGATAAAATCAAATCTGTATCAGGTGAACTAAAACAAAAGAAATACAAGAAAACAACACAAATATATGCAGCAAAACTTTGTTTTAATTTCTAATTTTGTTTGTATTTCATCCCCCCATAAATTATTGAATGTAATACATGAAATCATCACATAATATCTTCCAAATATTGCTAAAAGTGGACCTTTTTCTGCTGATACACTTTATTCTATGCCCAATGAAATTTGTCGACAGTGCAGTTTGCGCTTTTTACTAGACTACAGATGAATATTTAAAAACAGGACTGGAGAACGTCCTGCACCACCGCTGCCAGCTCAGTGTGAGCTGAGAGACTCATCCATGATGCAGAGAAACTGCAGAGAGAAAAGAAGAAAATAGCGCTGACTTAAAGCTCCTATAAGGTAGTTTTAGTTTGATTAAGATTCGGCGCCCCCTGTGACTGAGGTGCCTTTTATCTCTTTGCTTGTTCTGACCTGTGCTTGAGTGTTTTGTGTTTTTGAACAAACATATCACACCCTGCTTCATTGTATGAGTCAAATGTGAGACTAACAAAGAATATTAGCTGAAAAATGTTTTTTAGAGAGTTTTTCTGCAGCATGCAGTTCTTAATATTAGTCTTCCTGCACCTTGTGATCAATAGAACTTGTTTTGTTTTTTTCTCCGAAATGTTAAAAGAAAATGAAAACCAGAAGCTCTTCGCTGGAAGGGATCAAGTCCAGATGATTGTTTTGACCAAAGTAATAAGAGGAATCAATTAAAATATCATAAAACACAAAATGAATTTTTAAAAGTCAGGTAAAAATTGTTGTTATTCTGTGTATCGACTGCTGTATTGATTTGTGAATCTGTAAGATGTACAACAATGCACCTCTGCTTTGTTTAAAACATCACTCGCTTGTTTTCGTCACCTCTTGAAGAAGAAAAATCAAAGTACCCTCCCCTTACTTTCAGCTGCAGCACAGTGGGATGTTAAATCAAAGAAATCTGTCACTCAGACACAAAATGTCAGAGCGGAACAAAGAGGACAGAACATCCTGTGTGAAGTGTGGCACATTTCAGACATGTCCCTGGCACACTTTTGACTGTTTAAAGCACAGCTCTTCTCAATTTGACCTCATGGCTATTCTGAGGATGTGAGAGCCCCTTCTCAGATCTATAAATGGGCATCTCATAATGAGTATGATGACACCAGGCAGAAATACTCCTCTGTTTCATCTGGGAACGCACACAATCTGATTTATTCTCTTCTTTTGTGGCAGACGGACTATAGGAATGTCCTTTGTTCAAAAGGATTGCTAAAATTTTGACGTGGGAAAGTCAGCCTTTGAGCCGTCTGTGGCAGACAAATTGATTTCTAAAGCCATGTTTCTTTATTATGTTACATCCCGTTAATTTCCTTCAGAGGGTCTTACATCATGTCTGCCTCAGCTGAAGAGACAGGTCTGCTGTGTTTACCTGAAAGTTTCATCGCGACAAAGGTGGAGCTGACCTCTGACCTTGCTGAGAGTCGAGAACTGCATGTATGGAGGAGGAGGAGGAGCTGTTGTTGTAATCGTGCTGCATGTCTGACAGCATATTTTGAGTTATTTAACCTTCAAGGGCATATTGCAGGTTAAAGACAACTGTTAAGAAACTGATAGGGAAATAACTTAAAAATAATATCCTGAAAGAAATTCCCAAACTAATAAACCACAGGGTCTCCTGGAGACATTTTAGTACGGGTTTTTGTACTTCCGTGTTGAAACTGGCATCTGAATGTGACGTCACAATTGGGAGTCCTGCTGCTTCTGCCTCTGTTTAACATTGATAAACATGGATCCAACTGTCACTCTTGCCAGTGAAGAGGAAGAAAATCCCAACTCCTTTCCATATGATGGTCCTCAGGGTTATAATTATGAGCCTGTTAGGAAAGATGGAAACCGGGAACAGGGCAGGATAAGGAGGAATAACGTCCGTAGGAGATCAATGGAGTTGTGGTGTGAGGAGTACCAGAGGAGAACGAAGCAGGTGTCCCGGTGAGTGAGCGCTGTTAGCTAGTGATATGTAGCCTAATGCTGTGTTCACATCAACATATTTGAAGTTTGAAATCAGATTCACTGACTTAAAAAATAAGTAGTATGTGTAATTGGTGATCGTAAAACAACACGCTTTGAGTCGTCATGATAAAGCCCATAGAGAGAAAGACAGAGAGGTCAGAGGTCTATACACTGATCTAGAGTCAGAAAACCAAGAAGGTGGACCAGATATCCTGCTAAGCTAGTATTTCTGCAATCATCCATCCAAATGCACCTAAATCATTTTAATGAATGGTCAAATTAAATAATACTTTGGAAGAAACACAATAAACATGATGATAAACAAAATGCCCAATCTCACTCAACAACCTGTTATTCACATTGGCTTAAAGCGGAGTAAGGGAATGCGATTCCCTTTTGTCATGTCAAATGATGTGACGTTGAAAAAAGAGCGTTTTAAACAGCTATACCGAGAACAGCCACTTCTTCCTCTAAATTTGTGCCTTTTTTGTTGAATAACATACACAACCCGTGATTGACTTATTCCACCGCATTATAAGACAATGTTAAATGTCAATCCACAAAAAAATGTAACCTGCAAAATGCTCTTTAAAGCTTCTCCTTAAAGCGGGTTAACGTTCAGACTGTTGAACATGGGGAATTTGAGGCTAATATGTTAAATCTGATCAATGCACAAAGTTAAGAGGGTGAATTGACTCCTAAAATCAAATTTTACTTTATTTCCTCTCTGCACAACCAAACTGCAAAAAAAAAACCTTCATATTTCACAGAGCTCACCATAAAAGCAGCTCTTATTTTAAATGCTGTTGGTATTAAACTTATCAAAATAAACATATTTTACCCAGAAGCTTCTTATTTTGCAAACTGAGATTCAGAAAGGAAAGCATCAGGTCACCTTGATGTTGAAGAAAAGGATTCTGCAGAAGAACCTTGACCTTTTGTGATGCAAGTTTGTATTTACGACAGTTTAAACAATCACAGCTGATTATTGAGGCACAAATAAGAATTGTGATGAGTAATGATCTGTGAAAGGAGCTCTAGAAACAACAATCATTCTTAAATAAATGATTAACGGTTATTGATAGATTTCTCTCTGCTGCACAGGCCTCAGAGTGTCTTATATTCTCATTACTTTAGGTTACGCAGTGCTGGGGTGGGGTGGGGAGGGTAGGGGGGATCTTTGCTGATTAATATTGCCTCTAGATGAGCCTGAGTGATGGAGCTTGAGAAACAGGGAGACAGGGCCAGGACGTGGAAGCTGCACTGCATGTCAGCCCTGCTTAACCCTGCAGCTGCACAGGTTGTGACACAGAGTGAATATGAATGGACTAATAGGCCTCAGCAGTGCATTGTCAGCCAGGTCTGTCCAATTTACTGTCAGATACTGTACACACAAGTACAAACTCGTATGTACTGATCCACACAAAGAGGAGATGGAGTACGAGCTGGTTCAGCACTGTTAGCTTTTCCACTGTTAAACCTCCAACATTTGATGCCAACAAGACGCCAAAAGATCTCGGAAGAAGGACCCAAGGTCTGCGCATACGTTATCTGCCATCTTCATCCTGCTCTTACTTGTGTTTGTTTGTTTCTTTAACACTTCTCCTTCAGTGTCTTCATCTCTCTCACGTTGCCATCGTTTGTTTCTTCCCATCTTTGATCACGAGCTGAGGAGGACAGTAATCTACTGGAAGCCAAGCGTTTATATCTAGGACAGCAGAGAATTAGGTCACACGTGATTTCTGCTGCCCCGGGCCCACATGGGCGCTACCTCAAAGTTTCCTCATGATTGTCTGCCTCAACTGTGCACAAGTTTGTCAACAGTGACTCAGCAGAGACAGAGCAAACGTCCAGCCAAGAGTCAAGGTGAGAGCATCATAAAAGACAGATGTCCTGCATAATACTCTGTACTTTCACGCTATTTAAATCAATAGCTTGGCGGTGCGCCAACTTCAGAGGAGATTACAGTGATTTACAGGGTAATTCTTCCATAACTCTCCCTGAGCATATCCTAAAAGATTCAACAGAGGGGTTCAGAGGACTGGTGGCTACAGAGCTGCTGACTGCAGGGGTCAGGGATTAGCCATGAGAAGGTACCATGGGATGTTTCTCCATTGGAAGAAAAGCTTGACTGTGAAGCAAGAGACAAAAAAAAAAAAAGAATTCAAATTTCTGTTGTTTTAGAGTCCAATATCTCTACAGCTTTGGATTGGATCGACATCGTATTTATGACAGCCTTTCCCGTTTTTCAGAAGGTGAAGTCTTGAGATCACACCATGAAACTTAGTTCTGCTTTCATTCAACATAAACAGAAAATTAGAAATTGCTTTTAGCCTCAGTCTGGTAATGCCAAGCATGGTTAACAAATCTGGCAGAAGTTTTACCCTAACACTGCCATGGTAGGATACACAAAAGATAGAAATGCATGTATTGCTTATATGCTATCTAGTCCCTTTAAGCCCACCATAGTTAAGCTAGCTGCATTCTGTTGCCACAATGATGGCAAATAACACCGTAACGTCCCTCTTGCACAGCTCAGATGGTAAAAGTAGATAGATTTTTGTGCATATCGAATATCACAGAACAACTTCTGTGCGAAGTTTTGGCTACCACCAATGAACTAAGTATGCAGGCGCAGCTGCATCACAAAATCCAGCAGAGCCCCCTTTGGAGTGTGCAAATGTCAGCAGACCTGTGGATGAACTGAAGTTTACTGAATTTATAACATACTCAAAATGCAGCTCTGTCATGGTTTGGACTCTTGTTTATTTCTTCTCAAGTGTTTTAGTGTTGTAATGTTTTTGTATTTTGTAAACTTTTTTTTTTTTTTTGAGGTCTCTTTTTAGCTTTTTGGGGGGGTGTGGGGAGGTGTCCGGCATGAAGGTTTTGTGTTTGTTTGTAGTTTGCAGCGGCTGGAGCTCTGTTGGGCTCAGAAGTCACTCTAATCACTCACAGCTGTCATCAGTGGCTGCTCTCATTCTCAGGAACTGTCTCCTGGAAACTACTGGTTTTTCCCAGCTACCCGCAGAATCGAGGCTCTTGTGCTTGCAAGCTTTCTCTGAGATTTTCTAAGTGCCTCTGTAGTAACTACTCGTTGTGTTTTCTTTGTCTTTAAGTGTCCTTTACACAATCCTCAGCACCTCTGAAGCAACTCAACAAGACCCTCAGTTTTTTCTTTGGTCCACCTGGGCGCACACCACTTCAAACATCTATGATCTATTAACTATTCACCTCAGGTTTATGGCATCTAGTTATAGATGCTCTAATTCATACTTGATGTGATATCAGTGTTGATTGGGTTCTCATTTTATAAACACTTTTAACTTTATCAATATGAAAAAACATATCTAAGCCACAATGGAAGAGGTGCAGACTTCTTTTGATCTTGAACGAAGCATTTTCGAATCGTCCAACAAATGGGTCCTTTAAGAGTTAGTGTATGGAGTTTATAATATACACTGGCCTCTCCAAGTGGCCCTGTTGGCCCTGTATTCTCACACGGTAGTAGCGGACAATTGCACAATAACCAGAAAAATACTCTGAGTATTCAAAAAGACCTATTCCAGAGTCTCATCAAAGACGACTCTGATGCAGAGGAGTGTTTCCATTACCCTCTCTACATATTTGTCGCATTTTCGTAATAAAAAAGTGCTTTGAAATTCGCCTGCAGACAAAAACCAGCAGGGTGTCGAGCTGGGTTTTCAGACTGGGTAATATAGCTTCTGATCAGTAACCTGCAGGGACACAGGGAGTGAAATTTACACTTTTTTATAAAATAAAGTGTCAATAAATGTCTCCATCTGTATAGTTACACATAAGAATACAATTTGCTAAGTCTATTAGGCTGCACAGTGATGTCAGGGAGGACGGAGGCACGTGCACACCCGCAGATGTGCCGGTAATTACAGAGGAGGGAATAGTGATGTTTAAGAGGAGATCAGGGACAATTACAGTGATTTTAAGCAATGCAACCAGGCCCTCAACACACCTTCTAATTACAACCCAAGATCCCAGATCCTTCAGTGAGAAATGCCAGATTTGTCATGTTTGCACAATCAAACAAAGACTTCTGCACAATGTTGATTTTTCAGTATTTAAAGGTCTCGATTCCACTCCCGCTCGACGGAGCGTTTGCTCTCTGATGTTTGCTTTGGCTGCCGTTGTTGTTGCTCTTAATGACTTTGAAGGAGCTTGGTGATATATTTAGCAGCTAATCAGACAAAATTAATCTGAAGTCATTTAGAAATTTTGTTGCATTGCAATAGCTGGAGGGGATACATTAGACAGTAGTGTGTGTGTGTGTGTGTGTGTGTGTGTGTGTGTGTGTGTGTGTGTGTGTGTGTGTGTGTGTGTGTGTGTGTGTGTGTGTGTGTGTGTGTGTGTGTGTGTGTGTCTGTGTGTGTGTGTGTGTGTCTGTGTGTGTGTGTGTGTGTGTGTATCCACAAGAGGCCAAAACAGGGATATAATTTCATTTGATTGCCACACTCATCAGGTCCAAATGAAGATTAATGAACACATGATGGAGGATTGAAAATAATAATATTCCCGTTGTCTTTAGGCCCCTAATTTGTTTGAGAACATGCTGTCACGCTACACAGGACTTATTGGCATTTGCTAATGGACTGCTCGGTGTGAGAGAAAAGGAGGGGGCATCTGTAGTTGGGCCACAAGCTCTGAAGAGCAGGACACGGAGGTGGTGTGGCGATGTATGTGTTTTATAAGGGCTATTTATGGTTGCTGTGATGAAGAGAAACTTAAATATAAGAGTGTGTAAGAAGGAAGGAGGGAATATACAACAGGGGGTGGCCAATTCCCTAAATAACTTGTTCATTGATCGCAGCAAGTAGATGCAGTATTGATAGTGTTGTTCGCCCAAAGGACCTAGATCCACTAATAATTAATTGCTATAGAATAAGGAGGCAGAGCGTCTATACTGCATTGCAGCTATACAAGATGTACTGGAGAGGCAATATATCTGGACCAGTTAGTCTTTTCTATATATCATAGTAACTTACTTACCTTTTCTGTCAATGGAGCAAGACAATGATTTTAATTGATGTCTTAGACTGCTGAAGAAACCTTGTTTATCAAATAAAACCTGCTTGTATCACATTATTCTTACATGGTTCATTACTCAACCGCCATGTGGAGCAAGTAGCGTGTGTCACATACACTCACCGGCCACTTTATTAGGTACACCTTGCTAGGACCAGGTTGGACCCCCTTTTGCCTTCAGAACTGCCTTAATCCTTAATGGCATAGATTCAACAAGGTCCTGGAAACGTTCCTCAGAGAGTTTGGTCCATGTTGACATGATAGCTTCACGCAGTTACTGCAGATTTGTTGGCTGAACATCCATGATGAGAATCTCCCATTCCACCACATCCCAAAGGTGCTCTATTGGATTGAGATCTTGGGACTGTGGAGGCCATTTGAGTACAGTGAACTCATTGTCATGTTCAAGAAACCAGTCTGAGATGATTCCAGCTTTATGACATGGAGCGTTATCCTAATGGAAGTAGCCATCAGAAGATGGGTACACTGTGCTCATAAAGGGATGGACATGGTCAGCAACAATACTCAGGTAGGCTGTGGACTTTAAACCATGCTCAGTTGGTACTAAGGGGCCCAAAGTGAGCCAAGAAAATATCCCCCACACCATTGCACCACCAGCAGCCTGAACCATTGATACAAGGCAGGATAGATCCATGCTTTCATGTTGTTGACGCCAAATTCTGACCCTACCATCTGAATATGGCAGCAGAAATCCAGACTCATTGGACCAGGCAACGTTTTTCCAATCTTCTATTGTCCAGTTTTGGTGAGCCTGTGTGAATTGTAGCCTCAGTTTCCTGTTCTTAGCTGACAGGAGGGTCACCTGGTGTGGTCTTCTGCTGCTGTAGCCCATCTGCCTCAAGGTTGGACGTGTTGTGTGTTCAGAGATGCTCTCCCGCAGACCTCGGTTGTAACCAGTGGTTATTTGAGTTACTGTTGCCTTTCCATCAGCTCCAACCAGTCTGTCCATCCTCCTCAACAAGGCATTTTGGCCCACAGAACTGCTGCTTACTGGATATTTTCTCTTTTTGGGACCATTCTCTGTAAACCCTAGAGATGGTTGTGGGTTAAAATCCCAGTAGATCAGCAGTTTCTGAAATACTCAGATCAGCCCGTCCGGCACCAACAACCATGCCACTTTCAACGTCACTTAAATCCTCTTTCTTCCCCATTCAGATGCTCGGTTTGAACTGCAGCAGATCGTCTTGACCATGTCTACATGTCTAAATGCAGCAAGTTGCTGCCATGTGATTGGCTGATTAGAAATTGGCGTTAAAAAGCAGTTGGACAGGTGTGCCTAACAAAGTGGCTGGTGAGTGTGTAAACTTAGGTTATGCAACCAACATTTTTGTGTACCATTACACCTCAAAGTACAAATACATGAAAATCAGCAAACCCCTCATTTTGTGTCTAGAGGCCTGGATGGTTTTAAAACTGGGGTGTGTATCAGTAAAGGAAAGTAAATGATAAAGAATGAACTGAATCTGAGCCTCCTGAGTGTCAAAGTTTGTAAGATACATTGTTTTTAAAAGTTGCCTGAATCAGGCTTTACCCGTTAAAAATCACTAAAACCTCTCTGTGTTAGTCCTCATCTGACATTTAAAGTTATATTTATAAAACAAAGATCCAGTTTTCTCAGACTTCAGTCTCTCGACACAGCAGAGTGTACAGTACAGCGTGCTTGTTCTCCTCCCACACAGAGTAATAGGTGATCTATACTGTGGATGGAGAGCTTGCTGGAGGAAAAGATTTAATCCAGGGTACTCACACCTCCCTGTTTGTGAGAGAATAAACTACAGAGTCTGTGCTGCTGGAGGAAGCACCTCACAACTCTCTCCGATGTGTGTGTATTCATTAGATGGAAATCAGAGCGTTCACTAATACAAACCCTCATCACTCTAAGTAATTGTCTATTCGAGAGGATGAACCTGACACCCGACACTCTCCTCAGGGTCAGACACAGATAAGGTAGTTTATAATGAGCACATTCACTGTCTGCCTCTTTTCATCTGTGAAGAGCAGGTAATGTTTGGTGTTGGTGCGTCTCACACTTCCTGCTCGTGTATACGAGTTATTAATATCTCTCTCTGGCTGACACTGCGGTGTCTTTCTGTCCAAACTGAGAATACAGGGCTGAGTGAGGTTTATGTAAACTGTAGCAGAGTGAGTTCAACGTCAAATTATGGTAGTTATTTTGATTTAATCTTTAAATTATCGTCTAATTAAAGTCTGTTGGTGTATTGAAGAATGTGAAGTATGAAGCGGTTGAAGGATAGAACAATGTGTGGTCTGAGTTGAAGTGCTGTATGTTGCATGTCTTATTTTTACTCCACAAGCCAAAGATTCCCACAGGCTCCAACAGGTAGACTTGAGTACACTTGTGCTCAAACAGAGGGACTTTTGCTGCTACTTACTCATCGCTGGCGGATAACGAGTGGGCAGACCCTCGGGAAACTTCTCATCCCTCAGACCACCTTAGATTGAAAAAAAAGAAAAAGGTGAAAGAGAGAAAAAGTGAGAACAATAGTGAATGTATGTGTAAGGGAATGTTGACATCTTCCATGACCTTTGGAGATACAGCTCTGTTAGACTCATTGCCTATAGAAGAGAATAACATTAATTAAACCAAGCTGAAGTCTATTTTTTGAGATCAGGATCCCGCAGGAAATGGAGAGCAGCATCTTAGAGAAGCCAGAGGGCAAGTCAGAACGTTATGTTCGGCCTCGAATTTACATCAGGATTACAGCAATTAGATGTGTATCAGACACAGAAAGGAGCAAAGGAATGGATTGGTTTGAAAAAACTTGTGAACTGGACTTGAGTTTTTAGCTGCATTAAGCATTTTGTCTTCTTTTTATCCATCAAACATTTGGATCAGGCACAAAAAAGAGCATTTGAGTTTTTATTCAAAAATAAATGAGTTTTTATGGCCATCAGTGACCATTCTGTGTCTGCAGGAGCGTAAAGGATGGGCAGTTAGCAACAGATTCAGAGGTCACTTTGTCTTCTCCCCATTGAAAAAATGTATCATATCATGTCTGTATAGTTTCATTATTTTCTGCACATTCAAATCATGGTCTTATTTTGAAATCACTAACCCTTGTTTCTGTTTTAGATGTGTTCCTGTCTGCCTTGCCCCCGTCTGGTCACACCTGCTCCCTGATTGTTCTTCCCCACCTGTTTCCCATCACCCTCATTACCTCTTGAGTTTAACCTCATGTCTCTCACTGTCTTGGTGCCAGTTTTTTGTACGTCATAGTCTTCATCCCAGCCTTTGTTCACAGTCACAGACATATGCGTGCCGCATTTTGAACCTTGCCTGCCTTTTTTGACCTCGCTTTTGCTTTATGTCTGCTGGTTACCTCCACCTGTTTGAACTGCTATTTTGTGTACCGACCTCTCCCTGGACTCTTATTAAGGCCCTCAGCCCTTTGAGCTCTGGTTTGTTGTCCTGCATTTGAATCCATCTTTCTGTGCAGAAGTTCTTACAATAAATGCTTGTTAAAGAAACTTCAATGCCTTACCCTTAAATACTTGTTTCAGCTTAAAAACACCAGAAGTGTCTCCAGTCTGGTTCAGCTCTGTTGCATTTTAACTGCTCTCGTCATCTCTTACCAGATCCATGTTCAGTCCAGCACCTTGCAGGACTGCCAGACAGCAGGAGTCGCAGTACTAAATAGTTTGTGTACTTCCAATTCCATTGATGATCCACTCTTGGTCCATGTTGGGCTGTGAAACCACAAACTTGAAGACTCCTAGCCTGGCTCTGCTCATTATGTCAGTTTGTTGTTGAAGTCAAGATAAATATCTTTGGTCTGGTTTTGACAGGGTTTGTTTTATATGAAAGTCACTGGCTGTTTAATGTTGTTTCTATGCATGACATCTTGTCCCATTCAATCTGCCCTATGCTGAATCAATGCACCACTGCTTTGGCAAGAATAGGACAGTTGTACATTTGATACATCTGCTGTGACCTGCCGGAGCAGGGACACAGCCAGACCACAAGTGAGCAGATCCAGAGTGAGCTGACACTCTTACTTCCATAGAAGCCTGGCTGATTTAATGCCTTGATAGAGTGAAGTCCGACTGGAGATGCATCTGGTGTATTTTGGCCGTTACAAGCTTTTCACAATTAGTGGATGAAGTCTTAAGAGGAATCCTTTCTGCAGAGCATTTGTTCATTTCTTTATTCCTCGACCTCGGCATGCTAAAGTTTAATAATTTGGTTTTGTGCTGAAACTCGCTCTCAAGCTGGGAAATTACCAAACATCATCTCTGTTGGCTGGAAGTTATTTTAATCATGTAACCTGGGATTTTAATGCCTTAATAGGCACTTAGTTTCTCACTTCATTACTAAATGCTCCTCTACCCTTGGTGCACTAATAAACTAGGGTCTGGGTTATTTAAGTGCAGCCCTCATCGTCTCTTTATTTTCTTCTCACGTTGTCTGAGCACAGTATGTGTTCTCTCTGCATAACTTCACTCACAGAGGAAATAACTGCATGTCCTGATTTATGGTTTTAAGACCTTTCATCTTTACTGAGTCAGACATGAAAGTATGTGATGAGGCACAGCGTGCAGACCAACATACATCCTGTCCATAAGCTACAACACAAACAACGTGCCTGTATTCGTGTGTGTGTGTGTGCATGCGTGTGTGCGTGTGTGTGTGTGCAGAGACAGTCACACCTCAGGACGGTGATGTGTGTCCAACCCTGAAGACAGAACAACAGCATACATCAAACCCTCTGCCTTTGTCAGTAACAAGATATTGATTTGGATCCTTGCCCAATAGAATGATGATATGTGTCTGCTTGGTTTGGCCGTGTGACAGTTTTTTTCTCCTCTCCTGCACTCTCCCTTTAGTCCAGTCCATGCCAGACTCCCCGTCTGTCATCTCTCATCCATTTCAGAGTGCCTCTTCCGGTGTGAGGGGAGACCCAAGAGAGAGGCAGGGGCATCTGAGAGATGGGGAGAGGATAAGGGTTATAGTGCTGAACAGACAGGCTGTGTCTCCAAAGCCCTTGGCCAGATGGTCGCTGTCTGCCAGGGAGATGGCCAATTCCCTGGATCTACGTGTGCAAGCTCACACATACATGTGCACATAAGAGAAATCTGCCACTGTGATAACATAGCAACGTGCTGGACGATGTTGATCTTAAAGCTGTGCAGTTATACAAACGCCGCAGGATAAGACACGGACAGCTCTTATATATTCTTTAGATATCTGCAGCCATGAGCCAAAGGGACAAAATTCAGCAGTGAAAAGCACAAATCCATGATACCACATGTGTTTCCTGCACCATGTAATCACTGTCGTTGTTCGTTTTGTCATCGATACCAGCTGGAACATGGCAGCATTGGAGCACAGCAAGGAGGGAAAGTCAGCCCGTGTTCGATGCTATCTGCTAGGACTCCCTTCTTCTCCAGGGGGAGACGTAACCTTCTGTAAGCCCCCCAGATCCACACACAGATGGAGACACTCGTCTGTCCTCCTCTTTTCCCTCTATCCTCTTTTTCACTCTCCCCATCCTCCCAGGCAGGGCCGTTCATCTCGCCCCAGGGAACATATGTGCTGCTTCTAGGACAAAATCTCATATAGGGGCCAACCCCGAGATCTGGCATATTTCCCGAGGGGGCTTTTTATTGTTCTGTTGGACCTTCTGTTGTGATGGACAGGCTTGAAGTACTACCAACTCTTCTGTGGTGCCAAATTTGAGTAAAAAAAGTCTTATTTCCCAAACTTAAGATTTCTGTAAGCTGACGGGGAAACATTGTTCAGTCATGGTGAACATCCTTCAAGTTTTGGACCATTTATGACCCTAACCCTAAATAGTATTCCCATCACTTTTTCATCAACCAAGGGAGATTCAATGCAACTTTCAGCCAGGAAGAGAAAAGGATCTCACCTCTGCTGCTCAAAAAAACACTTCTTCACTTTGAAAATTAAAGAGGAACTGAAAGTCTAAAACAGGAGTCACACTAGATCCGTGTCTGTTCCATCTCTGCTGCTCAGTTGCATTCTCTCTCATTAGTCAACCCTAGCTGCATGTTCAGGAGCCTCCAGGCCCCCCAACACCAGTGATGATCCCCTTCTATCCCCTGATCCTCTTCTTCATATGATGTGAAACCTCAAACCTGTTTACTCCTGGCCTGGCTCCTCTTGTTATGTCAGTTTTTATGTTGCAGCAAAGTTGAAAACAATCTGGTGCTGGCGTGGTGTATTTTATTTTGAAAACCACATAATGTTTTAACATGGTTTCATTGCACAACATCCTGCAGAAGCCTTGGGAATCTGATCCAGAGGGCTTCGAACTTCCAGATCTGAGACGTTGCTGGAGCGCAAGGCACAACTCCCCGATAAAACAATTTAGCTTCCACCATGCTTACTGTAAAATGTCCTCACTTACCTTTTACATGCATCTACTGTGATTGAAGACTCTGTCTGAAGTCCAACTGCAGAATTTAATCTTAAGTTTGCAAATCAGTTGAATAATTATTGGTTATATTTCAATTAATAACCCTTTGGACAGTTATAAATATGAAAAAATATTTAAGTTTCAAGGTAAAGTCTTAAGTGGATGACTACTCATGGGGAGAAAATCAGAGATACTTCTTGAACTTCCAGATCTGGCTCATTACTAATGACAAAGCAGCTCTATAATGTTCTTTCTGCACAGATCATTCTGGCTCTTAAATCTGGGGTTCATGACAAGCTGCAAATGAGTTTCACCTATATAAAGATATGTCATTCTGTGTAACATGGGAGCTGCTGGGAGATCTACAGCGCTTGTTAAAGGTGTATTAATTTTCTTTAAACCTGTATCTTTGTCTTTTTTTTATTTTGTCTGTATCTGAAGTCTTTCGAAGCTAACTGCTGCTGTGAAGGAGAGGGCACGGCTTCCTACAGGAGCTCATGTATCTTGTGTTTAAATTATATTAAATTGTGGGAGGAAGGTTACAAGAAATTAAAGTAACTGTTCCATACCGGGCATCTAACTCTGTGAATTGCATAAATCATGCAAGAATTAGAGAACCATGTACATTAAACATGCACCATATAGTTATAGCATCTGCATTTTCTCTTTATATTTATTTGTGGCAGCTTTATACAACTGGTGTTTTTATTCTATGCAACACATAATGGAGCACATAACTTACGTAATACCAATTATGGAGGGAGTTGTATAAGTGTAAATGAGTAAATCAACCCTTATTCAATATAAATGGAGCTTGGAGTAGAGAGAGGTGGTGGTGGAAATATGCAGACACATGATGGTTTTTATTCTTTAGAGAACGGTGATTTGAAAACAAGAATATGATAATTGTTTTCAGCTAATATAGACAATTATTTACCCCATAATCACCTAAATATTGTGGATGCATCATCATTAAGGTATATATTGAACCCTGACAGTGTAGGGAATATCCATGTTGTGCTCCTGCAGTAGGTAAACAGTAAACTAACAGCAGCCTGAGTGAGGACCCGAGGCTGGCCTGTGTTTGAGTCTGGATCATATGTGTCAACACGGTTCATGACTGAGTGGGACACTAAGAGGAGAGCATGGAAAATTACCACACAGCAAATTAACTCTGCAGAGTGTGATTAAAAATAATTTTTGTGAAACTAATTTGCACTTACTGTAGCATAAAATTAAGGTTGCGTTGGAACAGTTGGTTCAATTTTCAGAGGACCATCAGGACTTTTGAAAATTTAATGAGGATCCAAATTGCCTCTTTTCTCTCCCATTCACATGGTGTATTTGTGACAAGCCAGTGCTGTCTGTGTCTGAGGAAGACCCGAAAAAGCCATGCAGCAGAAACACATTATCCTCACACACAAACAGCGCTGGATGTGATGGATTACAGACCATAGCCTCAGTGACCCTTATTCTGCATGTAACAGGAGGTTCTTATTAATAATTGTGGATGCCATGATTGAAATATTGATCCATAAAGGAGCATCAGATGGAGATAATTGAGAAAAAGATTGATTAAAAATGTCATGGTGCCTCTCTGATTATCAGTCAGATGGTTAAAGATGAGCTCTGTTTGAGGTGGAAGGTTAGAGGTCAGTGGAGGGTTAAAATGGTCATCTTTCAGAGGGTCAAGGTGATGCTTTATTGTCACAGCAGTTTGTTTGAAGATTAAATCACTGACCGTTGATGAAGCTTATTGATAATAATCTGCCTGGCCGAAAAAAAAAGTTGCCACCAAAAAATGGTCACACACTCTAATATTTTGTTGGACTGGCTTTAGCTTTGATTACAGCACACATTCACTGTGGCATTGTTTGGAGTTCACAATGTCACAAGATTTATTTCCATCCAGTCATGCATTAATTTTTCACCAAGATTTTGCATTGATGATGGTAGAGTCAGATCACTGTACAAAGCCTTCTCCAATACATCCCAAAGATTCTCAATGGGGTTAAGGTCTGGACTCTGTGGTGACAATCCTTGTGTGAAAATGATGTCTCATGCTCCCTGAACCACTCTTTCACAATCTGAGCCCGATGAATCCTGGCATTGTCATCTTGGAATATGGCCGTGCCATCAGGGAAGAAAGAACCCATTAATGGAATAACCTGGTCGTTCAGTATATTTAGGTAGTCAGCTGACCTCATTCTTTGAGCACAGACTGTTGCTGAACCTAGACCTGACCAACTGCAGCAACCCCAGATCATAGCACTGCCCCCACAGGCTTGGACAGCAGGCACTAGGCATGATGGGTGATCACTTCATCTGCCTCTCTTCTTACCCTGATGGTCCATCACTCTGGGGCAGGGTCAGTCTGGACTCATCAGACCAAATGACCTCCTTCCATTGCTCCAGAGTCCAACCTTTATGCTCCCTAGCAAATTGAAGCCTTTTTTTTAGTTAGCCTCACTGATTAGTGGTTTTCTTAAGGCTGCACGGCTGTTCAGTCCCAATCCCTTGAGTTTCCTTAGAATTGTGCTTGTGGAAATGCTCTTACTTTTACTATTAAACATAGCCCTGAGTTCTACTGTTGCTTTTCTTCAATTTGATTTCACCAAATATATAAGTGATTGCCAGTCACAATCATTTAAGGGTTTTTTTTCTGTCTGTCTTGCTCAAAGACGATGGCTACCCACTATCCTTTCAGTTTTTAATGATGCATTGAACAGTTTAACCCAATTTTAGTGGTTTCTGCAATCTCCATGTTTTCTCTGCTTAATGCATGCCAATAATTTAATCCTTCTCAAACAGACTGACATCTTTTCCATGACCATGGGATGTGTCTTTTCACATGGCTGTTTAAGAAAAGAGAAGCAACTCATTGCACCAATTGGGGTTAAATCACTTGTTGCCAGTTGAAAGATAATCACCTATGCAGTAATTAACCAAGAAGAGGCTCTTACCTATTTGCTTAGTTAAATGCAGGTGGCAACTTTTTTTCTTGACCAGACAGTATATGTTGCCCAGTCAGACCCCTTTAGAGAAAAATGTCTGCTGTGTGTTCAAGATCAATCCATCAGCAGAAATCCAGTTTGTCAGTCTCATTTTTTAAGAGAGACACACTGTACATGTTGTTCACTTCTGAAGCCCCACAAGTGATCCTGGCAAGCGTGTGTGTGTGTGTGTGTGTGTGTGTGTGTGTGTGTGTGTGTGTGTGTGTGTGTGTGTGTGTGTGTGTGTGTGTGTGTGTGTGTGTGTGTGTGTGTGTGTACTACAGTTCCCTCTTGTGCCTGACACACAGATTGGCCTACTTGAGGGGAAGAGATGTGGATCTTTATGAGCTCCTCGTAATAAGGCAGGGAGACATTAGTGTGACGGGTGTTCTAACCCGTCCTCCTCATTGTCATTGTGTGAAAGAGAAATGTTGGGAGATGACAGCGGGGAGAGAGAGCAAGCAGAGCATAATCATCCTTTACCTCTGCGTGGCCTCCATCCAGTCAAGTCGCTCCTCTCTTGTTCCCCCGCAGACATCAGAGGTCCGTCTGAAATGACAGAATAAGAAGCCATGACGGACTTTGATTTGTTAGAGGTGACACCAGTACCTGCCTTATAGCTTATGGACTGTCTCAGGCTGTATGTGATGGAGTACAGAGAGTTCAGCAGCAATTATGATCTTCCTATGTGGTGGTTTAACCCAGTTCAAATCCCTGAATAAAAACTGAACTGTACAGTGATTATGTGATGTTACATTTTGGTAAATCCTGGGTAGGTGTAGATAATATCAAGCTGGATGGGGAAAAGTGCCAAAGTCAGTGCATGAGGAGTAGAGGCATTACTTTCCCATAAAGTCAGAAAAACACATTTTACTGCAACAAATGGCAGAACGAAAGTTCCATTATATCCATGATAAAAGAAGCTCAACATGTTTCTTCCATCTTTATAAAGATGTAAAGCACAATTTAAAAACAAGACATTTTTGATGCAGCAAAATTAAAGCTTTGAAGATGCCATTGGCTGGAATACGGATAATGCAATAGCATAAAATAGCATAAATATCCAGCTGTTTTATAGTACTTTGTGACTTCATGCAAGGATTTACTTTCCTTTAACCTCTCTTCTCTTGCTTTGATTAAACTGGTTGAAGCCGTAATCATAAAAGTAAAAGAATGGCGTAAACCACAATAAAGTTTTGGGGATTTAAAACAAACTTCCCTTTGGTGATACGCAGAGGTCAGTGCGCACAATACACTGGTTTACAATTTCAAATATGCTATAACAGCTGTAACAGCAAGTAACAGTTTCCGTATCTGCATGTCAACTCCTGACAAGTTATCAGTCAATAAGCACACAACACCTATAGGCAAGTTAAGGTACTGCAACTCTCCCTCCCCATTGCATCACAACAGTGAGACAGCCCTGTTCGGAGGGTTCTTCAGTTTTAGCTGAAACATGTTTCCTGTATGATCCAGGACATCCATACTCCACTAATAAGCCTCTATTCATGCATGTTGGGCTGTCAAACCTCTAACCAATTGACTCTTGGTCTGGCTCCACTTATTTTGTCCATTTGTTGTTGTGGTCAAACTATATACGATCTGGTTTTGACACGGTTTGTTTTGTTTTGAAAGTCCCTGGGTGCTTTTAAGTAGTTTTTGTGCATTACTCCCTGTCCTGCTCGATCTTCCTTACGGTTAATTGATGCGTCACAGCTCCAGCATCCTGCAAAAATAGATTTGTTGGGTATTAGCTCCTACCTGCCAGACACATTCATGCAGCCAAACCACAACGGAGCGGATCCAGTGTAAGTTGACAGATTGACATGTTGACTGGAAACCTATCTGAATTGGTCCAATGACAGAACGGAGCCAAACATAAGACTCATCTGGTGTATTTCAGCCATAAGTATAAAGGAGGTACAAACTTTGATCATATCACCCCCGCAGATTCACTTCATGCCGATTTTCTGTGTCAAAGTTTCATAAGGGTTTTTGTCCCTGCCCCTGCTCTAGCAGTAAAACAAAGAAGTTCTGCTTTTGAATTAATTTCCCACTCAACAGCATCAGTTTAAACAGAAGGTTTTTTAACATATATCAATTTCAGCCACTACAAAGCTTTGCCAAAAGTGTACCTGACACATTACAAGACACAGTTCAAGGTAAGAGCTTCAAATTTAAAAAATGTACAGTATTAATCTAAGCAGCTCAGGTCTTTAGCGAGTTCTCTCTTAGTCACAGCTGAAAATCTTGCAGCAGGATCAGAAAAAGCAGATCCCAGATCTGTGGATGCAGGTAACCTTGTACCTTCATTGAGTGAGCCACAGGAGGGCATGTTTCTGCCTCGGGCTGGACACCTGTAGTTGAAAGGCCTGTCTTAAAGCGAAGGATATGAAAGGCCTGAGCTTCGGTGAGGAAATGTGAAAGTAACTGTGTCACAGGAAGTGGAATACAAGTAAGAAAGGTGGCTTTTGAAAGTTATTTTTCACTCTTTGTACTGTTCACCTGTATGCAGAAAGGTCTCACTAAAGTTGTCTGACTTGAAAATACATGACCTTGTTCTGCCCTTCAAGTTACATGAAAATATGTTATCTGTGTTCATTTTCAGCACTGACACTGCCTGTGTTGTTGAGTTGTAAATGTGAATATGTAAATGGTGCATAAATATGAGTTGTGACCTTGCTTATCACCTCACTTAAGACTGAGATCAGGAGAATAATTCGCATCTTCAAAATGACTCTCCTCTGTGTGTGTGCTGCTCTTGATCTGTTTCACTCTGGTGGAGCACATATCGAGGAAACAGTGATATTTCAAGTGGTAATGAATCTAATTTGGAGTTAAGAGAAAGGGGATGAAGGAGAGGCGCTCGTTTACTTATCTCTAAAGCTGTGGATGTGAAGTTAGCTTCTGCTACAGAACGAGAAAAACATCATTTAGAAGCATGCTGTGTTTTCCCAATCTGTCAAATATGTGCAAGCTGGAGACAAGATGGATTCATTTATTCCGTTTTGAGAATTATTTTGTTGGTGACCTTGTTATGTTGGATGAAATGAGCATTTGAATGCAGGGTGTTAATGGAGCTTTATGGGCTTTTGGAGCCTGCTTCAAGTGGACACTCAGGGTACTGCAGCTCTTTGCAAACATTTTTTTAAAACCAGAGGTTGCTGCTTGATTATGTGGTTTGTATTTTAGTTTTTATCTTTATTTTTATGTAATGTGCCCTTAACAAGAAAGGATTTTCCCCCATACTTTGCTTGCCTCTCTTCTCCCTGTTTCTGTTGTTCCTCATGCATTTTTTATACACCATGCACCCCACTGGGCTTATTCTGTATTCTCTTTTTAGCTCTTATACAAATCCAAATTATTAAGAATAACATTTTTCAGAGATCTATATCTTTGATAGTCTTTAATCTATTAATGACGAAGAAACAGTCAAAGATGTGATCAAACTGTTTTCTTTGTAGTGTTTATGAATCTCTGAAAGGAACATCAACTATTTATTGCAAACACAAAGTAAAGCTGTCTGTTTATTTATTTATTTATTTTTTTTTTTGTCGTGTTCAACTTTTGGTTCAATAAAAGCCTCCACCTTGTGTTCACTCCGTCCAGGGTCACTGCAGACACATGGTCAGGTTTTTCTTCGAGCGGCCCAGTGGTCATTTCCTTGATTAGGAGCCACAGGCCTTGCTGATCTGGGTTTGCGCTCCTCCCCTCCTCTGTGACTAAGTCTCCACCATCCAAAGTTAATTTTTAATGACACACTTTGTTATGTAGGTCCATAGGGGGCCCTTAGTGGCTGTGCTTTAATAAAGAGAGTCTCACTGCTTGCTCCCTTCTGAGAAGACTTCATTAAAACCGGTGACGAGAAAAAAAAAGTGTCTTTGAAGTCCCAGATTTGAGACTATCTTAACTTTATATATCCGTCCATCTGTCTGTCTGCTGTTTTATGAGTTTATTTTCATATTCCACATCAATAGTTGTAAAAAAAAAAAAAAAAAACAAGTACTGAAGGACAAATGAAGTGACACCCTGAGGGCCACTTCATAACTGGAGTTGAGTCAGAGTGAGGCTAAAGGCACGCCTCTTTGCCTCATCCAAACCAAAATGATGACTGGCTTCAAAACTCTGTTTGTTTGCCATTTGGTGCCAGGTTGTATAGTATCAGTGTTGTCACCACCTGGAGCTTGCTTGTAAGGAACCTGGGTCAGTTAATTGTAGTAAAATGTATGAGGCGGAGCAATCTTTTGAGCCTCTCTGAGGTGTTTATGTCCTAACTTAACAAAGCAGCAGTGACAGGAGGGCCTTGTGTTTAGCTTAAATTCAGTCATGACAGACTGCACACTGTTTTGGCCTTAATTTATAACTAAATGCTATGTGTAGTCTTGATTTTGCTTCATAGAGTGATCGCAATCCACAATTTACTGCAAATAAACTCTGTTTATTCTGTATGAATTATAAGTAAGGTTATTTGTTAGTGAAATAGAAAAGCGTAATAATTTTCTCAAGAGGATGAGATGTCCATGGAACACTCAGTGCTCTCAGTATCAGATTATGTTAAAAAAAAATGAAATCAGATGCAGGCTAAGTGAAACTTTCATGACCTAGAGGATGTTCGCTGTGTGCTGCTATGGAAACAAGTGAGTCTGAGGAAGGACTGTTCAGTTGCGGTAAGGTATTCATACCATTTTAAAATGGGAGTGAATGGGGAAAAAGCCAGCTGAAAGACAAACTATTCAGTGCATCGGAGCTGTATCCAACCAGTCTGACACACATTTAGACCTTCAATGAGGTGAGTAAAGAGAGAGACCTTATGAGGTGCTCTTTAAATATTAAAATCACAATAAAGAGCCTGTTCGTGTATGCTCCTATCAGAGAAATACAATTAAGGACTTTCTTGGTTCTTGCTTAGTGAAAACTAATACTCTTTATTTGGGAACTGACCCATAGGAGGTCATAAACATTAAGAGGACCTTCTGTGGACCACTGATTGTGACACCAATAGTTTACACTTTGTAACTCTTTCACAAAGGTCTAATTTTTTTATGATTGTGCATTTGGGATTTTCATGAACTGTAAATGACAGTCATCACATGTAAAAAAAAGAAATGCTTGAAATAACTTCACTTTTTGAACTGGAGTGCTAAAATAAGTTCCCCATTCATCATACTCTAATTTAATAAGATGGACCTGCAGCGCAGATGGCCTAGTGATTTAGGTCCTGCTAATAGACTGTAAAAAAAAAAAAAAAAGGGCATCATTTTGCTAAGGTAGAACCGCGGTTGCCACAAAAACTGCACCCCCTGGTGACTGGCTGCAGTATGGGTCAAAAACTCAGACTCCCTAGTCATTCCAGATGGGAAGTGGCCAAATTTCAAAAAATAAATACACCTTGTAAAAATGTTTCTCTCATCCGTAAGCTGTGAAAATATTATTGAAAGATATTATACATTGTGTTCAACTCCTTTTTTCTGAAAAAAAATCTTTTTCGGTAGTTATATGAGAAAAATTGGGTTTTGCATTGTGTTTCACAATGACTGACAGCTGCCATTCTTGTGTAGTTTTTAAGATTAATCTATTGAAAGAAAACAAACCAAAAAAAAAAAAAGAATGCCACTTGGATTCTCTCAGAGTCCCTCTGAGTCCCTAAGGTGCAGACTCTGGCCACACAATCACAGTGCCTGTGACCAGGGTAGTATGGCTTCAAAACTGTACCATGGTATAAGGCAGAGCCATGCTGTCCATTCTTTATGTAGTCTATGGTCAAGCTTCATGGGGTACACCCTAATGCACGGGTTCGGATTCGAACCCGTGGCCTCTTACCAGCATGTCACTCCCCACTCTCTCCTCATTTCCTACTCTTTCTACTGCTCCCCTCTTTCTTTTAAGGCATAAAAAGACCCAATAAATAACTTTATGAAAAAATAAAGATATTAAAATGAGATACACCTATATGCATTGAGAGGAAAAGGCAGAAACATTGTCTGATGCACTCCTCCTAAAACACTGAAAGCTATGAAAGACCCTCATCAAAATGAAAGTTTGTCAAGTGTTTCTCTGGGATAGAAATAATAACAATTTCCTCTCTAGACTTATCCTCAAATGAAGAAAATGTGATGGTGTAAACAGGAGGCACTTAGTGGAAAAAAAATCAGGGATGTCAGAAAAATTCTTATCTTTGTATCCTGCTGTAAAAAGTTGTTGCCCCCTGTACCTAACATAGCCTGAGTGCACCATGGAAACTACTTGAGCTAGATGACATTGGTTTGTAGGATGAAAATGGCTCATCTTCAGCTGGGTAGCTCATCATGCCACATACAGGTTGCTGTACCTGTATTTTAATGATGGACAGAAACTTTGTTGTTAAGTGAAGCTGCTGGTAATTGTTCTCCGTTGCTGTGAAGACTTGTTCCTGCGCTGCCAGAACGAACACCTGGCTCTGCCGTGTTGCAATAACCGAGATGAAAAAAAGAAAAAAAGAAGACTGCATCTGTGCTGTAGTTGAATTAAAACTGTATATTAATACAGAGGCTTCCAAAGGCTATGACGGTCTTTAATTGCTGGAATTGATTGTACAGTTTATTGGATGCGTCTCCGTCCTTTTCTCCCATCTGTGAAAGGACGTAATTTTCTTTTCCCACACTTCTCCACGGAGGGAATAATTACAGAGCAGATTGATGAGGAAACTGAGTGAATGCTATCAGTAAGCTAGGGGGAGAATGCAATTATTTCAGGATTGGAAAACTGAGTGGTCCATGCTTACATGGGCCTGGATAATGGTGGCATGTTTAGGCAGAATGTGGCAGAGTGGAGGCATTATAACCTCATCTTTAATATCATGTAAATCCAGTGAAATAGAAGATAACTGCAAAATCAAAGAACAACATAAGGTCAGTTTATGTGGTCATAATAAGGCAGTGTCTTATATTGTGCATGCTTTGGAGACACAGTGCAAACATTTGATAACTGGGTATGCAAAAGAATAAATAAATCCCAACTCCTGCAGAGATGCAACAAATTCAACACACAATGTTGGTCAAAAAGACATTTTTGTGCTCAAAATATAAACATCAGTGCCTGCAGGAAGTTAAAAAAAACATGCTTTGGTAAAAAGATCACAGAAGGTATTTGACTGGTGGAGTCTGTGAAGCTGCTTTTGCTTCAGAGGGAAAATATCAACAATGGGAATTCAAGCCAACGCACGGAGACAAATCTTTCTTTATGTAGACTTTCTCTACACTACAAAGCAGACATTGTGCTTTCTGGATGCACATCATTCAACTGGCTGGACACACAAACATCCCGAACAGGGACGCTTTAAATCATCTCAGCAGGTTGTAGTTCTTCAAAGAATGAAATCCAATTAATCATCTTCTCAGAAGCTTTCAAAGCAGCTAAAACATGAAAGCGTTGTGTCATTCATACTAAAGAATTTCAATTATACTGGAGGAGAGTTTTTTAATTCTTGGTCTTTCACAAAGCTGACCTCCTGTTTCATCTCATTGATTAATGATAGTGTATTTTCTGCAGATGGATTCAGGAGTGAAAGGATATGAATCAGCTGTATTTGAAGTTACTTGCAGATATTTCAGTGCAGAGGGATCATTTGTGACTTTGCACTGACTGAAGTGTTCGCCTGTCTTGCTCTATAAGCCTGACACTGTCTCAAACTCCTGTGAGGACTTCCTGTCGACCCACTGAGGCCTCTTCACTCCAGCACATCAAACCCTCCCGCACACCGTCTGTATCACAGCTCCTCCCCAGCTCGCTCTGGGCTCTCAGTCACGTTCTGCTGCTTTGAACTTGAATTTCGCTCACCTCCAGCCTCTGCTCACCATTCTCCATTTTCCCATTCCCGCTCTCCTCCCAGTCTCTCCCCCTCCTTCCCTCCAGCCCCACTCGGGGCTACATGATAACACACTTTGGAGGGAACTGCTTTTCCCCAGAGCAGCCCAAACTGTGAGCATATTCACTCCATCATAACAGTGCTGTAGCAAAACTGCTGTCATGCTGAGTTTACCATGCTAATGTGGCTCTGGGCGCCGCCACCCTGCTCTTAAAGAGCTGTGGTGTTGGTGTGTGGCGTGTTTTATGTGGCTGGTGGAGGAAAGAGGGTTAAATTGCACAATGGATGCAGTTGCAATCAAGGGCACCTTCTCTCCTACATCTGAGAGTAACTCCCAGCCAAGTAAACGCTGCTGGATACATGAGAAATTTGAAAACCCTGAAGCTAGCTCCTCCCTCCCTCCTCTAGCTACTCTATAAGCAGGGTGAGCAGGGAGGCTTCAAAGGGATCGAGTGACACCTGGCAAAGCTTTGAACTCTGTCCTCGGACTCTCACACAGAAAGACAGACACTCCCTTTAATCAACACTTACAGACATCATGTACAGAGACACATCGACTCGGATAACATCTCAAAATGTGCTCATTCTCATCCCGGCAAACATGTATACACACGAAAACACACCCCACTCTGTGTCACTGCCGCCGCAACCACAGCAGCCAGGGACTGATGGGTGGGAAAAAAGATCTACCCTTCTTTCAAATCAGCTCCAACTTCACACAAGAAACATGATGAAGGTGTCAGCTCAATCACTGCAATACCAAAAGGGGCAAGAAGCCAATTAGCATTTCCAAATTTTCCAGGTCAGAGGCCCCCGTTTGTTCTCCGGCACAAGTGGGACGCATGAAGTGATCCCTCCTGTGTCTGCTGCCTTCATCCTTTGATGTTTGAGAAAACTCAGAGATGGCTCTGTTTGTGTCAAATGGATGCTCGCCAATTCGTAGTTTTTTGATCTCAAAGCAAAAATGCTTTTTTGCTTTTCTTGTTTGAAGTAAGACAAAATTATTGACCCCATGTCTGTACAGTAAATTGGAACCATTATCAGTGAATGTAGCTGAGCAAAAAGACAGGAAGAGAGGGAAGCGCTCAATTGTGGTACCTTCTGCATTCAAACATCCACTCTTTCTGACTTCCTATGATTTTTTTTTTATTGTATGAGGCTTTCCGACGCAGAAAATTTAGCTGGTTATTTTTTCAGGCCTGAACTCAACAATCGTGTAAATAGTCACTTCTATGAAGACTAGGCGTCATTTTTGCACTCAACATCCCTAAACATGCTCTGGTATTAACACAAACTGACAAATCATCCTTTCACTCTGTGAAAGCCACTGTATGGGTTCATAACAGATTTTGACGTGACAAAGATCTGTTCGAACTGAAAGAAAATAGATATAGTTTCAACGATTCTGGAAATTTCTATAAACCCAAAGATAGGACAAATTTGAAAAGTAGATGTATCTCTGTTCGAGGGGTTGATCTATGGAACAACTTAGATGAACAACTTAAAGGCTCCAAAACTATTAATGCATTTAAAAAAAGCTTTACATCAAGAATTATTGAAAATTATAGAGCACTCGATTAGAGTTAATTAGCCTGCCAATGGAGACCTAGTATAAATAAATAAATAAATAAATAAATAAATAAATAATAAAATCATATTGATATGTTGTCATTTCATTATTATTGTTTTAATCGCCTTATTATTGCTGTTATAATTTGTTCTATAATGCTGTGTTTCGGTAGTGTCTAAAACTGAAGACTTAAGGACAGTTTAGTGTAATGCCATCTTTAATTGTTTTTGTGGAAATACTATGGGGGTTAGGCAATAATAAGTTTTAACTTCAGCCTAAACCCTTTCGGTCGGCACTACCAAGTACATGGATCTGCACATGGTTATGTGTATTTTTGTATATGTGTGTGAATATATGTATGTGTGGGTGGATCTACATGTATGTAGACCCTGTGGAGGTGGAGACTGGCTGGGCTGGAGAGTGGTGGATGGGATGTCGTCATCTAATTTCTTATGGACATTTTTGCACTTTCTATACTCTTTCTTACTTTTGTTTTCTTAAATGCTGCGGTGACTCCTGAATTTCCCCTCGGGGATAAATAAAGTATTTTCTATTCTATTCTATTCTATGTATGTATGTATGTATGTATGTATGTATGTATATATTTTATATATATATATATATATATATATATATATATATATATATATATATATATATATATGTATATATGTATGTGCACTGATGTAAGGAGACAGAGATTATTAGCTACAAGAAATTTCTTCAAAAGTGGATTTTGTTTCTACTGAGGTCAGATTTTCTGCAAAGAAAAGCAGAGTCAATATTTGGAATGAGCCCAGAAGTGTCTGTGAGGAGCTCTGCTGGTAAAGTTTGTTAAAGAGAAGTAAGTTAGTGAAGCAGGAGGAGATTTTTTGTTACTTCAACACTCGGCAGTGGAAAGATCTTTTTTTCTTTTTATTCTATTTTTATTATTTCTAAAACAAGGGGAGATGAAGAGATATCTGAAGGTACTATATAAGGCTCTTTTTAATTATTTGAAAAATTGGACGTATCAAGTTCAGCCGTGTCTCTGAACACAAATGCTATAATTCCATAAATGACTCCCTTCCCTCACCTCCAGCACGGCTATCCTTAATTCCCTTTCTCAAGCAGTTTCTACTCTCTCTGTTCCCTTCATTATTGAAAAAATTTAACCCATCAACATTTCCTTTTATGAAGTCATATCCAGACCAATTACACTGGCTTACTTTCTGACATTACAATCAGAAGAGACTAATTGGAAAAGGGTTAACAGTTAATTAGAGAATCTATGTGACACAGTTTAAGGAAAGGAACCTAGCATGACATTGTGATCTCATGGTGGTTGTTGCATCATGAGCCATACAGAAATATCTCCGAGCAGAGTCTAGACGTGGTAAGTGGTGATAAAGTGGAGAACATAGTGGAGATCACTGGAAGGTGACACTGGGAATGCAAACATGCAAATGCAACATGGAAATGAGCCCAGGGAGGAGTTCTAAAGATTAGCTCTTGTGGCAAGATCTAATTGGTTGGAGAGAAGGGCTAACAAATCTTCAGGATTCATTTGAGGCAGAAACATGTCGTTAACACCAAACACGACTAAAATTGTTTGGGTAAGTGAACTGAAGTCGATGTTAAGATGCAAGTAGACACAAGTTCTTGTCAGGTGGTGAAAATGACACAAATGGGGACGAGCCAGTTGTCATCTTGCCCATCATGTGCGCCATGATAATCAATCAGCATGGAGATCCTCAGAGTCCTCGTGACTTTACCCGGTGTTTTTATGAGGATAGGAATAAAAAGGAGCTCGCTTTGAGGAAAGTGAGTGAGGAGGACAGATCATCTGGTAACCTGTGAAAAATTTTGCCTTGGCATAACTGGCCTTATCTTGCAATGTAGGAAATTAAGTGTGTAAACATGTAGCATTCTGGTGTTCATATACTCATATACTAAGTGAAAAAATATACTATTGCGTCATTAAAAGCTGGAAATGTTGTTAAACTGTTGCAGAAACTTTAGTAATTGAAAGTATGTAAAAGTCCTTGGGAGCATGTGAATACTTTCTCTTATCTACAGATTAATTTGGGGAATAACTGACCACACAGTAACCAAACAGTTCTTGAATGTACACCAGCGTCTTTATGGTGAGATGATCTTTGTTGTCATTACACATGTTTCAGAGCAACAAAATAACATTTCAGTTTCATCCCATCTAAAGACATACAGTGACAGACAGGGGGGCAAGAACGGGAGAACTAGGGAGACAGCAACATACACAGCGCCTCCAACTCAGGTGAGAGAAGGGAATGCAAGAGGCCAGTAGAGAAGAAAAAAGGGCCAATTCTAGACTATGTTCTCTAAAACGAGGACATAGTTTGTGATTAGGAAAAAAAACACCTTAGCATATAAGCACATAAATAACAAACAAAAAAACTCAGGCAGTGACACGACTTCAACTCATGTCACTGTACAAGCACCACGGGGCGCACACGCAGCCTCACTTTGGCGCATTTATGTTTTACCTCGACATGTTTCCACAACAAAATTCCCACACTCTTCCTCAGGAGATCCATGGAATGTTGTGACTTCTCCATCAGCAGATTTACAGAGGTTTGGTGGTCCTAACTGAAGTGGCTGGACCACCAAGCACCACTGTCATATCCCTTGAATTCTGTAAAACAGAGGGCGTTGTCATCCTGCTGCTTCAGGTAGGACGTCCAAACCTCTACAAATCATCTGACAGACAAGTCACAACAACATGATGTGACTCTTTGGAGGAAGACCGCAGGAAGTTTGTGATCAAAACATGTCAAAGTAAACAAAGAATAACACCAGCCTAGTTCCAAAACAGTCTGACTGCTACTTCTGGTGTTAAAGCGAAAATATTTTTCTGGATATAACAGAATTTAAGTTTGAAGTCAGTCTATTAAATCCATTACAGTGCAGAGCCAGGACTCTGCTTTCCATCACTGCAGTCCAGACCTCCCTGCCCCATATGTTGCCTCTAGCTGACTCTCTTTATTTTAACACCAAGAGGTCTTGACTTCTTCGTGTGATGGTGTGATGTACACCAAAAAAACCAGAAGCAGGTCAGGAGTGAAATCAACCATCAGGTTGTTGGTGTGATGGAAAACAGAGGATTGTTAATTCATGTCGCTGATGAATTACTTATTGGCTCCAGTGTTGGAGGCCAGGCTTAAAGGCATGGGGCATATGGGGAACGAGGAGGGGCGCAGATGCTCCTCGGGGCCAGAGGGCTGATAGGCAAACTTAAAGAGGGACACAGAGAAAGGGGGGAGAAGACACTGGGGCAGGCATGAGAGAGGGAGATAGAATATGAGGCAAAAAGGCAGATAGGAAAGAGAGCAACATACCCGCCCCGCCTCAAAAGCCAACTCTGGTCCCACTGAGCAGAACTAACCCCCTAACTCGGCCCTGAACACAGCGTCTGAAGTGCCAGTTCACCGCAGGGGCCTTGAGAGATGCTACTCTAAGAAGTCTGCCGCTGAGCTCGAGGTCCTGTCCTACTCTGACCTCCAATAAAGTAAACAGCTTAAAGAGGGAAACTTCTGCAGCCTGACCTTCTGATGGTAAAAGAAGCGACACAAAAATGTACATGAACATCTTTTCAAGAAAGCAGAAGACTGAAGTGAGATAAGCACACTCTTCTAAATGTACAATGCCTCTTAAAAGAGTTAATCCTGTAGAGAAAATGAGTTCTGCTGGTTTAGCCCATGAGCAGTAAGTTGAGTGTCTCTCCTCTGAAGTATCTATGCCTGTGATCACACACCTGCTGCACACATGCACAAATGCACACATAAACATACACATTCTGCAGACCTATCCCATAGCTCTGGGAGGATCTCAGCTCCATCTACTGGTGGCATCAAGAATAAGCTGCTGCATTGTTGCTGAGGGGGAAATAAACACCAACTCAGTCCCCTAAAATCATTTTCTCCACCGTCTTTGCCAAGACTCCCTCTCTCCATTTGCACCCACCTTCAAGCCAAGAAACTAATCTGACATGATTAGTTACAGTTTGCCAGAGCTGCAGCACGGTATCTTTTATCATCCATAAAGACCTTCTCTTACACCACAGCAGGAGGAGGAAGGGAGGTTCAAATTAGATTTGATGCAAAATGTGATATCAGGGATTTCACATGGAGCTGTTTGTAAAAGATGATTGAAGAAAACAAAATACCCCCCCCCCCACCTCAAAGTAATCAAACTGTGGTGTAAAAAAGAATCAAACTTTAATCTGCAATCACTGCAGTTGCAAAGTCATGAATACAACACAAACATATGAAAAACCGTACAACAAGCAGTTCAATCCTTACATTGGGAAACTTTCTTTCTTCCCTATTATCAAACCAAGTTTGGTTCTTCATCTATAGGGTCCAGGTATTAAAGTATAATTTCATGCTCGACCGGTTATACACAAATGAGAAAAGAGAACAAATCCCTGTTATGATTCTTCAGATTTAAACAAAAAACAAAAAAAAAGGGAAAGGAACATTTTTTCTCCCAAAGTTTTTCCATGTTTTGATGAAAGAAAAAAAAAAAACTTTGAATACAATGGAATTTGCATTTCTTTATTCTGTTTTACCATTAGGGATTAAATAAGTAGGATGGACAGCCTGACACTGTGGTCAAGTCAAATACATTTAAATAAAAATTAGTTAAAAATGATGATTAAGAAAATATGAACATAATGAAATTAATATTAAAGAATGAATATGACAAAAACAGATGATATAATGAACATTAAAAACTTTCTCTTCTCCTTTTCTGAAAACTTTGAAATTTGACTTAGGTGATAATGCTAACAGGCTAACCCAACTCCATTTAGTTCCTAGGGCTTTTATTTTGAAATCCATTCAAAAGGAAAGGGGAAAAAGAAGAAAAAAAAAAAAAAAAACACTTTTCCTCATAACTGTTGAGTTATTTCTGTTCTTGACCTTTAACAAGAAACACCACTCTCCTCTTTTGTTGTTTCATTTTGGTTTGAGTCCATAAAAAGGAGTAGTTTTCTCCTTTCTTGTTTATTTTCTGCCCTGCGTTGCGTTCATCTGGTTTCTTCCTTCTTGAAAAATGCACGCCAAGTAGAAAGGAGAGTGAGGAAGGAACTTATCTATTTTAAAAAATTCACAAGAATATGACAAAATTACAAAGAACGTCAGTCTAAATGTATAATGTGAATAAAACTTTGATACCTAACCTTTTCCTTGAACACAGTTTCTGCCTGAACACGTCAGTTAGATTTCATCATCGTCAGCGGTGCTTTGTTAAATAAGGTGGGCAACAACTCCCATGATTCCAAGCAGCTTCACAACAAGTACAAATAACATCTAGGAGACTCCTGGCAGCAGAGATGACTCATTTCAAAAGGGGTATTCAGTGTTTCTGGATTGCTAAGTTTATTATATCCAAAGTGTAATCCAAGTAAAACTTCTAAAACAACCATGTGACTCATCAGCATCCTTTCTTAGGAGAGCTTCAAGTTCAGGATAAAGAAATATGTTAGCTAATGATTGGTCCAATACCAAAACTAAACTCCTTGAACTCCCAAAAACTTGACATCATTCTTTTGGCTCCCCATTATTCTCACTTCTCATATCTACTTTTCTGGACTCCATCCCAGAATTTTGCACTCTTAGAAAGATCAGGGAAAAAAAAAGAAATGCAGCTTTAAAGATGACCCTGGTGACACATTGCAGTTTAATTTTGATCAGAGTTTGGAAAGCTTTCTCTGCAACAGAGGCTGACCAAAGGTACACAGATGGACTAAAACACTAAAAATTATGCTTCCCGTTGAAGTGGATGAATATTGCATGGCACTCGACATCTCAATGCATGGGTTCAGATAACATTCATAGAATATTTACGCTAGATAGCAGTCACTCCGAATCAGCGTGTGCAGTTATGTGCCTGTATGCATTCTCCCATTATACTACAATTACAGACAAATACATCACATTGTTATCAACGGACACAGCTGCTCATGGACACATTGTAAAATGGAAATAAGCTGTGAGGACCTGCAAAGAACAGTGACAAGACAAATCTCCCTGGAAGGAACATCTCTTTAGAAAGCACAACACAGTTCCTCTCAGCCACTATCTGCGCACAGATCAGAAAATGAATTGCTGCCGTATGTATAAAGGATTCCCTCCATTCTCATACCGTCCTTCAAGATTCATTACTGGATGGAGAAACACACAGGAAGTCTTTTCCCTGACACGGCAGACCTACAACACAACAAGCTCACCCATTGCACGCCTGTATTTTGGTATTTGGGGCTGAAAGTTGGGTAATTTGACAGTCAGTTTTTCCTTTTTGATGAGAACATGATGTCCTGATGGAACAGAAACGTTTGATAACACACACACACACACACACACACACACACACACACACACACACACACACACACACACACACACACAGAGCGTTAGAGACAAGCTAATAGCTTCTCAGAGGATGGGTTCTAGGCTAATTTGCACCCAGCAAATCCACCAACAGACACTTCACCTACAAGCCAACCGTAATGATCTACATTGTGCTTACAATGTGGGTAGAAAAGGAGAGAAATGAACACAAAAAAAAGAGGCAGAAGCGTGACTTAATGTTACTAATCTCTTTGATATCTACGCTGTGACGTTCTGTTCCAGGCAGTGAAACACCAAAATTATTCTTTTCGTCTTTTATTCATGACCTGCGAGACATCCTGACTTAGCCTCTCACTGCTTTGCTCCGAGTCAAACTCCATCTCCCCCTCTCTCTACTGCTTCTATGCTTCTATCTCTTCTGCTTTTGCATTCCCCTCATTCTTTCATTCCTCATCCTATCCCCGTATATGTGTATCTTACTAAGCTCGTGCATTAATGGCTGATTACTTATTTACATAAAGCGTAAGGTGCAGGGCTGAGAGTCAAGCTGTCCTGAGAGCTCCCAGTTTTATTTATTTTTCATGATTATAGTTATTGGAAATTATGCACTGATGGAAATAACGTCCATTTGAGTTCATCTATGCAGATATTCTTATTGAATAAGGAGTGAAGAGGCTAAGTGTATCATAATATATGATAGCCAATAATTGAAAATGTGCTTTTCTCTAAAACCTTAAAGTTGCGGATGAAGCATTAAACTTCTAAGTGTTTCATAACATGACCAAGTAAAACTCCAAAGTCCGAGAAAGTTAGAATGATATTCAAATTTTCCCCCAAAACAGATTTTGATGGTTTGCAAATCATTTTGACCTCATAATTAATCAAAATATTTGCTTTTTTGCATTTGATACAAGCAAGTCTCTATTAACATCTAGATCTTGCAGTAACATTTCTTGAAATCTGAGGGTATATAAAAAACAAAATAATAAATGATAAATAAAACTGATTGATTTGCAAAGACTGTTACATAACATAAAATTGAAATTCAGCCCATTAAAACCCAAAGTGATTCACATGTTCAGACTTCTTACACAATGATCTCAATAAACACCTCTCCTGGTCCTCTGTGAGGATATCCAGAGTGATGGTGTTATGATGATAAAAAAAAAAAATATTACAATGACCTCCAGCATCCATGTACTGTAGCAGATTCAGCTCAGAGTGGCCCATCTGCCTCACTACAACTCACAGGTGGATTGTTCAGCTGCATAACAGAGAACAGGAATTTGCAGTTAACAACAGAGAGAATCAGATTTGTGGAAATGTCAACTCTCCATTGTTGACTGAGGATCGATACAGGCAGACAGGCAGCGAGGCATTTGGTCTTTTCAAAGCTCAGCTCTAATGCAAGAATGTGCATACTGAGTTTCTATGCAATTTCTATTGATAGCTACTGATAGCCTGAAAATAAGCCAGATCATTTGTTGGAGTTGAGGAGGATCCAGGGACAATGTTGGTGTTTTAGGCTGTTTGAATTTGTTGACTGCATTTTGGTTTTATTCTTTTGTTCTAGGTTGTAGTTGAATATCAAGAGTTTTTCATATTACAAGATATAACTAACAACCAACCCTTTTTGAGTTTATTGCATCAGCATTTTATATTTTATTTCTCTCCTCTCATTTAGCCAGTAACACAGGTGTTTGTTCTTCATCTACCTGTCCTAGCCTTCCTCCCTGCCAGGTCACATAACCCCACATAAACACCAAGCGCTTCTTTGACAGCTGCATTACCCAGAAGTCCTCTTTCACCTTGTTTTGCGCCTCTGTGTCCCTTCAGTGACGTGCATATCAGGGTAGAAAAATATGGCGCTAAAGTGCTCACTGTGTGGGAGGCCCTTTAGCCTTTTAACGCCGTCAGTCCTGCAGCTTACAACAATCACTCCGTCACTTACCATAATAAGAGAGCGAACAGGGCGTCAGTTCATTCTCTACACACTGCAGAGGCTCAGCAAGCTGGGTCCACAGAGGTCTGAGAATCTGTTCCATCTGCTGGAGACAAAAGGTGTGAATGTGAAGACAAATTTGGTATTTAAATGTATGATCTCTGGAGAACAAAGGTCAATAATAGCAACTGTGCACAAAGTTCTGACAGAAGTGTTTCTGCAGCCAATGAATGACTGTAGAACTCATAGATTTAACTTTCAGCCATGGATAGTGCTGGGGGGTTTAACTGAATGTCTTGTGGTAAACCAGTTTTTGTAGATTCTGACCTCTAATTAAAGCCTGGGTATAAAACAGCAAAGCCTTATGGGAATCCTAAAGAATATTATTCTTCCTTTTTTCATATCCCAAGTGACTCCTTAAGTTGGAGGCCTTAACATGCCCTTAAATTCACCAAACTTTGCACAGAATACAGCATCAGTGATTTTTTCTCAGTTTGACCTGCATGTACTATTTTTTAAATGCAAAGACCTAAAGAAAACTACCATTGTGCTCTATCTGAACAGGATGTTTAAAAATTTACTGATTTGCAGGGTCTGTATTCTGATGATTACAACTTCATCTATAGAGTCAAGTCATTAAACTATCCCTCTGGTGCCCATGACTCACATGGTTTGCTGCTCAGTTAAATGCCTAACATTCTCTTACCGGTATTTTAGGCACAACACTTATTTTAGTCACTCTCTGTTGTAGCTCCTGTCTCTTTAAGGCTCCCCATTTCACAAACCCTCTTCCCTCTGATTGGCCAACCCTACAGAAGCCTATCAGTGGTGGAGCTATAGGCAGACTATGGGTGTTAAGGGCCCTCTTATATGTCATAAACCATTGGGGTGACCCTCACATGATGACCACATCATTTCAGTCAGTCTCATGCAGATATGACAAAAATCGTGTGCTATCTTTAGAACAGACCCCTTTCATCAGTTTACACAGATTTAATGCTTTATAAATATGTAGCGGTCTGAAAAACATGCACGTTTTTTATGAAGATCCAGCATTATTACTCTATATCCATGTTTAAATAAGGGAAAGCAGAACACTCTCTCCTACAGTCCAAATTCTTGCCTTGCCTGCACTCAGTCACAACAAATGCAACAGCTTCACATCAGCAGCAGACTCACGTTTGGAGATGAACTCTGAGTCAACACCGACCCGATGGTTATTTCAAAAGCCAGCCTCTAATTTCAAGATTCAACCGGGCACCATGTCAAGACGTCACCCTGCCTGTCCTTTCTTCTTCAGAACACTTTGCAGTGGGCGACCTTAAAACTTCCATCAGGTGACCTATATGGTTAGACAGTTGGTGAGGTTAAAAGAGACTGAGACCTTCGCCATCGTGCTGGCTGCTCTGAGGAACCATCTGACCTCATAACACATGTACAGAGAGGTTTGTGTTTGCTGATCTCATCACTGGCCAAATTTAGCCTTTGATTGTATACAAACTTACACAAACTTAATTTTACTGCTCATGAAAGAAATGTTTGTAAGTTAAATTTTAACACCCACGCCAACAAAAGGCCTCAACAACCAGAACCACCAAAGACAGCAGATTTAACAGATAAATATTTGTTGTGATGTTAAGAATTCAGCACCTCTCCATTCAGGTCAGCCTCAGCCAGATGCTCATGAATACAGTTGTAACACGCAGACCTGCAGAGGGAGTTACATGAAGTGAAGTTTTAGAAAGCTCAAGGTTACTTCCTGTTTATTCTCTCTTGGTCACATATTTGCTGTCAGAACGCTGACTTCCTCCCTGACCTTACGTTCTTGGTTTTGCATTTGGACATGACAGATACAGTATTTTTCTTTCATAATAATTTGAATCATCATTTCTTTGTTTTTTTAATGCCTCATTAAAACTAGGGACCTATTCTCTTAAGTTCTTTATTCTCCTTGAGTTGGAGTTTACTTTTCAGACAAGGGCAAGACCACAGACTTTATTACACATGACGGTAATCTGAATGACATCACCAGTTTGTTTCTGATGCAGAGTTATGGCGCCTATAATAGCCAGAGGCCTTATGGGAAGCTGGACTCAGCCTAGTTCTGTTGGAGCTAAAATAAGGTAAAGAGGTGGGCCTTTAGCATCTTTGCAGACACTACAGGGTGCCCATCCGTCAATCAAGTCAGCCATGCTCTTATGCTCCCTCACCTGTCAACTCACACCACCCGCATCTTGATGCATTCGTTTGGTGCAAGCAACACTTGGAAATAAAGATGAACCAAAGCTGCAAACTAATTTGAATTTATAAAATGGTCTGTGAATGCCATGCTACCACAAAAAGAAATAAATTCCAGCTCGCTCTGCACAGGTAATCTGGTTCCTGGTTTGGAAAGAAGGCCGATAATCTCAGCGCCGCTCAGGCTGGCAAAAACAAAGAGCACCAACCTGAATGGTGTTTCCTACAATGGGTAAAACAAAAGAAGGAATTCAAAGCAGTCCCTGTGCACATCTGAGCTATAAGCAAAGGGATACTTTTATCACAGTGAAATGCATGGCATGAGACATTGTAGGAAATAGATGCCTTTGTGGAACTCTGGTAATTAGGGCCGAACATTTTCAAAGCCATAATTAGTCTGTGTCCTCTCCCTCTCTTTCTCTATGTTCAGCTGGAAAAATACTCAGTAAAAAGAGTAGAATGGCAACCAAAATAACCACATCTTCTTCTTGTGGTCATTAAAATGAAAAAGTGGAGGAACAGCTGCTTACAACAAAATAAACACATTAACACCAATGTTCTGCTGCGTGCAATCACAGAGGCCCGAAGAGACAGCTGTCTGCCTTTAATTATAACCACGTCCATGTCTCTCTCTTTCTTTTTAAGCTTTTTCAACTTTCTAGATGTCTTTGTCTGCACACAGACAAATTTTCACCATCGTTTTTCTGCATATGTTTTCTTTTCAATTTCATATTTTCACACAGTGCATCCTCAGTAAAGGTCAGATCAGGTGATTGGCTGCAAAATCAGAAGAGATTAAATGCATAGTTTATTTTAAGAAAAAACTTTCTTTCTCGCTTGCCAAGAATTAGATAAGATCAGACCCACGCTTTGAATCAGTCCAAAGGTAACAACTTCCACCTACCTGCAGCGAAAAAATCTACTTATTTACATCTTCTATCTTATTTAAAAGGTGATGAAATGTGGGTGTTAAAAATGGTTGAACCAGGGATTATGTAAGGAATGTTTTTTTTTTCAAACTGAGGGAAGATTTTATGATAAACAGATTTATAGTTCATTTCACAAAATATATTTCAGAAAAGTGGACAATGCTAATGCTAAAGCTTTATAGGGCAAAAAATGAGGCCAAATTTCTGCTTTTGTTTTATCAAATTTCCCAAACCCAGTGCCTTTCAGGATAATTACAAAAATGAATTACAGTCTTAAGTTTTATCAACCTGATTTTAGATTTTTAAAACTTTTCAAAGCTCTGTGAGAACCCTGAGTTGCGTTGTTTACAGGAGCAAAAGCAGGCCGACTTTAAAGCTTCACAAGCCTCCCTGCGGTCTGTCTTCTTGCTCCTGATGAAAATGCAGCCAAATGATGAACAGAGAGAATGAAAAATGAGGAGGAGGCTTGTGTTTTACAGGACTGATGCTTAATTACATACAAAGCTGCCATTTAGATTTCATTGTCCTGCCTGAATGTTGGCAGACTGCAGCACGATGTGTTGACTGCATCCTTCCTTTCTCCTTCTTGATTTGTTTTGCTCCCCTCTTTTTTAAAAGGCTACAACGCAGAACCAATTTGAACCCCTCATAATTTCCCTCAGTAATCAGTTGCTATTTTTTTTCTTGTGGCAAAGCTTTAATCAAACATCTCATTGCATCAACCAGCCAGAAATGTGTGATTTAGACAGAAAAACAAAAAAACGTGCAATTACTCTCGTAGGACCTGTCCCTCCTCTCTGCTACAGCTGCAGAAAAGAGGGCTCCATTCCAAACACGTCCTCCTCCTCCTCTTTTGTCTTGTCTTTCCTCCTCTTTGTGTTGGAAAAGAGCATTAAAGCCAACACATACCAACAGAAGATGTTTTTGCAGTGTTTGCTATGTGGAAAAAACATCTTTATTATCATGTATGGAACAAAATGGATAAATGAATCATTTCAAAAAGGTAAACACTTGATGCCTTGAATAAAAATGTGCAAAAACTTCCTTTTGTTTATTTACAAATAGATATTTGAGGTTTCTTTTTTATTTATTTAGTACCATTCCCGGGAGCTATTCTGTGCACTTTATGTTGGAGGGTGGGAATTTATTTGCAACTTTGAAATAATATCAACCTACCAGCAGTGATGCCGTTAACGCGCTACTAAGTAACGCGTTACTCTGATTTGACCACTTTTTTTCAGTCACCGAGTAATCTAACGCGTTACTATTTCTAAATCAGTTATCAGGTTAAAGTTTTTTAGGTTTTTTAAGTTTCAGAGGAGAGGTGCACGTTTTCTAGCTGGAAACACAGTCACTGTTTTGAGTTTGTCAGCTAGAGATGACAATATTACGATTCGTTGTTCACTCTGTGCTGGCAGTTTGGTAAGATCTTTGACTGAAACATTTAGGAATCGGTTAGAGAGAGATCAGCGCACTGCGGCCATAAACGCTTGGGAAGTTGTTTGACTTTTACCTGGGGGAAAGGTGAGTCCTGTCTTTCACTTTAGCTCCCTCTATTCCACGAGCTGAACCGTTTGTTTAGCACAAATCTGCCCGTTGAGGAGCAGAGCTACATAACGTAGGCTACAACGAGGGACTCGGTGGCAAGCAGGGGCGTGGCCTGACTTGTCAGACTGGGGTGCCCTGAGCCGGGTACTGAGGATGATCTGAGCCCACAACATTTTTTTATTTTTTTATTTTTTTTTTTGCTTATTGAATTACAAATACAGGATCAACAGACTGCAGATTTAACAAAAAATGAAACTGATATAAACTAAACCAGACTAAAACAAAGCATTTAAAAAGATAATAATTTAAATCTAAAATTTAACTGAACAGTGCTGCACCAAAAACAGAACAGTGAAAGTTTTTTTTTTTACGTTTTTAATTGTTAAGTTCGCGTTTTACAACTACCAATATCTGCATGTTACTTTAAAACAATACATATAGATTCACAATTCATTTTGATTGCGTCGCACAGTTTTAACAAATTATGCAGCTGCAGTTGTTGTCAGCAGCTGCTCAAAGTAACTGACTAAAAAAGCTACTTTTAACATCAAGTAGTTAGTAAAGTAACTAAGTTACTTTTAATGGAGTAATCAGTTATCAGCTTACTTTTTCAAAGTAACTGTGGCAACACTGCCTACCAGTGAGGTTGACTTCTCTAAATATGTCTTTATTAGCTTCAGCATCAAACATTGTAGGAAGGCAGAGTGAGGCTTCTAAGTAACCCAGACTGTGAAACAACAAAGATGATGAGAGCAAATCATGAAGTGGTAAATTCAAACTTCAAGATGTCAAACTTATTCAGAGTTGGCTTAAAATCTGCTTATTTAAGATAGGACAACCATATCTTGGTTATTACCAACCATTATATAATTTCTTATTAAAATTTAAAGGTATATATTGTTTATTTATGTGCCAGGACTGTAATGCTTTTTAAATAATTATGAATAAAATAAATATAGATGAAAAACAAAACAAACATGGGGAGACAGTTAATTGACATAGATTAATATGAAATATTTCAGGTAGTAAAATGCCATTAGTGTCTAACAATTAGTCAACAATTAGCTCAATTAGTCTCACTCTTTGGTTGTTGAGTATTCTGCTATTTTATATATATATTTATTTATTTATTTATTTATTTATTTATGCAATGGGGAAGTAGGATGTGCATATAATTTACCTTCATTTACCAGAATCAATTCACAATGAAGTCCATTTTGATAGGCTATAAATATTTTGTCATTTGGGAGAAGAAATTAATGGAGTGTGTGTAATGTTAAAAAAGAATGGCTTTCAGAAATATCTAAAAAAAAGAATCATTTATATGGACAAATGTGAAAAACTTTGATATGTAATTTGATCTTACTGGTTAAACAGACCCCAAAGATGCCCTGTCACATTACACGGTATCCCTCAGCAGTCAGTTTCCAATGTGCTGCTCTTGAACACACCCCCAGCTCATTTCCTCAGCGGTAGTTTTGGATTGGACCGGCTAACTGTAGGAAGAGAATGGGAGACGACTTGGGCGAAGAGTGGTGGAAACATGAGGGAAATTCAGGTATTCTGCCAACTTTTTTTGTTTTGATTTTGAGAGTTTTTTATTATTTTATCATGAGAAGCGAACTGTGCTTGGGTTAGTTTGTTGGACACCAGGAGACAACCCGGCTGGCAGCTAGCTAGCTGTATGCTGATGTTACGTTTACAGCAGGATCTTGTTATTTGTTCTCTTAAACATATTTTACCTTCAGTGACAGTTCTCATAAGAAGTAAGGACTAGCACACAGTACCTGTTTCTGTGATATCTTGCTTTTCTTTTCTCGGAAGAGAGGGTGTTTGCGTTAGCAGCTCTGCTTGTTATTAGCAGGCTGTGCTAACACGTGTGTCTGGGTGTGGGTGAGTTTACATGTGGGCCACACAGACATGTACAACAAAGCACGTTTGTAACATTTATGTTGATTCATGTTGCTTTTTCATACTTTTTATCTTTACCTGAAGCTCACAGTTAGCCTTTTCTGCGACATTTAACTAGTGTCCGTCCAGATACGCCGCTTCTCTCCTCTAACCTTACTTGTGGTGACGCTTCCAGTTTATGCTCCCTGTTTCCCGATAGAGGGTGGTAATGCACTTCAAAAGCTACCGGGTTGTATTCAGAGGAGTAACTGCAGTTTCCACAAAAACGAGATGACAAAAATGAGTTTAAAAGTCCCGTGATTTAGAAGGCAAGGCATTAACCAGCTCGTCATGTAATTCTTGTGACTGGATTTTAAAGCACCAAGCCCAGGTGCCACTAGTTAGTTAATTTACATCACCTGCAGAGACACACACTATAAAAAAGCGTAGGAAACAAACTGTACAATACTTTTTATTAAAGAAACTGGGGTACCTTGTCAAAATTATCCAAACATGAACGATCTAATGCGCCTTTAAATGATATTTCAATTTGAGTAGTTAATAGTAGAAAAGAAAATGCTAAACTATTTTAATATTTCTGTTGTAGAGTTTGCTACTACAAAGAAGTACTGTTTCATAACACTTATTATGAGCTACATTTATCAAAACATCAAGAAAATGTATATCACTGCATAATGTAATATAAAGACCAATCTTGTGTACACTAATTATGTGAAAGTGATAAGAAATCATTTGCTCATTGTTGCTCAGGTTTTTTGGTTTTGTTTGCCATTCTGCTTTTATTTGTGCTGTTTGAAATATGTTTTCTGCCTTCATATTTTACTTCTTTTGGCCGACTAGTGATTGGTCATAGGTTGTGATGTGTGTGTACAGTTTAAATGAAGATGGATCAGGAAATATGTCTTGGATGTGTTGACTTAACATTTTAGTTTAGGCCTCTGGTTTGCTTTTTTTATCCATGCAGAAAAAAAGTAAAGGAAAATTTGTGTATTAGTTTTTTTAGGGTCATCCCAGTGTTGACAGATATCGAACCTTTCTCTCATTTACATCAGATGTGCTTGACAGAAAATGCTCCGAGGCTGAAAATGAAATGACAAGATGAGAACAGGAGTTGAAGTCTGTTTGTGGAGTATGGCGCTCAACCTGAAGTCATTCGTATGAATAAAGAGGAGATTCGTGAGAAACAGTTCTGACGCTCGATGAGCTGATGTGTCTTTTGGCTCGTGAGGACTCTGTCACAGACGTCAGTCATCAGATATCACATCTGGTTTCTGCTGTGCCAACTGATGATGTCAGCTTGGTTAATGCATGTCTGTGTTTGTCATCATGTACCTGTAATGTCAGCTGTGCCTGCCTCTCCTACCACAGGAAGCATTACTGATGTCCTCCAGAGCTGTCGGGTACTTTCTCACTTTGTTGCATCTGTGTTAAGTTGATTCATGAGCTGCCTTTCTGGACAACTTTCAAACCAGTTGGATGTTTTTGACCCTGTTGGGATTACTTGAACATATGAAGGCCTTGTAGTTTAGGGGGTGATATTAAACCCTTGGAAAAATATGTTTATAGCTAATTATGACTCAGTCAGTTGTCATTTTGAATTTATTTCACCATGCATGTGCTGCTAAAGTAATCCCTCTTTGGGGCCTCACGTTTGAGTTATTTTAAAAGTTGGACTCAAGAAAAGTTCATTTCTCCAAAACACAATCACTGCTCCTCATCAGAGTACTCACCTTTAGAGATTTGGCTCATTCTTTCCATGTCAGCTGGCTCCTGCTTTCTTCCTGACGTGTAATATTCTGTGAGGATTTTGTGTAGTTTTTAACATCCCTCAAAGCTTCATTTACTCAGAGCTATAAAACCTTTTACTGGGCTTAAATAAAGCAGAAAATATCCTTAGAGTAATCAAATCAGCAGAGCTATTTATGACTCAATCTGCTGTAAAATGTTGCTGTGGCAAAATGTACCTTTCATCGGCTCACAAGCATGCATTTAGAGACAAAAATGACCCGTAGTGCATGCAAAGTTACTTCATTTATCAGGCATTCATATCAAATATTTAGGAGTCTGATTATTCCATTAGAGGTTTAAAGTTGGCACTCAAAATAGCTAAAGCCCTTCGTAATCCAACAGTCATAAAACCTGCCACCTTAAGGTGTTCCAAGTTTTATTGTGTCAGAAGAAATGAGCTGAGTTTTCCAGCGCATATTTGAAGGTGGTTTCACAATAATACACACACACACACACACACACACACACACACACACACACACACACACACACACACACACACACACACACACACACACACACTGAGACAGATTGGAGAAGAATTCAGCTGTGTGGGTGAGTTAACCTTCAAACTAAGCAAACATACAAACATTTCTCATCACAGAAAATGTAGCTTGACTTATCAGAACAAGTCTAATGAAGAGAAAAGCGACTTCCTGAGAGGAAAAAGACATCAAATACATTTTTTTAACTTTGTTTTTTTTCTGATTCCGACTCTTCTGCATTTGATTTGTCAGACCTCTTCAGAAAAATACTCAAGGTCAACAAACGGTATCGACACAAACACTTTTAATGAGCAAGAAATTGTAAATGGAACAGGGTACAGATATTAAACATGTTTGGTCGCAGTGATGTATTACTTCCCTCCATTACAGGCGTTAGAAAGACATACAGACAGTTAAAGATTGTCAGAGGACATGTTAACTAAACCAAGTTGACTGTACAAGTAGGAAAACTTCTACAAAAAGTATTGAATATCTGAAACTGCGCTGTTAAGTCCAGTTCTGCACCTCCAGAAATAAACCTCCCTAATCACAAAGGCCACTTACTGTAATGTTAGAGGAATGCGAGGCCGGGGAGGCAGCAGGAGATATAGTGATGCTACTTGTTATCTTCCCCACACCCGTGACGTGACAGCCATTGGTGAGCACTTGTGTCCGCTGTTCGTGCCGGAGATAGTACGGCCCGACAGGCTGCGGCATGCTGTGGGTCATACCATTCAGAGACTGGATGTACGGGCTCCCCACGTGGATGTGGATCTTGTTGTCTTCTGTTGTGATGATACTTGGGCTTGTGTCAACGCTGTTGGACCTCTGTTGCTGCCAGCTGTTCTGTCGCTCTGGCGTCTTGCAGAAAACCGACGTCTGATTGGTGACGTCTGCCGGCTCTGGGGAACACGTGCGGACTGTGACGATCTGAATCGGGGAAGTGTTGTGCTCTGGTGTGGTGGAGCGTGGGGTATTTGGAGTCAGCACACGGGAGATCGTTGGGGAGACAGTGCGGTCGGGGCTTGAAGGTGGTGTTTTGGTGTTTGCAGACACTGGGGGGTTCTGGATGATGGTGATTCTCTGTTTGGGTGAAGCTCCAGTTGTTGGAATCACTGCAGTGCTTGTGTAGGACGTCGCTGCATCCCCGGTCGGGCTGCTAATCTCAAGTGTGGCTGTGTTTAGTATGTGATGAGGCGTTACTTTAATGTGCAGAGGCTGGCCTGGTGTGTGTGTTAACATCATAACCTCGCCATTTGTTTGGTGCACATCGATACCATTGCTTGATTGATTGTTATTTGCAGAGTTGAGGCTGTTGAGATTGTTGACAAGAGAGCCTCTCCTGTTTGAGACTTCCTGGTCCTCTTCGTTTTCTTCTTCTACCCCCTTACTGTAAGAAGGCAGGGTATCATCTGGATCTGTTTGAACCTCTTTGGTGGTCTGATGAAGGTCTGGGAAGCGTTGCCCGTTTGCAGCAGGTGAAGGGATTCTCGTTTGTCTGTATTTTTCAAGCTCACTGCTCAGCCCCTTCATCTCTTTGGCCAGCTCCCTGTTCCTGCCTTCCTGCAGCGTCAGCTTCCTCTGCAGCATGGAGTGATCTGTCTGGACCCTGCAGATGGACTCCTCAGTTCCCATCAACTTCTGCAGCTTCTCCTTCAGAGTGTCCACCTCTCTGCCCAGCAGTCTGGATTTCACCTGCTCCTTCTGAAGACGACAGAGGAGAAGGTGTTCCTGGTTGACGTCCTGCTTCTCCCCCTGCTTGTACTTTGAGAGCTCCCTCTTTGACACCTCCAGCTCCTCTGTTAGAGCCTGAGATCTTTTCTGCTCATCCCTGAACCTCCTTTGCATCGTCTCAAAGTCTCCCTCCACTTGCATGAGTTCCCCCTCCAGCACCGCCTTGTCTTGAAGTCTCTTTCGCAGCCTGTCGAGCTCCTGAGTCAGTTCTTTGACTTTATTGTCTTCTGTTTGGCAGCGGCGATGGTTTGAGTTGTTTGTGATTGAACTGTGTGCATACTTCTCCTCTTTTTCTTTCCTGTTCTCCAGCACCTGTAACCGACTTCTCATTATCGCCATCTTACTCTGCAGCTCTCTGCTCCTTTCCTCCTCTTCAATAAGTCTTCCCTGGAGCTCCTCTTTTTCTTTTCCTATGCTTTTAATCCTTTCCTCCAGATCTGCCTTACACCTCAGAGCCTGTTGCATCTCATCTTTCAGTCTTTCTGTCATTGTCGCCAGATTGCTCTGCTCGTTCCTCTTGCCCTCTTTTCTGTTGAGCTTTTCCTCTGCCTGTTTGAGCTTCTCTGCCATCGTCTTTCTGTCCTCCATCAAAGCGACAGTGAGTGATCTGAGTTTGGTCAGGTCCTGTCGAATCACCGCTTCACTCTTTTCCTGTTTGCTTTCAGCAGCCTCGAGCTCTTTCACCCGAGCTTTCAGCGCATTGAGCTCTGCTGACAGCCTCTTGCTAACTTCTCTCTCTTGCTCCAAGCTGCCCATGAGGAGATTACAGTCCTGTTTGCTCTTGCCCAAAGCTTCCTCTATCCTGTCCAACTCACTGATTCTGCCAGTGAGTTTGTCCACGTCCACTTTCAAGCTACGGCAGTAGCTGGTCTCTCTCGCCAGTCTGCGGTCCAGTTCCCGACACTGGTCCCACATGCGTATGAGCTCCTCGTCCTTTCCTTCCATCTCGACCACCCTCCTCCTCAGCACCTCCACCTCTGACAGCAGACTTGGAGCTGTCATGGTGTTCTGGCCTCGGTTATTTAGCTCTTCAGTGTGCAGAGACCTTAGCCCTGGCTTTCTCGCACCGGGTTCAGCAGCTTCAACCTCCTGCTTAATGTGGCCAGTGATCGCAGTTAGCTCTTTGACACGATGCTGCTGTTCCTCCAGCTGCTCGCTCAGACTCTGCTGCTCCCAAACCACCAGCTGTGCAAAAGCCTTTAGCTTGTTCAGCTCGTCTTTCAGAGCTGAGACTTCCCTTTCACTCTTCTGGTGCTTTATCTCCTGGTATTCTCTTTCCTTTGCAATCAGGAGCTGAAGTCTGCAGAAAGAAAAACAAATGGCAGTGATGTTAAACAGGATTCTTGGGCTTCTCATTATGTAATTGACTCTTTTAGGATCCAGGAACTTTTTCTTGTTTACACTTAACCTCCTGGCCCCACTTTTCAAACACCAATAATTTCTCAGGTTGTGTATTCCCAGCATAAACATTTACTTTCATTTCAGAAGAATTTGACTCCCTCCTCAAATCTGTTGGAGTACTTTCTGTTTTTGTGCATCTCTTATTTCTGTTTCTACCAACATAAACATGTAGATATGTTAGCACATTATCCCTGTTGTTGTGCACTCTTCTCGCAGTGCTCTAGACAATCGCAGCAGATGGTCCCTTGGCGGGGAGTTGCTGTTGATTAAGATGTTCCTCTACCCTTGAGTACCCTCAGCGCTGTACCCTGCAGCCCCCCTCCTGTGCACAACATCTCTACCCCGTTTCCAACCAAGAGAGGCAGGAATCCCCCCTCCGTTCTTCATGTAATTACAGACCGGCTGCATAAGTGCTGTCACTCTTCACATTTCCCCAGATGCAAGTAACAATGAACCAATCAAGTTATCGTACACCGTACATTTAGTGTCATTGCAGTTTAAAGGGATCCACCAGCAGCTGATTGTTGCTTTGAGATTTGAGCTCCTCAAAGAAGTTTGCAACTGTATCGCTGTCGTTGTGAAACTGTATCAACATGTTAAAAAATCTTCCCTTTAGCCTTCAAAAAAGTGAAACTTCAAGAGTTTTTATCAACTTTTGAAAAAAAAGGCTGTAACAGCTGCTTATGTTGAATGAAAGCTGTGTAAAGACTCATTTAGGCTAAGATTACTTAAGTAAAATATTTAAACACTCTTTAAATGCGTTTAAAGAAAAATAAGATATATTTGAACGACTTAGTGAAGCTCACAGAGGAAAGCTTTTGAATGAAACTATGAGCGATCTGCAAATTGAAAGAATCCGGTCGTGTTTTTTTTCTTGCTCTTCTCGCCTTTTTGTGTCTTTCCATCTGTGATCTTCACAAACCTAAAACCCTTGTTTTGATGGGTCTGAGATGCAAAAAGTTTTGAACTGAAATCTAAAATTCATCTTTGCATTTACAACAAAGTTATCTTAGGATCTTTTTAAATTAGCAATTGCAGCTCATTCAGTTTTTCAATTCAAAGCAGAACTGGCCAAAACTTTCTTTTCCGAAGCCCTTCCTCAGTTACTTTTACAGCATCACACTCTTGGAAATGGACATTATTTCTTTCTACAAGTCTTTCAGTCATCCTACCTGCGCCGTGCTGCTGGCCTCTGTCCTTTAAAAATCCTCAGAGAATCAAAAGTCTCTACTCTTTCACCTCTCCCTTTCCCGGAGATCCCAGTGATGTGGACATTCCATCCGGAAAACCAAACATTATGAGAAGTGCTCTGCACACCGAGTCTCCCTCGCAGTCAGTGGCGCCCATTACATCATCAGCAAGTCCTTATATGGGACTGTACAGGCTCTGCTGCTGCTGTGTGCGCGTGTGCATGTGTGTGCTTGCTTGTGTGAGTGTGTGTGTTTTTACTGGAGTTCAGCCCATTCCAGATGAGGTCATTGTGCAGCCATGCCAAAGAGGCTAATGGGAAGGACAGAGTGTGTGTGTGTGTGTGTGTGTGTGTGTGTGTGTGTGTGTGTGTGTGTGTGTGTGTGTGTGTGTGTGTGTGTGTGTGTGTGTGTGTGTGTGTGTGTGTGTGTGTTTGTGTGTGTTTGTGTATGTGTGTGTGTGTGTGTGTGTGTGTGTGTGTGTGCGCGAGCAAAGAAAAGCTTCAATCACAACTTAAACTGGAAAGGTTTACTCTCCCAGTTCGAAGGATTAGCCTGAGCAAACATGTTAACTATGCTGCAGAAGTTCTGGGCCCAACTTTGTGAGCTTAAGCTCTTCCAAAAGCATGGATACTGTGTTATTATGTTGTGTGTGTGTGTGTGTGTGTGTGTGTGTGTGTGTGTGTGTGTGTGTGTGTGTGTGTGTGTGTGTGTGTGTGTGTGTGTGTGTGTGTGTGTGTGTGTGTGTGTAGACGGTGATCCCATATTTAAGAGGAGACATGTTTCGTGAGTTGTAGCCGTCTTGCCGGGGGCTTGATAACCTGACTGTAAGATGACATCATCAGTTCATCGGCCCTCAATTACATCCATATGTCCCTCTTTCTCTCTATCTCCTCCCTCCTCCTCCTTTTCTCTATCTTTCTATCTTTCCCTTCTTTCCTAAATAGTTTTTTTTACACAAAAGACTGTTTGTTTTCATTGCCCTGATTTTTCACCGTCCTCGAGGATTACTCAGATCACATCTTTGGAGCAGGGAGGGATGACAGATTATACTCTGCATATTCCCTCTGCTCGTCTCATCAGTCACAACAACAGTGACAACAATCGTAATGGGAAGAAGAAAAGGATGTGTTTTAGCTGACTGGATGATAGTACTTCCAGTGCAACACGAGCAAGAATGACTTGTATGTCTGTGTGTGATGAATGCTCCCCTCTGGGAACGTTTACTAGCACTCCAGCTCCAAGTTCTCTCTTTCACTGGGAAAAATACCTCTGGTGGTATGTCTTTCTGTCAGGCAGCCCATCTAGTCTCCAATTAAATGAGAGCTGTTTCCCCAGTGTCATGATGTCATCACTCAAGAATTTACAAAACAGCCAAAAAGACCCACTTAAACTTCACTTTTTTGACATTTATGTTCTCAGGGATTTTTACACCAGGCTTGAACCTCAGCGCTGATCGTTTGTGTCTTTAAACAGAGCAGTGAAAGCTCAGACTACAGCGCCAACAGTTTTTTACCACAGTGGAAGGCAGACCTCATTAATGCCTGTGTCTCTCCGCTGAAAGGTGGGATCACGTTGTCAAAGCACTCACGTCGGTTTTGAAACGTGCAAACAGTGTCTTAGAGGTAAATGAGAGTTTCTTTCAGCTCCAGATTCAGCAGCTCAAAACACAGCAGAGTCCGAAAGCGGAAGGTTAAAAAAACAGCACATTTTTTATGAAACTGTTACATTAACTTTTACTTTTGTAGGCTGTAAAGCTATGATACTTTGTTACTCTGGGGTTAAACAAAAGTATGGAATATGGCATCTCATTAGGCATGGGTACCAAATTAGGTACTTTTACAGGTACCAACCGAATTCTGTCAAAAGTACCGGGTATCGATTCATGTAAAATCAAAAAGTGCCATGTTTAGGTACCTAAATGCATCCTTGTGACTATGAGTGAGTAGAAGAGTAGGCGATTTTCCATGCTGGACATGAACACAGCATTGCAGGTTTATATATTGAAGAATAAATTTGTTGAATTGAAAAAAAAACCTATACTTTATTATTGAACAAAGTGATATTTTTTACCACATAAACACAAAAAAGTACAGAAAATTGGTACCGTTGAGTACCGATTGCCAAGTACCGAGCATCGGTACCGTATCGTTTCAAATGTGAAAGGTACCCATCCCTACATCTCATACTGTAACATGTTATGACAGTTTTTTCAACTAGTAAATGAAGAAATAGTTGTATAGTAACCAGCACAGGTATGTAAATGTAGATCTGCAAAGAGGACTGAAAGCTGTGGTTGCTAGCTCTGCTAATGTTAGCCACTCTGGCAAACTTATTCAGTGTTGTTTACCTGCAGACTCTGACCCCAAATCTAAAAGCTGTCCTCAATTTCAAGTGAATCAATCCATTTAACGGCTGTGCAGAGTTGTTGTAGGCAATGATACACAAATAGATATTATGCAATATATTCTAGTTGTAATGACTAAAGTTTGCAATTGATGTCATTGTTTTGCTTATTTTTTTGTACAACTTCCTCTCAAAACTCTTTGATGCTGCAGAAATTCTAGTTTTAAATCACAGATTGTTTTCTAATGTAATGAAATTAAGTTTTTTTTGGCAAACAGACTCAAGAAATTTAAATAAGGAGCTAAGCTTTTAAAGGTGAGGTAATGGTAATATGAACTATGTGACTTAAAAAAAAAAGAAATCAAATCTTAAAATTCTAGACTAAACCTTACTTTAAACCAGCAGGTTAGTCTGAGATCAAATCAGTCAAATCCATTTTAATGACTCAGTAATGAGTCATTGGAAACTTCCCATTCTGTCTGAGAGCTTCGTTCTTTGATGCTTCTGTCGTGATAATTGACCTGCACTGACTTCTCCTATTTTGCCTTAAGAAAAAAACTGCTGATTTCCAACAATCAAAATATGAATGATTGAAAAAGTTTAGACATTTTTTATTCTTGTTTCTGTTTCAAAGAGAAAAGAGATCTGGTAGAAGTGTCCGATTCAGTAGTTATTGGCTGGTTGTCCTCAGACGCTCTCACTTAATCAGACGCTCTGCAGCTTCGATATTTAAGGTGACTGACTCTGGTTCACCTTGTTTAATGAGGTAAGGCTTTTTTCTGCACCTGGATCGCATCCTCTTTAATCCTTTAATTGATCAATAACACTGCTGGCTGTCTCTAAAAGTCAGAGTTCACTTTACTTGATTGCATTTCCTCCTGACTCATTTTGTTTTCCAGTGACTCTCACCTGGCGTGGAATCCACTCAGCGTCTATTTACAGTCTTGTTTAAGTCTTACATAAGGTGTTGATTCAGCTTTTGCCAAACATGCTTTTTGATAACAGAAATGGTGCTACACTAAGGGGCATTTGTAATTTCACATTTATCTTGGCTAATTTAGGATTGATACAGAGAAATGCATATTAGTTCTTCAGTCTAAAACAAACAGCTTTTTTCTTTTACCTCCATGCACAAAGAAGGAAAAGGCTCGATAAAATGAGGCAGCCTTTTGTTTTGGAATCTGAAAGAGAAATCTTCCTCTTCCCCTCAGATTCCTTTCTGCAGGCCAACTCCCAAACCAGAGTTCATGAGGTCCAGTTTCTCTTCGAGGAGGGGTTGGCATCCGAAGCGCTTGTCCTCAATTACAAGAATGAACCGATCCCTCAAAGGCTTTTCTTTTCCAAGAAAACCCGCAAACATAGCCAATATGTAATATGGTCCTTAATATGAGAGGAGCACTCTGCTGTTGTCAGACCTCCTATTTTCATCCAGGGGTGTAATTTGGAGATATTGAGTTTTTTTAGCCTATGCCTTTGACAAATCCTCCTCCAGTTGTACGGGGAACTGCTGTGAAGGGTCAAAGAGAAGCCATGCTGGAGATGTAAAAAGAAAAGCAGCTGCTCCAGGCTTTCTTCTCTTCATTTATCAACAAGTTTAATAAAACTGAAGGAATGACTCAGCTGACCTCGTATGCCTGGTACAGCTAATAAATGAGCCCAGCAGCTTGCGATCATAACAGCGGTTCTGCTCTGAAGTGGTGCACTGCCAGACTTCTTTGGTAATTTATGCACATCTTCTCCTGACACATTATTGGCCGAGCCGGCAGATGGTGGATTTGAGTGTGAGGGATGGACAGAACAGCTGTGGGTTTCCGCTACAGGAAAGCCAAGTTTACTTTTGTCCTTTTCTTGAGAGCAGGATCCTCAAAATGTTTCATCCTCTGTTTTCGACCAAACCAGAGCTTTTGTCTGTTGGCTACGCTGTGGGGGCGACAGTTTCAGTTTATCAACCATTTGTTGGTTTGTCCACATGGTTTAAATGCCAAGTATCTGATGCGTTCATATCGGCCTTTGAATGATTATTAGATACTTTTTACTCATTTCCTCTTATCTTCATCCTACTCCACGCAACTTTTTGCCTTATTTGTTGTTAAAAACTGCTGAGTCCAGAAAAATATGGTATTTCTAAATATTGAGGGACAAAAATGATGCCTAAATTGCTTAAAAGAGTAAAAAGAAATCTACCAAAGAGGTAAGATAAGTGTACCTTTTAGTTTCTTGTATTAACACATTCTTTTTAAAAGAAACTCTTTCTTGCTCTCTACAAACTAATCAAGCGCCATTTTTGCCTTCTAACAACTTATATTGCTAAATATGCATTGTGACTAAAATTAAGACATCACAATTTCTTAAATTCTAGTTTTTGTAGTTTGGTACTGTTTAAAAGTTTGCAACGAGATGGATTTCAACCAATGAATAGATTAATCTAGATTGAGATGAATGGACAGCTATACTCGTATTAAAAGGTGTAAAATCCTAAAAATCTTCAATGGACCTAAAAATAGTTGAAATTTGTTACTTGTCTTGATTTTACATTTCCATTGGCAGCGTAATGTTATACTCAGTTTGTGTTGAAATGGTTAAGTTGTTGTCAAGCTGTGGTCTTAAAGCACTGTATGAATACAGACACAGGAGCTTGCTGAACTGTTATTCCTTTTGACTGTTTTCAACATCGTCGGCGGTTTCAGAGCTCTTATTGGTGATGTATCAATGAGGAGGCCACATCAGTGCAGAGTGAGAACATGATAGAGCTTAAAAGTGGTTTAAAGGGGGAGGACAGCGCCTGTGGAGGCTTTATGATTCAGAACTTCAGTGAACAGATGAGAGCACGGATGTCTCTTGTGTGTTTAACATGTGTGCGGTAAATCCTGTGATGCTGTCAGCTTGGTGACACACTAAAGGAAACACTCACAGGAACTCTGAGCGTGTCCCGATAGCTGAGGTTGGAACATCCAGATTTCTGCATTGTGATGTGCAGATGTAATCATCCTCTGACACGCAAAAGGGATCATTCTGTGGCATAAAGTGATTATATGCCGTGACTGGAATTTAGCGTATACTTTGCAGCTAAAACAGGTCATCTGCTCCGCACATGGCACCTCGTGGAGATGATTTTTCAGGAGGTTGAAAAAGACAGAGAGGGGTGCAGATTTAAAACCAGGCTGAGTGGCTCTCTTGGCTCAGAGCACACACTTTGAAAAGAAACAGGAGGGAGATTGAAAGATAGTTGAATAGGAGTAGGAGTGGGAATTCTTTCGGTTAAATATTTAGGCTACTGCAGAGCGGGATGGAAGAGGAACTGGATGAAGAGGAAGATGAAAGGGACAGGCGTATCCATGCCATGTGCAGCGTGGTGTTTACCCTGTGGATAAACGCAAGCAATCACTCAGTTTAAACCTGTTTGTGCCAAAAAATGAAGCACAGTTGGGAACACAAATATGGGGAGTAAAAAGTATTTTCAAGTGTGCCTCAGAAAAGATTTAAATAAATATAGGCAAATGAGCATTTCTGTAGAGATTGACTGTGAATTTGCATTAAAGAGCCAAAGTAGAGGTGTGACAAATTCTAGATGAGTCTTGAAAAGGAGTAAAGTCCTCTGATTATTCAGTGTGACAACAAAAAAAGATCCAAGTCTGACCCTTTGGAAAGACGAGTGAAACAACTTACTTGCAGGTCATCATTCTGATAATCCACTTCTGGATTGATCAGGAAACAAAGAAAGGATTAGAAATTAGACTTGTTGACATGTCAGCCTGTCAGAATTTCATTACCCTGTCCGCACCTCTGTTTATCTGATAAGTTGGAGTGCTGTGTCTTGAACACGTGCTCCTGAGAAGGATTAATGAAGGAGGGCAGGCAGGGAGATGAAAATCCTCTGTTCATGCAGTCAGGAATGCATGATCCACACTGGGTTCACCCTGCACCACAGACATGCTGTCTACTCATGTATTAATCATCATTAGACCAAGATGAACCTCCAAACCTTTGTGTGTGCATGTTTTGGCTTTCCACTCTGTATATGGACAGACTGGATTCTCGTAAACTTGATCACTACTGGCATGACTATTTTTGGCCTTTAATTGCATCTTTGTGCCTGTTGTGGATCAGTAAAGTGTTTTTCACTTTGGCACACAGATGCAGACAACTAGTCTCCTCCCAAGGCTGCAAGCCCAGTGCGGGTCCAGAGTCTACACAGCAAGATTACAGAGTGGACGCTGACAGTACATGAGCCGAGACGACCGGAGCTTCAACGCAACAGTTTCAAATTGAACAAGCTTCATGTCAGACCTAACAAAACCCAAAGGCCACATCTAAGTACCCTGAGAATCTTTAAACCCAGCAGAAAAGCCTCAACCCATTTAGAAAAGAGCTTCATTCTTTGCCGTGCGGTTCTGTTAAATCAGGCAGAAGGGTGCCAATTTAGACCGTACATGTAATTGCATATGAGTGCATCTTTATGTGTTTACATGAGAGAGTGAACAGAGCCAAGCTGGCCACAAGGTCCAACCAAGTTAAGGATGTAACGGACTTTGTCTACGAGGAGGAACTCTTGAGGTCACTGGGTTGGTAGGAAAACAAAGAAGCCAGCAGCGCCTTTGCCCTCAGCCATGGAGAGCATTACTAAAGAATCTAAGCCTGCACAAGTGAACATCACAGAGCTCTGATCTGGCTTGTTCCAGTGTGCTGAAAGACTTTAATCTCTCAGCCTCTTCTGCACTAGCTGTAAATCCTCATCACTTTTACATTAGAGGGATTCTTGGAGGCACAGATATTTCTGCAGGGTAGCCTCAGCCCAGACTACCAATTTGGTGAGAGCTGTAGAAAATAAATCTTTACATGGGCATTTATCTGAAACTCAAGGGTTTAGTGCACCAACCTCTCTCTGTCCTGCTCCAGTAGAGCGGTCAGGAAGCTGCTCTTCTGGATTGAAGCCCTGTGGCTCTTCTCTTGCTCCTCTAGCTTGCATAGAGCGCTGCTGTGAGATCGAGATACCTCCAGGAAGTGCTCCAGCATCTGGTCGGATGAACGCTTCTGGACTTTTACAAAGTGGTTGAACTGAGGGTGAAAGAGAAAAAGGCATGGAGACACGGAGGGATGGCAAAATAGTTTGTAAACTCAGTTCGCAGTAGTCTTCAATTCCCCCTTGTTTGCTCCTGAAATCTAGTCCCAAACAACAACACTCATTATGATTAGGAAATAAGCTACTGCTTTTGCTCTGATTGGTCTAATGAGGACAATAATTGGAAGTAGTCATGTTGGCGATGTCTTCCAGATAGGCATATGAAGACGTCTGGAGTAATAGAGAAAAAATGACTTAACTTTCCTTGAGTTTACAAATTTTAAATCCCAGCTGAAGCATAATAACACCTGTAGTGCAAATAACAAACGTGTGCAACGAAGCAGCAGTAATACATGCTCTGTTGTAAGACACTAATGTATTCTCCTCATTAAGTTAGATCATCTACCCCATATGGTGTCTATTTTCTCTCCATCTACTGTTGGTACCTCAGCAATTGGATTTTTGTACACATCGTGCAGGGGGTCCCGCTCAGCTCGGAGGGAGTCTCTCTTCAGGGCACGGAGCACCTTTTCTGGTCCACAGAAACCATACTGCGCCCTCAGAAGAGCTAGATCCGTCTTCTCTGATTTCAGGACAGCGATTACCTCATCTCTGGCCTGGAGAGACGAACAGTCGCACATTTATAGTCAGTGTTTCATGGACGCTACAGGTAGAGATGCTGTCTTCTGTCTTTTGAATAAAAAAATACATGTACCTGTAGCTCCCCTTCCAGAATACTGAGCAGAAACAGCAAGTCATCCCGGGACAACTCATCTCTTCTGCGTCTGCTGTCCCACCTTGCACGCTTGTCTCGCATTTTGGTGCTTGGGTCATCCACTTTTTGGTTTTGATGGCTGAATTGGGATAAAAGAAGACTCTGAATTGTGTTTCTTCACTTCCCCTTATGATTCTTAGAAACTGTTTTGCCCTTTCTCAAGTGGTTCTGAGTCCACCTACAAGAAACAGGACAATGACAAATGATTGGTGGTGGACAAGTAATAAAGATGTTTCTTTCAACCGAAGAGGCCAAACAGGGTCAGGCAATTTATCTCTTCAGCACAAGTGGCTATTGTTTGGCTAAAATCAGAGATGCTGATGCAGATTATATAAGCCAGTATTGGCTAATCCAGAGTCAGAGGCCTCTTGTCATAACAGTTAGCATTAGCAAAACGGATCGGCCTGCAGCTGGCACCACTTTGTGTGAGGCTTATGTCATCTCACATTCTTACTCTTAGCACATTTACAGCAATCAGTGTCGTCCTGGCATCTAAAGAGTCGGCCGTTGATTACTGACCACATGAGAGCAAGATGTGTGTGTCGCAAGAGCATGTGTGAGTGCTGCTGAAGCAAATCACATCGACTAAACAGTGTCTGAAGATCTCTCCTCCCAGAGACAGAAAGCAAGCAGGTTCCTATTAGTGAAGGATGAGGTAACCTCTCTGCTGCTCTGCTTCAAACTCTCACAGTGGCCGGGAACGCCTTTTATTCCCTCGTCGTTGGTCAAGTTTCATTAGATAAGTAACTGTGGGCACTTGTGTTTCTCATTTGGTGGAAATTGCAAAAAGCAATCAGGGAAACTATCAACTGTTATGTCTAGAGGTCTTATTTTACTGAGGTTGTTGTAAGATGGTGATTAAGACCTCCTCAGAGCTTTTACTGCTGTTGTTAGAAATACCGTTACCAAACAGGAAAGCAGCAATACTTTCCCCTCTCCCTCCCTCCTCTTCCGCAGCATCTGCTTGTTGTCATCAAGGCCTCAGATCAACCTTGAGTGCCTCTAAACAACACTGGTTCATACAGATCACACATTGTGCAAGACAAACAGAACTGTAGCTTTAAGAATGTTTGTAAGCTTTCATAATAGATTGTGTCTTCATTGAGAAAAACATTTTCTCTTCGTCTCTGTGAAGAAAGAGACTGATGATGTAGACCTCCATCCCTTCCTCTTGAACTGCTCTCAGTATCAATCAGGAGAACAGATGAGGCTGTCTCAGCTGTCCCTGTGTTTCTACTCCTGCCTTTATTCACCGACACAAGTCATCTTTTTCGTCGGGTCACCTTGAAGACTTACCAAAACACCACGCTCCACTTCCCAGTAAAAGTACGGAAACTCATAATGATCTCTTCATTTGGTGTTCTCTGCCTGGAGGAGTCCAGATTCAGAGGCAGAAAATGGTTGTGGCTTTGGATCAAACAAACCTTTTTAAGCTTTGATTGGTTTAGCCTGGGGTTAGTCAAGATGACAGCATGCAATAGAGTTGATGTTATTCAGCACTCATGTTTTCTGTGGTGGCCTACTCACTTCTTCAGAAATACCCAGAGAGACTATTTTTACTAAAGACTTCAAGCCTGGTCGATGATTTCTGACTTTTTGCAAACTCAACACTCGATGCTGGTGCCCCGCTGTTCCTGTTTCTTTGAGAGAAAATAATCTTAAACCTTCTTTTTTTTTTTTTCTTGTTTTTTGTTTTTTTTCCCTTTGTATTTAGGGGTACCTGGTTTTTAGGGATGGGTCAATATGCTTTTCTCCTGATTTGATTCTTTTACAATTTTGGGGTGACGATTCGATTCTTTGATATTTCCTATTTGTGCAATTTTTAGTTTGCTTTTTTAACACCTGACCATGTGAAAAAGTTAGATAATGATGATAATGTCAACAGACTATATCAGGAGCCATATTTTCCCCAAAAAATGCACATCATGTGAGTCAGAGAGAAATATTTTACCCTCTGTTGGAAAAAAGCAGGAACTTTTTCCAGCCTAGCTTATAACAAATACTAAAATTGAGGATTTAAATTTTTTGAAAAAATGTATCAAAAATCCTGATATGAAAATTATGAAACAAAAAAACTGATACTTATGGGAATTCTTTTTTTTTTCTCCCACCCTGCTGTTATTCTGCTTTCCCATATTTTAAACAGCTCAAGATTTCCACAAGATCTTGCTGAATTTATGAAGTAATCACAGAGAAGGATCTCCTTACTAGATCATGACAGGTTTAAAATACTAAGGTCTGCCCCTGACTGGCTCGAGAAGGCCAGCCAACCAGAGGAAAGAGGGTTTGTGGAGACAGCAGCTAAACTGAAGAGTTTTAGACAGAGGCCGAAATAAGTGTAATCTAAAACACCAGAAGAAAAATAAAGATTTTTATGGGCTTTAAAATTTGAACCATAATGAGCTACTATGGGGGCACCAGAGGGACAGAATAAAACCTAAAAAGAACAGCACTCCTCTTTAAGCTCGTATTTGTTAAGTCTTAGGTTAATTGAATGACGACATGCAGGCTGATGTGAGTTGTTAATCGTATTTTCTGCAGTAGCCTGGAGGCTGTCTTTGGATGCGAGTTTGGAGCCAACACAAATTTATTATCTAGTGGAGCCGTTAATAAGAGCAGTCGAGCCAAGACGTGTGCCTGTGTCATTGGCCTTTAATTGACTAATACTGATGAGGTCTGAACACCTAGCACACATACACACACACACACACACTCACACTCATGATAACATGAGTCATGATATTAGATTTTTAGTGTGGTCATAGTGTCTAGACAAGCACATGAATCCTGGTGCCTCAGCACACTCCCACACGATGCTAGCATGTGAAAATGCCTCCAAACATGAGTCCTGGCTCAGATCCACAGTCAGCCTCAATAATAGTTGCCAGGGTTGCCCCCGTGGGGACCCTCCTCTGGCAGGCCAGCTGGCAGCCGCACATGTGGCTGGCCGCCTCTGTTTATTTATCTGAACACCACCCAGGGCAGCCAGCGTTCCTGCATCACTCCTGCCTAAAGGCCACGGGCTGCCCTCAGAATAAACCAATAACACTTACTCTCACTCACTGCAAACCTGCTCTACAAATACACACAGGTGGCTTCTGAAACAGCAGTTAGATGGAGGTAAAGTACAGGCACTGGCTGGTTTAAAAAGTTTGATTAAAAGTTTCTTTTCATATGTCTTCTTCTTTAACTTTTTGTTTCACAGCTACCACTGTCTCCTGACTTGCACTAAAGTGTGACTCAAAAAAACATAAAGAGACAGTTTCAAAAGAGAGAAACGTGATAAGTTTCTATCTAAGTTGTTTTCACAAGTCTATTTTATTGTGGCCGTGGAGGTGAAAGTGTCTTTGTCTTCTGTAATCTGCATAATTCAGCCACAAAAAGGATTTAGATTCAATCCCATAGGTACAATAGGATCAGCCAAATGGGAAAGGAAGGTGACACAGGGCTGCTGGGAGAACATAGCTGAAGTGTCACCGCCCTGGAGAGTTTGAAATGCTTTAAGTGATGAATAAATGTGTTAAATAAATAAGAAAAGTCAAAGTGTTTACAGGTAAATCTGTGAGGAGAAGTTGTGATACAGCATGATAGGAAGGGTTCGCTAATTCACTTAACAAAGAAAGAATCCAGGGTTAACTGAACCAATTTTGCCATCTCATAAATTCATTTATGTATGAGGAGATGTAGAGCTTTTTTTTTCATCTCCCTGAAGACCAAATAACCTTGTCTGTGGCCCCCAGGTGATTTTGAAACCCCTGCACCCGTCCCCTATGAGCCCCTCATATCCACTTTATATCCACCTGTCATGGGCGGCTGGCTTTGTCTGTCCCCTGCAGTCTTCCCTGGCCTCCAGTTTGGCTGATGTATGTTATGGCTCCAGCACAGGACTGCAGGCATGTCTGGTCAGAGTGTTCTTAACTGAAAAATGATATAGCTGTGATGCCAGCAGCGAGAGAGGAGGAGATGTTGAACAGCCTATAAATGTATTTTGTCATTAAAAATGCTTTGGTGCTTCGCTTGTTGCTCTTTATGATTATGAGTGTGGTTAGGCCAAACGCACTGCTAAATGCTTCATACTAATGACTTCAGCATAAACCCCCTTCACTGCAACTGGTGAAATGATTCTCTCTAATGACTCTGGGCTCTGTTTAAAGTGTTAGACTGTTGCGTTTTCATGGCCGGGCACTTAAAGAGAGTTTAGAGTTGACTGTCATCACAGCTCAGTGCTACTGCAGCATTTTGTTAGAATTTGGTGGAAAAAATAAATACATTATGTGTCCTTTCTTGTTGTAGATGGGGTAAAATAATGCTTTTGGTGTCCTGTTCTTACACATTCATTTATAATATTTATAATGTAAATATAAAGTAAATAAAATATAGTGGTAAAGAAAATTGTGTACATCTTTGGATGATTTAAAGGTTTAGCATAGCACTAAGTAGGCCTGCACAATATTTTGTTTGTACATCGCCATCACAATATGCATATGCACAATAGTCACATCGCGTGTGATGTGACAACCGCATTTCCCCCATTTATTGGAAAAGTGGAAAAAATGCAACTGAAATTGAAACCTATTCTATTTTGTACAGAGACATGGCCTCCTAAATCCCTTTCATATACAGCAATCTTCATTGTTCACAGATAAACCCCCTTAGCCTGGATTAAACTGTATTATAGGAATACAATGGTGTCATTGTGGGTCAACCAAATTCCTCCCAAACAGCTATTCTAGTCATCTAGTGAAAATTCTTCTATCTTTAATAATGCAATATATATCGCAAACCCCCCAAAAATCGCAATGTCAGTTTTTTCCAGTATCGTGCAGCCCTAGCACTAAGGTACTAAGTCAAGCTTGGTCTTTGCTGCTGCTCTCCCTGCCTTGGATTTCTATTTTTGCACACGAAAGAGAAGAGCGGTGTGCTCTCCCTGCATCAGGCTTATCCATTCCTTGTAAACATGTGCAAGGGCAGGGACATCCCATAACAGAGCTATGCTCCCAAAGTTAACTTTTGGCATGCATGTTATTAATTCTTTCGACTGAAACACAGTCATTCATCACACCTGGCAGATTCTTTTTGTGTTGAATTTAACCAAAAAACAATGTTTGAGCGTTGCCTTTTTTAACTTTAACTGGCTTTGAAAATGTTTAATGTGATATGTGCTCAAGGGTGTTAAGACTCCTGAAAAGTTTTTGTCAAAAGAGTGATAACCTTTTAGTCAGTAGAAGTTGTTTGACCCTTTCTGGCGAACAATCTTCGAATTACTTTAGAAGCCATGTTTTTCTTTTGGTGTTGGTTGTTGAACTCAAAAGAAACGGTCCAGCTGCGCCAAACGGTTTAAACAGCATGAGGTAATGCTGTGCTGGGATTTTTATATTACTGGCGTTGGATTAAACCATTTCTGTTTCGTCCATAAAGTTTTGACAGTTGACATTACACTCACGTCTTAATGAGTTTTGCTTTCTCTCCAAAACAATGTGCTTTTGTGTTTTTTTTACTTGGCTCTCTTCTTGTTGTAGGTGGTCTGTCCTACATTCTAGTAACAACGGTCTATAAATCACACTGTAACCATAGTTGTGCAAAGCCAAACAAGCCCATTTGGTGGTCAGTGATGTAATGAAATATGGTCTGCATTGTTTTGAGATGATGTAAGCTTCGTCCACTCGGGGTTGTTTTGTTGAGCAGGGCTTCTTTGACAGAAAAGAAGGATGAAGATGTGAAATTCTACTGTTGGATGTTGATTTTGTGTCCACTGGTGCCTCTGCTTCACTCTCACATTTAACCCCCGAGCGCACGGATATCAGATGCTAGCTTTCACGTGTGTTATATTGGATCATGGTGATTGATAGAGAGCTGTATTACAAATATCATCCAGATATCTTCTGTGTGGGGATTTAGCAAAGCGCAGCGGGGGGGAGTGGATGAGGAGACAAGGATTAATCTGTAAGGAGCAGAGCAGAGCTGCAAGGCTAACAGCAGTAAGCCTGAATGGTAACCATCCAACAGTACAAGGATCCACATTATGTAAGTTCAATATGCTGTCAGGGCAAGGTTGAACAAGAGTCTCCTCCTTTGGTTCCTTTGAAGGCTTAAAAGCTTTGTCTTCTTACCTCAGCATGTCTGTGATTAACATCGCCTGCAGCTTCAATCAGAGTCCTCCGGCCAGGAGTCATTCACCTGAAAGTCAGCGTCTAATTTTAGGGATCTAACCACACCAGCCTGTGACAGGGAGAGTTTCCAGGTTTCCATTAGGAACCATGTTCAGAAATTAGGGCCCCATTTTCCCTCAAGGTCCCGACCTCTTTAAAAAGGATTAAAGAAGATACGGCACAAGAAACATGTTTTAGATATTACATCAGTGAAATGAAGAGCTGTGAATGTGATTAAATAAGGGTTGGTGGAAAAACAAGACAGTGAATAACAATTACATGTAAGTTTAAAAATGAGTAAAGCATTAGAAAAAGTTCTCAAATGACCAAGACTGTTTCTTGTACTGGTATAGATTTGTTCAAACTTCTTTTATTTTAACACCTTTCCATTATATCTGTGTTTCAAAACCATTCAAAAACTTTGCCGACCAAAAATGGTAACCACACTTTGATTTCCTACAATAGAACTGCCACCAGGTCACCACTCAATATCTTTTACAAATCAGACTCTAAAGATCAGATAATCTGAAGACTCTTATCTGAAGGAGTAACAGAAAAGAGCAAAAAGTGAAACTCTTCAGTGCTTTAGACTTTATTGTGTTGTAAAAAAAAAAAAAAAAGCACAGAAGGACCCAAGTGAGAGCATTAAATGTGGTTTTATCAAGCTGAACTTCAGGTCAACTCAAACTACCTGCATAAAATCCAAACAGTTAATGCTTGAACCTCTGGTTATATGCAGCTGTTCCTTATTCCAGTAAATTTGCTGCAACATCAGGAGGTTGAATGGTGCATATATTGGGAGAATTAAAACTTTTGAGTTGGATGATGTACATGAGAACTAGAGATTTTTTGTCGTACACCATATCCATTTCATTAAAATAATAATGAAGTTGCAAGAATCTGAAATAGGTAATCCTTGAAGGGCTAACTCTGCACACAGTACCCCTCCTGCTGGCAACACTCTACATTACACTTCAACAAGTTATTGGGCAGAAATCACTTATACCCCACTCTACCCCGATCTGCGTGAAAGTTTCTAAGGAACAACATGTTCATAACACTTGTGTTGTCCATTTCTTAATAATTTCAAACCACATCAGTGTTTCTCTCTGCAGGCCTCAGAGATCCTTTTACAGCCTGTGCCTGCACCCTAAAGTCCTTATTGATTTAACAAAATACATGCTCAAGCTGTGGCTTTGTTTAGGACTGCCACATACACTATCCCCCCAGACCGCTCCCAGGAACAGGCCCTGATATGTCTTTAGATGAGGTATTGATTCTGCAAAAAAACGCTGACATGATTTCATTTAGTGTTGATTTTATTGAAAGGAGCACAAAGAGTATTATGCCTCTATGAGTCGTGTAGACGGGAAGCACTCCCACCCTTAAAGTGAATAACCAAATCTTAACACTACTCGTCTGGAACTGAAACAATCAATCGTTTCCTGAAACCAGTCGATTGATTCTTATCACATCCAGTCAGAGTCATGGTCCGTCCATTAAAACCAGTCACCTCTATTGATCGGCTGTTGAAGATGACCATTTCCTGACATCTGATGCCTCTCATAGAGGTCCACATTCATTGATCTGTGGTTACGTGAGCCCATCTGAAGAGAAACTTTCTGCTGACTTCAACATCTTGCTGTTAAACAATTTAATCACAAGCACTAAAATGTTTTTCTTTAATCTGATCTGGTATTTCTTGACCAGATCTCAGCTTTTTCCTAAAGTGTCCCATCTCTAAAGATATAAAGCTGCGTCTGTGGCTTGCCATTAAAAAACATTTGACTGGAATGATTACACAGGTTGTCAGAGTTGTTGGCATTAAATCCACATTTACTAAGCTTTATGTCTCACTTCAATCCCTCATAACAGTTCAGGTTGACTCATCATCCTCCGCTCAGTGTGATCACCATTAGATGTGTATTCTGTGAATAATAAATCATAGAAATATGCCTCCTGATATGAATTTTTAAACCTTTTTTATCACGTCAGATGCTAATTAGAGACAGATTGCAGCTGCAGATTGGGTGACTTTACATAAATTGGGCCCGCGGGCTGCTGTAACTTCAGAGCTCCTCCAATAAATGTTGCGTTTAGACACATATAAAGGATGGACAGCACAGCCAGTCATCAGTCACTCTCTGTAAGGCTTTTTTTTACCTTTATATTAATCAAATAACTAACAATATGCAATAAAACATTTGGAGTGAAAGTGAAATAACTCACCTGCAGGAGCATAGGTGGACCTGGACCACTCACAGGCGGTTCATAGTGCTCAAATTTGCTTGGATATGATCCGTTTTTCTCATTAGGAAGTCCTCACCTCTCACGGTCCAGCAGGCGAGTGAGAAAGGATGAGTACAAGGAGAGATATTTTTGCTCAGGTGGATCAATAATGGGGTTGGTCTTTCACATAAAGATCGTATGTCTGGACATTTGGCTGCAACAAATCAGGATGGAGGTGTTTGATTGATGATGGAGGGCAGGGGTGTGGATGAGGAGTGATGGGCAGAAAAAGACCTGTAAGGGCTTTCATTTGTTCATTTTTTCATTTCTGGTCCAAAGAGAGAGTGAAAGGATTGTGTGATGGAAGATCAGGTGACAAGTCCAGCATTCGGGTGTTGTTAATCATAAAATGAAATCTTTTCAAGTGTTTTTATCTTGTTTCGAGTAAAAATTGTCTTGTTTTACTTGATATGAGCCACATTCAATTTATCAGTTCAAAAAAACATCTTGTTTTAAGTTATTTAAAGGCAAATTATGAGGTCTGAATTGCTTGTAACAAGTAAAAAAATCTGCCAATGGAACAAAAACAAAATGGTTCGAAATTGCTTGAAACTAGAATGATGTCTTAATACAAGTAACCTTTCTCTTGTTCCATTGGTAGATTTTTTTTTAGTTATTACAAGCAATTCCGACCTCATTTTTGTCTTTGAATTACTTAAAATAAGACATTTTCTGGACTGGTCAGGTGAATGTGGCTCATTTTAAGTCTAAAAAGACATGTTCTGCTAAAAATAAGACAAAAAACACTTGATAAGAATTCATTTTTTTCCACTGTGGGCTCTCATAGACCTGTTGGGTGCTTGTCAATGGGTTTTGGTGAGGGGTCCTGAAGAAGATTTTTGTCCTTGAACATTTCCAAACTCAAACTAGGGCTCTTTCAGATCCTTGTGACATATCTAATCCATGTCGACTCAATGAGCGATGGAAATGATGTCAGCCTGTCTGTTCTTTGTTACTGAAGGTCCACGGGGAGCATTACCAAAGCACTGGCATTAAAAAGTACATTCAGGAAGGACACTGCAGTGAAAACCACAGATTTATTACCCGTTCTATCTGGCATCTGTTTTGAAGTATTTTGAACAAGCATGCATATATGCCAGAGGGTCTGAGCGTGACCTCATAGCATGAGATGAGAGGTATGCTTGGAGAAGTGGTAGCAACAGAGGGGCTAAATATAACCAGATGCTTGGATTGAGCTTCGCTGTATTGTTGTTATCTCAGGGAAGGTTTGTGTTTTTCTGCTTTTTCTGGTCTGCCCTAAATATTTCACAGAGCAAATGCCAAATCTCTGGTTCAGAAGCCAAACTGTGGAAACAGATTCTCTCTCTTTGTAAGCTTGTTTCCATGGAGGGAGTATTTGTTTCTCCGATGGAGGTCAGGGGTATCTCTGATTTAAATTTCTTCTTTGTGTTACCTTATTCTTAGTTCTTCAAAAAATCCAAAATAATGAAGGTTGATTTGTCTTTTTTTCAGACCCATCTGAAGCAGAGGAGGAGGAACATCAAGAAAAGGAGCCGACACAGAAAACAAACACAAAATCAAAAGCACAGAAAAGGAAAACAGAAACAGAGGGACCAGTGAAGACAAAGAAGAAGAAACAACAGGTATTTTAGCTTTATATCTATTCATCGTAAACACTCACAGCTTTGAAATCATTAAAACATAATTTATAAGTGTTTTCCTGATTGTATTCCCTGTACACCTTGTTTTCACAGAAAGAGAGTGTTGTCCCTCAGAAGAAAGACCCTGCAGATGGAAAGTCACCTAAAGTCAAAAGAAAGAGAAAGGTGAGTGAGCTGACACCTGCTGGTGCAAAGAAGAACTGAATTTATTTTGTTGTTTTTCTGAATGTCACTCCTCATGACTTGGTTTTGGTTTCCAGAAGAAGACGATCACAGACGTCTTGTCCTCCTCAGAGCCGAAGCCAGGCTGTCCCGAGGACCTGCAGACCCTAGTCACAAAGTATTTCTCAGACAAGCGGTCTGTGATCGAGCAGGAGGAGCTGAAACTGTCCGGTGAGTCGTCTTCCCCTCCCTGAGCTCTGTCAATATGTGCTGATGTGTTGATTCACGAAGGTCACCGTCTGCCCTCCATCCTCCCACAGACTCCTCCTTCCTGTCCAGCAATGACCTCACACACAGTCTATCCTCGTATCTGAAACAAGGTGAGGGTCGTTTGAACTTCACATTTCTTTAGTTTACTTCTGAACGCACTTTTATTCTTCCTTCTCTTTTCTTTTTACTCCAAGTTTGCCCAAAGTGGGCGAAGGTTCAGAAGCAGCACACAGTAAAGAGCTCTGTGGTTCTGCTCATCATCTGCAGCTCTGCTCTCCGAACCATCGAGCTCATTAAGTAGGTGACCCACAAGTTTTCCTATGTTACAGCTTTTTGAATATTTTAACATGATTTTTTTTACCACTTTATTTTTGGCTTTTCAAATATAATCACACACATTCAACACTCAAATGAAAAACAAAAAAACAAGCAACTTAACAGAGGAAAAAAATGCAATGCAGCTGATTCCTGACAGTCTTCTTATAATACTTAGATGCTCAAATTTTCCTCTTACCTTTCCCTTACCAGTTCAACAAGCCCTTGTGTTTGGTATGGTTGTCACAAAATGAGTAATTTTAAAGAGTGGAAACCGGTTTCTCCGCCATGTTACAAAATGTGGTTGAATGTCATGGTTTCCTGTATATACTTGGAGGAAATCCGGTATACTTTGTCGGACACTCACCAAAGGTTTTTAGACATTTGAGGCCCCTTTATTGATATATCCAAAAGGACAGGTGGCAACCTCAGGACTAACTGCACTGAAATGTCCCCCCTTGTATCATATTCTATACCTGGTGCTTTGAACAATTACACTTTGATACTTAGACTCTCCCCAACCTTTTTTGTTTACGGTCTCATGGGCTCAATGTCTGGCTTTATGGCCCTCTTTTGGACTCAGGTGTTAATGTATGGACTGACATGCCTATTTTTAATTGTTGGTGTTGACAAAATTTTTATTCCTCTTCTCCACAGACAGCTCACAACCTTCAAGGGTGAAGCCAAAGCTCTAAAACTTTTTGCAAAACACATTAAGGTATGTGAGAGGACAGCGCATCATTGCAGCACATCTCTTCTTCCTCCTCCCCTCCTCATCCTCTTCCTTCTGTGTACAGGTAGAAGAGCAGGTGAAGCTGCTGCAGAAAGGAGTCACACACATCGGAGTGGGGACACCTGGAAGGATATGTGCGCTCATTGAGAAAGGTAAACATTGACTCCTAATATTTGCCTGAGGAGGATTTGAGGTCTTATTTCTCAGTGTAAACTCTTCCTTTTCCTCCAGAGGGTTTAAATCTGTGTGCGCTAAGATATTTGGTTCTGGACTGGAACTGGAGGGATCAGAAGCTACGGAGGATGGTTGATATTCCTGAGGTAAGATGCTGCCCCCTGCTGCCCAGAGGTAGCCTCCGAGAACCAGATATTTAAAACCTTGTTTCATATCATTTGTAGATAATACAGTTTCTTTCCCTCAAAAATATTCTTCTACTTTTTCTTCCTCTACTTTCATTGTTTTTAGATGAAGTAAAATGTGCAGCCTGTACACAAATCTAAACCTTTAGCTCAAAGTTTTGAATCCTGCCTTTTCACGGCTCTGCTATACTTGTCCTTTCAGATCAAACTGGACTTCATGAATCTGCTGGAGAGCGGGATCCTGAGTGGATGTAAAGAAGGAAAAATCAAAATCGGACTCTTTTAGCTCAGCAGATCTCAGTTTAGAGCTCCAAACTGGTGTTCATCTCCTCTTTCTGTTTGTTTTCTTTAAAGTTGAGTAAAATCTGCACCCTGCTCTCTCCAATATTTGCAGTTTGTGGGATATATGTGCTGTCGTTTGTCCTCTCTTGTAGCCTCCAGTGTGATGGATTGAATAAACAGCCTCAGAATGAAACCAGCGTCCCTCTGTTTGTGTCATCCCATCATGGGAAGTCCCTCCCTCTGAGAGATGTGAGGTCATGAGTTTACTTACTTAAGAGGAAGTCCCATTTGTCAAAACAACCTTTGATAGAGTGTTCAAAAGCTGCATGAGGGGGGGCTGAGAAACAAATTCCCACCAATCAGAGCAAGCATTTCAAATACTCTTCCTTTGATTTAGAAAAAGAGGAACTGTTTTTTCCTGTATGAGTTTAGAAAACGTTATCACAATGACAAACAGCGGTAACAGAAAGTAGAAAGAGGTAGTTAAGCAAAGGATTGTAGTTAATAAGTAACAGACCACAGCAGCCTTCCTGCTCTGCAAGGCCTGCTGGGAAAGCCTCTTGGCAAGCAGAGTGTTGCGTGTGTGTGCAGGGAGATACTACTGAAGTCCAAAACAGGAAGAGAAGATAGCGCAGCGAGCACTCTCTCATACTTCTCGGCACTCCGGCTGTCAGACTTCTTCGTTTATCCTCTGAAGGTCTCCCTTTCATGGGGAAAGTGAAGGAAAAGTCTGGGCCCCTGGCTCGGCGGCCGGATAACTCTGCCTTCAAACAGCAGAGGCTGCCTGCCTGGTCCCCCATGCTAACCGCTAACACTGTGCTGCCCTTCTTCTACTTCATGGCTCTGATATGTCTGCTGCTGGGGGTCTGGCTGCTTCTCACAGTGCAGAGCACACAGGAAATAAAGGTGAGTGTGTTCCTTAGAATTTCAGCTGCATTTCTTTATCATGTATGTAAAAAAAAAAACAGTGGTCAAACACTCAAAGTGTACACTTTAGAGAGGACAGAGTGAGGAAGTCACTGAATGCCCTTGTGTGCAATAAAAAAAGGGAGTGACAAAGCGGGGAAAGATCCAAGGTTGCATTCAGAGCTGGTAAACAGGAACTGTTCCTTCACTGACTCTCTCCCTTGTCCTCTCAGCTGGACTACACAGAGGCCGGAACGTGTGATATATGCTTTGAAAAACGGAAAAATGTGAGCAACGCTGATCAGCCCTGCACCTGCACCGTGATGTTTCCTGTTGAGAAAGCACTCAAGGTAACTTTCTATGTGTTTCACAACAAAAGATTGACTCATGCCAGTAAGTCACAGTTAACTCACCAATAAAATGTTGACGTTTATCCTTCAGGGAGACGTCTTCTTCTACTACGGCCTCCGAAACTTCCATCAGAACCTCAGGAGGTACATGGACTCCAGAGATGATGGGCAGATGGTCGGAAGATTAACACGGCTAAAGGTAGCTCCATGATATTACCAACAAACCCCCAATAATAGATCATGAAAACACTTTTTGAGTGCAACTTAACTCTGATAAAGTGTGCTGTGTGTGGATCTTATCTTTATCTTTAATCTGGATCTTCTATCTCCTCCTTATCTATGACCGTCATAAAATTTAGTTATCTAAATATGTCAACTATTTTACATCTTAAACCTAAGTAATCTACCTCTATCTCCATTAATCTGTCCAGAGCCCAAGCACGTACTGTCAGCCATTCTTAAACGACCACAAAGGTCGACCCATCGCCCCCTGTGGTGCCGTGGCGAACAGTATGTTCAACGGTGAGGATAACTCGCATCATCAAATACAACATTTATTTATTTTTTACTGACTTTTTATAACTCACACGTGTTCTTCAGACTCCTTCACTCTGACCTATCACAGCCCCAAGGGTCGCACCGCTCCTGTCCCTTTGTTACGAAAAGGCATCACTTGGTACACAGACAAAAACATCAAGTATCGCAACCCAAGGAAGGAGAACCTGACGCTGGCTGAAGTGTTTGAAGGTAATAAGAATAAGAATGTTACTTTGATATGAATTAAAGTTTTCAGTCAGATTTCTTACACCAGGTCTCATTTCAGGCACAGCAAAGCCTCCATACTGGAAGAACCATGTGTATGAGCTTGACACGCACGACCCAAACAACAATGGCTTCATCAACGACGACCTGATCATCTGGATGAGAGAGGCTGCGTTCCCCAACTTCAAGAAGCTCTACGGGGTTTTATACCGAAGCAACCAGCCGTTCACTAAAGGTCTGCCTGTAGGGAACTACAGCATCGACATTTCTTACAGTATCCTTTTAAAATCAATGGAGGAGTTAAAGACTTGATGTTTGTCCCACACAGTTCTGACCACATCCTGACCTCCAGATTTTAAAAACAACATAGGTGACGTTACATTGGTCATTATTTATAGTCTGAGGGTTAAACGTCCCATTGTCTGCATTCACTTCCTTTGTCTGTTAAAACATTCAAACACGCAGATGGTCAGGGTCTATTTAAAGCTCCTCTCTATGATCACCTATTTTTAGCCTTGACCTCCGCCTCCCCAGACTTCCCCACTAAGTACTTCCGAGGAAGAAAGGAAGTGGTCCTGACCACGCTGACCTGGTTTGGGGGTCAGAACCACTTCTTGCCCATCGCTTACCTTGTAACCAGCAGCCTGATCTTCCTGTTGGCCGTCCTCCTCACGGTGTTCTGGTGGAAATACGGAAAGAATGGGAAGAACATGGAGGAATGAGGAGTCAGGCCTCAGTCACGATGAGTAAAGGAAGATAAATTTGGGAAAATAGCAGCAGACTCATGATGTATCAGGTCTATCATCTGAAAAATAAGATCAGGAAAACATTTTTTAGCTTTAATTATGATGTCCTCCAAAAAGCCATGTAAGCACAGGCTGTAAGCTATTACTAACTGTTGATACTTGATGAACTTTTTTTTATTTTACACACTGTTTTAGTCATGTACTGTTCTTTTTTTGATGATCATATTTATGAGAAATCTTAAATTAGAAATTCAGAAAGACTTAAGTTTGTTTTTATATTTCAATTAAAGTGGAAAAAAGTATTTTGGGAACAGAAGTACTAAGATGCCTGCGAAATAACAGAATTGAAATATTGGGTTGCAGTAGCATGGTTTCAACCTGTAGAGGGCGATCGCTGGGGACATTTTTAACACAATTTGAGGAATTTTAACCCAAACTCTATCTTTGAGACTCAGATTGATCTACAACACTAATGAGTGGTCAGTTGAATACATTTTCTGTAAAAAAAATAAATAAATAAAAGAGGTGTGGGAGTTTGGCCACTTTTTACATTTTTTTCCAAGAGGGACATAATGTTTACAAATGTGTCCAGGTTAGAAGGTAAACACAGACCAACAGATGAGCATTTGTTGTCCTCAAATTGAACCCAATCATAAGAGCTGAAACTTACCAATTGAAAATGTTGGTTTTGTAAATAGTGCAATGATGAAATCTGTGAATTTATTGGTATCGAAATGTCTGGAAACAAACACACCTCAGCTGCACAAAATGCTTAACACAGATGTAAATATCTTTGTCTGACTTTGGCAGTTTCTCATCCTGTATTCATAAATGTTCTCTTAAAAAATAAAGACAAAAACAAGTCCCATTCTCTGTTTTCTTTTAAAAACTCTTTATTTCTCTATGTACAATCAGTGAGAGCCACATAAACACAACCCCTCTGTGAGCAGGGAGCACCAAACTGTGCACAAATGGCCTCAGTTATCGATCTGAACTGAAGCATGATAGGCAACAGCTGTGAGAAATGTATCCTCCTCCACCAAGGTGAGGATGCTCCCATGAAGTTCTTATCGTTCTCCCCTCTGCACTCCTGCCTCAGAGTGTTTGGTCAGATCAGTACCACAGGAGAGGAATGCAGTCTACTGGTGCTACAAATACATCCAACTATGACTAGACGCTGTATCAAAAACCAATCACAGACACAGACACACACAGCTCACCACACACACATGTACAGATTCTGATGCACATAGATAGAAGAGGAGAACAGAGACCAAACACCCTTTAAAACAGAAGACGATAGCCACGATGAACAATTCAAATAAAACCTAACAATCAGGACTTTGAAGTCATCACCTGTAACAGATTCACCTTTTCAACGCTTTCCTCTGTACCTTTACGCTAACTTTAAAAAACCTTAAGACTGCTGTCACACGTATTTCTAACATTGTTGGCACTAACGTGTAAGCTGGCTCTGTTACGTCACATAAAAATGAAACATTTGGTCAAAAAAAAGCGTCGACAAACCAGAAGAACATAAAGTTTTCACAACAGTGCAACCCGATTGATCTGTCCTGGAAGCAGTGAGAAGAGCGGTGGGCTGTTTTTAAAGTTTCTCCCTATCAGCAGGATGTGAATTAAAAATAAATAAATCATCTGAGAGCTCTAACAGGTTTGCAGTAATGGAATTTAAAGAACTATACACAATTTCAAGTCATGCTTTTAAAGAAATAAGACAAAAATGAGAATAAAAAAACGTACCAAAAGGTGGAATTCATGGACCGTGGGTGTGAATTACATGATTTGGTGTGTTGTTAATTCAATAAGAAAACCCTTTGATTGATGTAAAGGCACATTTAGTTGAGCCTGCTTCACTTTGTAACAGAACTAAACATGAAATAATGAAATCACAGTTTCACAGAATGCAAAATAAAACAACTTAGACTCACAGAACAGGGACACAGTCTCTCAAATAGTAGTCAGCTTTCTCTTTTTTATCCTCCCTCTGTTCATCCATTGTCTCCTCCTCCTAGGACAAACATTCATCGTTGTGGTTTCAGTGATAGGACTGTAATGGCACTACACAAGCAGATTGTGGCCATGCAGGAACATTAAGGCAATACAGACATCTCCAGATGAACCTAAAGCTAAGGCAGTGTTCATTCAAGGTTGAGGCCCCCGCAGAGAGCTCGCAGATCAACACCACATACATCCAGACACCTCAGCTCTGTCCTGTTGGTTTATTCTGAGGCACCTGATAGGTCAGATCCTCAGGGGGCGTTGCCTGTCCCGTGGCGTTCTTGGGTGTATCATAGGCAGACCTCCCTGAGTGGGCGCTGTCCGTCTGTGTGAGCAGGGAGGTCGCACCAGCACCCATGAAGCTGCACACGGTGGAGGCCTGGTTTAATGTGGAGTTCCCCGATGGATGGCAGCCCATGTCTACAATGATGGGGGTGGCGTATTCGGATCCAGAGGCAGGGACAGGTTCTGCATAGGCATGGTAGACGTCTGGAGAGATGGGGGCATCGTACAGGTCGGGGTCTGAGTACCCGGGGTCAGGACCCTCATCTGGTTTAAATGTAGAGCGTGCTCCTAATGTTTGTACACCACTGACCAGGGGCTGAGCGTACTCTGCAAAGAGACATGTCAGAGCTTCAGTCATGTTTAGAGTGGAAAAGAAACTGGATACAAGTGCTACGATCAAAGTGTTGCAATATCTGTAAACTAACCAAAATGTGTTCATTCTCTGAGGTTTACTGCTCTCATTGCATGCAATAAGTTAAATTTTGAGGTATGATGGAGCTCCCTGCTCTTCCACATACACACATGGAATACCAAAGTCACATGAGTATGCATGTAAAGCAAAGGCAGGGAGAGCTGCAGCAAAAACACGCTGAGGTGCCCCTTCCACACAGGCATTTCGAAGGGAAAGTGGCTCCCAGAGTCATATTTCCAGTGTTTTTAGATGAGAGTGGTCCTAACTGAAGTTTTTACATTAGAAAAAGTTGCAGAAAGTCCAAAGAGGTGTTGAAATAAATATTTTGAAAATTAGAAATCTTCTTTTGGATCCAGAAAGTTTGGGACATTTATCAAATAGAACAAATTAAATATCAATTAAGACTTTGAAAAGAAATTTTCATTATCAGATAGAGACCTGTACTGGCTTTACTGATTCAGTAGAGAGGGGTGTTAATTTTAGGGGCAGCCCAAGATCATACACCTCTTTCCAAGGGACTGAATTTGCGTCTGTACACATGATCTCTGAGTGCACAAGACTTTATTTCTTGATGAATACATTTTATTTATCTATTTCCCTTTTTTAAAAATGCATTTCTTTTTATTCCCTGCATGTCCTTCCTGCTTTTATGACCATATGTGTACTTGTTTGTCCATGTGTACTCTTTTGTGTATGTATATTCTTTGAAGTGGTCAATCTGGTTTATTTAAATTCAAATGTACAACTGTAGAAAGAAAAAGGAGTGAAGAAAGGGAAAAAAAAGAAATATGTACATATGTATATAGGTATGCGTATGAATGTATATATACACACGTTTGAGTATATACATATGTATGTGTATATATATATTTTGTGGACGAGAAAAATGAATAAAAACTAAGTTAAAAAAAAAAAGAAATCTTCTTTGAGTATAATAGTATAGTATATAAAGGCTGTGATACTGATTGGTATTCACCTGCAGGTTCAGCATGTACTCTGGGTACAGCTCCTCTCCCTGTGAGCCGGCCCACCTCACTGCTGCTGTACCGGACTGAATCTTCGGTCTCCACCATCTTTGAAGGAAGCAGCTGCTTCATGCTTTTCCACCAGTCTGTGAAGAAATTTATAAAGATGACCACAAAGTGTCACAGAGACAGGGGTAGAGGATCAACCTGTGATGGAGAAAGAGTTTGTACCTGTGCGGTCCCAGTGAGGGAGATCATACGTCCCTTCAGAGCTCTTTTTCCTGTGAGCGGAGAGAAATAAGCCATAAAAGGTGATTTTTTTTTAATGTTTCAGAGGGATCTTTTCAAAGTCGATGCTCACCTGTTCCTCCAGTGCAAGGCACAAACCATAATCACGATGAGAGCCGTCAGAGCCATGACCACGACAGGGACCAGAACTGCAGCCAGCGCCACATCTGACATAAAAAAACACAACTTATGACACTGATCGAGGAATCGGAGAAGCTTTTTAGAACCAAAATGAGTCTCACCTTTTCCGGTGTGAGGAGGCATGGTGGTGTTTCTGATGTCCGGGGTGTGCGTGGTTTGGCTGATGTGAGGTGGACGTTTTGTTCCTCTTGAGGGAGGAAAAGTACGTGAAGGGTTGATCATCCTTGGCCCTGGCTCGGTCCTCCTCACTGTCAAAAAGTCCCAACAAAGAAGTGAAGATGAAACAGCCTGCTGTAACTTCTTCTCTTTTTATCTACAAATCAACTAACTTTACTCCACCTGCTGGAATTTGGCAGCCGAGCAGCTCCAGCTTGAGGGCGATCCTCTGGTGCCATGAGGCTGGATTTATCCTCACAAACCTGGCTTCAATGGGAGGGATGAAGTTATTCCTCACTTCATGCAGGTAGTTGATGTTGCCCTGGAAAATCTACCATGAAATAAAAGAAGCACTCAATTATTCCTGCCAGAGCTTTAAACCCAGCAGCAGTAGCTTAGAGGAAGAAACATCAGCAGATATTCTTGTTTCAGACGCTGAACAAACACACTTTAAGCTATAAGCGGATTATTTTTTCAAACTTGGTGAGCTAATAACTTCACAATCAGAAGCAGAGAGGATCTCAGACTAACAACCCAGCCTCTAAATCCATATCCATTCATTATTAATACCCCAGTGTACTGACTCGTCCACCACAGCACTTAACTCAAACCACTGACTTCCCCCATTTCCTGCCTCAGCATCCCTCAGTCAATACCAGCTGCTATGGAAACAGCCAAAGTACGAGTCCCTGCAGGCTTCTAAAGTGACATTTTTCTCCATTTGCACTAATTTGGAGGCAAAGAAAACAGAAAAGGCTGTGATGCATCTCCTGGGTGAGGAGGTTTATTGATTCGGAGGCTGTGTTACCTTGTCTTGTGTTGAATTAGCTTCTCGGTAGTTGGACCACTGCTGGCCATTGTTACTGTACTGGACCCGGTAAGCTGAAACGTAGTACTGGTACTCTCTGAGGGTAGAGCCTGTGGTGATGATGCCTGAAAAAAACAGAAAGGAGTCCATGACGTACAGTTTAAAAACATCTCATAGTTAAAACTCAGTCAAGAAGTCTCCAGAGGCCGGAGCTGAATGCAAATGTTAGCATGAAGACTCTGGAAACATGCTGATGCAAGAGTATCAGAAACCAAGTTGAGCAGATTCTCAACAGATCGTCAGAGACTTATTGCTCTAATACTCAGGGCACAGACATTGAAGAGGAAGGTTTTTAGTGGCACTTCCTGTACCTGTGATTCTCTTCTCCCTCTTCAGATCAACCTGAAGCCACTGGTTTTGGTCGCTCTGCGAAGGCGCCCAGGGGAGCCCAGCCTTCTTTAGCCGAGCCCCCGACGGCGCCCACACGCTGTGCTGACCGATGATGTTGTTCCACTCCCACACTGAGGATGCAGACAGCTGAGTGTCTGCAACACCTCCAGATTCCAAACCCAGAGTCCCATAGCAGCCTGAAAGAACAACCAAAAACAGATAGCTTCAGAACTATCAACATCATCATCAAACACAGGGAAGAAAACACCTTAGGAAGCTAACAGCGATAAAGGAAACTTCATTACATGATGTTTTTAACAGGTGTGTGTTTATCAAATACTTCATTTAAAAGTTTTAGCCAGGTGACAAAACTATTAGCTTTGAAGTTTTAAACCATAAAATACTCTGTTCAGATTTTATGCTGCAGATACTTTAGGTATGAGCACAACAATATTTACGCTCTGTTATTAAAAATTACCATACTGATTGTACTAGAACATATACCATATTTTCCAGACTATAAGTTGCATCAGTCAAAAAATTTGTAATAAAAAAAATAAAAAAACATATATAATCTGCACTGGACTATAAGTCACATTTATTTGGAATGATTTGCTATGTTTATAGTATGTTTAGAGAGAACTATTTACATCACACTTAAGTTTCAGTTTCTCTTCTCTGGGACATAGGCTCTTCTCACTTACTCAACTCAGGTACACTCGACCCTTCCCTATCCTCCCCTGCTCTACTGTGAGTGTTGCCAGTTAGACCAGTGCAGTGTGAGCTTTATTCAATGGAATAAATGTCCTCACTTTTACGAGAGAGTTTTGACAGTAGTTTGTGACTCAAATCTCCAAAAAACGTCTATAAAAGAGAGTCAAGAACATGCAAGTAAACTTTTATTTCTCTCAATCACATTATCAGGCGCTAAATGCAGGAAATTGTCAGGCTGTCCAAGCTGGAGATGCAGAGCCTCTGTAAGCGCACAATGCGGGGCCATGGAGATAATTTCTAATCAGTATTTTTCATGTATGAATGTAGCGATCTTTTTCCATAAAAGTACCCAATAGCACAGCATGTCATTTATTTAATATAGATGTTGCACCTGACTATAAGTCGCAGGACCAGCCAAACTGTGGGAAAAGAAGTGTGACTTATGGTCCAGAAACATGGTAGATATGGAAGAAAATTATGGCCACTGAAGTTCTTTTGGATTGAAAATAAATTTTTGAGTTCTATTTCAGCTTGAAATTTCTTTAATTGAAAAAAGTCACAATTGTGAAAAAAAAACTGAATACATTCTAATTTTTCAAATTCTGACCTTACATAATGTTAGTTCAGAATTTAAAGTCAAAATTCTGTCAGTTAAGTTAATTTTTTTTGAGACAGAATTTAGACTTTTACAACCATATGCAAAAACAAAAAAAGTCAGTATTCAAGGCCAGGGTTCTTATTTTTTACTTATGTCTGATAAGTTTTGTTTTTTTTCTACCGAAATTGATCAAATTCAGAATCCTGACTTTTTAAATCCTGATATTGGACTCAAAGTTCTTTTCTCTTTAGAGTCAAACTTTTGCTAAACAGTAAGTCCTAATATTTTTCAGGGACTTTCATCTTCTTTCATTTATTTCTTATTTTAATTGGAAAGAAAACAAGGACTTACCGTTGGTCTTGAAGGTAAAGAGGCTGTTTGATAAAGTTCCTCTGAGGAGAAAAGTTAAAGTCACAGATCAGTAATTGTTTCTAAAGCTCACATCTTTCACCATGCATGGTAAATATTAAATACATAGGTAGTTAGAACCAAATGTGAACTCAAAACAGTATTTTCATAATGCAATTAATTAGCAGACATGTAAACACAAAGCCGATGAAACACAGGACTGGTTATGTGCAGCAGCTCTCACCCAGTGGACGTGACGTTGTTCGCCAGTGTGGCTTCATAGTGAGGGATGCCTTTACTGCTAACCACGCTGATCCTCCCGCCAACAGCGTTGGACACCACACCTGCATGGACGGCTGCCACGCACAGAGGAGACGACTGCAGGGATGGAGCAAAGAAAGGAGGAAAGATTTAGACAATGAGACCCTTCCTCTTGCAGCAAAGAAAATGCAAGAAATTTGCATCCATGATCTCTTAGGTTAAAGAAACCCCGATGGATCCTCCATAAGTTCTCCGAGAGCTCTTCTTGAAAAAGTTCCACATTGATTTTTGATGCAGTTAGAAAGCCTGCAGGTTGCTGAACGGGAACAGGAGGTGCAGTCCTCCTCAGAAATCAGAGTTGTTAACCTTCAGACTGTGGCAGATAAAGGACGATGAGTCAGCGTGATGTCACTTCTCTGCAGGCAGGATACCGAGGGGCACTGACGGTAGTGATTCACTGCCGGCGGCATTCCTGCCCAAACCTGCTGCCACATCACTGACAAACGCATAAAAGACGATTTACACTCAGCTCACAGGCTCCCTGGGTGAACAGCTGGTCGAGTGAGGTGGAATTTTATTACTGGAAAAGACCCACGCTGGAATCCACAGCTGACGAGATTGTGGGGAAAAGCTCCAGAGACCCACAGAGTGACAAGCACGTGTATTCACACACGCTCACACACACATGCACAGTGTTCAGATCCTGCCACAAGTAATCAACACGTTGCCTTGTGACTCTTAAATTTCCCAAAATCACACACCAGCACTTCCGAAAGAGAGCCACACCAAACCACTGACAGAAAAACAAAGCTGAGCTCCAAACCACTGCAGCCTGCCTCCAACAGAGAAAACCACACTAATACACACATAGAAATCACACAAACACACACACACGGAAAGGTAATAATGAAAGGTGTGTGTCTGCTTTTATCAATCGGACAGAAGCAGAAAAAATATTTTTTTTCAAAACAAGCACTGAGTACATCATGTTCCATCCTAGTGAAACACTCACTTCAGCCTTTGCAGAGTTTGATTCAAATGATAAAATTGAACATTTTAAACAAAGCATAGCATTTCTCGTGCACTGATAAAAGTATGTTTTTTGGTATTTTGATGACCATCTTGAGAAAAAATCTGAGGATAAAAATCTTTGTATGACTATGATCTGGTCACCTGAGTAAGAGAGACCCACGGTTCCCCAGTAAAAGGCTTATTGTGGTTTCAGATTCCCAGACTCTTTACGGATGATTCACTTGTCCACAATAAGGCACGCAAACACACAAGATGTTTCTCAAACGTCTCAATCACTCGACTCCCACTCCAGCTTTTTGTCTCCGCTCAGCTCGGGGTGGAGCAGCACCCTCCTGCAGCTGGACTGGATTAGAGGCTTATTATTTTCAGCCAAACTATTATCTCACCTCCCTTTCACCCGCTGACCCTGCCCCTCCTCTGTTCCTGTGGGGCACCTCGCTCCCTGAAGCACACCCCGATGCTCCTCCCTGTCCTTTCCATCAGCCAGTGACACCCCTCCCTCTTCCCTACCTCCCTTAGCTAAGTCTCCTCTTTCCTTGGACTGACTTAAAGCTCCGAGCATGAGATCATCAGCCGGAGACTCAGCGCCCATGATCTCAGGCGCAGCGGGGGTGCTGTGAGGTCATCAGAACAGGACTCACATACCACAGGGAAGAGGCGAGTTTGAGAAAGGAAGTGAAACAGAGAGATGTGCAACCCGACTGAGCCACAGCCGCCCTAATACCTAAAGAATGATCATCTCTAAATGCCTGATGCTGCTCTCTGCAGGTACCCACCTCTCTGTAACCGTTTGGAATAGTTCCAGAAATCTCCTCCGTCGATGTCAAGCAGCCAGCCGGACAGTATTTACTGAAAGACAGAGACATGAAAACACACAGTGAGCATCAGACAGGATGATTGCTGAACAAATACCCACAAAGCAAACTCTGTTTACCTGAACTCTGCCTGAGGGAAATCAGTTCCTTTGTCCAGGCAGGTGATTAGATCTGCAGGAGGCAAACAAACAGAGTCAGAGCGGGTTTCTCCACACGCTGCTGCAAGCCTGTCAAACCCCCTCTCTCTTCCTGAGCTCAATTATCCAAAAACTAAGGACAACTACCAACCTACTCCTGGTTATCCATGTATCCAAACACTAATGTAAGATGTTTTTGAGGAACTGTAGAAGCTGCAGATAGTCATCCCAGCTCAACTGTTTTTTTTAAGTCTAGATAAGGGTTAAGAAACAGCAGGCGATGACTGAATAATGTCCAACCACTTTACTTTAGCAATACCTCAGTTAAAATTTGGAACTTGAAGTTAAAGTTTAAAAGTTCAGGCGTCTTAATGTCAAAAGTTTCAGCAACATCTCCCACAGGATGATGATGTCCTCCTGGATTCCTGTATAAACCAGTTAGCGGTTTTTGGTTCAGCTGAGTCCTGACCACACTATCAGAAGTCCCGTTTATCCGGTCAACCAGGCGGTGAGTCAAACTGACCAAGACTCCCTGCAACCGCAGGTCACCATGGTGACTGATTGACTTAGCTGTGCAAACTGTCCTCCCACGCTCATCTGAACCGTCGCCTACACAGCAAACACTCAGACAGCAGAGTTCTTGGGGGGGATTAGTAAGGTCAACTGACAGCCATGTTTGTTTTCCGCTGTGATTCATTTGTACTGATATTAACACTCAGAGACAACTCTCCCTCTCACACCTCATCCAACTTTTCATCTTGTAGCTTCAATGATCAGTTAATCTTGAAATATGCACTCAAAACCACATGCTTCTGTCTTATTTCTGGGAATTAATCTTATTAGACTTAATATGAGACACAATCATCAACCACTCCTGAAAAATGTTTTTTTCATGAAATAAAAAGACACAAATGAAGCCTAAACCGCTCGAAAAAGGAAACAAAAAACTACCAATGGATTTGAAGGCGCTATGGTCTTTTTTTTGTCTTCTGATACCCCCCAAAGTACACCCTTTTCTAGACTGTTTGGGGTTAACGTGACTCATATTTTGTCTGATAAGTCTGTTTAAACAACGGCAAAAACACTTGCAGGTTGGTTTTTGCAGTTTTCAAAGTGACAGTGTACAGCTATGTGCCATAAATCTACTATCACAGAGAACTCTGGAACCAAACGTAGCAGCTTTAGACACCAGAAACTGGTCTCCTTTATTTGAGGTTTTTATCTAAGGCATAAATCCAGAATACTCATGCTCCTTTTTGCTCTTCAGCCTCTTCTCTGATTTGCTGCTTTACTGCAGTTTACAGCTTTAAAAATCCTGCAGTTGTGTTTGCTAGCTGTTGACACAGGATTCAGTTCCTCTGTTGTGGAGCAGTCAGTACACTGACTGATAAGGAAATACACTTATCAACACCTCAGGATGCCATATCCTGAGGAGTTGATGTGATTAGAATACTTCACTCCATCATCATCATCATCATCATCATCATCATGTGTTTTCAGTCAGACCTGCTAGCCCTCTCTTTGTCCGTCATGTTTGTAAACACGGAGAAGAGGATTTCATTGACTGTCAGAGCAACACAGAGCGGTGATTCTCCATCACTGAGACAAAAACAGTCATAACCTGGTGCCACTGGTCTGTATTCATCCACGTGTGATAAAATGACCAATGTGCAGCGGGATGTTGCTCCTGCATGCTGCTGCAGGAATGTCAGATATGTGACTGATCAGAGTCAGGCATTCAGAGCAGAGCAGCTCCTTATCTCTGCTGTGTTTCAGCACACACTCAGCGGTGAGAGAACAGCACACTGTGTCTTTCTAGACCCTGTTTCTTGCCCAGTAGTGGGATGGGAATGTACAGCGGGCTGCTTTTGCTTTTTGTCTAAGTTTTGGGGTTTCATCCTTTCCTAATCTGCAGCTTGTTTGCACTCATCAGTCCAAGTACAGATGTTAATAATCTGCTCTGATCCTACCTAAAACATGCAGGAAAAACAGAAAATAAGAGTGTGTTGTAGTGGAGAGGAGAGAAAGCTGGAGCCTTGTTACCTGTGTGCTCAGTGGTGGAGTAGGACAGGTAGAATCCTCGCCCTGTGTGGTGGGTCCCACTCATGAACTGGACGGTGACCTGGTTGCCAGTGGACTCAATCAGCTCTCGAATCTTTAGACCCAAACCGCAGTACTTCACTGTGGGAGACAGCACAAGGAGTCAAACTGGACCCATTTCAGATGGTCGTGACTGGCTCTCCATGCCTCTTTCTGACACCAGAACAGCGTTGGAGGTTTCAGACCATCCAGAATTGTCCCTATTCTATATATTTAAATCCTGGAGAGACAACATTCATTACTCACCAATCTCACTCCTCTCAGGCCCGACGCCATTGTAAAGGCGGAGGTAGTTGACCTGGCAGTCACTGTCCTCTATGTCCAGCTCGGCGAAGTGAAAGTGGACCCTGCTGCCGTGGGGAACGCTAATTTCCCACTCGCACACCGTGTTGTTGGGGTATGTCCCTGGGTAACCCAGAGAGGACAGAGTCCCACTGCTGGGGCCAAGCACACTAGGACCACAGCCATCACCTGGGGGACAACAAGGACACACAGGGGGTTACAGGAAGAGAAGAAGGATGACGGTCATAAAGCACGGATGAGGAGGAAACAGGAAGGGGTAAAGATAGAGTCCAGATTTATGAGACAGATTTCCCTGGAACAAACCGGAAAACACAAAATTCATCAGAATACAGTGTCTGCACATTTCAGAGGGTGAAAGTTTAAGATGTTTTTGTTATCCTTTACAACATCCAATCCTAAAAACATGAAAAAGAAACCTCCTATGAACAAGAACACAAATAATCTGCACTTTAAGCGATAATGTTGATCAAACCTCTGCTGTCAAAAGGAAATATGTCAACACACAGGTGTATCAATCCGCTGCTGAAAATAGTCCCAAACCTACACTCTCCCTCAGTTAGCTTGGAAGGCTGAAGTGCTAAGCTGCTTTCAAACAGGTGTGAGACAGTGAGAATGTGCAGTTGAAACTCATCTGATGCTGCAATTTTTGTAGATACATTCAAAAACTCTGACTTTGGAGGGACTTTCTGCATACATGGTCATTCCAGTACGTCTACAATATTATATTAGTTTTATTTCTCCTCTAGCACTTTGAGAATGGCACTATTTCACAGAATTGATTGGTTGTTTGGGGGCTGTTTGCATGCCCTTATGCAAGTTAGATCAACAAATATGATGTAAATGTAGCTTAAATAAAAGCATTTGTTGTATGTCAGTTATTATCTGGAGGTAGAGGTGCAGGGCAGTGTAGATTAAGTTTAATAAAGAAAAGCTAGTTTAGCTTCATCTCTACTGAAAGTAAGACAACTAGCATCTATATTAGTTATTGATCCCTGAAACATTATAAACAAATATGACAAGTATTCTCAAAATCAAGCCTCCAAACATGAGGAAAAGCATTTTCTCTTTACTTGACATCATAAACTAGATGTCTTGACTCTGTCTAACAAATTGAATCAAATGACATTAGTGTGCTTTACAGGAAAGACGGTTTAGTCAGATGAATTATCTCCGAACTCATCTTTTGTGTTTCTTCTCATGATTTTATGGACAATTCATTTTATGCTGTCACAGTGGAAAACTTACTGGAAAGGTGTGTGTGTGTTTGTGTCCTCTGAGCTGTCAGAAAGTCAAGTCATTGTGTCTGTGGATGCTGTGTGCTCATGGCCCTGAGATAACACTCAACAGTCACGCTTCATGGTGCTAAGTGGATGTTCTGGGGTTATGTAAGAACCTCTCAGTGGACTCTATCCAGATGAGAGCAGGACAAAAACAAAAGCTGCAAGCCTCACTCTGACTCTGACTCACAAATACTGGACAGCAGCATGCATAGCATTCAGCAGGCGAGGAGTTCACACTTCTTCAGACTCAAACAGAAACGTATTCCTGATGGTTTATTGTGTGGCCTAATGAGAAGATTGGAAGAGTCACATTCATTATTTAGAGGTAATTTCTCTTAAGTTTAGTTCTATGACAAACCGTCCACGTGTTTACAGCCATACCCCTATAACTACCCCACCCCCAACCCCCAACCACCTGAGGTTGGCCTGAAGCTACTCTCTGAAAACGAACTTCAATGTGAGTAAAAACCCTTTAAAGTGAGTCCTACAGGTAAAATAACCAAACGTGTTTGAGGAAGTGGTGGCTGCTTCACGAGATCGTCGACTTGAGGTATACCTGGAGCAGGAAACAAGGCCACGAGCTCCAGAATGAACTGTTTGTCTCGCGCACAGGGAACTTAAACAGACTCCATTAACAAATCTGGCACTTTAAATGTGGCTTGTTTATCTTGAAATGCAAACACGTGATGGATTGTTACTCTGAGCCTGTAACAAGTGACTTCAACCGACGTGTTAATTTAGCACACAACAGTCAAACAAAGCAGCAGTTAGTCTGTAACAATCTCAGTTTTTAAGGAACCGGTTCGTCTGGTTTTTCTGCACTCAAAACACCATGACGGGCGGCGGCAAGCGGCGTTAAACGGAGCGGAACTCCACGTACGCACTGCCATGTAAGGTAGATTTTAACTTTGGGGAAGAGTATCAACATACTGATCTAAGTTATGAACAGCAGTGTTCACACTTAACAGCCTGCAGGACCCGCATGTCGGCGTGGTTACATTGGGCTCGTCCAGTTGTCACCGCAGCTGTGCGCCACCACCAACCTTTCTGCGCTCCGCAGCCCTCCGTGGTGAGGATGATGAGAATCGACAGGACGAGAACCCCGGCCCCTGTCGGTCCCCTGCCCACCATTACCGCTCTGCCCATAGCAGCCTGCAGTCTGAATGCATAATGCTCGCTTCTGGACCGGCTTCGACCTGTGCCTCAAAAAAGTCCTAAACAAAACCCAATCCGTAACTCCTCCAGAGCGAATCCGAGTACGGGTTTCCTCCTGTCTTTTGGCGTTAACAATCCAGTGGTTAGCGACACTCTCACTATGGAGGTAACAGCTCTTTACACACACACTCACACACATACACACACATACACACATCCAGGCAGTGGAGCTACTTCCTCCACTGAAGCTCCGCCTCCTGATCTGGTCTCAGGGATACCCGAGTCCCCCAAGTGGTCTGAATGATCCCAAGTTTAACCAACAACCCCCAGCAATTATAGCAAATAAAATGACCATAATAAAAAAAAAATATAATAAAAAACAAACCTTTCTTTAGTGGCATAAAAGTCACAAATCATTTCCCACTAATCATGTAATGTTTTTTGTTTGTTTGTTGTGATCAGATTTTGGACTGTTGTATTAGTTTTACAGAGTTTCTGGCTGAAAGTCTGGGAACCACTGCTATAGCTTATGATAAAAAAAACGCATTATTCAGAACAACCCGCAATGTTTTCTATTTGTTTGATTCAGAGTGAAAAAACAGCCCGACTTCTGAAGTTTATTAAATATTATTCACAGTCAAAAGTCACCAACAAGCTAGTTGTGATTTAATCATCCAAAAACATGTTGTTGTTTTGTTCATCAAAAGTTGACCATGTGGTAATATTTTATCTACATTCTAAATCTCCTCATGGTAAAATCATTGTGGCACCATAAAATTATCCAAACAGAAATTCCCCTTATGTCCCATCAGGAGCATAATCAACTTAACTATAATGACTCTGTCTTTCACTTAAATCTTCTCTTTGTAAAATAAAAAGATGGAAAGTTCTCTCATAATATTAACTCTGACTCCAGTCAAACTCATTCATTACTCTACAAAACATGTTTATGTTACCATGGGACTGTGAAAAACATTCTGTTTCTGTCCCAAACGTCCTGTTTGGAGTCGCTCTGTGTGACCGTGTGGGTTAACATCCTCTTACAGTCATGTAGACACATTTGAAATATATGTCTTTGCTAATCAAAACGGGACTTTTTAGGAGCAATTGTTCTGACAGACTTTTTGACCTATCCCTGTCATAAGAGTGTAACCAATAAAATGAACGGTGCCTGGCTTCAGATTCAGGGTCAAGCTTGTGTAGCTAACCAGCAGACTTGAACAGAACAGAGCTATCATGGATACTATTTGTAACACCTCTCCTCGATTTCTTGTCTGGCTTTCCTTTCAGAATGTGGAATTACAACACAGTAGAAACAAAAAAGTTAAAAACATGTGAAAACCCTGAAAAATATGTGTAATGCTGAAACATCACCAAGAGAAATATTCCAAACTACTTAGAGTATAACTCTTAGATATTAAAGACAGGATTTTGCTCAGTATTCTTTGAGAGACCAGGTGAGGGAATCGTTCAGCCACCCCAGAGTAATATTCCTTGACCTAGAATCAAACAGAATAAGTGGATTTCATCATCTCCAGTGAATGAAGACATAAAAACTTTTCAGAGAAAATGGAGAAATCTCAAAAAGGCAAGGCTGAAAACCAAAAACACTAAAAGGAGATGGGATAAACATATTTAACTTTAAGTTTGGAAAAGCCAAAGTGCTTAGCTGCTTTAAAAGTTATTTTTTGCCTTATGCTACAGTTTTGGTGCACATTTCAATACATGTAACCAAACCTTACACCAGGGTAAGGGAGTCAGCATGTGCAGGTGAAAATCATCCAAAGCTTCTTTCATGGATTCATGGACACAAACAAAGGGAAAAATCCTTTTTGGAGCTTCTTGCTTGCTTTAACCTGAGGTGCAAAATACAGAGTTCAAATAATTTGCAGACCAACAAAAACTGATGTTTTTTTTAGATTTACCCAGAATGTTGCTTTTATTGATAAAAATCTTTTCTTTTTCCCTTTTCTAATAAGGTTTGGTATCAAAAATATTTTTTTAATTTGTTTTAAACAACATATTAGATGTTTGGTTAGTTTGCATTTCTGTTGGTGTCATAGTATTTTATATGACATTTCTTCCAATTTTAACAAATTCCAGAATAAGTCCCACTAAATTGTCAAATGGTGTAACCATAAAGGCATGACAAGTATCAAGTAGCTCATCTTCCTAGAAGTTATGCAAAAGTACTAATGGGAAAAAAAAAAATAAAAAAAGATAATGAAATATCTCAAAATACATTCAAAATACTTCATTTCTTAACTTGATAACAGGGATTTTGTTGTACTGAGCAGGTCAGTACACCACTATCTTTTTTTCTGTTTTGGGTCAGCTGGTTTAAAATCATCTTAAGCTTTATTTTATTACAGTTTAGTATATTAGCACAGTATATTCATTGTCACTTTTTGACACAGAATCAAATTTTCATGAGAAACTTTGGTTACACCAACTGACATTTAGCAGTTTCACTTACTACTCTTTTCTACATCTCTATTTTCTATCCATACCAGTGGCATGCTCAGACTTTTCGAAGGGCAGGGGCGAAGAAGGCGCAAAAGTTTGGGCATTTTCCAGGGCACTTTAGCCCACATGTTAGTCCCTGAAAAGGGGACGCATTTTGGTGCTAAAGAGTGCACTTAAGCCCGCAATTTGGCTCCCAAGAGGGCTCTTTACCTTTTTTGACGACTGGGCCATGAGATGGGGCACTGCCTGCTCCCCTCCTGTGCACACAACTGATCCACACTGGTCATTTTCATCTACTGTTGTAATACATGTCAGCATCTCAATTTGTTTGCCTAAACTAGCTCACAGGGCGTTGCTCCATTTTTCAGAGTTTGTCCATTAAATGAAGGCGAGCACATCTGTTAGGTCTCATAAAACAAAAAGTAGAGAACTTTCCATCAGTGGTGATTTAACCTTATTATTGTGCGGTTGGTCACTCACTTATGTAACAACCTTTTTGTTTTCCAGAACTCAGCTGTTCCATAAAGCATCACGATCTGTGTGAGCTAATAAACATGTCGTCTTCTTTACCCTCCCTCTATTAATTATACCATTTTAAGTGACTTTCTTTCTTTCTTTCTTTCTTTCTTTCTTTCTTTCTTTCTTTCTTTCTTTCTTTCTTTCTTTATTTCTGTAAAAACTGCTGCAGCAGATATTTTCTGAAGTGAGGCTCTTACAGAGAACGTTGATTCTGGACGATAAATGACCAACCATTATTAGGATAACCTCTTCCCATATTATTGTTCTATACTGCTCTCCTCTTGGCAGGTCGTTTGGATCTGATGCATTTGTCAGAGTAACCAAGAGTTACGACAGGCAACAAACACAGTTTTTTCGCCTGCAGCCAGTGAGTAATGTATTGGGTAATTCAGAGTTTTTTATTCTGGATGGATGAGCTGGTTTGTGTGTGTGTGTGTGTGTGTGTGTGTGTGTGTGTGTGTGTGTGTGTGTGTGTGTGTGTGTGTGTGTGTGTGTGTGTGTGTGTGTGTGTGTAAGAATGTATTTCAACATCTCTTTGTGTCGACTCTCAGCAGATGTCCTGAGTGTGTAAGAGAGTGTAATGTTTGGAGGAGCAGCCAGAGAGTCGCTCATGCTGAAATCGTCCATTTCTACATTCTCTCCCACACACACACACACACACACACCCTTTGCATCATTTTCTGTTTAACATTCTTTTTCTGTGTTTCCATTTTAACACAAGCACACAGCTCAAACTGGAAACTGTCCACAGGTATTCTAGAGAATGTGAATTTTATCAAGTTATAAGATGTTCCTGGGAAACATCCTTGCTCCAAATTGTTCATTAACAAAGACAAATCTAAACTGGGGTTTCTGTTTACAGGTGGCTGTTTTAACTCCTCTTGTCTTCGGTCCCACACAGCCTGAGTTACTTCTTTTTCCTCTAAACCCACTACCTTGTTTCCAAAATCAAATGGGATGCCATGCAAAATGTTGCTCTAACAGATGTGGATGTTTTGCTTACAATTTAAACCTTTTATTGAATTCAAACTGTGCAAAGATAACATATTGTAACCTAAAGTTGAAAAAGAAATGATACAAGCAACACATTTGAAAAAGTTGGAGCAGGTGTGTTTCATTGTGTTGCATCACCTTTTCTCCGTTCATGTTCGAGAACAGAGGAGGAGAGTGTGTGGAGTGTTAAAAGAGGAGACTAAATATTAACATGATCTCTAAATGCAGATCTTTGAGGAATCTGAGTGACTTTAAAGACTGTAATAGTGATGACCTCTGCTGGAAAGCCTCACATATTGTAAGATGAGTCCAGTCCCCTGCTGAAGATCTGACCAGACTATGCCACACAGTGGTCAGAGAGTATCATAACAAGTGACTGATGAGCCTCTATGATGAAACTCCACATTGTTTCTTATAGTTTTTTAAATTCATATCATATCTTCAGATGGTGTCAGTGTTGCACTCATTTTTGGGCTTCATCCATAATTAAAACTCCTGTGTGGGTTTGAAAGTGTGAGTAAGTCCAATGTTAATAAATCTTCTCTTTGTTTTCCAGTGTCAGAGAATTTGATAAGAGCTCTGCAAAAGCCCCGAGGAAAAACAACAGACAGTTAGAGGGTGTTAGTCATCACATGCCGGGATCATGTCTGTACCTGCTGAACCAGATCAGCACAAGAGTCGACTCAGGAACCAGGAACAAAACTCCAAATGTCCTACTGCAGCAAGGTGGGTGACAACACAAATCTGAGCTCTTACCAGGGCCAAAGTCATTAATATTGATTATAATGTTTTTTTTATGATGAAAATAGATTAATGTGTTGTTTGAAGGGAAGATCCGTGAGTTTTTATCTTGATTCAGGAAGGAGAATGTGGTGTTGTAAGGACTCCTTCACAAAAAAATCAATGGGTTTAAATCACAAAAACATCATCTCTGAACACAATTAATCCACTATTCATAGCTGCATCCACAAATGCAAGTTTAAAAAGACTCCATATACTGAATAAGCATGGAAACTTCTCTGGGCCTGAGGTGAAGTGGAAGACTATCCTGTGATCTGCAAATTTAAAATTTGACACTCATTTTGGAAATCATGGACACTGCATCCACAAGAGGCCCCTTTTAATTTTAGGTTTAATAACAAACATTATGAAGCATACATACTCTACACACTCATTTAAGCTGAATGTCTAAAACCAAGATCTTAAATACTAACAAAAAAAGAAAATGTGCTAGACTGAAACACAAAGAAAGTTATTGGCATCCTTCATGCCGCCCAAAATTTAATATTCACACAAGTTTTGCCTTTTTAAAGGCAAAAAGCAGATCATAGAGTTTTCAGGGAGGCCTTGGCTTAACCTCGCCCCCCTCTGGATCTGCCCCTGTTAAGGTCTGTCTTGTGCACAAATGTAGGTCTCACAGAAACTCTCTTCAGAGGTCAAGTAAAAATCAGACAGGCTTTGAAAGATCTTTAAGGTGAAAAAAAGGAAGTAAAGAAGTAACTGACTCCCCTTCAAGCATCTGAAGTCTCCTCACGTTCCTTTTTTCTTGACCAGTCAGTTTGAGAAGGTCAACACATGCGAGGGAAACTTGATTGGTATTCTGACACACTCAACTGTAAAGTGAGGACTGGACTTTGAAGAATTCAGCCGAGGTGCTGACGGTGGCCACAAGGTCAGAGCTTTCCGTCCTGACTCCAAACTGAGCAGTCTCTCTCTCTGACACGGGACTCTCACTTTTCACTTTGAAGCTTCCCCATAAATCAGTTTGAACTACCTCAAGAACTCAGACGAACAAAATGTAGGGAGGAAATTTATTTCACTGACATGTTCTCCATCCATGACCACAGCGTCAAGACAGAAGCAGCTCAGTCTGAGTATCTAAAGGTCTGTGGTGGTCTGTAGTGGTCTGTGGTTTAGAAAAGAGGAAGGAAATGTGGTTTCAGCGGCCGCTTGGTTCCACATTTACTCTCCATTCATAAAAATAAACAAAGTGTGACGTGATGAGTCCGTCTCTGTGTCCTGTCTGAGGGCTTATGGGAGATCACTGCCGGTGGTCCACTGTTACATTTACCACAGAGTCCGTTCACACCACAGCACCCCCCAGTGGGACAGTTGCCATGTGTACACAAAACTCCTCACACAAATAGACATTTTATGGAAGACATACTAACAGCAGTGATCAGACTCAGCACACAGGTGATGGGAGAATGGGTGTGTGTCTAAGAAAAAAACCTTTTTTATGAGAAGACAAAATAATCAGCAGCAGATCCTGACTGTAAATGATGGGTGTCAGTTTGCCTCTGCATGGACCTCATCTTCTCTGGGAATACACAACAATAAACAACCGGACAAGGAGCTCATTCAACATGATGTGAGCGCACAAACACCTGCAGGAGACAAAGAAAGCATTATTGAGGGGAAATAGTGTACAGATGCTTAGTCTGTGAGTGAAAAGAGGGATTAAAAGAGGTCGGATTAAATATTAAACTGTAGTGTAACCCTGACAGAAAAAGGATAGAGGACAAAGCCCCACCTGCTGGTTGAAGGTAACGCTACACTATTTGAAATGCTTTAGATCAGGCATGTCCTAAGTCAGACCAGAGGTCCATTTTCATACAGCTTCCAGGTTTCATTTCACAGTGTATCAACGATGGCACTGAAATAAATCATGTCCCAAAATGTACATTTACACAGGGGCGTATTTAGTGGTTTGGGGGCCCAAGGCAAACCCAGTCAATGAGGCCCTCCATGTCCTTGTAACTCATCTTCCTCAGAGCTACACTGGCCTTCCCTGGGTCCACTGTCTCTTTCCGAGAATCAATGCATGACACAGTGTTAATCTTGTACATGGTAACATAACGCAACTTGATGCACTTCCTCAAGTTCTGTACTTTAGTTTGATTTTGAAAAAAGTGAATACATAATTTAGTCCACTTTGTCCTGGATTTGAAATCTTTTATGGTCAATTGACAGCTTCTTTGTCCCACAGTGGGGAATTTACAGAGTAACAGTAACAAACAAGAAAGAATGAAGTGAAAAAACATTACAATTGGTAAATATTGAAAAAAATAATTTAGTAAAGAAAAAATATCTAAATATCAAGCACAACATAAAACTGGAAAAAAAAATCTACTGAAAGAAGTGATATTTACAGTTACCATACTTTTTGGTACTATTATTTTAAAGTTAATGTATTTTTATTTGACCCCCTGTCCAGTGAGTTATGTATCCAAAAAAAGAGATTTTGTACAATAATGTTTATCACCTACTCAAAAAGTTTGATTTTGAGAAAATAAACCCATTTCCTGGGCTAGATAAAGTCCTTAAAATCCTAAAAGTCTTATATGTTTATCTCAGTTCTCAGAGCAACAGTTTTTAATTTTGACTTGGTTGAAAATAAGAAAAAAAATGGGAAAAAAGTGTTTTTTTTACCACTTTCTTCCTGAATCAAATTTTCAGATGTGTTGTAGCGTGGAATAGCCCATTGAATAAGAAGGGAGGGGGAGTACCCAAAACGATCATTAAAGATTAAGCCTTTTGATGTATTTTGAAGCATGTGAAGATTTAGAAAAAAGAAATGCTTTCAATCGAAGAGAACTTTATAAATCAGTTTTTAAGAGATGCTTTGGGGGCCCCTGGGAATCTGCATTTACATCTCTGTGAAAGCCACTGTATATCGACTATGTCTCCTTTCTCAACTACATTTGGACTGTGCATAGGCAAGATTTTTCAAGTAAAAGCTCTGTACTTTCTGAAGACACTCAACAGCTCTTACACCTGACAATTTTTAAATGAATGTACACTAGAAAAAAATGAAATCTTTTAAGTGTTTTTGTCTTAATTTAAGTAAAAATTGTCTTGTTATACTTGATACTAGCCACATTCAACTGGTCAATCCACAAAAAAGTCTTGTTTTAAGTTACATAAAGACAAAAATTAGGCCTGAATTGCTTGTAACAAGTAAAAAAATATCTTCCAAAGAACAAGAAGAAAATGCCCCAAATTTTGCTTAAAACTAGAATGATGTCTTAATACAAGCAACTTTTCTCTTGTTTCAATTACAGTTTTTTCTTGTTAAAAGCAATTCAGACCTCACTTTTGTCTTTAAAAAACTTGAACAAAGACATTTTTGTGGACTGTTCAGGTGAATGTGGCTCATATTAAGTCTAAAAAGACATTTTCTACTGAAAATAAGACAAAAAAAAAACTTGACATCATGATGTCAAAAAATGAGAGTCCACACTGCAGAAAACTGGCCACTTATCATCAGGTAGCAACAGACACCTGAAGGACAGGTGAGGTTTGATATCAACAGTCTGTGATGAAGGCCCAAGGATGTTCGAGGCTTAGAGAAAGAAGTGGTTAATAAGTAGAGCATTCAGAGGCTGCGGCTCAGGCTGCTGTGGCTGAAAAAGGCCCAGAGGTCTTGAATTTATTTTGTGTTACCACAAAACCGAGTGTATCCACTGAACTCTTTGTTGAATTAGAGTGAGCGACATTGAGCGTGTGTGCCTGGTTTTCCGGTCACTCATTGTGGTGTAATGCATAGATTTAAAATACATGACTGAGGGATTTTAATGCACAAGCTGTGGTTTTTGGTTTGGATTAGGGACAGTATATGATTTGGATGCTTCTGAAACTGTGGCACATTTTCCAAACTTGTGGTTTTTTTACTTTTCTGAATGTTGTGTAATATCAAGTCCTGATTCCTGGCTCAGAGCTCTCCTTCTGTTTGCTGAGATACCTCTGGTCTACCTCTCTCTGACTGAGAAGGATCCACTCTTGGCTTCCTGGACACATTCCTCGTCCAGGTGCTGTGTATTTTCTTTTTCATTCTGCATGAGCACCTCGTGTAAACTTTTCCAGGCCCAATTTGTTCATTATTCAAAACACACAATAGACAGTTTCATCACCCTGACGTGTTCCCTGACATGTTCTCTGAGACTTCATTCACTTTAGGATATTCCTGTGACTTTAACAAGCTCCTGCAGAAGAATGGAATATAACAGTAAGAGGGAATGGTGGTGTTATTAGTTCTGGTGTTCATGGGCCAAGAGAAGCACTTTTTATGGGTGTTTCATCCTCCAGGACAGAGTAAATAAACGGCAATATCTGTGTGTTCAGCTTCTAGGAGGTCTGACTGGCCTCACTCAGCTCCTGAACTGTATATGGAACATGGTTGCATTTGTATGTATGTGTGAGAGGGTGTGTGTGTGGTCTAATGTTTGCTTTAGTGTTACTCAACGGAAAACTGCACACTATTGTGTGCGCCAAGTAGTACCTGGATTTTTATCTATTAACTGTCTGTCAGTCTTAATGACAACATCATCCTCAAATCTTCTTCATCTTCATCTCCAGTATTAGAGACTCTGACCTGAGCGCAGACTCTAGCTGTGAAATCAAGGTCAGGTTCCTGTGCACAAACACACAAATTAGAGCACACACACTCTGACTGTTCCATGTCACCGTTTTGGATATATTCAGAGCTGCATTTCTGTCAGGAGTATTACACCTTGCATGCTTTCCTGCCGTGTCAGAGCTCTTAGTTTGACGTTTAATGGTGGCAACAGTGCGTGCAGGGTGGAAAAACAGAGTAGTGTGGTGAGCTGCTCTGACGTGCGAGTCGTTTGGGACTGTGAACTGAACATTAACTGTTCTGCTCTGCTTCCAAGTGTGCCAACACTTATAACCATTATACACCTTATTTCAGAGTGCTGCAGTCACGATGCAGACATTAAATAGTGCATATATGTAATGGTACAAGCTCAAACCATGACGGGTGGGTTGGTTTTTAAGGATTGTAAAAACTTGGGTGCAGTTTTGTCGTATTGTCAGCATGTGGCACTCTTTCTGACTCTGCTGGATGAATTACTCTTGTTTTGGGGACAGAACATGCTGTGTTTTGGATAAATGAAATAGAAAACATGGCTTATGATATTGTTTCTATCATGGATTAAAAGTGGATTTGATATTTTCAGGATTAACCTTTTTTGTAACGGAATGGACAGTTTGCGGCTTCCTCTGAGCACCACATCAAGCTGCCCTGTCCCCATCTGCTGTATCCCAGCATGCTCTCTGTTTGTCCCAGGTCAACACTGAGTCCGATGAGCATTCCTCACATACTAACACCTCTCTGCAGAATACCCTACCCACAATGCCTTTCACCAAGCACCTGTGTTTATGGCCCAGTACCTTACCCTTTCACCTAATGTGGAACACAACATCATTTTTCAGCTGAAAGTAGCATCTGAAGAAACTCTGTATCTTAGGAGGACAATGACATTAAGAAAAGCAGCAATGGACACTTTGGAAGGCAGATATTAGGTGTCTTAGAGGCAAATTCAGAGTTCTCTAAGTTCTTGAAAACGTTTCACTTCGCATCTGAATCAGTCCTTGTAGTTTTGAAGATATCTGACAGCCTACATTGACTTGTCAGGCAGATGGTGGAAACTAAGAGACCCAATCTAATGTTTTATTGTCCTAACCCTTTAAGACTTGTCCTGTCTCTTTGAGAAAAATGACAAACCCAAATTAATCAAAGAGTATATATCTGCATCTACAAGGTCTATTTGAACCATTCTGGTGCCATGATAAAGGGAACACTTGTGTTCAGAGGTGTCAGTATTGATATTTATGTCAGTGGCGCAGAGTAATAACTCAAGTATTTTTCTTTCCTTTTATTGTGAAGCAACCTCAAAGTCCCCCAAGTGGGAGACCTGAGGGTTTAGGCTGAGCCAAGATTTCTGACTGCTGACAAAAAGGGGGATAGAAGTGACACTGATCTTTGCTTCTAGCCATAGATAACAAAGTAAATATCAAAACAATGATGTAATCACAAAAAGAAAATGCTGTCATCACAGTCTCTATTTTTATGTTAAATGACGCTTTCTAGAGGAATCACTGTTTGCTAAGCACTTTTCATCGAGCTTGTACAAACAGATCAAGACAAATTCCTTGTCATATAAAAGCTACTTGATAAGAACTCTTGTTCTGATTCTGATGACAAATATAATGAGGTGTGCGTGTTTGGGTATCAAGGGATCAAAATCCCTCAAAAAATCCCCAACACAAGAAGAAAACCCAGCAGGAAATCTGGCTCAAAACCATCCCAGTTATCTTGTAGCGTGTTCACTGCCTAATTTATAGCCCTTGACGTGCAGGAGTCTACTTTTACCCACGATGCTACTTGTTTTAGACTCCAAAATATTAACAGAATCAAACATTTTTGTGACCAAATATTTCCATTATCTTGTGAAGTTTGTTTTATGAAGAAAAGGAGAGAGTGGGCTTCACGATGTGGGTTGAAACAGCTCTTTGTTTGACAGAATTTGGTTTGTTTGAGCTTTTATTGGTTCTAACCATCACACAGTGTGCAAGATTTGAATTGTCTATTTGTGTTTCTTCTTATATGCCTGACTAACTTATTGCTGTTTTATGATTAAATGCAAAATTGCGCCATTTTTATGCTCACATTTTATTGCAAAGAGAAGAAAAAAGAAACTGCTCAACACCCTCTTTCACTTCTTATTCCATGTATGACCTCGCCCTGTGCCTCTTTTCCCCCCTTTGCTGCTATAAATAAACCTTTCACTCACTTGTTCTCCCATGCACGAAAAATCGGAGCAGTAAATCAAACGTGACAGAAACTTACAGACTGCCTGTCTCCCTCGGACACGTCTCACAGTATATTACTTATACAGTTTTGTCTGTTTGCCAAGTGGTGGATATATAGAAACAGGCAGTCGTACCAACGTGTGATCAGGGAGTATGTGGGGTACTTTGGATTATCCAGCAGGTGTGACTTCACATTTCCATCGAGACTTTCTCCAATAAGCCTGGTGTGCAGAGGTCATAATAACAGACTTTATCAGAGAGAGGGGTTGGTGTTTTGCGAACAAATCAACTTTATTGCTTGTGCTAAAGTTGCCGTCTCATAGTTTGTGACCAGAGGAGTGATGTCATCACCGGAAAGCCCTGGGTGAGAAACTGGAATGTTGTAGCCTGTTGATTGAGGCAAAGGATTGTGGACCGTGGGCTTTGTGTGTGTGTGTGTGTGTGTGTGGGTTTTACTAAAACAGTGGTGTGTGAAGCCTTGTCACAGCCCAGCCCAGCTGTGAGCGAGGGTGTGTGTGAACCACATGTATGTTCACAGCTAACTCTCAAAGCTAAATAAACCCACCACTCAGTTTGAGACACGCAGGCATGTACAGTCGCATGAATACATCTCTGTAGTCCATGTTTTCATGTTTTGTCTGCCATTAGCTGAGTTCTCTGGGTAATGGAAACTGTTGAGGTTTAAACGTTTGGTCATTGTTGATGGGTCAGAGCCATTGGAGCCTCTGTTTGGGCATACATTACAAAATATGTGATCCAATACTTTTCAAAGTCATTAACTTAAATTCTGCATCACATCCTAGCCCTGTACTCTGACAGATTGCTGGTTATTTCAAGATTAAGTAAAGGTTATGGGATCTTGACCTCTCTGGAATGCCTCACTTCTCAAACCTCACAGTATGCATTTTGTTTCGTGGGTTGGAGATATGTGGGGCTGGGATAAGTCCTGGGAGCCCCACTGCGCTAGAAACGAGGTTGTTTTCTTAAAAAACTCAATAACAAACCTCTTGCTCTCACTGGTGTTGAGAGAGCATTTCTGAAGTGACACAGGGGACTCTTAAAGCCTGTGATTTATTACCAGAACCATGACAAGGGGGCAAGAGACGTGGAATACCCACCCTGAGTGAAGCAGGTGTGGACTGAGGGCTGCGACAGTGTGGTTGATGATGAGGATGGTGAAGGTGGAAGGCCGATCAAAGACTCCTAGGGCTGAAAGTTAGCAGGCTATGAAAGCCAGAGAAAGGAAAGAACAGGGTTGTTGTAGCAGTACATGGCTACGGCAGGGAGAGAACAAGCTGAATCAGGGAGAGTACATAGCTTAGGAGGCAAGAAGAGTACATGATTGAGGCAGGGAAAGAACAAGGTTTAGGTAGGTAGAGTACAAGGCTATGACAAAGAGAGAACAAGCTGAGGCAGGGAGTGTGCAAAGCTCAGGAGGCAAAGAAAATACATGGCTAAAGAGGTACGGAGATTACATGACTTTGGCAAGGAGAGAACAAGCTGAGGAGGGGAGAGAATAAGGTAAAGGTAGGTAGAGTACCTTGCTAAGGAAGCAAGGAGAGTACATGCCTAGGGAGACATGGACCAAAAAGTACATGGCTGAAGAGGCAGGGAGAGTACATAGCTAACGCAAGGGGAAAAAAAGGCTGAGGCAGGGGGAGAACACGACTGGGCAATGGTAATAAAAGGAGGACAAAGAAATTGAGCATCATCTTAGTTCAGGCAGACCACTAAGTCAAGCTTGGCAGAACATCAGCTGCTTTCCCAACATCAGGCTTTGGTGTTCCACATTGGACATTAGATAGTGGAAGGGCAGGGAATTCACAGAACAGAAACGTACCAAACGTACAACCTATTGCGTTCACAAAGTTATTGGTCATAACTGAAGTCATTACAAAATGCAAATTGATAAATATCTGCACTCTAGAGTGTGTCCACGAATACGTCATTGGATTTGAGATCTCTTGTCTGTCCTACGAAGTCCGTGTGTGGAGGTTTGTTCAATGTGACCTCCAGGGTCAGGGAAGGAAGGTCAAGGTTCACAGTTGTGGGCATTGGGGCAAAAGTTCAAAATAGTTAAAGTCTGAAAAGAAAGAAGGTGATCACGCTCTTGTTGAAAAGTGTTTTAGTTATGTCCCTAAATTTACTCACTGAAGGAATTCCAAAGCAGATGGAAACTGAGGGTGACATCATGGGGAGGTAAATATTATCTCAGTGAGGGATCAGAATCTGGCACGAAGGTCTTAAATACCCAAAAGTAGTCATTATGTCACAAGAGGAGACTAAATTATCTAATATATATGTTTATGCATTGGCTAGTTCATGATCTGTCGAACTGGTTGTTCTTTTGTTGGTGACATTACAAGTTTTAAAGTAGTTGTGTGGCTCTTCTGCAGGTCTAAATTCCTCAGCACTCTGCTCCAACACACAAAGTGACACAGACACTTTCTGGTGTTTACTGCTGTTTGCACTGCAAATTCCCAGATTGCCTCATGTTGAACAGAAGAAGCAGCAAGGAATTTGGGAGGGGGTGACAAACTGTGATGCCATAAAGTCATCTGAATATGTGACAGCACTATGGCATAGCAACTCTTAAACTATTTAAAACAGATTCTTGTCTAAGGGTTACCTCGGTGATGGGTTGATGGTCCCAGCTTTATGACTGTAAAATGTAAACTCACAGCTGTGCAAATATTAAAAATGCATCCACAGTTGCCGTGTTGCACAAAAGCAGATACAGTAGAGTGAGGGGACTCAATAGGCATTTGGATACTGTGTGCATGTATTCATGTTAGACTTGCACACAGCATTTGAAAAATGGAGGTCCTAGAAAATTGTCTGTGAACGTTTCAGACTCAGATGAGAGTTGGAGATTGATAAATGACAGATTAGGCACAGATTCCTCAGTATTTGCATTCTACGGCAAAAATGGCACGCTTTCTGCCATCTCCTTGTTTTCTCTTTTGATATCCCACATTTATAAAAGACCAAATAAGTGCCTTTATTCAGACACTAAGTGGTGCTCCAGGGAAATACTAAAGCAAAAACATAAATTCCTAGTGTAACTCTCATCGGGTGCTCTGGACAATGTCATGCATAATAACATCATAAAGTTTCTCAGGGCGCTGAGGTGGCGTGCCAGCTGGTGGGAAAAACAAAGACACTCTATAGTATGTACTGTGCGTAGTTCTGTGTTTGTGTAGGGATGTATGAAATGTTCATGCAGTATGTTGGAATTTGTGAGCCCCTAGAAGAGATCATGACCAAATGTGTGTGTATACACACACACACACACACACACACACACACACACACACACACACACACACACACACACACACACACACATATATATATATATATATATATATATATATATATATATATATATATATATATATATATATATATATATATATATATATATAGTTCACACTCAATTGCAAACTTGCCAGCAGTTCATCCAAAACAAGCTTATTCCCAGTCCAGTCTTTTCGCGGTATAGTTTCTGTTGCCCATACCATAACACAAAAACCGTTAATACAGCCTCAGTAAATTAAATGAAAACACCTGAAATACAATTTGGGACATCTGTGTCACTATGAACAGCAAAAGTAACATTTTTTCAATGTCTAATGATCTTTTTCAAACCTGGACTTTCTGTCACTGAATCGTCGAAGTTGTGAAAAAGATGAAAATAGCACTGCTACTTATTATTGTGGTAAGACAAGGTCCATATTACTTTCTTTTGGGCCATTTTTGGTCTCCACCAACTTCTACAGTTAACATCTTGCCCTTAGCACCATTTTAACCCAATAGTTCCAAACATCATCTGCCTAAAAATCAGTATTGGAAAAGTTTTGTATCACTTGTTCAGTCATATCTTTATTATGTTGTTGTTGTTTTTTATTCTTGATTCTGATTGGTCAATACACATCTCATCTCATTTCCCTTCAACCAGTTGATACTGACATGTATTGTACATCATCCCTTAGTCAGTGGGGTTAAAAAGTTCATCAGTGAAGCTTTAAGGGAAGATAAGTTGTCTGGCAGTGTGGACCTCACCTCGAGCAGAAACAAAGCCTGATAGTGAAAAGAGAGTTTGACACAATAGAAAGTACAAACTTTTGCCGTCCATGGGGTCTACTTTCACACAGGGCGGCGTACAGTAGAACAGGTGCAGACCCGCTGCTGAGAGGCAGTTGTGAGGCCCATTGAGGCTTCATTAATGGAACAGGAAGAGAATTGAAGCACAAGGACAAACACACACAACTCATTACCCCCTGGCCATCGTGTACCTTTCACACCGCAACTCAAAGTGTGTGCCCCCTGTGTGTGTATGTTTTGTATTTATTGCATCTGTATAAGGTTGAGTGGGCTGGTCAGGGGCCAAATAAAGTTATAGTGTTTCTCATTTTGCTTCAGCACACACAGCATAGAAAAGACTTTTCTGGGACTGCAAAGGGGAGCATCACAAAATCAGTTAGGGTGTGAGAATTAGGCTGACTGAGATGGCACAAAGCTGTCGGACATCCACCCTTTTACACCACTGTGTCACTTTAAAACCACACGCACCCACCATCCCTCACACACACACACACACACACACACACACACACACACACACACACACACACACACACACACACACACACACACACACACACACACACACACACACACACACACACACACGAATCACTCCTAAACACTGGCAGCCTCTGTATCTAAAATCACAAGAGCAAAGAGCCGAGCAATTGATGCAGAGGAAATAAGGCAGAAAACAAACGGTCCCTCTGAGGCACAGTGCAGACAGTCCTGCTGTAGGTTCATGTGACGTGTTAAAGGTAGAGGCTGGACACGTCAGGTTGTTGTAGACAGGTGTCAAAGCTGCCCTGGAAAGTGTCTGCCGTCACTTTCCAACAAAGACCCTCAGAGAAATAGAGTATATTTAGTCATGGACTGTGACTGAGGGCTTCCTCTTAGCACTCATCAGCCATATGCTCGTTCAATATTTCACACTCTTGCTATGACAGGTGTCAAAGTGGGGATGTTGTTTTTCCATCTGCTTGGTAACAAAAGCAGAAGTTTAACAGGAGATGTTCAATGTGTAAATTAAGATATGAGTTTATGTTTTTTGATGAATATTCAGGTGTGAAGTTGTGTTTTATTCTTTCATTAAGAAATGGCACTCTCTATGTGTTTATGTGTTACTCCATGTGTCCTTGGCTGTGCAGTGGTTCAGTCCCAGGTGAGAGCCAGGACAGGTGATTTTAAACAAGCAGCTCCAGTGAGTCTGAGCTCTGCTCGTAGAAAGAATGAATCGCTCTGTGTTTTCTTGCAGACCCTGTGTATCCCATCAGTAATGAGGGAAACATTCCTGTTTATCATTGTCATCCACTGTGGGCGCTCAGCAGGGGCATGTGAACGTGTTTTGCCACTATAAATTTTGGCACTACCTTTCAGGAGGTTGTATTTACTCTGAGTTGAGCCAGTCTCCATCCCCATCCCTCCCTTACTCCCTCTCTGCCTCCCACCCTCCCACTTGCACAGCTCCACCCTCCAGCAGATATAAGCTGTGTCTACAAGAAGTGCATCTCTTATGAGCACATATCCCAGGGTTCCCTCTGTGTGGTTGTCTGTCCGCCTGCTTTTAGTTGTCTGACTGCAGTGATTATTTCCCCATAAACGGCCTCTCACAACGGTAAGCACCATACTTTTTATAACTAAGTTTAACATTTCATATTCACCTTATTCAAATTAATTGATTTGTTCTATTATTTCTGTGAAATAATGGCAGACTAACATGAATAATTGTAAGAAGTGCCCTGTCCTCCTTGGTTCTAAGTTTTGTCTAAACATTGTGCTGTTTTGGACATTTAATTGTCATGTGATTTCACAAAAAGTAATGTGGTACTAAATATTATTTCACATGAACCTGACACTGTTTTTACTGTTTTAATGAACTGGTTGCTGATTCTGTAGATTGAGATTTCATTATGTTAAAAGCATCTGATGCACCTTCTCGAGAACATCGTTTTTTTTATTACATCAATATTTTAAGACGAAATATTCGAGAGGGAGGATATTGCTGACAAAAACTTTCAAGAAGTCTTTTGAATATGATTGGATCATTTAATTGAAATAAAAACTTAGTCAAAAACTTTTGACTATTTTACATCATATATTAAAACAGGCAGAAGGATAAATAAACATGGTTGTTTTTATTGTTTGTAATTTCTCCCTTTTCCTGTAAATCACATCACTGCCAGCGGCTATTTTGTTTAAAGCTCCTACGAGCATTTATTTTTTTTCCGCTAATAATGGAACTGTCTTAAACTAGTATCCATGCCTCTCTAAGACAAAAAAGCCCCACCCCCTCATCCCCCAAAAAAGGATTGAAGGTGACAAAATTGAGCACTGTTTTTATTTTTGGTGCCAGAAACAGGAACAAGGAGGTAGATGACAGCCGAAGCAGTTCTTTTATTACATCATTCATATTATTTGATCACAGTGAGAGAAACACCTGACTTTTAAATGACATCAGGATGAGATTTTTTTGTGAGAAGACACCATTTCAAGGTGAACTAAGGTGAACTTCATCTGCAGGGGGCTCCTCTTCAGAGGAGCTGTAACATTTTGAAAGAAGCAACAAATGTTTACTTCTCTTATTTTTTAATGACCCTGCTGAAGTTAAAATCAAACTGAAACGTGTTAGTCTGGATAAAATAAAGTTCAGTTACAACAAGTTGTTCTGTATTTTTGACTTCTTATTCCTCTCTGTGCACCTTGGAAGTCAGGGAAGTTGTACCAAATTCCTCTACTCTGCTTCTTCTTTTCATATGAAACCCTTGTTTTATTCATCTGCAAGCTTCTTTGGTTTGTTTTCAGATCTGGAACACCTCATTATTTATCTGGCCTGCAGCTGTAGAGTTTTTAGTGCATCATTTCAGAACAGAGCACACAGATTTTCTCCTGTCTGCAGAATCCTCAATGCTTCCTGAAGTATGAGCCGTACATCCGTCTGTGAGGACAATGCCTGCTCTGAAGGCAAATATGCATTCAAGTGTGTTGTGTGTGCGTGTGTGAATGCAGAAAGCTGAAGCCAAACTGTCAGATGTATGTGACGAAAGCTAAGCAGCAGTTTGGTGAGAAGAGGCAGGAGAGCAAACACACAGCCGCTCTGTCTCTCTAGGTTCATTTTTGGACTCTTTTCCTGTCCTCTCCTTCGTAGAAATTCATCTGATTAGTGCCTCATGAGTCAGACGGACTTTAAAAAGATGGGAGGAAAAATCTCATACTTTCTTGAAATGTATACCTGTAATTCTTTCTTCTCTCTTATTTGTGGCTCTAACTTTTTATTCCATCACGGTACAGAATCCTGCATGGTCGGTGCAGTGACCTCACTGTGTGGAAAAAGCTTCAGAAAATGAGGGCCTTAAGTTCACAAGATGTAACCATTCCTGGAGTGTGTGCATGTGTTTGTGTGTTTGTGTGCATATATTGTGCCCTGCTATGCACATCATCCACCAACTTCAGGAATGTTTGGGACAAAAGGGTCCAATGAAAAGGAGGAATAATGGTCAGTGAGAGGAGAGGGAAGAAGCAAACACTTTGGTCATTTAGCTGCACAGCTGTGGCAGTGTGTGTGTGCGTATGTGTGTGAAGTAGCTCTGGTTTTGTGTATGGGTTTTGTTTGAACAAAGAGTGCAGCGTGACTTGAGGAGGTGGTAATTTTACGAGGTGTGCTTTGCGATAAAAGCTGCGTTTAGGGAGCCGAGGAGCTGCAAATGTTTTTTCCCTTTCACTGAGAAACCACAGCGTCAGGCCTCTTACCAAGACTGAGTGCATGAGGACCACTGGCTTAAGGTTAAATTTGTAAATGGTTTTGTGGCGTGGAGAGGAAGGCGAAGTGGTTTGCCAGACATGTTCAAGGGAATTAAACACCAGTTTTTGGTCAGGCTGCTTGTTATTTGCAGAAAAAAAAGAAAGTGAGAAGGGTTGAGGTGCTAAATGCTGTACTGTGTTCTTCCTCTACACATCAGCATAAAACATAAAGACAGAAAACACATTGCAGAGTGAGAGAGGACTCTTAAAACACCAAAGATTACACAGCTAGTTTGAAATCTTTGCCAGGGTTTTACTTTCTGCTGCATCTTTCTGCACTCTGTTCGTAAGGTGGCTGAAAGAGGCATACAGTTTCTGGCCTCTGACCTCTAAGGAGCTCAGTGTGGTCAGAGAGAAACTACGGGTCAATGAATTGGGACGTTCCCAAAGGGAAGAACAGGCCAGCGAGGGCAAACAGACAGAAATGAGACAGACAGTGAAGGACTGTGCAGAACAGACATCGCTCTGTCCACACAGACACAGGAAGAAAAGGAGACGTGAGAGGAGAGGTGTCTCCGTTTGACAGAGGAGAGAGGAAAATAGTGTCATCTGAATATTTTGCACCCAGTGAGCAGCTTTGCAACAAGTGTTGATGGGCAGATTACAGGTCATCTGTAATAGATTCTTTTAAAATTCTTTGTAATTACTCATTTTTTCTGTCTCTGTTTTCTATTAGAATAAGTTAAACATGTAAACTGATGATTTAAAAGCTTTAGTGTTTAGACTGTGGAAAGGCCAATGTGAAATAACATGATGGAGAGAAGCTCGGCAGGTAAAGACAGAAGTTATTTCCATCACCCTGTAGCTATGACAACATCAGGATGTTGTGTCGACATCCAACAGACCCTCGTCTGTTGTGCAGCGCCTCTGATCCGAAGTCACAAGTTAAGTCTGAATATTTCAAACTCTTTAAAAACCTCACATGCACGTGTACACATACATGTACTTTGACACTTATCAACACAAGGGCTCTGCTGTTTCTAAAGGGTGGTACAACATTATCCCATGTGTCATTTATTGGTGTATTGAGCTTTTTATGATGCTTTTGTGCATTTGGCAGTATCGACACTGAGGATATTCAGAATTATTGTTTTGTTGCGCTTTAGTTTATAATATTTTGTGTTGATTTTGGTGCCCCCCTGTGGACAAGGCAGCCTTTGCTGGAGCCCAATGAGACTAAATAAGACAAATCACTTGTTGAGAGTTAAGTCATAGATTTTGTGAAAAAGTTCTAGGTCTGATACCCCTGCAGTGTTTTTTTTTTTTTTTTTCCTTTTTTTCCTTTTTTTCCCTTTTTTCCTTTCTTTTTTCTTTTTTTAGGGCATAAAGAGGACATAAAAGAGATATGGGGTAGGTAAACTTGAGTCTTCTCACAGGATATCCCACTCAAACAGAATGATTTCACCGATTACAGCACCAGAACACTTTGCCATTTCTCTCTGACACAAAAAGAGAAATATATGTTTTTATTTCTGGTTAGGAATAACACAGAGGCATTTCTCTGGCCTCTTTGGCATGTCTGACCTCTGTCTGTGGAAACTTGCTTTGCTTCTTTTCAAAGGCCAGCTCTCATCATGGGAGACAGTGGCATGGCCATGTCAAAAACGCCAGTCCACTGAGAAAAGGTCAAAGGCCGGAGAAGATCCAAAGAGCCAGTGATGGAGTTGACACTGAGGATGTGGTTTAGGATGTGAATTAGAAGCCCACAGAGCTGATGAATGAATAAAACTGAGACTAGGTTTGCTGTTTAACTTGGGCGGGAGAAGATTGGAGTCAGTCTGGGTAGGAAAGCGCTTGGCAGAAAGAAACTTAGTTTAATGATAGCTGAAAGAATTCTTTCTATTATTGCATGGGTAATGTATAAATTTGAATTCGGGCATCCAAGCCAGTTCCTCCAAAGGCATCACGTTTATTCTGTGTATACTGGAATATAATGTTGTTGATCGAAGTGGCTTCTTTCTGTGGATAGTTTTATAAAGGCAGTGCATCTCAGTTTGGCTTTTCATGGAGTATTTATGTTTCGTTAATAAGCACCACCCCTAGTCTGCAACATTTGTGACCTTGAAAGTGTCTGATTAAAAGCCAAAGATGATCCAAAGTGTTGATATTATTTCTGTGCAGATATTCTTTTCACAATGTTTTTATTATCAAATATCTTTTGCAGGTAAACTTGTTGTCGGGCTAAATGGAAAATGTTTAACTTTCTAAAGACTTCCAATGATAAGGCAGTTACAAGACAAGAGGAAGAAGACTGGTTTGTGGTTTGTGTGTTTCTCCAGCAGAGGGAGACAAAGTGTGGCATTTTTTCCCCTGCAATGCAAAGACATGGGTGATGACTATTACCTCACTGTGACTGACAGCATGTTGGTGGGCTTCTGAAAGGATTCAGAAGAACAGACACTAATGCATCTTTATTTTATGTCTTGTCACCTCTACCCTTCACACAGGCCTTGGCTATGCCTCCCCTCCCTGCCCCCCTCCTCCTGGCATTGCTGCAGCTTGTAGTATTCACATATGTTAGTGCTGGAGCGTACTATGGACACAAGCAGCACCCTCAGCAGTATCAGCAAATGCAGCACCTTCAACACATGGGCATGGGCAAAGAAGGCTACCCCCAACAGCAGTACATGGGCAAAGAGATGCCCTACATGCAGTATCCCCACTACAGGAAAGAGGTGCCCCAGATGCCGATGCAGAAGGGAAAAGAAAATCCTCGTAAAGGGGGTGGCTACAATGGGGGTCAGGACAAAGGTAAAGATCAACAATTATCATCGTCAGAAAGCCATGATTCAAGAAAATCAGCTACAAAGAATCAGAATGAGACACTTATTTTTTCCATTATATGTTTTAGCACAGGGGTCACCATCGTGGTGCCCACAAGGCATATTCCAAAAAAACAGCACTGGTCAAAATGGAGCTCCTTTCTGCCACCATTGTTCTATAAATCATTAATAATAATTGTGAAAATAACGAATATTGACCTGTAAGCAGTCTCTTCACATAGTATTACCACATCTACCATGACTAATGTTATTGAAAAGTGATCTGTGCAATTTGGTCAGAAAGTTTTTATGTGACAAGTGGCTCTTTATGCCACTTAATTGCTGTGAGGTAGCCCTTGGTCTCAAAAAGGTTGGTGACCCCTGTTTTAGCCGTTTTACTTTCACTTAAAATGCCAGAGATTAATAATGTTGTGTTATTGATAATTGGTTAATAAGTGTTCACTGTGTGTGAAGAGGTGCACCTGGCTTTTGATCTAATTATCACTTTTTAGTCCATGTCTTTTTAAAAATTCCTCTGGTGGATGTTTTTCCATTTTTATAGGTCAGACGATCCCTAGTGGTGCAGAGGGAATTCCCCAGGGAGAACCAGGCCCAGCTGGGCCTCCTGGGCCAGAGGGGCCTCCTGGACCTCCAGGTCTTCAAGGGATTGGACAACCAGGACCCCAAGGAAGACCTGGACCTCCTGGTCCACCAGGAGTACCTGCAGTAGGAATACCAGGTTTGCCAGGACTACAAGGCAAGCCTGGAGGAATTGGGGAGCCTGGACCCGGGGGGGAAATGGGTCCAAGAGGTGAAGAAGGGCCAGCTGGGCAGCCAGGGCCTCAGGGTCCTCCAGGACCACCTGGGCTACCAGGAATAGGTAAACCAGGTGTACAGGGATTACCAGGCCAACCTGGCCTGAAAGGTGAGCCAGGGCACAAAGGTCTTCCAGGGTTGCCAGGATTACCAGGTCCAAAGGGGGACAAGGGAATGGGTCTACCAGGACAACCTGGTCACAAAGGCTTCCCAGGGCCCCCAGGACCAGCAGGACCAAGGGGGTTGCCTGGTTTTGGAAAACCAGGGTTGAATGGGGCTCCAGGGCCACTGGGACCTCCAGGAAATAAAGGTCATCCTGGAGAGCAAGGTCCAGCAGGGCCACCTGGTGATGGAGGACAACCCGGCCCACCAGGTCTACCTGGTCAAGGGAAGCCGGGTCAAAATGGTCTGCCAGGACAGCCAGGTATGCCAGGTGCAAAAGGTCATCCAGGACCACCAGGTTTGCCTGGAAAGCCAGGACTGCCAGGATTCGGTAAACCAGGACTTCCGGGACCAAAGGGTGATAAAGGCATGGGTGGGCCACCTGGATCTCCAGGACCAAAAGGAGACAAGGGCCATGGAGGATTACCTGGCATGCTTGGATCTCCTGGACCAAGTGGTCCTCCAGGTCCCCCTGGCCCAATGGGACCACCAGGAGGTTCAGGTGCACCTGGTCCTAAAGGAGACTGTGGAGAAGGAGGACCTAAAGGACTTGATGGAGCCCAGGGGGAGCGTGGTGCTCCTGGGATACCTGGTAAAGATGGTCTTCCTGGAGAGCAGGGAGAGCCAGGTCCAAGGGGTCCTGCAGGACCAAATGGTCCCAAAGGAGACAATGGGCATAAAGGTCTTCCTGGTAATCCTGGTCTTTCAGGACCTCCTGGGCCAAAAGGACAAAATGGAATGCCAGGTGAAGTAGGGCCTCAAGGTCCTAAGGGAATTCCTGGAATGGATGGCGCTGCAGGACCAATGGGGCCTTCTGGTCCTCCAGGCCCAAAAGGAGATAGTGGTTTGCCTGGTCCACCAGGCATTGCAGGTGAGGGCATTAATGGTCTTCCTGGTCCCATAGGACCACCAGGGAAAGAGGGCCCATCAGGACCCCCTGGACAACCAGGTCAGCCTGGGCCTCCCGGACCTCCAGGCCCACCCGGAGAAAGTGGTCTGTCCCCCGACATGGCTGGAGTTCTTTCTCAGATGGGTCCTGGACTCGATGGGGTTAAGGCTGGTGGTTATGGTAAGATGGGTAAATACGGGGGCAATGGGGCAGAGGTAATGGGTCCAAGTGGGTTGGAAATGCCAGCATTCACAGCTATAATAACGACTCCTTTCCCACCTGTGGGCACTCCAGTGATTTTTGAGAAGCTCTTATACAATGGTCGCCAAAACTACAACCCTGAGACAGGGATCTTTACCTGTGACATGCCGGGCATTTATTACTTTGCCTACCACGTTCACTGCAAAGGAGCTAATGTGTGGGTGGCTTTGATGAGGAATGAAGAGCCAGTGATGTATACATATGATGAATACAAGAAAGGTTTCTTGGATCAAGCATCAGGTAGTGCAGTATTACCTCTACAACCTGGGGATACTGTGTATATACAGCTGCCTTCAGATCAGGCCTCAGGACTTTATGCTGGGCAGTATGTGCACTCCTCTTTTTCTGGGTATCTGTTGTATCCCATGTAAAACCACAAACTGCAGGTCAGGAAAGTTTTAGTAAATACAAACTGGGAGTAAATATTTTCATGTAGAAGAGATATGGTTGTGAGCCACCAGAGAAAACCAGCCTTGATCGTATCATCAGAGACAAGTAGTAAATATAAAATACTATAAAGACATCTGTAGTATGTCTAGAAACGAAAAACAGGCAATGCTGTTGAAACAGTGTGGAATTTTGAGCCTGATTCTCATAAAAACTTGCAGCTACTCTATATGGTAAAGAATGTGAATTGCAGTCAGAAACATGAAGGTTAAATCAATTTAGGAGAACACTCTCTTTGTATAAAACAGTTTTTACTGCTTTTGACTGATCAGAGTCCTCATGTAGAGAGACTTTGCATTGTTGCTGTTAGAACATTTAATTGGAGAAAATGCATTTCTGGCCATACAACCTCCAAATGACTGAGTTTGGATTAAGTGGATCAATCTCAAAGTTCCTAGGACAACATTTCAATTGCAAAATACAGTAAACCAAACTGATACAGTCAACTTAATGAAATATGTGCTGAACTGTTTTTTGTTTGTTTGTTTGTTTGTTTGTTTGTTTGTTTTTTTGTTTTTTTGTTTTATTTTTGTTGTTGTTGTTGTTTTTGTCTTTGTTTTTTTTTTTGTTTTTTTTTTGTCTTTTCATTTTTTTTTTTTTGGGGGGGGGGCTATGTTTGTAGGAGTACATAAAGTATAACTGTCTAAATAAATAAGCACACACGTGATAAAAGGTGCTGACAGACAATTGCTCTTATGAGTGAGTTTCAGAAAACAAGAATGTATTATTGATTGTATTTTTCATTGTTTGCATGTAGATTTATCATATTTTGTGCAAAGTTGCAATGGCCAGACACCTTGTTGCCCAGAACCACGAAAACCACTCCATAGTAATATGATATGCAGAAACACTGACACTTACTATGATAGTTTGAATGCAAGCTTACAGAGGTATAAGAAGCCCATCATATCAGAAATCACATACTCTGCCCTACCTGGTGGAGATTTCGTCTGCATCTTGTATTTTACATATTTAGTTTGTCTTGAAGACAGCTTTATGAAGAATTCCTAACAACAGTTCTTATTATAATTTATTATTTTGTTTCAGTATCTTTTTGATTCAACAATAGAATAAAACCCACAACATGACAACTTTTAAGTAAAATTGAAGTATATTTCTCCTTTAACCAAGGTGCTAAAATTGTCAATAATGTCATAGCCTAAGATTTGATGTCTTTATGTTTTGTGTTTGTTATTGTTTTCATGTTTTTCTAAATAAAATTGTTTTAATTAAAATGATTTTTTTCTGTCTATTTTAGACTAGCAATGTAGAAGATGCCTAGGTGTATGATCAGCAAACTGAACTCATAATACACAAGATGGTCCCTTTACCAGATTTTTATAAATATTTTAAGCCCATTGAAACATCTCAAAGAGGGTCGAGAACATTTTAGACTTATTTAAATTGCACAATTACAAAACCAAAGCCCGAAATTATGTCAGGATCATGGTTGAAATGGCCCCATCCTTGCTGTGTGCTTCATGAGAGATGCTGATGCTGAGGTGGGAGGTGCTTTGGGGCTTTGGAGACTTCACGCATGCGCAGAGCATTTACAACATCCATTCATCTCATCTTTTGTTAGCACGGATCACAGAAGGAGCTAAGCCAAACGGTAAGGTAATACGCAACGATAAGCAATAATGTTCGCAAATATGTTAGGTCATCGTGTCATGCTCATGTGTAATTATGAATATAACACCGTCAGTCTCAACATAGAGCATGTATTCGTGTGAACGTGACGTAGAAATGGTAATTTAGCTGAACATGCTAACATGTTAGTCCACCTCATTGAGAAAAACACGCCATCCCTCATATTTAAATACTTTTTAAAAACTCCGATTCAAGTCAGTACGTGAACAAACAACAGAATGACATGTCATGGCTTATTTTGGTTTCATTGTATCATAGACAGTTGCTAACATCCTTAATGAATTAGTAACATCTGCACTGTGGATTTTAAGGAAACTGAAACTTTTGTACAGAATTAGCTTAAATCAAAGGCCATAAATGGACTTTTCTTAATATATTGTGGATCAAAAAGTTGAATCAATAATTGATAATTCAATATTTAATTAGTAAATTGATAATAGTGTGTGTGTCTGTGTGTCTGTGTGTCTGTGTGTGTGTGTGTGTGTGTGTGTGTGTGGGTGTGTATGTGTGTGATTAGCTTTCTCTCATCATGACATCACGCCTTGGACCCAGAGTTGCAGGTGCCAATGGAAGTGACTTCAAACACAGAGAAAGGGCAACACCACACTACCAAATGAGGCAAGTATCTTCATCTACCGTGACTATCAGCCATAGAAATTGTCTATACTCTGCAGTTTAAATACAAGGATTCTGAATTAATCTTGTTTATCTGTTGTTTGTTCTTCAGTGCTTCCCTTAAGTCAGAAGTACGGAAGTTAAACCTCGTCCACCTTCTTGTCTGGCTGCTGGTGGCAGCACAGGTGACTGTCAGCCATTTCGACCTGGTGTCACATGACACAGTCTCCATGCCATACCAGTGGGAGTACCCTTACCTCCTCAGCCTTCTCCCTCTACTCTGCAGCAGCCTTTCACTCCCAAAGAACAATATCAGCTACCTGGTTTTATCCATGATCAGTGCAGGGCTGTTTTCTGTGGCACCTCTCATTTACGGGGGAATGGAGATGTTTCCTGTTGCGCAGCAGCTCTATCGTCATGGAAAAGCCTATCGCTTCATTTTTGGTTTCTCCGCAGTGACTGTTATGTACCTCATCATGGTGGTTGCTGTCCAAGTGCATGCGTGGCAGTTATACTATATGAAAAAGCTTTTAGACTCCTGGTTTGATACCACTCAGGAGAAGAAGAAGAAATGATGACAAAAAAACTCTTGCTGGGCAAAACTGTTGTTATTTTTATCTCTATTTATATATAAGTTATGAGTCCTATCTATAATATTTATTTATCATTATGTAACATCATACTATTGCAACAAATATTTTCATACATGTAAAGATATGTCTCTATCTCAATAGATTAAGATTGGTATTATTTATGTAGCTTATCCATATCTTTTTTCCTCATTATTTATGAAAACCAGATACACATTTGGGGCTGCACAGTGGTGCAGTGGTTTATTGCTGCTGCCTCACATCCAGAGGGTTCCTTGTTTGATTCCCCAGATGTAAATTGGGACTCTCTCTTTGGTGCTGTTGAATGTCCTGCTATCATGCAAAACCCTCTTCAACCTGAATATCCCTCTTTCCTTTTGTCACTGCACACTTGATGTGAGATACCATCGTAAGGCACTTCTCCTTATATGAAGTGTTAATTTAAGATGTTATATTTTGGACACACATATGTCAACACTGCAGTCCAGGCACCAACATCTGGGGTTTGAAGTGGGAAAGGGAAGAGGAGAGAAGGTGTTCTGGATGACAGCAGGAGCCCCAAAAAGTCTTTACATGCTGCACATAAACAATACAGTATGTTTCATGTAGTATTTGCCATGTTGCTTCTGTTACTAAAGCAAGATGTAGTCGTGTTCCATCCCTCTCCTTCTATCTCATCTCTCTGTCCTCTTGCTTGTATGTATGCTAGTATGGCTTAAAGTACTTGCATATATATACTAACTGGGGTTCAATAAACTCTAATTCATTACAGTATGTGAAAGTTTTCATTCAATCCAGCCAAGTTATCAGTTAATTATTTGTTCAATGTATCAGATGATCTACATTATAAATGTTACCATTCAGCTACAGCCAGTCACAAACGTGTACATACTGAGTCATCCACTTTGATCATAGGTGGCCTTAGTTTACACCTTTGTGCGGTACCACTTCAGACCTTCCATATCTTTGCTGAGTGCAGTTTCTGTAAACATATTTCAGCTATGGTTTAGGTAAACTGAGGTCTCTGTTAGCCTTTACTGTGAGTTCAGGTCTCCCTGGTTAATCACCAACGCTTGCTGTCAGTATTTCCTGCTGCTTTCTGGGAGATTTCCTGATGACTTAATAAATGGTCTTACCAAATATTGCTCTGAGTAGGGATCATCTAAATACAGCAGTCCACTACTGTCCACCTTAACAAAGGCAGCAACCCTTCACATGAAGCTGTGTCTCTGTCCTCTTGCTTGTTCTCCTCCCTGTTTCGAAATCAAGGGGGTGACTTCAATAGCACCTAACAGAGTTGAGCCATGTAGCATCCCCCCTGTCTCATGTTAGCAGTAATGTTTGCTTTCACGAACATGTTGCTACTACCAAACCACCCCCAGCTCCAGGTCAATAACGACATCACAAAGTTACCAAAAAAGAAGGCATGGCTTAAAGTACTAGCATATATATCCTAACTGGAGTTAAATAAACTAAACATCATAGAAAATATAACATAAACATTCTGGATAACAGTTCTACTTCTTGAATGCCTCTGAATCTTTTTTGTTTTGTTTTTCTTTTGTTCAGTGAAAGTATGCTAAATGTTCACATCTTTAAATAATCCCTCTGCGTGCTCTGAGGAATAGTTCCCTGGTACTGTAATCTCCAACAAATAAATAAATAGTAGGACAGCTTGGAAATGATCGCAATGCCTTTTCTTCAAATAAGTGTGTTGTAAAAGTAAGTATATTATGTTAGTGATGAGTCATACTGTTCTCTGGAGAGTGTGTGAGGAAATGACAGAAGAATTTAATGAAGCGTGATTCGACACTTTTGTCATGTAGGGCGAGTGAAGTCTGAAGTCTCGCCTGTCCAAAAAGTGGTTCATATGGAGCTTTTATTGCAAAATTTTTTGTGTGTATAAATTCATCCATAAATATGTGAACTGATCCACAAATGTGTGAACAGATTTGCAGATTTGTAAAATATTCACAAATATTCCACGAACATGTAGACTGTTTTGAAATCAAAAATATAGTCTTAAATGGCTGAAAAGTCCAAGTGTTTTTTCCTAAAAGACTTGAAAATATGCACAAGTCATTATTAAAACTGGAGTGGCCCTCAATTGGCTGTCTGCGTACACGTGGTTTTTGCTAACTACAATATGGCCGCACCATCCGGGTAACTATACTATCCAAATCGCGACGTCAGTGCAAGTACTCTATTAGAGCCCCAAAAATATTATTTTTTTCTGTTCAGGTCCAGAAACGTGGAAAGATTGCTAGCTAAAATGTTTGTCAGCTCTGAAAGAAAGAAGCTGCAGTCAGACTCCAGCCTGAACCTGTCACAGACTGAGTGACTGGAGTTTTTCTCGGGTTTGCATCAGTTTCAGGGGTAAGTGACAGAGAAACTGACAAACCAGCACCGTGTCATATGTAGATAGCAAAACATTTCTATATGCATGACCGCAAACTGGTTAACCTAAAAGCTAAATTTATTAATCTTATTTGTGGCAATGAAGTGTGTCTCTTGTGCGCAGGGCTATACTGCATGTTATGATTATTGTAAACCTATCGGTTGTGGTCTCATGTGAACACAAAGTCTGAAAAAAACGACTTTTTTTTACTCAGTGCAGAATATCTGAAGCACAAAGTCGTGGTATTAGTGAGGTTAATTTTGGCCCCTAACTTATTTTGAGAAATGATGAAAAGCACAAATTACACCAAATGTATACTACATAAGCTTATATTAGTTAATAAATTCAGAAATAAATGCAATGTTGTTTTATACACCTGAGTTCAGACCCATGGGTCCATAGAGATAAATTATTGACAAAATAAATAAGTATTGAAAAAATTAATACTGGGAAATGTATTGGCAATGAAAAAAAATGTATTTCTTTTTTTTTCTTTTGTAAGATATATAAAATACCCATAAATCTCATTATTTCCTAACAACTTTAATTATCAAGGAGACCTTTAATCTATATTTAAGACTCAACAATGTGATGAAACTTGGACTGAAGACTGAAATTTCAAAATATAAATAAACAGAATCTATCTCTATATGATATGAGAGTGATGAAACTAACAGCAGCAAATTGGCAAGTTGGGTAAATTGTTGAATTAAGTAGAATTAAGCAAAAGGCGATGGACAGTGTTTGATCAGTGCTTGATCTATGTAGTTAGAAGCCTGTTTCTCTGACCAACCGTTTTGTTGAGTGGTTTAGGTGTCAGCTTTGTTGTCTTACAGTTGGATGGTTTTAAGCTCAGGCCTTGCTGTGAGTTGCTTTTTTTCAGCTTTCTTCAACTGACACGGCCTCTGTGTTGTCCTTGAATGTTCTGATATGCCACCCCCCACCCACCCACAGTTGCGTATGAATCATAACTGCCAAGATAACGTGACTGAACTGGAAAGTTCAAGTGTCCTAACTGGTAACACTTAGGGGTGCAAAGTAGCGGCGTGGTTTTTCAGTGAGAACAACATTGGTGTGATGATAAGCGCTATGAACTCACACCAAAAGGGTTCTGGTTTCATGGTTGTATGTGTGCAAACTGATGGAAAAATACTGCAAAAAAAAAAAAAAAAACTTATTACAGCAATATTTTTTTTTTTATCACAGTGAAGCTGAAAGTATGTTTTTCAGAAGGGGGTTCAAAGTTTGTCCTGCGCTCAGACCTTTCTGGATCAGTTTTCATGTTTTTCATATTACCTGTTTGGCATATTGGCTTGTGTTTGAAAGAAGTCATTATGAGACACTGAGTTCTCCCTGAACCTCCCACAATACAGGAGTGGATTGATGTAGTAAATTGTATGTTATGGAAAAGATAGGGTAAGAAAAATGTGGACTAGGACTTATCATGTAAAACAGATGGGCAAATTTAGTGGAAGTAACCAACACTGCAGTTCTGTTGTTCCCAGCAAACTGCTTCATTTTTCTGTTCTCTGCTTTATATTCCTAATGGTAGTGCTTTAGTTTTTTCTTCAAGATTAGTTTCTTAATTTCTGAATGTACACTTCTGTTCTTAAACCTGTTTTCTCTTCACATCTGGAAAAAAAAGAGTTAATTTTGACACAAACAGGAAGTTGCTGTTATCAGAGGGAAACAGCATGCTCAGACACATGCTAATTAAATGTGTCTCACAAACTATTTTTCTTCCCTTTAAAGTCAACTCTGACATATTTTTAAAACTGTTTTTCTTTGGATTTTGAGGAACATGACTTCACAAGTTGCAGATTTCGCAATGTTATGGAGAAGCTGGTGTTAGTGTAAACTGTGCCAGGCAGCCAGCTCACAGTCAGCTGAACCTCTGCTGCCTATATGAGAAATAAACATGGTCTAATATTGGATTTCAGAAAGAAGAAGAGTCCTGTGACCGGTTAGAGGCCTGGATTTCTTCAAAAATGACTTCCCCTCATGGGTGTCGGGGCTGGTTTTGAGTTCCTTTCAGACAAATTTATGAAGGCAGCTGTCAGGCAGGTTTATCAGACCTTAAGCTAGACAAGGCTATTAACCCACAAGAACAACTCAGCAGTTTTTTTTGCAGAGTACACAGTCAAGCAGAGTCTGTGCAGGAGAAAAGCATAGTTTTTTTCCTCAGTTAAGCAATAGGACAGATGATATCAAGATGCTTAATAGCAGGTTCAACCCACTCAGAAACCACAAACTCTGTGCACACACATGTACAGATGCAGAGTGAGTGCAAAATGAGTTGTCAGCTAATCTGTTAAATACAGAGGCCTGGTGTCAGTATCAACGCCTGCGCCCTGGGAGGAAGTCTGAAGGTGAAGACGATCAAGCGCTTCTTTTTGAACTCACTCAGTCTCAGAGATTTCCACTGAAACTGATAGTCAGACACAGAGATGTATGTTACATCTCAGTGTTTGATTTCATAAAACTGTTAGCATCTGTACATCAGGATCAACATCCTTTAATTCCAGAAGGAGCAGTATGAGCTCACTGTGTGTCCTGAAAAGTAAAGCATCAGTTCAACCCAATCAGGTGAATGTGGTTTTTGTGTTGTTTCTGTAAAGTGTGATCATGTGACCAACAAAAGGAAACTGCTGCTCTTGGCTTATCAGACGTCACCCTGTGTGGGAGAAGTAGGCAGATGTTTCAGTGGAAAGCGGTTTGAGGATGGAGGAAGAGAAAGAAGAAGAAGGGAGGGATTAGTTAGTCAGCTGCTTTTTATTTCTTCACAATCTAACAAAGCTGCCACAGTGTTTTCAGCCAGGTCTGGATGTAGAGAGGAACCAGCTTTAACCCTGAGCTGAGCGAGCAGAAATTGAGAGAGCGAAAACTACCTAAAAGGGATAAATGAGTCCGAGCAGGGCCGGTGTGATGTCTCAGGAGTGACGAAGAAGTCAGTTTGGGTCAGTTTGCAGAGGAAACTTGACACAGCAGACAATGAGGGACATGATGTGGAGTTATGCCGTGGTTCTCCTTTGGTTTTCTGAAGCATGCAGCCGAACTCAAGGTTTGAGCTTTAAACATTTTTATGAAGGTGGTTGAGAAAGTTTTTAAATACAAGAATGATTTTAGAGAACACAACCCTTCAGGACTGAAACAGTTTTTTTGTGATTCTCAATAGTCTGTAAATCAGATCAGGCACTGTACCTCTGTGTGCATCGTGACCTTAATTTTAGATCCAGCTCATCTGACTCAATCCTTGAAGCCAGGGGCTCTGAGATTTCTAATGAACTATCATGTTTTGACTCACAGAGAAGACAGCAATGGAAAGAACAGACATGGAGGTGGGGTAAAAAAAAAAAGAAGCTGACAGTGGAGGGTATTGTTCCATAAAGGGTTGCCCCACAGTTTCTGAATGAATGTCTCTTGAGTGGAAATCATGCTCTTATCTAAGACGACAGTACAGTGAAGCAGCTTTTCTCCATTGTGGGGGTTTCTAAAAAGTGCAGAAGCTTCTGTCAGAGGGTCTGTGGTTTTGGCGACCCACTTTTATTCACGTTTTGTTTACACCTGTTTGATGTAAAAAAAAAAAAAAATGTCTGTGTTGTGTTACAAACGTTGCTGCTTGCTTGATTCTGAATACTGAATTCTGTGAAATCGTGCAGTTTCAGAAACTGTGACTCTGCTGGTCCTTCAGCCTCTCCGTGAACTAAATGACTAACAAACTAATGATCATTAACACTGGTTGTTCCCCATAACTAACTACTGTTTCCTGAAAAACCCTGATGATTTACTAACTCTTTCCTCACATCCACCTCCATCTCTCAGGACTTTTTCAAAGCACCACTGAGATCACCAGAACCACCCCCCATGCATATAATGGTAAATCTATCCTGTCCTGTGTTTAACTTTAAGAGGAAAACTACAAAGTGAGACTTGTGAAGGCAGCTTATGTTAATGCCAACCTTATTTTAAATATGAAGCATGGATCAGAAGTGTTGGAACAAACACTTAGAGAGCAAATTTATTGTGAAAAGAAAAAGTTTAGTCTTTTCTTATTATCTATTTTTAGTTTATTTTGAAATGAAATGTGAAAATGGTATAATAATAACCAAAAACAGATACCTTCTGCTGTAAAAGGTTTGATTTTTATTCAAATTAATTGAAAGGGGAATAAAAGGATTAATGTTGTATAAAACATCACATTGTTAATCAGGTTTTATAGGACAACTCTCACCCTGTTTCACTTCATCTCTTATTTTCTTCATTACAGACATTAGAAATCTATATTTTAATCAGGGGGTAGATGTGAACATGACCTGCAGCAACAAGACGTGGGATAAAATCCTTTATGTCACCTGGAAAATATTCTTGGAATACAAGAAAAAGGATTGTTTAATATCATCTGCCCATGACGGTCAAAGTAACGACACCTGCCGGGATGGGAAGTCTCTCCGAAACACGCCCAAGTCTCAGTCCTACCTGCACATCCCGAACTTCTCTCATGAGGATGTCGGGGTCTACAAATGTCAGTCACCTTTTAAAGGGGGATCTGATGATGTTCTCATCAATGTGGCTCTAACAGGTAGGACTGCTCTCCTTTTATTGATAATGTAACTTCATATATGAATATTTTTAACTTTTTAAAATTACATTTATCTCAGAATTATGAGTTTATGGGTCTTTATTCCTGACTCTCTTCTGTGGTTAAGGTCTGAACTCAACATTTTTTAAAATTGTATTTATGAAGCACCTTTCATGCTTCAACCATGCCGCCCAAAACACTTCATAAAAGAACAGAGATGTAAAATAATAGCCGTAGACAAGACAAGAATAGACATAAAATATTACATATTTTTATTTACATATAACATATTTCAAAGAATAGAATTAAGTCAGAGGAAAATAGAAAGTAGTAATAGTAGTAATAGAAATATCAGTTGCAATAAGAGTTTAAGTGGAGAGTTGTGGCATTTAAATAATTTGCTCAAATATTCTTATAAAAAGCAGTTATGAAATGGTGTTTTATTTATGTTGCACGCCTTTTATTTCGAAATATAATGATATTAAACTTTCTAACGCATCAAAATAGACACACAGCCCACCCGAAACTTGTAAACCAACAACCACATTTAACAGGAAAACTGTTTGTAAAAAAGCAACTTTTTTAAAAATAATTTTCACATTTCAAATCATTTTTGAATACTTTTCTCAGGAAAATTATTTAATTTTTTAAGGATTCAAGGAGCTTTTTTGACATACCAACACACATTTACATGTAGATAGCATGAAATTTCACCCTCAGGGTCCTGATTTAAGGCCTGATAGATAATGAAGCAAGACTATATATATATATATATATATATATATATATATATATATATATATATATATATATATATATATATATATATATATATAAATTTGAAAGGAAAAATATCTAGACCTAAGTAGAGTTATTAACATCAATCTAAACTTAGAAATACAAAGTAAAACTGAGGCAGCTGAATTTAGCACTGCTAAATATGTGAGGTAGTCCAGCAGTATTGCACCACCTCAGTGATAAAAATGGCTAAAGTGTACCAAGTAGCTGAATGATAAAGCTGCACTCGGTTGAAAAGATGAGAGGATCCTGTCTTTTTTGTTTTGGAAGATACTCCTTTGGGGGACAACTGTGTATGTATGAAGTTATTTTTTTTTTAAACCTAGATAACGTTTATCTTCATTAAGAGCATTTATAAAACCCGTTGCCTACAAGCAGAATGGACAACGCACCTTTACTCCCCACTGTTGTGAAATGTGAAGCCAAAAAACCCCTTGAGAGGCAGACACTTAAAAAAATTTTAATGACTCCTGTTGGTGTTTGCAACATCTTCTCATTTTGGCTTTACTGGTATTGGCGCATGAAGAAAAATAAGAGAAATAAAATAAGAGAAATAAAAAAATGTGGGCAGTCACTACCATGGCCCTACAAGCCAAGTGCAGCTTTTTGTGTGATTTTATTCAGAATATATGAAAACTACTTGATTATTATGCAAGCTAAAGTTAGTCTTCCAGGCTCCTTGAGATGTTACTTATCCAAATTTCATCGGTAGACATTTGTAAGCGCTCATCTTTGAAGCCTTGACAGCAGGATGATATTTTTTTAGTGATAGTTTACCGTATGTAAAATGACATTTTATGGAAAAATATCCTAATCTTATTCGAGGGTAGAGCTTTAGGGATTTTCATGATTTAAATCTCATCTCTCAGTTCCTCCGGAGATCTCACTGAGATTTATGCACGAGGGCAACCGGACGGTGGCAGTGTGCAAAGCTGAGGGAGGAAGCCCCGCTGCAAACATCAGCTGGAGCCTGGATGGAAACTCATCCGCTGTCCAAAGACTCCACTCTCCAGGACTTTATACGGTGGAAAGCCGCCTGGTGCTCCCTGAGGGGGAAGATGAAAAAAACCTGAGCTGTTTCATTAGACATCCCTACTGGGAGGAAGGAAAAGTGCTGTCAGAACACGAAACAGGACACAAAACAGGTGAGTTTTTGGAGAGAGGAGGTTTAACTTGAGGGGTTAGTGTTAAAGGAAAACATTTAGCTTTCAAAAAAACAGAACTCAGCGTTGGATTTATGTTCAGATTGACATGTCTGTGTTTTTAACTTTCTCTTAAAAGGAAGGATTCCATGGCTGCATATTCTGTCTGTTGTGACACTCACAGTGTTTTTGGCATCACTTGTATTTATTGCACAAAAGAAACTGAGAATCCTGAGGTAAAATTTCTCACTTTATCAGAAATGAACAATACGTGCTTTAAAGCATTTCAGTTCGCTTACTGAGCAGGTTTGTCTGTTTTTGCATTTCTTCAGGCCCTGCCAGCCCCCTGTCAACCCCTCGTCCAAATCTCCCCCGGTAAGTTATTCCTCCATAGTCCTTCACATTATAATCTGTATATTTGTTGTTCTACAGCCAGCGATGTTCACAATGCCTCCTTTTTCTTTTTTCAGAGAGAGGATGTGGAGGAGGTGGAGCCTTATGCAAGCTATGTTCAACGTGAGAACACGATCTATAACTCCTCTGCCGATTTGTTTGCATAAACTCCGTTACTTCGACCTCAGTCAGACGTAACACTTCTGTGCATCTGTGAAACTGAGAATGATGAAATAGTAAAGAGAGACATGAAAGGACGTGGAGGGAGGGGGAACTTGATAAATGTGTGACTGATGGAAAAGGGGATGTACCTAATGTCACAAACTGGCTCCTCTCAGTGTGTGTGTGTGTGTGTGTGAGCGTTATGGAGACTGATAATAAAACCACGCACAGACTTTTGTCTTAACTTATGGAATAATCACGATGTGTCTTAATGTATGATTTAGTAAATAAATGCTTTGAAAACACACCAGTACACATCTGCATATATTCAAAACATCCTTTGATATCCTGGTGATCAGAGTGAAGTGTGATTTCCACAATGATTTGGTGTTGGTGGTTATGAGTAACTAAAGAAGTTGTTCACACTGCTAGACACAGTGTGATCATCATCTAGAAACATCCAAAAAGGAGCAAACACTTCCTCATTAATGATTAGTGTGACTGGGTCAGATGAATAAATGCTTAGTCTGTGTATTAGCTTTTTAATGAGAATGGAAACCCATTTCTGTAAGAAGAAAAAGGAAATGGAATCTCTCTACTGGAAGAGTTTGACCATCTTTTATGGAATTTTGAACCGTTTCTTGCCATATCATTTAAGAGATGGCCAGACTTCACTCAGGAGGTTACACGATAAGAGACTGTGTGACTCGATGGAAGGTTTTCAGACTTCGAAGAGATTTTGAGATCGGAAGATGTCTGAGTCTGACAGGTGGAGGTGATGACTCACTAGGAATGCATGGATGATGAGTCGCACACTGATGATTCTGTGAAGGTGGGAACATAACGTGAGGTGCTAACGGTGTGAAACCGTGCTGTTTGAGGTTGTGCAGGTCTGAGTTTTATCTCAACAAAAGCAGACTCAAGATTAAGTTCAGTCAAAGATGTTATCAATAACATCCCCTCTTGTTTCAAAAAGCAAAATTTCACACTTTAAAAACAAACTCAGAGGACAATCTGTGTTTTTTTGTTATGATATAAAAACACAGGATGTTGCTTTCACAATCAATTTTCTGAGATCATGAAAATAACAGTCTGGGCAACTGTGTCTGTTTTTAATAGCCTCTTCATTTTCATACATTTATCCTATTTTTGCACTGTTTCCTATTGTACTAGTTGCACTGCTGTATGCTTTTTTTGCGTTTTGTTTTTTGTGCCATCACTTGTTGTGCCTTATTGAAAACACAAGCGTGTACAAATGTACTATCTGTAACTGAGTTATGCTTCTGTCCAGGGCGAGGTACAACACAAGCAAGAATGTAGACTAGAGGGAAAAACCTTTGCAAGTGCGATGACGTGCTTCAAGTTATTTTGGCTGCCATGTGGCGCTATAAGAAGGGCTCTTTTCTCCATCTAAAATAATATAGCCACAGTTACCCCCAATTAAATCAACATCAACAACATTTTTCAACCTTCACTAACATTCAGTAGTCAGAGCTGAATATTCACTTCTGATTGATTCCACCCCTGAGGACAAAGAGGAGAAGGGTCAGATTAAGTGCCTCAGTGTACCCTGAACAGATGAGTCTCGACACATCTCGTAAAAGGAGGGACTATGCAACAACTGATAGTTGAACAGTCAATGTCAGTCAATCAACTTTATTATTACCTGCTCATGCTGTGCTATTTTTTCATTAAAGTAGTGCAGGGGTGGCCAACCAGTCAGAGACCAAGAGCCACAAAAATTACCGTGGTACTACAAAGAGCCACATCACACGCACACCTCTTCTCACACATAAATGAAAGGATATAAGATGAAAATCAAAAGATTTCCAAATTTTGAAGTGACATTTATTGCGTTTGTAAGAGTGTTTCAATTTGTACCAAGAGCCGTGTCAAAGACAAATTTTTGTTTTACTGCAGAAGAGACAGCGTTTCATCTATCTATCTAGATAGCTATGGGCACATGTGGGATGTAGAGAAAAGAAACTGAAACTTAAGTAGCAATCTCATCACCCAAGTATTGATCAATACTGATCACAACATCAATGTATTAATAATTTAGATTGACTGGTTCACCACTACTCATAACAATAATGAATGGATCAAAGAGCTGCACACCGAAAGGCAAATAGCCACATGTGGCTCACGAGCCGCATGTTGGCCACCCCTGTAGTAGTGCTTTTTAGGGGCTTTTACTACTTTATTTGTGGAGGATAGGACATAGAAACTCAGAGTGTGTAAGGGATTGACATGTGGGGAAAACAGGACCACCTGCGGTAGGCTTAACCAGTAGTATTTAATAAAAGATTCAACATAAAGACAAGAATTCTAATCTTAACTTGACTCACTATGAGTAGAGACCTTTGCAGCATTTAGAAAGTTACAGCTGTAAGAACAAACTTCCTTCAACAGGCAGAAACCTCGAAAAGAACCAGAATCATTTCAGACATCTGCTGAGTTTGTGTTGTTACTGGAGACAGACGATGACAACGACGACAATGACACTTACGATGATGATGATGATGATGATGATGATGATGATGATGATGATGATGAAGATGAGACTGCAAAAGTCCTATCAGCTGAAGTCTAGCAGGTCCAAAGCAGATGCCCCTACATGAAAAGGGAGCCCAGTGATGGATTGAAGGGGTTCAGATCTGATCCAGCTCTAACTATAAGCTTTATCAAACGGTAAAGTTATAATCTTACTCTGTAAAGGTAGTGTGGTCATGTCTGCCTTCTGGACACTGACTGGCAGATGGTTCCAGAGAAGAGGAGCCTAAAGGCTGCTGGGGCATTACTGCCATCTACTGAGAGAGATCAGCAGAGTCTAACACCATGAGCTGTTCAGCCACCTTAAAATCCAAAATTAATCACGCTCACAACTCAAAGATAGTCTGATGATCCCCTGTAGATTAAGACAAGTTAAGCTTTATGTTTTTACCCCCTTGCTTCCCCTGTGATGATAGATGCCCTTCATGAAACTGGGTCAAACTTTCAGTTTGAATGTTCTTACCCTCAAATGAATCATTATTATTTGACTGATAGAAAAACAGGAAGCTGCTTTGAACTGTGGGTTGAAAATGTTTCTTCCATCCCCTGCACACAACACACTTGGGCTGGCTTTCTTTTTGACATTTCCTCCTTGAAACAGTGCCAAAAACCTGTGCAGAATTATTAAAACTTTTATTAGATGATTTTAACAGATTTTCAACAAGTGAGAGTAGGATCTGTAAAGTTTTACTTCAAACAAACAATAAAAAAACACAATCATGTTGGAGTCAAATGCAACACACAGCTTTTTTACACAAATCCAGTCAAACATAAATATTTCTATGGGTAAAAATGTCAATAATGGTAACTGTTCTCAGGAGTGCTTTGTTGCAATTAATCATAAACTCTTTAAATATAAATTTTAATTCCAGCTCACTGACTAGTCTTGAGTTGGAAAACATTTACTGACAATAGTGCACAGCTTAAATAACATGGCTTAAACAGGATCACAGAACCCGCAGTCTGCTGAGCTGGCACAGTCAGCCTTCAGTCCTGATGTCAACATGTCTTTTTCTTGTTCTGCATCGCTCCAGTCAAGAGGTCAGAGCCAGTTCAGCCAGGCTCAACCCAGCTCTGACCGTCTGTGTTAAAATCTTCTGTATATTTCCCATTTACTTTCTTTCTAGGAACAGACATCTCAACAGAAGAAATATGCTTCACTTCTCCACACAGAGCTCTGATGGGGTTGTCGATAACAATATCTGAAGTCTGGACCCTTCTAATTTATATATGTATTGTAATGTGTTGGTGATCGAGAAGAGATAAATAAGTATGGTGTTTGAAAAGCTGACCTGCTTCCTGCTGCATGCAGAGAAAAAAAAACAGCTGACACAGCGGTAGTTATTAATGGTGAGGAAGTTGAGCGATGAAAACATAGATCTATGTTGTATATAAGTGGAAGATGACCACCAACCATAGCTACAGCCCCAGCTAGTGTCTGGTGGCTGCACTACAGCTACTATACCACATATTGAGCCTGCAGATTTAAAAACAGCTGACTGGTGATTCTGGTGATGATTGGCAGGATGATGTTTGTAGTTTAGTATTGAGATGATGTGGCAAGGTGCATAATATAAGCTCAAAGCTGTGCATTACAGGAAGTCTGGGTGTATGGTGACTTCAAACGTGGTTGTATTTACCCTGTTTAGGATGAGAAACCACATAAATACCCTCTCTTATCATACCCAGAACATCTTAAGTCATATTTTCTGGAACGCTTTAAGTTGAAAATGTGTATGGTGATATTCTCTGAAATTGTGCAGCCAGTGGCATCAAGTTTTAAGCAAATACAGTAGTTAGAGGAGCTGAATTAGCCAATATTGGCATGACTGATGTTAGCCATGTATGGAACCAAAAGGAGATATAGCAAATGGACATCTCGGCCCTGTTTACACAACAACCTTTCACTCAAAAAAAGAAAAAAAACACAACAACAAAAAAATTAGCATTTACATGGAAATGCTGAGGGACTGAAAACACTGTATGACGCACACCAGGCCTGTAGTTGACAACAAAACTGTAGGGACAGATCAGCCCTTCACTGAAGTAGAGGTGGGCTGATCATCTGGTGTATACATTGAATGCGTCAAGACACATGTTTGTTGAAAAGCAGTCAGCAGATTCATTTTCTGTGTAAACAAGAGGCCAAAACACAACACTACTTTTGCGTTTCATCCCAAAACTACTGTCGTGTGAACGGCCCAGTCTAGATTGTTAACTCGTGGAAAGCAAGGAGTACAATGAACTTTTAGCATCCATGACCACTTAAGCGCCAAGAGTTTGTGCATATGACTTATGACTTATAAGTTCAATTTGAAGGCAGCTGTAGACCTAATGTTAGTAGATATGGACCCAAGCTTTGGTTTTGTTCAAGCTTAAGCTGTCTAGAGATCAGTTCAAGAGTTTTATCTTGAGTAGAGAATCACTGTGACAGCTCGTGTACCCATTTATTCCTCTCTGTGTGTAACTCAATGAACTAATCATCTAAGACACCCAAATATTCCTGCACCAAAAACATATCATGAAAAACAAAAAATAAAAAACAATTTCTGAAAACATTGCCCTGAATCCACCAAGTCTCGGATTCTCCATTATCTGCTAATCTCAGGACATCCTACGGTTAAGCTTTACATTCTTTGTTCTAGGTAGAGTTTCCTTTGTGCAAGGTTGAAAAGAGAGCATTTTAGTCTTTTGGAGGGTAAAATCTATAGTTTCTTCATCACCTTGATTCTCAGAAGTTAAAATGCTGGTGAGTTTTTGGAAACCAAGCTTTCCTCCAGCTTCATAATCACCCCATTGGGACGTAATCATCTTCACAGTCGCCTTTAGATGAGCTGTCAGACTCCGGTCGACGTTGGAGAGCAGGAGGGATGTAAACTGTTGCGTAGTCGCAATCATCATTAGGTGAAGCTTTGGGTCTTCTCACTCCTCTGGCCGTGCTGTGGTCAATAGAGGCGTATGTCACATCCTCGTTTGGCTGTCGTGGAAATAAAACTCAGTAAGATGCAAATCTTTGCCTCTGAACACACGTTAGATATTCTTCTTGAATTCAGAGCTACTGACACTGGTGTGCTTTCTGATGTGGTTGGTGTCTATGACTTCCTGGAGATGAAACAAACAGCCCTGTGGTTGCTTCACAACACAGACCTCACACTTATATTCAGTTGGTATGCAAATCAAACAAGGCTATAATTCTGAAGAGGCCGGTGGCTATGAAAATTTAGACTCAATAAAAGTGGGCTAAAAATAGCGGGGAAGCCTACCTTTGTATTTGTGGCTTTTGCATCATCAGTTTCAGAATCTGAAAAAGAAAATGTATAAACATGTTTTGTAACAAAAAAAAAAAAAGTTTTTATGTTCATTTTAATGCTGGTTTTTTGTTTGTTACCTTTCTTTTTCTTCTTAAGCCTGGCAATAAAACAAATTCAGAGGATTAGACCAAAGTAAGGAAACAAGCATACAGACAAAAAGCTTCAAATATGACAAAAGTGTAAATGATAAATAAATGAAACGGATCAGAAATAGACTCTAAAGTACTGATTTAACTTATCAGAGGAGGCTGAAATATATTTAAAATCTTCTTTCTAGATGTGTCACCCTTCCTTGACAGCTCACACAAATGAGCATGGTGCAACAGGAAGCTCACTACACATGCTTAAAACTGGCTTCTGTCAAAGTCTGTCTATAAATGTCAGTGAAGGAGAGCATAGGGCACTCCAAGCATTAAGTCCAAACACACATACAGAAATATATCATCTCAAAAGTGCTTATTCTTCAATCATCTTACATCAGTGACAAACAGACTGACTCACAGCGGGTCTAATTTTAGCTGTTACCACTACTTCCTTGATGAGGCGAATGCAGAAGCTTCCTACCACATGCCAAAATGCATCACTGAAGCGACTACATCAGGGCTGTGTCTGAGTTTTACTGTGTGCATCTTAAGGACAACCACTTACCTCGAAGTGCAGTTTCCCATGCTGGGGCCTCAGATTCTCTGATTCTGGGTGTCCACACTTTGGTGGTTTGACAGGAACAGCCCTGAGCCTGACACTGTGGTAGACACTGACCTCACCGAGCGCTCTGCTGCTGTTTGAGCTCTGACAGGTCAGGGTGAGGAGATAAGAGACACTGATAGAGGGAGAGACACACACATAGAGAGAGAGAGAGAGAGAAGGGGGAAGGCGGTGTATGGGGGAGACAATGGTCTTTTTGTAATGTTTTGATTTCCTGTGTGTTTACAGCACTCACACACAAACACACAGCTGCATGCACAAACCCCACAAAAAAGAGAAAGCGCGACTCCAAATACAGAAACATCAGAGATTTACTTTGAAAACATGCACAAAATACTGAGATTCTTCAATAGATGAATAAGACTTTTATTAGAGATGATGTTTCAACATATTTATTTGCTGTAAGCTTGAAAAATTTATCTTCCAATCCTGAACGAGGGCTCCAAACGTGCAAGGGTACAAAGAAGTTTTAAACCAGCAGCTTCTGGATTCACCGTTTATTTCCCCTGCCTTTATACACAGCAACACTTCTGATATTACTAATAGATCATATATATCAGCAAACTCATAATACCTGCAAGTAAGCCAGGAATGATTTGCATTAATCATAGATTTTTACAACTTTGAGCTGTAATGTTTGCTCTTGTGGATATATTGCTTGTGTAGTTTGCATGGCTGTGCAAATGTTTCTGTGTAAGGCCGTAACCCAACTTTTCAGATAACCAGGAAACCTTTCTGCATCTAAAGGTCAGAGATGGATTTTAATATGCAAAATATTATTTTTCATGTTTTAAAATCTTTATATTGATTTTCTTTGGCCAGAACACGTAGAAGTCGGTGCATACACATTTCTGTAAGAGGTAATGAGTGAAGAACAGGAGTAGAAAAAATAGCTAGTTGCTACCTGGTTGTTGGCCTTGTTGCTCCCACTTGGTGTTGGTTGTCCTATTTCTTTGACGTTGGACGTCATTTATATTAGTATATGTTATATACAGTAGGTTGGACTGAGGGTATGTTTCCTGTTCATGTTGCTTGCTCATTTTGTGTTAAGATGCATTAAGTTCTGTATTTGTCAACTTCCCAGTGCTATTAAAATTTTAAATTTAGTTCTGCCTTCTTACCCTTTTAAAGAATATTTTCCATTAGAGTAACTTTGTGACAAACAACCCCATAGTATGTGACAACCATGCACCCTGTGGTGGGGTTGGTTGTCAAAATATGCCTGTGTCTTTGATAATTAATTAATTCTTTGTTACGATGAGCTGGAAGATGAGAAGAATACACATTTTAAGCCAACAACTTAACCTTTAATTTAATGTAGGGATGACTTTTAAAAGATGTTTTGATGATGAGTAATTCACACTAGAGTGATTATTGTGACAACCAACCCCGTTCTCCCCTACGTGATTTGCCAGGGCTTGGTGCCATCTGTGACATTCAATGTTTGTGTCGGGAAATATTTTGGCAACAAGCCATGTCTTACACTTATGGATGAAAAGTGTACCAGATGCAAAATTTTATTAAATGCCTTTATTTCTCTAAAAATAGCAACTCAGAAAGATTGATGTTGATGTTTTTTTCTCTTTGGACACAACCAACTAGACTGGCAGAGCATAGCTCAACACCTAACACCAGAGGGCGCTGTTGGAGCAGTGTTAACGTCTCACGTCTTCAATGAGGACATGACGTCGTTGAGATGAAGAAATATGAGTTGAATGTAAAAGGAAACTGATCCTCAGTCATCATACATTACATTCACGGTGGAAGTGTTGCTTGCATATCGATTTATTATTTATCTATTTGTTTTCTTTTGCAAACTTTGAGTTATGTCTTCCCCTTGTGGAAGTGCAGAAATGGGCACAGATTGGACAAACAAAACAAGCAGCTTATTATTATTTTATAAGAACATTCTGTTTCATCTCCTGTTTGGAAGTTTATCCTCTCCTTTTCTAACTTTTCCCCATATGACAGGTCTATCCTATCCTCTGCTTTATGAATGTTGTCACCATTGCGGATTGTCATGTTTGATGATTATCTTCTTTCACACAGGTGCAACATTGTCGCCTACTTATGTCATGTCAACCGCTGACATACACGCCTGATGGTCTGTGAAAAACATGTGGGTTGTAAGGAAGTGGTGAGGTGAAATGAGACCATGCAGGAGCTACTCGCGTAGTTTATCTTTCAGAATCATGAACACGTCGAACCAAATGGATAAACAAAATTTCGCTCACCTGCTGATTTTCAGCTGTTTTACATTTCTCTGTGTTAATGGGAGAAGTCAAGGTAAGAAACTACAATCCTTTAGCTTCTGTTCTAGCTTTCAAAACACAGTTTGTTTGTTTTTTTTGTTTTTTTACAGATCTGAGTCATTAAGTGAGAACAGGCTTTAGGTTAAATATCCTGTCCTTTTCCACATCGTCATGATTAATCTGATTAAATATTCTAACTCATTTAACTCATCTGCTGTGAAGAATGACTCAAAACCCCTGAAATGCCCCTGACGCATTTTGGGCAGTTCGTCCAGGTACATTTCATTTGGCTACAAAAATAGATAAACAAAAACTAAAACAAATAAAGAATAGTCGACCTCGACCATCATTTAGTATTATGCGCACTTTGCAAGAAGGAGTTTTCTTTTCCGCTTTGGGGCCTCTGTAACTCAACCTCAGACAAATTAACACGATTGTGAATTGTGTTAAATGGATCGCAACAAACTCAAGACCAATCAATATCGTCGAGGACACAGTTTTTACAAAGGATTTGCAAGTTCCCTTTCAAGATGCGTTGTACAAGGCTCCATCAAGAAGCTCAAAGTTTTCTGTTAAAATGAACTGTTAACGGTGTGTAATTAACATTTTAAGTGCAAAAATTGTCCTTTCTTGAGTCTGTTTGCTCATGCAAAATGAAACGTTATTAATATCCTCAGCATCACTACAAATAACCTGATTCAGTACTTAAATCACTTGAAAGCACTACTCAAATCAAAATTCAAGTCAATTGTAGTATGTAGATAGATAGATAGATAGATAGATAGATAGATAGATAGATAGATAGATAGATAGATAGATAGATTCTTTAGACTTTATTAAGCCCAAGAGAAATGTGTGATAATACTCTAACATTTATCTATGTGTATATTATGTGGCTTTACTGTGTACCACATTTAGAGTATGTCATTTTTATTGACAGCTTCTAGTAAAGTTAAAAACACTGAGCGATCAAAGTAGGGAAAGATAAGTGTTAATGTCATGTCACAAATTTAAAAGGCAACTTTCCTTCTGTGATCACTTCATAGGACAGTATTAAAGCTTTCTGGAAGACATGCATCAGAAGTTAACAGCCAAAGTAAAAGCTATTACTTGTGACTTAAACGCTTTCTCTACTTGTTTTGTAGATGAGCTTTCATCCTGTGATGTTCGTCTCTTAGTAAAGAGGGGCATGACCTTGACAGCTGCCCCAAATTGCAGCGTGACAGTCGAGTGTCCGGTACAACACTGTGGAGAATCCCTGAATGTCACCTGGTGTAAAGTCCTGGACACAGATGAATGTGAACAGATCGATCAGCGAAAGAACGTGGAAATATCACAGAGTAAGCTGAATGGGGACAAACTGATCTCATATCTGACATTCAAACAGATTTCCATTCATGATGACGGCCTGTACAGATGTGAACTAAAAACTGACTCCACTGAGCACAGTCACCTGATAAACATATCAGTTTCAGGTAATTACATTCTCCTTTTCTAGAGGTGAAACATCACACTTTTGATACTGATTCTAACTTGTGCATCTAAATCTCCAGCCTTACACGAAGGAGTTCAAATCTCACGTATTGATAATCCTGGTAAGAACTTTTTTGTTTACCTTACATCCTGTGTACCTGATAGTAGAGAGACTAATACTCCCGTTCTATTTGTGTAGAAGCTGCTGCAAGGGTTTCTTCTGTTGTTGAGGATGTTGAGGATGAGTCCTGGCTGCTATACTTTTATATCTGTGTTGGGATTGTGATCCTGGCTGCTACACTGATGTTACTTGCCATTTTAAGATTTTATGGCAGGAAAGGTAAGCACATTAAAATGTCTTCAGAGTCTGAATGTCCATGTTTACTACCTGATGACACATTTACTGATTGTTTTTCTTCTTCTCAGGAGTCTTGATTGTGAACCAGAAAATGAGAAAGGTGAGTCTCATCTTAAAATAAGCATTGAGAGTCATAGATATGTCAAGTTAGGTTATTTTGTTGTCTCATTTCTCTAAATGTATCCTCTGCTTGTGTTTAACAGGAAATCTATACCAACACAATACCAGGCCTACCAGCAAGTGCTCCTTCCACTTCTGTCCTGCCAACACACTTCCAAATCCTGCATGAAAACTTCTCACATACTGCAGTTCATTCAGTACCAAAACCTTACCCAATGAGTTGCAGGGGCCAGCCCGTCGCCCCCGTGGCTCACAATATAGAAAGAAGCCTCAGCTCAGAACATGCAGTGTATGCTACCGTTAACCGCCGACAGGCCAAGGAGCCTGCCCGAGAACTGCAAGGCCGCACCACTGACAAAAACACAGAATATGCCTCCATCAAGTTTGTTAATTCCTCTTAGGGACTTGATAAAGTCTCAGTGGAAACTCTAAATGTGTGTGGGGTCATGGAACAGAGATTACAGCCTCACTGATGAAGAGGAGGACGGAGGAAGCTTGTGGGTGTGAAGAGTTACAGTACAGCCAGTTCAGCCCTGGCCGGCCCTCTGATATTTTCCAGAAACTTTGTTTGGTCGTCTGTTAAAAAGAAATAACAGTCAAATGTAGATTGCATAGTTGTTTTGCTAAATAAAAAAGAGAATGAATAAGAAAAAGGACATTTCCTCTGGCTTTTTCCTGATGATGTGATTGTTAACATCAAAAGTTGTGGATGTAAAAGCTTTTTCTCACGTTCTTAAGATGAATACTGAACAAAAATACAACTTTTCAAGCTCATTCTTTATTAACAAAAGGACCAAAGTTAAAGATAAAGATAAATTAATAAGTTGAAAGATTAACTAAAAAGCAAACAGTTCTATGACATTTTTATTTTAATTTCATTTAATCAATATTTCCTGTGTGGACCTCTCTGCTCTTCACTAAAGGAAATTCAGCCGCTGGGCTGTGGACCTCACCACTGTGGTTTGCTATAATGTTCAGGAAGTTGACTAAGACACAGGGGCTACGAAATGCCTCCATTTCTGCTTAACCACTTTTTGTTTCCATACCAAGACCCTGTTTGAGCTCCGTTCACACCAGTGTAACAGTTACAGGCGTGGAAATACAGAGTATTGAATATTCAAAGGTAAAGAACTGTCGGAAATGCAGGTCAGAGTTTTGTTGTTCTTGTACTTCCTTCGTCTTTAAGCCCTCTCTTGATGGTCGACTGAAAGGCTTATAAGAGGGGAGGAAAGGAAAGACTTAATTTCAACATTTACAGAAAAGAAAAATAATTAACAGTATTTAATATACTAAAAGGGGACCTTTAAAAAATCAGGTTTATAAAGTGCTTTGACAATCAAACAAAAATACACAACCTAACACAGAAAAGTCCCAAAAACGAGTCATGAAGAAGACAAAGAGCTCAATAGTACACATGATTCAACCAGTAATGAACCATTCCAATGATAGAGCCTATTAAAAATAGCACCAAACTAGCAATACAATGTAGACAATATAAAAATAAGTTAAACGTATTGATGAAAATGAAAATAATATAAATAAAAAAAGTGTTTTTTTTTTCTTATTTTCTGAAAACTTTGAAAATCACTTTGGTGATCATGCTCAGAGCCTAACAACATACTGAGACCACATGGACTGAAGAGGAAAGAGGAAGTTGAAAAGCAATCATAGAAACTATAAGACAAGTTAAAAACGATCACATTAAAAACAAAATAATAAGCGCAAAAGAAATGTTAAGAAGTTAATTAAAATAAAGATGATATTAAGAAGAATAATGGTCAGAGTTGATGGTCCTGGGATGCAGATGGCCTAGCGGTTTAGGTCAGGTTCTATAGGGGTTGCCCTTGAGCTGATGGGTTCAAATCCAGTCTGTGTTTCTGGCATGTCATTCCCCACTTTTGCTCTGTTTCCTACTCTGTCCACTGCCCTCTCATGTCTTAATAAAGACACGAAAAAGCCCACCCTAAAACCTTTAAAAAGGGATTAAAGTACTATTAGAAGTATGTAATAAACATTTGAAATAAATCAGATATGATCAATAGTAGGAACAGGACAACAAAGGCAACAAGAAGACAACATCACATGAAGAAGAGATTTATGAGGTGTATCTGATTCTGAGAGACTTATCCCCCAGGCAAGTCTTTCCTGAGTCGAGGGGCCCTGATTGAAATTGGTCTCTTTTAGGTTTAAGTCTCGACTTTAAGATAGCCAGGAGGCTCCCACTGGAGGATCTAAGTCAGGTTATATAAGAGGGCAAAAGTTTAGATGTGACTCAAGAAAGCTTTAAAAGTTATCAGCAAGATCTTACAACCAATTCTGTGACGTCGTCTTTTAAAACCAGTGAATTATAACCAGTACAAATAACATCAACATCATCATCAGTATTTTTTAATAATGTAAAACCACAAAGAAGCCATTCATAGGCTTGCCTGCAGCAACATCAAAACACAGCTGTTTTTCCTGTCAAGTCATAAGCTGGTTTGATACACCAACACTGACCAGATGATGAAAGCTGGTGTAAACTGTCAGTGTTAAAACCTGGAGTAACCTCATACATATTTAATATGACTGACAAAATCCATTCTTCACCTGAGAGATGGGAGATATAAGAAAGCAGGAGTTGTTTACAAGGCTGACCTGTGCCTGCTCACCTTAGTTCATCTTGGCACAAGAAGCTCCTCATCACCTTGAAGTAGAGGATGTTTTTCACTTTAGTTCAAAACATTTGAATCATTTTAAACTCACAGTGTCCCTTCACAAATAGATAGTGTGTAAAATGTAAAGAATGCTCCTGAGTGATGTGAGCTTTAGGGTTTTTTTTTTTTTTCACTCTGTTTAGCTGATTTATATTCTCAGGTCAGGAAAGGGAAGTTGAGACTTGTGTCCTGGATTTTCTTTTTGTCTCTAGATGGAAATTTTTCATCTCAGCCTCTGGTTAGACCAGCCCACACACAAGTTTCTCTCTTTCTCTCTATCTCTTTCACACACACACACAACTGTGTTTTTTCTGTGGTGGACAAAGCTTCGGTTCAGAGCCATGGAGCTTGTGCGGAGGCAGCATTTGTGGCGATAAGATGATAAGATGAAGCCTGAGGTCACTCTTAGAGAGTGCTGGGGCGAAATCAATCAGCTGACAAAGATTGGAGATGCAGTGCTGATGACAACGCAATTTGTTCCCACTCAGAAACTCTGACAAATACAGACTCTGTGGAAAGAGCTGACATTCAAATGCTGAGATGAAAGAGATTTTTGATAAACAGGGAATAAGAGTTTATGTTTAGCAGCTTTCAGTTTAGAAGACTCGGGAAGTGACAACTAATTTAAAGAAGTTAGCAAGAAAATTGATACGCAAACATTTATGTAACAAAAGAAATAAACTCTGTGTGTTAACCAGGGTTAAGTATACACATGTGCAGCAGCCGCTTGCCTGTGTTTGACTCTGCACAGTATGAGCCCATACTCTGCGGCCTGGCCTTGGATGAAAACCACCACAAAGTTCAGCATCTGGAGGCCAGGTCTGCAACATCAGTGTTTCATATTCTTCACATTAGTTGAAATAAAAAAAGGTTAAGATCATAGGACAGAGACTGATAACAGATTTTGTTTGTTTTATTCTGTTTGTGGCATTTTTTCATCAACTTCACATAACTGGTCATTTTAAATATGTAGCTGTAGTTGTTCTGTATAGGGCTGAATCCTGGGCTTTCTCTCACATCAATCAAAACAAGCTTTCAGCTCATGAGTGCTGTGTTCATATACAGTGGAAATATGCAGACAGAGGAATGCTGTATTGAATCGTTTGACTGGTGAGGAATGTGATGCTCCTGATTGAGCTCCAGAGTCCTTATACAAGATCATTATGTTTTATACACAAGACTAAAATTACATTGTATCAGGCAGAGTTTTAAATAAAACAAAATAATGCTAACCTAAATGATGCATCACAAGCCGCCCAAACCCATCACATCTCCTCTCTGCCATCACACAGCCAACAAGACATGCATTCCTTTCAGGGGCACTGAAAAGGTTTCTGCATGGCTCCTCCAGAGAATTCATGCAACCTCTGACCGTGGAATTTATCCTCAAAAAATATGCACACACACTCTCTCTGTCTCTCACATACACAAACAGATCTCAAAGCATGAAGAAAATCTGCTCCAGATATTACACAAACAAGACATAAGTATGCAGCCTTTTTCCCAGATTGAACCAATAAGGAGCACGACTTGGTTCAGCCTGCTCTGAAAATATACAGAAGATGAGAAGCTCTTCAGGGGGGGGGGGCACATTATCTCATTAAGCTGAATTATTCTATAGGATAACGTTGGAAATACTCTGTAGCTTTCATCTGTCTCTATGATACAGGTGTGGTTAAGGGACTGATAAAAATGTGCAAAAATTAAGACTTTGAAAAGCAGAAGAATATATTTTTTTGTTGTTTTTGCAAACTCTTGTCAAAAAGTAGTAAATGGGGCCTTTTTCATGGGTTCCATTTGACCACAGACGAACAAACATTTGGTGCAATAAGGGCCTGTGTCCACTGACACCGTTTCTTGCACCTGCAGCGCCCACAACCACAACTTTTAAGCACACCAGCTCACACTTGCTGTTGACAGATTCTAAAAGATGTTTCACAGGACTTGTTCTTACTAGTCACCATTTCATTTTCAAATGCTCTGTTTGCTTCATATTTTCTTTCATTTAATTGTATTTTGCAAAAGTGAAAACAATTGGTAGCATTTTAGCGTTAGCAGCAGCTGCAATTTGGGAAAAGGTGTCCTAGCAAAATGCGTGTGGTAGGTTTTTCTGTAGTTGTTGTTGACAAAGTTGATATCGGAAGTCCTTACCCCCCTCTTGTTTTTGATTGGTCAATGATGAAGAAGTGAATTTTTTCTAATTAGATTGCTGTGCATGCAGTGGTAACATTATCCTACACTAGGTGTTCATAGACTTAGGACATCAAACTCTGAAAATTACTGAAAATAGCCACTGCCAGATCAGAAATCGCTGCTAAAGGACACAAGCCCTTGCGTGTTTTCAAAAGTTTTTGTACAACATAAAACCAGAGGAATAAGCTATTATATTTTAGTCTAAATACGACAGACATTACATCATCAGACATCAGACGGACAAAGGACAGTTTTTAACATGTGCAATATGCTGCAGCAGCAGGATCCCTGTATTTCTACATCCAGTACAGTAGATCTGCTGCATGGTGGAATGGATAACCAGTCAATCCCCAAAGCCAAGGAGAGAAAACATGAAACACATCCATTCAGTGTCTCTGTGTTGACTTGATGTGAGGACAGCCTGGGGATTTTATGAGAGTCAGATTCAGAGGAGCAGAGATGAATGTCGTTGTATGAGTCAGAGCTCCTGAACAGGATTGTATGTGACATCCTATAGAGGTGTGTCAGAACTTCTTCCCTTTGGACCCAACGATGATGTCGATGATGATGAAGATGCAGGACACAGCTCAGTTCTGGTGACTCTGAGAAGTCCTGCCTCTCTCCTCGGTCTGGTGTCATCTGAAAAATTAATCAGCTGAAAAGTAATGAAGAAGAAAAGAAGGACGTAACAAAAAGAATGACTTTTAAAAGAGTTTAAAGTTTTCTAGCCGCTAAAAAAACACAGTAACAAAATAACCAGACAGGAAAAAGAGAGAGGAGACTGTGAACCTTAGGTCTGCTGCTGTTTATCCAAATGCTGCATGTAGGTACTTTCAACAAAGTAATTTGATTGGCCTTGGGTGTCATGAACGGCGCCTCCAAATAAAATGAATTATTATTATTATTATTATTATTATTATTATTATTATTATTATTATTATTATTATTATTAGATATTCACTCCAGAGAAGCTACACCTCTCAGATTTAATGATGGGAAGAACTTCATCACTCTGTCATCAAATAGTAAAAATTTGTTCCTGAATGTTAGCTTAAAGAGAATCGGTGGATTTCATCACATACTGCACAATAATAATAATAAAATTTCAGAGACCTCAGACAGCACATGACTGCATCCACAAAGTCAGGTTCAAACTGAACAACCCACAAAGGAAATAAAACACAAACAGGATCCAGACACACTGGAGACTTCTCTGGACCTGAGTCTGTTTGATATAGATTAAGGGGAAGCAGAAAAAGGTTCTGTGGTCTCACATGTCAAAGTACTCGGTTGTGAAATCTACCCTAAAAGATGAGAGGGACCACCTAGCTTTTTAGCCCTGCACAGCAGGAGCGGCATTATGGGTGGGTCCAATGGTCCCAGGCCATTTTTTTAAATGAAAATTGGTGAAATTTTGTCACTTCAAGTTCATTCTGTTATTGTTAGATGCCCTGTCTTAAAAAAGATGAGCAATGAGTTTGGCAAACATATTCTAGCCTTTCGGTAAAATATAAACAGAGTAATGAAACATTCAGCCTCATGTTACATGGATGAGTCAGCAGAATGGTTTTGGGAAAGACAGTAGATTTATTGCATTTTATTTAACTGTGGTTAATGCCGCCGTTTTAACAGCCTATAATACATCTAAAGCCATATTAATGCAGCTCGCTGGTGTGTTATAGTGCAAAGCTTTGATCAGTATGGAGAGTGATAGCAGGTAAATCTGATGCACACTAACATTATGAAAATGCAATCAAATGTTAAAAGAGCAAAAAGAAACCAAATCCACTTTAGAATCAAACACTGTAACAGCAGTTTATCAGTCGGTCATTTTTATTCATTTAACTTAATGTTTTGATTTCCTGTTAATTTAAAGAATTGGTCAACCAACTTTTGTAATTCCTCCTGCACAGTAAAAAAGCCAGGCATCACTGATGGGTGCTTAACTGAACTGCCTGCAGTGCCAACTTTTCCTCTGTTGAAAATATTTGGCACATCATGACACAAAAATGTCAACAAAAGAGCAGCTGAAATGAGCAGTAAGAATGAAGCAACAAGTCAAAAAGTATATACCAAAGCAGCTAGGAATGGTTATTATTAGATCCTGTCTATGCACAGTCTGGGCTTCTACATGCACAAATTTTGGAAAAACAAGGTTAAGTTAAGACTTGGTTTGCAAATGCCTCAGAGCAGGACCTGTCTCCACAAAATCTGTCTAAGAGTTTAAGTCTGGGTCAGTTAGTTTATCCCTTGACTCACCTTCTTTGCGCAGGAAACACTTCCAGAGGCAGAAGCAGAGAGACATGACCAGCAGAGCTGCCACGGTGGTGACTGAGATCAGGATGGTGAGAGCCGTCCCAACTGAGAGAGAACAAGACACAAATAACATTTTTGAACTGACGACTGATCTAAAAATGGCCTTAAACCATAAACAAAAACATTTCTTAAGTGGTTGGAGCTTTTCTTAAAGTAATCTCAAACGGAATCATCAGACAACAGCTGGATTACTCTCTTTCCTGTGAGTGACAAAGCATGTGTCTGTGAAAAATGACAAAAAGAAAAACACTACCAGGCTACACAAAGCTGAATCTCATGTTTAAAAAGTGAAGACACGGAAATCGTTGTTTAAAGAGAAGTCTGTTAAATATCCAGATCATTGTCCGACTTTTTTTTCACTTTGTTTTTATTGGATCTTCAACTTTCTGCTATCCACATGATTATTCTTGGTAGTAATGGCTCAGCTTGCTTGTTTCGTCATCTTAAGTTTTAAAGAAGTGCATCATGGTTGTCGCTAACTCACTTTTTGTGTTCATGGATACAGCAATCGGAGACTCGAGCCCTCTGTGGTGCACCAAGCATTTAACCGACACGTCTTTCAGCAGCCCTGATTGGACTGTCAGCGTGCTGATGACCAGCGTGGTCCCGTCCGCCTGTGGGATCTGCGTGGTCACAGGAGGGCCCATGGTGCGGTTATCCCTCTCCACGTTCCACACAATCTCCACTGGGGGGCGTGACACGGATGTGCAGTTGGCTTCGATCACACCTGGAGAGGTAGTCTTGTAGCTCACCTGAGGTTTGGGCAGCACTGGAGGAAGTAAATTTTGACACACAAACATGTCACATGTTAGCATCACGCTAAGTGTTGTATGGGGAAAACAAAAACAAGAAACCTGGGAGTGCTCATTGAAATGATGAGACTTTGAAGCCTTTGGATCAGCTCAGATTTTTGAATTCCTGCACACTTAAGATCCACAAATGAATCCCTGCCTGTTTTCAATCCCTTTCTCTCAGGGCTGAGTGAGGAATGTGATACACTGGAGCTGAGAACGTTTTTATTGGCAAAAACATGGTTAGCCACAGATATTTCACCCTCATACTTTCAGTCTCTTTTCAGAGATCTGGGCCGTGAACCCAAACCTCCATCGCTGTAGAGGGTTATCAGATTTAAAGAGGGTCAAACCAGCAGGAAAAAGGCGTAACAGTCCAAACCATGAACACACGCAGCCTTTTTACTGAAATTAAACTCCATTGTTTATCTGTTAACTCCTCGTATCCTTGGAAACACAATACTACAGGGTTTCCAACACTAAGGGGTGTGACCCTGACAATGGATCCAGATTTATGCTACTCTCATGGTTTAATATGGTTTTCAGTGTTTTACCAGCCACTGTTGGAGAGGAGGGCGCCGCAAAACAGTTGGACTAGGATGTGTGGGAGGCAGCAAGCAGCATCAAGCATTAGCATGAATGCTAATCAAGCCCCACACCTACTGTACTGCAGTTTGATGTCAAACAAAAGCTCATCTGTTCAACGAGATAAGTTTGAGCGAAAGGGAACGAAAGAGGAGTGAAAGAGCAAACAAGCAGAACGAAAGAGAGAAAGACAAAGCACAGAGGGAGTCAGTGTCCGCAGCAAACACTGACACAGTCAGGGCCTCGCTCCCTGCCTCCATCACTCCCTCCAATGGTCCATTCATCACGTGGACACACTGTTCTGTGTTTGTATGAGTTAAAACATCAGCCAGCAGCTTAGCTGCACTGTATCATGGGAAAAAGATCAGCATTCCCGTTTTATTCCAAGAGAGACTCCATCATCACATCAGAGTCATTTATCTCTCACATGAGATCATGTCTTTCCTGAAATTTTCGAGTATAATCAAGGAGAAACAAAAACTAACCAATCAACAGCCTTCAATGCACACTATATTTTCAATTTAAAGGATTAGTTCAGATTTTTTTGCAATCAGAAAAAAATATGTGCCTTCAATTGTCTGGTCTGAAATCATAAATTCTTCTGTCATGGTTGTCATTTTAGTTCAAAGCCCTTTCATTCTTTTGTTGCTGCAATCTGAGTTTCATTGGGACAGATTAATATGCTCTGGTACACACATGTAACAAACACGAGAAAACAACAGGAAAACACAAAACACATGAGCATCAGGGCCTTGTTGGTTGGCTTGGAGGGAATGAGGCACAAATTTATTTCAAGCATAAGTTGCTGCAGCTCAGGCCAGCAGTGGATGGGTCCCAAACCAAGATGGCTGTCCCCCTCTATTTCTAATCTCACCGCAAAGCAAGGCTAAACTTAGTTGGAGTAGCATTATCAACAAGAGAGAAAATGTTTCTGAAAGCTATATAAACATCCAAAAACATCCTTTAAAGAAAGTTTTGGTAATTCTTTGAGCTATATGTTCATGAAAATGTGAAAAACACTTGTTTACCAAAGGTGGCGAGGCAAACCGTGGAACTCTTCAGCCCTTCAGCGTGCGTGCTGTACATGCAGGTGTAGCAACCCTCGTCTTCAATAACAACAGGCTGGATGATGAGCTGACTGTCAGACAGTGAGGCGCTCAGCCAGACTCTCCCTTGGTATGATGGCTCTATCATGGGGTCACTGCGCTTGGCATAGGATGCGACCTCTGCAGAGTCTCCGTGTGGAGGGGTGTGCCGCCACATGACTTGCTCCACCTTCTCAGGTAAACCATAGGAGCAGGAGAGGGAGGCCTTCTTGCCACTCACAGCTGTCTTGTTGTTGTCAACTGTGATTCGTGCTAAAGAGACAAGAGAGACAAGAGGGTAAAAATACAGGGCAAAGTTAATATCCAGAAATATGAGGCACCAAAACAGAAACCTATCAGTGGAATCTGCAGCAGCTGTTTCTGGTTAAAATATGAAACCTCCTTCTCCCTCTGCTTCACGCTGCTTTATTAACCTGACTGGAAGATCTACAACTGGCTTGTCAAGCTTGTGTTTAGAGTTCAGGAGGAGCTGAACATCTATATTCACATATTTTCTCAGTAAATCCCCAAAGAACCTTTATATAAGCAGCTCACACAGAGAGGTATGAACTGTTTCAGGGCTGGAGAATCAGTTTGGTTTGATAGTAGAAGGCTGGTGCAGAGTGAGAGCATGCAAAATCAGTTATATTGCATTCAAGTTAAATAGATTCCAACGTAATTATGAGCAGCATTATGGGATAAAAGGGGCTTACGACAGATGGCAGTTAGTTTGACACAGATGATACCTCACAGAACGAGAAATGTCAGCGTTACAGCTAATTTTAAAGGCTTGCTTTTGTTTTAATTTCGTTACACTGAACTGACTTCAGATGCCTCAGCTCCTCTGTTTGATCTCTCAGAGTGAGTTGGGTGTCTTCCTGTAACAACAGCCACTACTCAACCTTGGCTTAAGAGGAAGCTTCTCCTCCCTAGTTCATGACCTTTCTGACTGTGTAATAACAACAGAGTCAACTCCTGGCCTGTGTTGTAGAAACTAATGTGTTATCTGAATCCATTCTTTAGGGGTTGAGGAAATGATGGAGTATATGTGTTTTGGCTCTACTCACAGTAGACAGTGAGGCACGTCTGTCCCTGCTTGGATCCAGAAGGATGCATGTCAAAGATGCAGATATAACAACCCTCGTCCCTGAAGCCCACCCTGCGGATGGTGATCGCTGAGGTGTCTCTTGGAGAAGTGGCGAGCTCCACGTGCTGCTGTCCACTCACACTGTCTCTGAGGCCAGGTTGGTAGGTGAGCAGGGTCTGGTTCTGGACGTCCAGCCAACGCACCTGCCTCAAAGATTCACCTCGATCCCTTATAACAGTGCAAGTCAGGGTGAAGGGTTTTTCAACAGGAGCTTCAAGACGCTCAGGCGCTGTTACCCTGCCTGCAAGAACCAGTAAGTAGAAAATTATTACTAGCTACTTAATTTACAGTTTGATTTCTTTATAGTTTCTTCTCAGTGTGACCTACTCACCCTGCAGTCTCTTCACCATCAACAGGACGAAACACACCAGCAGACCTTTTCTACAGCAGGCCTGGGCCATCATCTTCATCACTATTCATTTAACAGGGAGAGCCAAGAGTACTACTAACACATGAGAAAAAAAGTAAGAGCCATCAGCAAAAATTCAATCTAACACTCTACAGCTATTGTAATTGATGGTCAAACAGGGATAAAAAAAAAAAGGCGATACAACCTTAATATAACAAATAACACTGAAACGCTGTTGGTTAAACTACAATGTTTCAAAAAGAAAATCTGTTGATAATCTTACTTTTTTTTTACCCCTTTACATAAAAGTTCAAAACTCACCTCTACTTGTCCAGCTGTACAAAGGTGAAAACCAACGGTTAAAGATGTTCTACCACTGCAACATCCCACCTCTTCACCTGTCCTTAAGATCCAGCAGTCCTGTAAAACATCACCCCACAAGCGACTAACTATCTGTCACTCATCCGACTTTTTTCTTTCGTGTGCACCACCACCAGCACAATGGACACCAGCCTGTGGCTGCTCCAAACTCCAGTCTGCTGTGTATGGGCAAGCTTTTAAAGGAGAATATGAAGCATTGTTCGGGGCCTAACAGTGCTCTCTAGTGTTGAGTAGTGTGAAATTCATGTTGGTGGGTTTTTTTTTTTTTTTTTTGGTCTCAATGACATATTATGGATCAGTTTCATCTTATTGTTATGTCTATATTTATCGTCGTCAATATATTTTTTTTTGTACAGATTTTCGCAAGTTTAAATTATCTGTTAAGCATATTGCTGTTTTAACTTTTGGCATTACCATAACTGTTATCTTGTACATTTATTCATCCACTTACGTATTTTTGCCGTCTGCATTTTCCTCACCGTTTGTATTTCTTTCTTTTGCTTACTTGTTCCTATCTGTGGTCCTTTTGTTGTCAAGCACGTTACAAACTACTGTTTTCAAAGGTGCTGGAAAAATAAAGTTACAACTGATACGATTAAATTCTCAAGATGCAATTCTGTCGCCCTCCTCGGGCAAATCTGGTAATTACAGCGATCCCCTAAAGTCCTCAAAGCCTCAGATGGATTATCAGCAAAACTTAAACAACAAAAAAAAAACATTATTTTTTTTTTTTACAAATTAATTACTCTTTAATGTTTCTGAGTGTATGATTTACTGTCATTTAAAATCATTTTTTGTACTCCGTGTTTAGCTTGTGTTTGACATCACATTCCAGAAACGGAAGTGGATCGCAACGGCGCATATTGATGACGTTCATGTTGACAGCCGCCCAATATTCAGAGCTGAGACCAAAAAATATCTAAAAATGACCTCAGTTATAACATAGCAAACATTTAGAGGCCTGATTTCTCTAATTGACACGAACTGAAGCATCCTCGACCTTGCTGCACATGCTTCACCTGGATTTCTATGGACTAGTAGCTGTTTTTAGGACATCATGTCGTTTCTGGTGGACTCAGTCATCATGTTCACCTCACAGGTAAGCATAAGTTGTTAAAGTAGGGCACACTGGTACACGTAGTATTACTATCATGAATAAACACCCTGTGTGTGTGTGTGTAATTATCATGAGCCACATCGTTTTAATTATTGTACCCTCTGGTTTAAAGTGAAGTTTCCATTGATTGTAAATACTTTACGTTTTAGTATCTCGAACTGAAGTCTTTAATAGTCCTGATGTCTTTAACCACTAATCTAGTTTAAAAAGCATTCAGATTTATTATAAATACAACCGAAGGACACATGTATTTACCGAGCACAGCTCTTATTATTTCTAATTTCTTAGTTAAACGAAGTATTCATGTCGACGGAAAGTGTAATTCCAGATCAAAAGCCGTAGTTAGAGTCTAATATACGTTAATAACTCATTGCAATGCATTGTTAAGAGACAGTCTGTCGCACTGTTTGTTCCCTTATACATTATAAATAAAATAAAGAACAACATAACTTATTTCTTTTCTTTTTATCGAAGAACTGTAAATAAATAATAGAATGTAAAGTACATGTACTTTATTATTTCCTGAAGGCAAAATCGGATAAAATATGAACATGATTTGCAAACAGTTTTAACAATGTAGTACCTGTCTTAGATATCATTGTATTTTGCACACTACAGTGATTAAACGTTCATCCTTTATAATTTGGTATGGGTCCCTTGCAAAACTTGCAAAATACTGAAAAAACATATTAAAAAATGTGTACATGTCTCAGTCTGATGTATTCCAACACAGGTGTTCTTCTTTGGATTTGGATGGTTATTCTTTATGCGGCAGCTGTTTAAAGATTATGAGGTAAAGTACTGTTGGCAGCACTCCCACAAACAAGAATAATCTTCATAATGAATGTGTATCCTGCTAGATCAGACACTGAGCCTATCAACCTGTAGAATGAGTATCTTAATCACAGGAAGTCCTCTGAATCATTACTCCTTGTGTTGCTGACAGGTTCGACAGTATGTTGTCCAGGTGGTTTTCTCCATCACGTTTGCTTTTTCATGTACGATGTTTGAGCTCATCATCTTTGAGATCCTTGGTGCCTTAAGTAGCAGGTAGGTTTATTTTCTTTGGAATGTGTTTTTTTTGTCCGTTTATATCTGCTTATTTATGATTGTTGTATTTTTGCCCCAGCTCGAGGTATTTCCACTGGAAGCTGAATCTATATGTGATACTGCTGGTTCTTATCTTTGTGGTGCCTTTTTATATTGGTTACTTTGTCGTCAGCAACATACGCCTGTGTGAGTAGAGCTGATTAGCCCATTTTTTTCTAAACAAATACTACAAGTTGGGGTGAAATGTGCTCTTGAAAAGATTTTTTAAGTGGCTTGCTTTGTGTCCAAGCAGTGCAGAGACAAAGGCTTCTGTTTGCCTGTATGGTCTGGTTTACCTTCATGTATTTCTTCTGGAAGTTGGGAGACCCTTTCCCCATCCTGAGTCCAAAACATGGTAAATCTGCATCCATATGTGCTTATCTGTTTACCTAAAGAAACATTAATTCATCAGGATTTGGTTGTCTACAATGAAAAGAAGTTAAAGCAAAGGTGTTCCTGGTGTCATTTTTTAGGTATTCTTTCCATTGAGCAGCTAATCAGTCGAGTCGGTGTCATTGGGGTCACACTTATGGCCCTGTTGTCGGGTTTTGGTGCGGTCAACTGTCCCTACACATACATGTCTTATTTCCTCAGGTAAACTTTGCAAATTTTTCAATCATCATTCAGAATTGCTTGTGTAAGAAATGATGCTTTGATGCTTTTGTTTTCTTATTTTCACAGAAATGTAACAGACAGTGACATTCTTGCTCTGGAGAGGCGGCTGCTCCAGACTATGGATATGATTGTCAGCAAAAAGAAAAGGTAAACAAATAAGAAAAAGATCATGATTAAGATCAATAAGATAAAGGAAAGTGTCTCTAACGTTTTTACTGTGTGTGTAGGATTGCAATGACAAGGAGGCAGATGTACCAGCGTGGGGAGGACCAGAACAAACAGACAGGATTCTGGGGCATGATCAAGAGCGTGACCTCTACACAAACAGGCAGCGAGAGTATCCTTGAATGACATATAACATACTATGTCAGTTCTCATGTGATCATACAGTTATACAAGCCTTAACTTCCTCTCTTCAGATCTTTCTCTGATCCAGCAGGAGGTTGATGCTCTGGAGGAGCTGAGTCGACAGCTCTTTCTGGAAACTGTGGACCTCCAATCCACAAAGGTAACACATGCACATATTTACATATGCACACATGCCAAACATGCTAAATGTATTGAATATTTGCCTATTAGCATTGCCTATAAAATGGCACGCACGGTTCAGTGTGGCTCTGCTGCCCTCAAGTGGCCAAAATAAATCAGTTACTGAGGCCCTGGGTGTATTTTAAGTGTTGAATTTGTCCTTATTAGCACAGTTTACAGCTCTGACTGTCCCATGACTCCTGGAAGGGCTCACATAAAGTGATACCTGAAGTTCAGTTTCTTTGTCTGCCCAAGCTTGAATCAGTCAACAAAGAAATCCTCAGCTTTCTGTCTGTTATCAGTGAGGAGTTTTATCACTTGTTTATCTGTCCAGGTGTGGTTGCAGTTCTAACCCTCTGTTTGTGATCTCAGTTTGTTCCCTCCTCCTCCACAGTTGATTGTTACACTGGTGGTGTGAGCTGTAGGAACTAGTCAAGGATTATTGAAAAGGTTAAAAGCAGACTGTCCTAGGGTGGGAGGAAAAGGGGAGGAAGTCAACAAGAATGCACCTTGCGTCACCTCTCTGTGTGACGTGACCGAGAAATGTTCACTGGCTAGAATGTGAGCATTTCATGTGTGTTTTTATGACACAGACTTCTGTACTAGATGATTTACTGTCTTATTTTTGGTATTTGGTCTTTACAATCAAGGTTTGGTGTCCCCTAGTATAAAGTAACTCTGAGGCCATGTACATATGTAGCCTGGTATCTGGGAAACATATTTTTATACCTCTAGGCCTGTCATCCACACAAAACTGCAGTTTTACAACACTAAAAACAATGTTTTCTGAAAACTCCAACCAAAATGAAGATTTTGGAAAACTCTGATTTCATGGTTTCGTGTAGACGCAAGGAAACAGAGTTTTTGGTTCTTGGACGTCACCAACAGGGGTTCATTCTGATTGGCTGGCATTGGTTTCACATCTGGCCTAAATAACGGCTACAGATGTTACAGGAGGAATCATTGGATGAGAACTTAAAAGTTATAAATAGTGACTACAGAGTTACTCCCCTGTCATTCTTGTTGTTTGACCATTTTCACTGTTAACACATAAAAAATTGTAAACGAAGACGATAAATCAAAGTTTTGTTTACTCTTGATTGCATTCTGTATAAACATGCTGGAGTTCTTTGTATCTAAAATCTTTTATCAATCTTTGCTCAAATCAGTACCAGATAAAAAATTTTATTGCTGTTACAGACTCACGCATTTACTTCTACGCCCATGTTGATAATCTCATGTGTGATAAATTATACGCTGAGTCTTTACCCTCACCTCTCTGATTTGTAGGAGCGAATCGAGTATTCAAAGACATTCCAGGGGAAGTACTTCAACTTCCTCGGCTACTTCTTTTCCATCTACTGTGTTTGGAAAATCTTCATGGTGAGCACAATAAAATTAGTAATACCACATTCAACTGTTTTTTTCTTCAGCATTAAAGAAAAAGCAGAAATATTTTGATTAAAATCTCTTTTTTGTCCAACACAGGCCACCATCAATATCGTGTTCGATCGAGTGGGAAAAACAGATCCGGTTACAAGAGGAATTGAAATCACAGTGAACTACTTGGGCATCCAGTTTGATGTAAGATACACACACACACACACACATACATACACACACACACCCATGCACACACCTGCAGAAACAGCCTTGTCACACAGCGTGGCTTCCTGTAAAGATAATTACTTGCAGTGTTATCATCTCTCCGTGCTGCTTCTCTGCTGTGAATGTGATAACGATCACTTCACATCATTCCCTGTGTAGAAAATGATATGTGTGAGTTTACACCGCTCGTACTCAGAGCGTGGCCTTTCTGTTTTTTTTTAATTCTACAGGTGATAGAGGCAGATTGGAAATGATGCTCTTCTGTCCTTTCGCTGGTTTTACTTCTGTTCTTCTCTCTCTTCCATCATCTCAGGTTAAATTCTGGTCTCAGCACATCTCTTTCATCTTGGTGGGAATAATAATTGTTACGTCTATTCGTGGCTTACTCATCACTCTCACTAAGGTAAATCTAATGCATGATGGAGACAGAAATTATTTAAGAAATTAACCTTAATCTAACCAGATCTACTGCTTTTTTGTGTCTCCAGTTTTTTTATGCGATTTCCAGCAGCAAATCATCGAATGTCATCGTTCTGGTCCTCGCACAGATTATGGTGGGTGTGTTTTTTCATCTTAACAAACAGAGCATAACACTCAAGAGACAGACCCACTCAAACTTTGCCTCTCTGCCTCTCAGGGAATGTATTTTGTGTCCTCTGTGCTGCTGATGCGTATGAGCATGCCGCTGGAGTATCGCTCCATTGTGACTGAAGTTCTGGGAGAGCTGCAGTTTAACTTCTACCATCGGTGGTTTGACGTCATCTTCCTGGTCAGTGCGCTGTCCAGCATCCTCTTCCTTTATCTTGCACACAAGCAGGCACCAGAGAAACACATGGCACTCTGATCCCCACACCAACTCCTGGAGGGACACTGAATCTGGTTTCATCCAGGAAGAGTTCTCGGACATGATTATCTGGACTGCATGTTCCTGAATCAGGAACAGCTGATTGTTAGATGCAAAGAAACCTTTAAGAAGAAGTTTCTCACTTTAAGAATCCACGGATCAAAAATGATTACCTTGATATGATTCACAAACAAATCAGAAACTCTGTTCTCTGTGCCCTTAAAGTCTTCACTACTGTAACTGAAAGGATTTTTACTCCTGTAGTCTAAAGACACTGGGGCCGGACTGTTCTTGGCCACTTTAAGAGTATAAATCCACTCTTTGGAGGAGATGTTCTGATATTTGTCCTGAAGACTGTTATATTTGAACAAATGGTGTGATTTTATCGGGAACATAAACACAAAGAATTGCGCTGAAGTCAGATTTTATGTTTTTATTTGTGTTCGTGAAAGTGGTCGATTGTTTCAGAAAGAAAAACAAAACTTTGAATTTTCAGAACATTAAATAAAGACGGACACTCTGGTTTAGAGAATATACATTAAAGACCACAACATTTTAATTTAGCTTCTTTTTCTCTGTACAGGCACATCTGGGTGGATCAAGACAAGATAAGTCAGGATTACGTTTGTTCTCAGTATTTTAAACGTGCAGATATTCAGCTATGATCGAGGTATGACCCTGAGCTTCTGAATTCATTACTGACCATGCTTTCCTGTGACATACATTGGCTGTACGAAGCGCTAATTGTCAAAAAGATTGATAAACATTAAGAATGACAGGGGTGAAATCAGGAATGCAGTCATCCAGTGGCTGCTCAGAATCTCTCATCAAAACTCTCCCGTGACGTTTTCGAGCTTGTCGATGAAGTCTAGGAGAAAGAGAACATTCAGATTAGATTACATTATTTTTGTTTTTTCTTTGTCAGCTTTCAGGCAGAAAGAAAACACAACTCACCCTGTCTCTGACTGGTTCGACAGGGGTCTCAGGTCTGGCCTCCTCATGTCTTTCCTCCTTGCTCGCTTCTGCAGTGTACGCCTTGTGCACCTGAGCGTAAGATGTCTCGCCGAGGAGCAAGCGTGTGATGCTCACCCCGTTAGCTTTCAGCTGGTTGTAGACACTTCTTTTGGCCACCAACATTTCCAGGGAGCTCCCCCCTCTGTGGATCAGCGCCACCACCTCGTCATGGCTGCTTTCCTCCACGTTTACCCCATTTACCTCCACCACGATGTCATCATCCTCCAGGCCTGCTTTGTCTGCAGCTCCACCCTTCACCACCTGGAATCACATACGTCTTCGAGTTCACGACTGAAACAAGTTTGATTGTAATGCTGCTGATTTGTGGTTGATCTTACCTCCTGGATGTACTGTCCAAACACACCATGGATGCCATTCAGGTGGAAGCCGAAACCTTCAGGTTCCCTCTCCATGCGACACAGCTTCGGCTTCAGCACCCTTGTGTCCTCAACAGGCAAGGACGCCTGGACTGTCGCAGGTGACTTTATGGCTTCTGTGTAGCTGGGCGGCAGGTTAGTATCGTGCATCTCCTCCCAGAAAAGCATTGGTGACACCTTCCCCTGTGTGGGACATCAGGATGTTTTTATTCAGCCTGTCTGCTGTTCAAAAAAACAAACAAAACTAAGTGGGAAAGTGACTCACCAGTTTGCACATCTGGTCTGTTTCTTTGTCCACCACAAACAGGCATTTTTTTCCACCTTTTCTGACTATGTCCACCACCTGCTCATGGCTGAAGCCTTCTATGTCCTTCCCATCCACAGCCACAAGTCTGTCCATGTCCTTCAGTCCAGCTGCTTCAGCTGGGCTGCCTCTGTCGATGTCCCTGATGAAGTGTTCTGCATTGTGAAAGAACAAGCTGTAAGAACACAGCCTCAAACAAAACCAGTGAGAATTTCCTGACCTGGTCTTACCGTTTTGGTTTGGCTCTCTCTTGAGCAGGAAGCCGTATCCATCCGGTCCTCTGGTCATGGTGGCTTTGCGCGGCTTATGTGGAAGATACCTGGTTGTGGCTAACCATGCTCCTATCTTCATGTGCTTGCTCTGGAAGTGCTTATCCGTTTCCTCGTCGACCAGGAGGAACATGAGACATTTGCCGGCGGCCTTGATCTTGCCCACCACTTCATCGTGTGTCATGCCTTCGACGTTCTCTCCGTTGACCTCTAGAAGACGGTCGTTGAGTCTGACTCCTGCATTGTGAGCGATGCCTCCTGGGGCCACCTCTGTCATGAACAGACCTTTGTTACCTAGAAAGGAACATACAAACTATGAGATGTTTCAAATGGGCAGATATTGCTATGTTGATATTTGACAACTTTGGCAAGTTTTCAGAGCCTTTGTGTTTCATGATCATGGTCAGCCATCCAGAGACAAAGAGATCCAAAGAAGCAGCGATCTTTAGCCTCCTTTCCTTCCCCTTTTTAATTTTAGGGGACTTTTGTCCCTCTGTTCAATGGACAGGATGATAATAACAATAATAATAATAGTAATAATACATTTAATTTGTGGGCGCCTTTCGTGACACTCAGGGTCACCTTACATAGCAAAAGTATAGTTTCCTAAAAACGATAACACAATCAATTACACAGAAACAACAAGCAACAGAAGTGAGGATGGCTTGGTCAAACAGAAAAGGCCAGTCAGAACAAATTAGTTTTAAGGTGTGATATGAAGGTGGAGAGACAGGTAATGTCCCAGATGGTTTGAGGGAGACAGTTCCAGAGACTGAGGAAAGCTCAGGACCCCATTGAAGATGGACAGGCAGGAGGTGTAAAGAGGAGCGTGGAGGAAGAAGAACAGAGAGTCCTGGAGCGTGTGTAGGTGTGAAGGAGATCAGAAAGGTAAGGAGGTGTGAGGTTGTTTAGAGCCTTGAAGGTGAGGAGGAGAATCTTGTAGTAATGTGGTATTTGATTGGCAACCAGTGCAGTGGTAAGCAGCAGAATCAGATGAGTGGGACTCAAACCAAAGCCTCTGTGTGTGGTACATTTAACTTAACCACAGAGGCCCGGTGATTGGTTTCTTGGTTCCTTTTTTTGTTGGTCTCTATGCAGATGCTTGTTCTGTGGGTTCGAGTCAAATCTTTCCATTTTATGAAGGCAAAAAGTCTGATTTTGTTTATCATTTCTGTTTCTGTTTTGTTGTGTTGTTATTTTCTGTCCATGTCTTACAGAAAAGATTGTTACATAAACAGCAGGCTACAGGTTTCATGAGTCAGCAGTTGTTAATCTAACTCAAGCCCAGGTTGTAAAGCAGTGTTTCATTGCTCTCTCTGGTTAGAAGTGTCACAGGATTTGATGTGGTCGGATGTAATCAGTGCTCTTGAAACTCCCCCTGACACTAAACCCTGGAGTTCACCTGTACTTTACTCCAGCAGGGTTATAAAGTTAACAGCTGAAGCAAAGAGCTAAAAGAGTCCTCATGTCAGCTCACCTTTGACTGTGCGTAGAGAAAGCCCGTAGTTTAAGCTGGTCTTCACCAGGTAGCAGAGTTTGGGTTTCTCTGTCTGTTTGGAGACTCCGTTGGCCACTGGTGCGGAAGCGTTGGACATGTTCACTCCCTTCTCTTTGGCTTTCTTGTAAGTGGCTTCTTCCATGACGTGAAACGTCACTGTTGCACCACTGTTTCTCACCATATCCACCACCTGGAAGGAAATCCAGATTAAAAGTTCTGGAAAATTATGCCTGACACAGATTAATCATTTATCTGACAAGTACTTCTCATCCTGACAACTTCCCTGACTGTTTATGTAGCTCTGTATTTAATGTTCTCCTCAGTTCATATGGTGGCTCGTAACAAATATGCTTTACAAAAAAGTTCTACTGTAGCTGATGTTGTAAAAACTGAAAAATGAAATAGTTTAAATTTAATGTGTGCGAGAACTTGAAATTTTTAAGTAACCTGATACCTAAGAAGTGTTTTTTCCTATGACTAAATGACTGGAGATGAAACAATCCAATATCTTTGCACGAATGTTTTGGGACAAATTGTGAGACTAAAAAAAAAGGCCTAAAAGAGACTTAATTAAAATAATGATTATAGTTAATTTAATCAGTTCAATAAAAAATGTCTAAATTTACTTAAACATATTTACTTTAACATATTTAATTTTAGAAAATAATTTAAAAAATATAATTTAAGAATAAAAAAGTGATTACATTTGTTATCAATCCAATGAGGTAAAATAAAGCATTTGCTATTAAAAATAATTATAACTGTATTTAAAAAATGATTTAAATAATATTTAATGTATTTAATTTCAGAAAAAATAGTTGAAATTTGAATTTTTCAAAAAATTGAATTGTGGGACAAATAGAGGAGTATCTTAGATTAACCTTCCTCAACATGTTACACCCCCCAACCCCCACACACACTCACACACACACACACACACACACACACACACACACACACACACTCACACACACACACACTCACACACACACACACTCACACACACACCTCGGAATGGGCCAGTCCATCGACATACACTCCGTTGACTCTCAGGATGCGGTCTCCATCTTTCATCCCAGCCAGCTCAGCTGGACCTCCCATTTCCAGGCAGCGGATGAGGTGACCCTGCTCCCCATGCTCCACCCTCAGGTAGAAACCAAACGTCTGGCCCGGCCTCTTGGTTAGAGAGATCACCTTCGGCTTGTACCCGGCCATGTCCTTCAAAACAAGAGCGGTAAGAAATTACAATTACAGAGAAATTACAGAGAAAACACTCATCACCCACAAAATGTTGACTGTTGTCCTCTGTCTCCCTCTGGAGCACTGTTTTACTCACATTTTAAGATATCAACTGATAAAAATGACTCATTATTTTCACTCTTTTTAAGCAATGACGACGTCATTCTGGTCTTGTAAATCTTGAAATAAGACATTTTCTGGACTTGTCGGGTGAATGTGGCTAAAATTGAATCTTAAAGACATTTTGACTAAAAATAAGATATGAACACTCCCAGTTTTGTTGGTGTAATATTTGATAGCAGATAACCCTGGACCTAAAACAGCTGTAAAAGTGCTGATAGCTGAAGATGAAGAGCTACTCTTCCATACCAGAGCTGATTAGTTAATGGTTAATCGAAGCACACCTGACGTCTCTGCCTTGAGTGACAACCTTTGAATGTAGGAGCGTCTCTCACTGTAATCCTCTCATAAACATGTTGTTTCCATTTGTTGTTGGTGTGTGGACCCAGAACAGCCGCTGGTTTGGAGTCAGTTGTTTTAAGTTACTTTGTGCTTTAAACCTTCAGACCATCATTGCATTCTGTCTTTACAATAAAAGAGTTTAGGGCGTTTTATCCATAAAATCTTAAATAAGTGACCACCCCACTGCTGTCTTTCAAAGTGAATTTGTCTTGAGTTTTCTTGGCAAAATAAAAAAGGGTCCCAAACAAGTTCAGGGTGTAAAGATTTCACCAGGCTCATAACTTTTCAACTTTGGCAACTCAACAAGAAGCAAACAGACCCAGAATCGCGTAAAAACACACCTTTAATAAAAGCTAGGCTCAATGTTTGTCATCAAAAAGTGAAATTTAATGAAAAAAAACAACGCTGCATCTTGTAAAATTAGACTCATGTACTGCTTACATAGTAGAATAGTTAACATTTTACTGAATGTTCATCATTCACAATAATTTGTACTTGTATCAACTCTTAAACCTGTCTTCATGTGACAACTTTAACCCTTTAAATGACCTTTGAACTAAAAATCAGGTTTTTAGAGGCTAAAAAGGCAGTATTGCAAATATCCCTCATGTAATCAAGGATTGAATGGATGAAGAGAATAAAATAATATTTCAAATACTTTTTTGTATTTTCTTGTTAGTAAACCCTCAAAAAGTCACAACCTTCTTTGAGGTGTTATTTTCAAAAAAAGAAATTGACCTTTTCAAATACATTAGCTGTGTTATCTCATTAATCTGTAGTCCTAAATTTGGAAAAAAAAATATACATAATTAATCACAGAATGATTGTTGTGAAATCAAACTCACCAGCTCCTTTCTGCTCGGCGTCCCAGACCAAAGGAGGAGCTCACCTGTCGCTGCTTTCCTGTTATCTATTTTATCTTCAACCTGCTCTCCCCCTCCTCCCCCTCCTCCTCCTCCCTCTCCCTCCTCTTTCTCTCTGCGGGGACTTTGACAGGCCAAAGGTGAGCCTAAAGGCTGAGTTATTTAACAGTGTCTCGTGTCAGGAATGTCTCAGGAGGCCACGGCCCTGCTGCCGTCTGTGCTTGGAGGGAGGGGAGAAAAACCAAGAGGCAGTCACCTGTTCAGCGGTCCAAGGTTCAGGATAAAATCTGCGACGTCAGGGATATCAAATCAGGCAAATCACAGTCAACACTGCATCAGAGGAATGTATCACATCCATCACTTGAATAACTCAATCTGACATAAATCTGAAAGGACTTGAGTTAGAGAATAAAAAGTAAAATGTACTGCATATGTGCAGCAAAGGTATAAGTCGTTAAAACAGAAAAAAAAACTTTCACATGAGCAAAAACTACGTTCTTAGCACCTCCTTTTCACACCAGCTGACTGGTGTTCAAACTCTGATAAAGAAGCTTTAACAGACTGTTAAAAAGCCCATTAAGTTATCTCCATTAGTCTTTCATTGGTTTTCTAGGAAGCAGCTCCTAGATTTGCACTTTTATGCCCTCACAGGTTAAAATTTTACCTCTGTGTTTTATGTTATATCACTTTTTTTCTTAACATGATATATTTGAAAACCTCTCTGTGTAGAAACAGTTTATCTCTTATAATACACATTACGCTGATAGAGCTGAAGATAATCTGGGGTGTATTTGAGTTTTGCAGGTTTATAGTTGCTGTGATTGCATACTATGGGAGTGTCATCAGGCTTGTTTTAACACTGCCGTCCTTTTGGATGGGACAAAGGTGACAAAAACTCCTCCAATGCCAAGAAAAAGAACCTGCAGACTATTTGAGTTAATTCATTACTGTGTAAAAACACACAGAGACCACAGAGCCAAACAAAGACGTCACTGCAGCAGACTGAGTTTGTCACCTGTAACATAACCTTGTTGGTTTAGTAAAAGGCGTATATACCGAGGCACCAGAAGGCACAAACACGAGCTGTCAAGTGTTACCATGGGAGTGATTATCTCCAGCCGATCATCATCAGCAGTGAAGCATCGGTAATCAACATGTCATGCCAGTTTGTGATTACTGCACTCCACTGGGAGCACTAGTCTCTCTCTCCATCATAATTGTCATCTTCACATGGGTTGTTTATCTGGGCCAAGTGTCTCTGCTCTGCCTCAGCCAGCTAATGAGACCAGGGGAAGGATTAAAGGTGTGCAACATGGAGTGATGTCCCCCTCCTCCCTTCTTTCTCCTCTGGGTGTCAATTGAGCATTCAGAGGCCATCAGAAGGTCCCTACTCTTCACAGAAATACCAGGGTACACAAAGAAGGGCCATTTCAGCCTCCTGAACATACAGGTGGCACAAAGGAGCAGTGGCGTGGACAGACTTTCTGAAGGGCAGGGGCAAAGTGAAAAAAGGACATAGGCCTGTGTTTGTACAACCCAAGAGAGCATTTTACCACCAAAGAAGGCACTTAAGCATGCGTTGTTACTTCCTAAGAGGGTACTCAAGCACAATGTGTTTTTTTCTTTTTTTAAAAATTCTTTTATTGGATTTCTTCAGATGAAAAACACAAAACATCAGTCCAGTCTTTGTACTAAGTATTTGCTTAGTTGGTCACACACTACCTACAGCATTCACCCAAGAGCACATAAAACAAAAGACAAAAAAAACACAGAGTAACAAAGCAACATTCACGTACTTAATCCTTTGTCGAGGTGCACCTAATTTCAAGAATTTCAAAATTCTTTCCCATTTTGAAACAAAAAGTTGCAAGGGGCCAGTTCAATGTTTCGGTCAATCAGAAAGGTAATTTAGCACACATTTTGGCTTCCAAGCAGGCACTATAGTGCATTTTTTAACAACTGGGCCATGAGGTTGGGCGACTGACTACACTGCTGCACATAAGCAGGGTTTCTTCATTTGGGGAAAAGAGCTTGGGTACACTTGACATCCATGGGTCATAATCAGAGTTATTACAGCCGCAGGACTTTTAAGTAGAATCCTGTATTAAATATATCAAATCTAACTATCCCGAAAGGACTTTGTATGCTCCTCCCTGGAGAAAAATACAATTATTTAAAAAAAATGAGTGAATGTGTTTGCCTTAAATTAGTCATTAATTAGATTTTAAGTTATCACCATTTTAATTTTCAGATTTCCAGATTTAATTTAGGTGTTTTCATGTTAGATTTTCAGTACAGGTGGTTTGAAAAGACAGATGATTCACTGCCAGGCCACTTGAGGGCGCCAGTGTGCATGTAAAGCTAGTTCAAACGCTCTAACAGCGAGGCATGCGGTTTACATGCGGCTGTAGTTGAAGGTAGCTAGAGCCAACCAATCTGTCCATCAGACGAAGAAAAACGAGAATAAACATGGTGACAACTGTTCATGCTCAAATTGGAGTCAAAAGTTAACCTGAAGGTGGGCCTGGAATATGGCTGTTGTGGCCAGAAACCTGCAGGTAAAATCAGAACACCAGGACAGTGAAACCTTGCCCCCTCGAGTGCAACTTTGAAAAGAGAATTGAATAGTTTGTAATGTAAAAAGAAATCAGAGAGTATATTCCGCTGGCATCACTTCGCTGATTAACTAATTTCCATGGCGCATTTTTTCTTAATCATGCTGAAACTCCTTAACAAAATGAATCAGATTTCTTATATCACTAAGTGTTCATTAAGAAAAAATGAAGGAAATTTTTTTTTTTAGCTCAGAAATAATCAAAGTGCCGCGTAAGCTCCCGGTTTTTCAAATATCCATCCGAACTACTGGATACCTCTGTGCGTAAGGACCGAAGTGTGCCCAAACAGAGTGACAGCATGATATGACAGCCCACACCACACGCAGTGACACCCCCCCCCCCCCCCCCCCCCACACACACACACACACACACACACACACACACACACACACACAAACACACAAACACATACACACACATTTTTACGTATACACATAGAACGCCCCTGCCCGTATGACATTAGTCTCTTACTTCCCACTGCGCTCAGTCGCGCTCTCCACGCGCTTCACTTGACAGACTCCGTCAGTGCGCGTCGCGCTTCTCCTCTCCTCTCGTGCGCACTCATCCCTGATTAACGCGTGTGATGCCAAGTAGGACACAGCCTCTGTAAAAACGGGAAAAATACTCGTTTAGGAATCAAATCCGGTTTGTTTATTTTAGTGAGGTTGAAAAGTTTGTAATCGATATCTTGAGATGGTGTTGTAATTCATTGACTGTCGATGAGAACAAGAAAGCTAAAGGCGACCAGAGTCGGACTTTTTTTTCGCACGCTTTGAAAGATTGTAAATGAAAAACATGGATATTTGCGCGCGAAATGAGACGTCTGCGTCTCCGGTGTGCGTCGCGGCGCAATCGGATGCGCTGCAATCTGGAGCCGGGAACGGGAGCGTGGAGATCTCTAACATCACCTGCTGCAACGTTTCCTCGATCCTCATACCTCCGCAGAGGCAGAAAGGTGAGCAGAGTGAGATAGCTCACCATTTAACACCCAGTGGCCGGAACATAACTTTATTTCATACTTATTGTCTTCGAAGTTTTTACTTTGGGGCGAGGTTATCCAGTCAGAGATGCTGTGGTGTCACCCTTATTATTTTATAATTGTTTATTTTGTAGTTTGATCTGGATGTTATAGGGCTTCTAAGTGTGAATTTTGACCTCATTTTAACCACTCAGTGTGTCTTCAACTGCTTGAAATTTGTATTTCATAGCAGGATATGATGCTCCCACCAGCTCTCTGTAATCTATGTTCACAAAAGAGAGCAGAGTGGACTCAGTCCACAGTGACATGGTTTGTTCCAGCTCTTTAGCTGCGTTTTATCTAGCTTTTTAGAGGAGAGACAGTGATTAGAGGAGCAGAGTGAGTGCATGTGTTCCATGGTTAGGAGTCAAAAACCGGCCACACAGGAGGGGATTTACTCATAAAAAGGTCAGATGGCGTCTGCGCCACATGTTCATGCTGTTTCCTCCTGCTTTTATATCTAACATCCTTTTTTTTAATCTTCAACTCCCTCCAAATTGACATGTCTGCGTGTCACATATGACGCAGGCTCTCAGATTTCATGAGTCAAATGAGTTACTTTAAAAATAAAACTGATTTAACTTCATCTTGCCAGCAAGTTTCTCCATCAATGTGCGTCATCAGTCTCTCCTTTACCAATCAACACATGCTATTTTCATCCACCTCCTCTTGATTGTCAGAGCCTCAGTGTATCAGCGAGGTTTGTGTGTGTGTTGACTACATGTGAGTAAAACACAGCAGAGATTGAGCACCCTCATTAACCCACTGAAGGCTGACAATCAGACATTAAAAGTGAGATTTATGTTCGTATTTTGTTACAACCTGTAATTCCTCTCATGGCTGATCAGCCTCTCAGCTGTGTGCCCACTCACAGATTATCACTCCCTTTGCTCTGGCTCTTAACTGATATTTCTCTCAATTACACAACCACTTGGCCATCCTCCATATTGAAAAAATGAGGATGTCTGATGACCCCGTACAGCTGCTGTCAGCGTCATTGCTCACTCTGTCACTCAGGATTTTGATTTCTTCTGTCCCGTGTTGTCTTTTTTTGTCCTCCAGTCTTCTTCTTCTGTCACTCACTCTGATGTTAGCGTATATGGAGCAGATTGAGTTGTGTCACTGTTTGAGTCCACAGCTATTGCTGCATTTATCCACAGGAAACTCACGCCAAAGTGTGAGCCATGGACCACTTACTGTTAGGTCTTTACACAGTTTTTCTATTTGCTTTGGGAGACATTATTCTGAATATGTAGGATCAGCTGTTCCAGAACAAACTGATCCATCAAACTGACAAGCAAACGTAGCATCCTTAGGGGGCTTTGACAGTGGCACACTGGGAAATGAACCAATTCAGAGACCTGGTCGTGTACATTTTCATGCTTTTACAAGCAAACTTTAATTTTTTTTTTTTTTTTTTTTAACTTGTCCTGTCCTGCATCACACCAACAAAATTATGCTCTGGCTGCCGAATTGTGCAGAACACGTTTACTTTTTCTATTGCCAAGTTTAAAGCTCACTGCTTGACCAGACCAGGGTGATACCTGAAAAGAGACAGTGACAGAAGGAAAGAGTGTAGAGAGAAACAACAATATAGCCAAATATTAAGTTAAAAAAAAGGCTGGAAGTCGTGACTTAACATGGGCAAAATTTCCAGTTGTGTGTTCAAGTGTGTTGCAGGATGAGACATCCAGCATTTCTGAAATTAGTCTTTTAAAGACAGCTAAATGAGATGAGAGAAGAATCTTTTAACCTGTAGAGCTGGTACAGAGCTCACAGATTGATGAAAGAAAGCCTGAAATGAGACAGTACCCCCTTATTAAGAGCAAGAAACCCGATTCAGTCCAGGTGAAAAAACTGCGGTTCTGTTAAAATCAGCAGCTAATTAGCCTCCACTGTGGCATTGTATTTTTGACCCCTTTATGTTGTATATTTAATCTCTTCATGTGCAAGCAATAGTTACTTGGAAAAAAAAAAAAAAACGAGAAAGTGGTTGTTCTAAGCAACCATCTTGCCTGTTTGTCTCCATTCAGTCTCATTTCAATAAGCAGACTCTGTTACAGGCTGAAGCTCGAGGTCTGGTTCCACTGGGAAGTCAAAGAAAGGATACATGAGATGATGTTTGAGGATGGTGAAGCACCGTGCCCTGGTTCTTAGCACGCTCTCATGATGTTGTCTTTGCTCCATGAGTGGGCTGGAGCATCCTGTGACATTTGTCTTTTGTGTTCTGTTGAAAGAAGCTTTTTTTTTTGCTCAACACTGTCCCTCTGGTTCTCCTATAGTAGCTTTACAAAATTTGCTGCTCAAAATCTTCTTTTTTCCTCACACTTCTGTTTTAGAAAACTCTTCTTTCAGCCTCTGTCTAAAACACAGTGTATTAGCTGCTGTCTCTCCACAAACCCCCTTTCCTTTGATTTGTCAACTTTTTTGAGGCATGTTGGAGGCATGGCTATAGGCAAACCTCAGGGTTTGATGCCTGCCTTTTTAAGTACTGTGAGCTAGTTAGGTGATCCTTATTAATGACCTCATAATGCCAAGATCTTACAAAGATTTTGTAAAGATCTTGTTTAGATCTGGTAGAGAAAGATCTCTTAAAGATAGACCTCATCAAGATCTTGTGAAATTTTTGTGAAGATCTTGTGTAGATGTCATTAAAACCTTAGCAAAAGTTAGATCTCCTTGGAAAAGATGGACCATGAAAAGATCTTGTGAAATTCTGAGAAACATGTCATGAAGATGTCGAGATATCTTGATCTAGTTAAGATCTCATGAAGATCCCTTGAAGATCTAGTTATGATCTTGTGAAGACAGATCTTGCGAATATTTATCTGGTTTTGATCTTATGAAGATCTACTCGTATGTTTTCAGAACGGAGTGTTTTGATCAGTTTACAGACAAATTCAGGACTTTCCTCAACACATTAATATGTGCATGTTGGAAAAGCTGCACACATATAGTTTGAACAACCTGTGCTGTTACAATATGCATTTTTATGATATAGATGCATTTCACATTTGTCTTGTAAAATCTATTGTAACATAAACAGCTTTGGATCATCAGAAAACAGGATACTGTCATAGGTTTATTTATACCTCCATTTTTTCTTGTTAGGGCTTTGTCAAATTTGATTTTTTCCTCTGTGATGTAGCCAATAAACCGGAGTAAGACACTTCAAAGAGATGAAGGAATAGCATCACTCAACCCCAGCTATCTATACGTCCACACAGGATGCAGTGAAGTGTTGTGATATGGAACAATAACCTGCAGACTCCATCCCCCTACCCCCCAACATGGACCTGATATCAGTTAAAGTGGCTGTGAAGAAACCCCGTCACACCTTGTTTCCAGAGGAAACAGGCAAACAATTATTTATGGAGTCTGACTGCTGGCAGGATGCAGCACAAATCATCAAACAACAACAGGAGGTTGTTACTGTTAAGATGATGTTGATGATGAAAGAAGCAAGGTTTATCAGCAAAAAAAAAAACAAAAAAACTACGATCCCAAAGCTGAAAGCATGTTTATTCCCCACAAAAGACAAAAAAAAAGAAAGCCTCCCTGCATTTTTCATCCCTCCACTCCACCTGTTGGTGTGCATGTCCATCACTCACACCCTCCCATCTCATTGCCTGTCGAGGGGCTGAGGTGTTTAATATAGGCCTGCTGCACAACCTGTTTCATAGCCTGACCATGGAGACTGGGGAGAGTGGGGGTTTGCTGTTTTCGAGGTTTCCTCAATCAACTGTTGCAGTTGGCTCAACGGCAAAGGGTTAGATGACATTTGTAGAGCTGGATGAGCCACGAGCTGTGACATTTACCCACACATCAGATTTATACGCTTGTGCTTTCCTCTGATAGGTGAAGCAAAGTGACTCTCGTTCCATATGTATCAGACAGATGTGGGCTTACAGTTGATAGGATGTCTTTTATAGTGATGGAGAGGAAGCTGATGAAAACCTCAAATATTCATAGATGATTTACAATTCTCATTACCAATTCATAGACTTCTTCACCTAATAATAGCCTCAGTTTCATTATAAACGTCTTTTATTGTTCATAGGGAAGCTGTTCGGCTGTGTTTCACATTCAATACTTAAACAGATGAAACAGTTTTTATTTCACAAAGAGATGGACATATTAAAGATCCCATATTATGCTCCTTTAATTTGAATCATTGATGTCTTCATGAAATGGTAGTAACATCTTTTGGTCCAAAAAGCCAATAAATCAAGCACAGCAGCATTGTTTCCAGGCTCTCATAGCCCCTCTATTCAGAACGCTCTGATTTAGTGGGCGTGACCTTCATATGTAAATGAGCCACCGCTGATACCGCCCTGCTCCTCCACGTCACTGAGAGCAGCGCCACAAGCTCTGAGTGCACAATGTTTAGAAAACAGCAAAGCTTGTTTACCGTAACATTACAGGTTAAAACAACAGGCTAACCGCAGCTACAGTAAGCATCCTGAATCTAATGCAGGGACAGGGGGGACACTGAGGAAAAGCTCAGCTCCACAGCACACAGCATTTGAAATACTCGTGTTTCCAGGGTCCGAGGTTTGTTTGGTTGGTAACGCGCCTGGATTCAGGACCAGTCTATTCACTAGCCCTCTGTTGTCCTGTCCAAAGTTGGAAAAGCAGTCGGCTGTGAAGTGACTAGCACACACATGCACAGTTTTACTGAGTGTAGCTGGCACATTTCCTCGATAAATGAACTCTAGTAGGGATGGGAATTTCGACTAATTTCCTAGCCGACTAGTCGCAAATTTTATTTGCGACTAGTCGACTAGTCTATAAAAAAGAAAACTTGCAATTTAATACACATATTAAGTTAAAAGTTTTAAATGCAAATGTGTATTTAGGAGCTATTTTAGCCCAAACATTCAGGACAAACTGTTAATTTAAATTGTATTGATGTAACAACAACTGACTGAATAAAGTTGAACAAATTAAAGAGAAATCCACTTCTGATGCGTTTGCCAATGCAATGCATGGCATTTATTATGAATTCTGTTTCAGTATGAAACTTGGATGCAGCAGCATGACAATTCCAAACATACAACATAGTAGCCTAGAATAGAATTTCCCTGAAAACCCTGGCACTTAAAGTGATACTCCGGGATGGAACAAGTTGGGTCCTATCACAAGGTTTAGGGCAGAAATTACCCCTACAGCAGTGTTTTTGTTCAGCAGAAGCCCAGAGCACTCACACCGAACACCCCCTCCCTGCTCCTCTGCCGGTTTGTGCTACCTCCGCAGATAGCCATATAGCCACAGCTGGCTACGAGGCGCTCGCCGCTTAGTGTATCAGTCCGCGCGCGCAGCGTGCCAGATATAAACAAACGCAGGTAGTCTGCCAGGACGAAGAGACACGATGAGAACTAGAGCCTTATTTAGCGGTGTTTTCGTGTGACCGAGCCCGGTCTCACCATCTCCGCCCTGCAGGTCAACATCGAGGTGTCTACTATGGATGTGGTTTCTCATCGCTCCGGTAGAGTGGTTATAAGCGAGTGTCTGCTTACACAGCCGACAGGCGACCTTGTGGCCATCTGCTGCGTCGAAATACTGACAAACTGCTGATTTTCTTGCGCGGTAGCCCCACTTCACCTTTCCAAACTTTCTTCCCCAAACTTCGATGCCCTGCCCCCTACGTGACGTGTGGGGGGAGCATGGGGGGAGGGGAGAAGGAGCAGTTCTCTCACTGTCTGCTCCCCCTGTATACAAAGCAGCCGAGGCAGAAGCGTGCAGCGATTAACCGACTAGTAAAATACTAAACGTTTAATAAATGAGTAGGCGGTTAAACGATTAAACGACTAGTCGCGCACATCCCTAAACTCTAGTCACTCAGTCTTGTCTTCTGGCTTTTTACAGCCAAAAACAGAGCAGTAATGGCTGTGATGGCAGCTGGAGCAGCAGCGGGGAGGGGTTCAGGGGTATCTGCTCCGGTGGACCAATCAGGTCAGACTTGCTCCTGATTGGTCAAAAAAGGGAATCGCTGACGTCGGCAAATTCCCAAATTCCAAACAGCTCGTTTAAGGTCAGAATTTTACATTCACACGCACTACTAAGTACAGGTTTTGTTATTAAATATCACACTTTGTGGGCTGGGAGGAAAGCCAAAGACCCACAAATTTCACGAAAAGACTTAATAAAGTGATTTTTGCATAATATGGGAGCCCCAAATTTAAGCTTGATTTCGCACCTTTAGGTACAGCTCAACGGACTCAGCTCCTGTTGAACTTAACGTCTGGAGTATTTAAGATGAATTACATGAAGGGATCCTCTGCGTTTGACGTCCTTCTTCCACACTCTGCTCATGTTTCTGGCTCACACACTCTGAACACCACCGCTCCACCTCCAGCCAGGCAGCGTTGCAGTCTCTCCTGCTGTCACCAGTCTCTTTCACTGACAATAGTACACCTGATCAATCATTAGAACTGAGTGCAAGCCAAACAAGTCTGAACATGACTTCATTTTACCTGGTATGGTTTATAGCTTCAGGGTCTGAGACATCTCTCTAAGGCTTTTCCTCCAGGAAAAACAACACCTCTGGATCTCGCGAAGCAGACATCAATCCTGAAGTTTGGTTCAGAGGTGTGGGCTGACAGAAACATCCGTGGAGATTTGGGTAAAATTCAAGAGGAAATAAGACTAAAATTGAAGAGTAGAAACAAAAAAGGGGCTGTGTGGGCTGGCCCTGCACGAGGAAACAAGCTACTGAAATAAGAGTAGTCAAACTTAAAGGCATGATGAGTCAGATTCCCTTAAAAAACATAATTTAAACTCAGAAAATAATCCCTCTCAATCATCACTCATGACTTAATGGAATTGTGCAGTGAAAATCCAGACACCTTTTATTTATTTATATTTTGATTTATCTTCATTTTGCAGAAATTTCTTTGCCGTGAACTTCAATCCAATTATCAACATGCTCGAGGGGATTTCGAAAAGTTCTTCTCCAGTTCTTTAAACACATCCAGATTTCCAAACCACTACACGTTCATGTGTTGTAGAAATTTCTGAATCTGTCTGTAAAACCAATCAAAATGCTCCACTTTAATAATCGCCCCAGATCTTAATGAGATCTTCACAAGACGTGCTCAAATGATGATATCATCACATAAGGATGACCTGACAGGGTCATGACATATTGGAGAGATGGGGCCTCAAACACCAAGGTGTACCCATAGCTCCACCCCTGGCAGGCCTCCAGAAGGCTGGACAATCAAAGGGAAGGGGGTTGTGGAGAGGAGAGTCTTGAAGAGACAGCGGCTAAAAAAAACATTTCTTATTAAAGAGGCTGTGAGGACCATCTGTTCGAATTAGGCCCCTGTTACACGTCAACGTTTCATCTGAAAATGCTAAAACGCAGCAGAAAAAAATCTGCGCTTACACGGAAACGCTGATGGACTGAAAAATGCTGTAGTAAGCATGCTAGGCCTGAAGGTGGTGCTATAACTGTCTTGTCCAGAAGCCGCTTTTGGGAGATCTCCACCGAAGTTGAGTTTGGCCTGTTGGGGAATGCTAATAAAAAGTGGAGCAACAGATGCACGTTTTGTTGAAAGACAGTCAGCAGATACAGCAGTTTGAGCAGCACAAGCACAACACGGTAGTTTGCGACAAGCGTACCAAAATCTGATTTTTTTTAGCTGTTAATCCTGCTAAACTACTATTTAGGTCATTGAAGCCTAAAAAAGGCACAACACCCACTTGTTAACCAAATATTAAGACATCTTTGTATTGTTTTGTTTAAAAAGATTCATTATCAAACTTATTTTATTCAAATTTTAAGTGAAAAGTCTCCTTAAGCAATCACTGCATAATTTTAGTGAGTCTTGTAAAGAGCTCCTAAAGATGCTGTTTTAAGAGCGGCGCATTGATCGGTTTACAGATAGATTAGAGGATTTGTCAACATATGGACATGTAGAAGTTTGAAAATCTGCACACATTTAGTTTGAACATCCGGCAGCGTTACTTTATATCCGTGTTTAAAATATGGGAAAGCAGAATGCCCCCTCTTTTCTTTTTAAACTCTCTGGGGTTTCTCTTCCATTCAAAAGGTTTCCCTGCTTCTGGTGCCAAGTGCTTTTGCATTGCTCAACATTGGATCAATGTTTGTCTTGGAAAGAACACGGTCTAGACCTGCTCTTGTTGTTAAGTTCACTGAGATAACTTTTTATCACGATTTGGCTCTGTATGAATAGATATAGATTTTTTTGTTGTTGTTTGTTTTTTTTAAAGGGGTTCTGCTTGGGAAACTAATTAAAGAAAGAGCAGGAAGAGTGGGAAAGTTTTCAAAGTGGGAAATAATCCAAACCAGGTCCCTCCAGACATACAGGTGAAGAGTGGAATGTGTTACTTTATGTGGAGCATCAAGATAACAGGTAAAGAAAGTAACGTTTGTTGTAGGAAAATGGTAGGAAAATGTCATCTGTGTGCATCATTAAGGGGCATTAATGCAGGAAAAGCGTTTGAGGGGACTGATTAATATGTCTCAGTTTGGCACACATGAGCAGCTGTTTGAAATTCTGGCCTGCAGAAATGTGCCGAGCGTGTTATCTGTGTGTCCTGCACTGCCAGTGAGCACACTGGAGAGCTAATTGTCTTCGATTAGGCAAGAGCAAGAATGACATTTTTCATTAAGCCAGAAAAATGGAGCAACGTAGTCAGTAATAAAGAAAAAAGAGTGACGATGCCACCTCGCTTTTCTAATCATGTGTCTGCACATTTCCATCATGCTTGTGCAGATGCGTGTGTGTGAGTGTGTTTGTGCACCCACGTGCAGGCACTGACACAAAATGAAACACTCAGAGCTGCTGCCATTTGCGAGGCCTGTTCTTGTGAAGGAGCCCTGATGTTCTGTGAGGAGAGCAGAAGCAGCCATATTAGAGGTTACTGCTTTTTTATGTGCATAGGAGTGTGAGACAGATGGTGAAGCCTCATGTCAATAGAAGGAAGACTGTAAGAGGGAGGGAGGATGGCTGACTCTGCTGACCAAACTGGGCCTGGATCCATCTCTAGGCTTGTATGTTGTACTTAAACATTTGAAAGAGGAGGTAAGAGCATTTAATCAATAGACATGTTACTCTCCTTCCTGTGTGCTCACATCCCAGATAGATTAAAGTCAATCTGCTTGAGTCAGCTACTCTTCTGACAGATGTGATGCAAGCCAGAGAGGAATAAGTGCATTATGTTTGTAAATTTAATCATTTTTTGATGACAAAATTTATTTTAATTTGATTGCTTTAACACTTTGCAGCTTGATTTATATAAAACCAAACTTACAAATGGTCTGAACTCTTCTGTTGCTGGAAGCGGTCATCAGGTATGACTCATGTATGTGGCTGTATTCCTCCAGCTCTGTACTTTTAACTCAAAGCAGACAGAGAGGAAATGGGAACAGCAGATCTAGAGGAGCTGGAAAAGGGTGAAAGTCAAGAAAATGTGCCTTAAAGAAGTGAGTACACCGTGGATGTTGCAGAGATGAGAGAGAAAGCATTTCCAGGTGTGTTCTCTGTGGAGGGTCGGGTTAATGGTCGAGTTGGTTTGCTCCCATGTGCCTCCTCGCCTGGTTCAAAGGTGTGTGTAAGTGTGTGTGTGTGTGTGTGTGTGTGTGTGTGTGTGTGTGTGTGTGTGTCTGAGATGTGGTGTGTGACCTGGGGATGTAGCGCACATGACTGCGTTTAATCCTCGGGATTCAGATGCAGCAGGTAACCCGTTAAAAAGTGCTGTGTCTAAGCAGGGGGTGAAGTGGAGATAAGGGAGGGAGCTGATAACGCGGACTTTACACGATATGATCCAGTGAAGCTGCTAATGGCTGAGAGAGACGGGTGCTGTGAGCTACACTGGACCCTGAACCCATGGAGGAATACTGAAGAAGCCATGAAGTTGTATTTTTTTTTTTAAAGAGAGGCTCTAACAAATCTCTTTCCCCTTCATTCTCCTTCTTTCCAGATGAAGACCACACGCTGAGAATCCTGCTCTATTCGCTCATCTTCTTCCTGAGCGTGGTGGGAAACCTGCTGATCATCGTGGTGCTGACGGTGAACAAACGCATGCGCACTGTGACCAACACCTTCCTGCTGTCGCTGGCTGTCAGCGACCTGATGATGGCCGTGTTCTGCATGCCTTTCACGCTCATCCCCAGCATCCTCAAAGACTTCATCTTTGGGGCCACGATGTGCAAAATCGTCTCCTACCTCATGGGTGAGAGAAGGGAGCTGTGGGTGAGGAAAAAGAGGGCACAAAAGAAAGAAAAACCTCAATTCAACTTCTACATAACACAATTACAACACAAAGACATTACCTCTTCCAAAAACCTGCAAGAATAAATAATACTTCCTTATACCTTCTATGATTAGATTTAGATGTAAAAATGCCATACATAGTTTAATCAGTCATTGTAATGCAATAATTTCCTCTCAAAGCCAGTAAATAAAATTGTTCTTTAACTTTAGCTTTTTTGTCTTTTTCAGCATTAGTTTGTCTTAATGGCATTTTTGTTCGACAAGAGAAAGCAGCTTTAAAGCTGAAAGTCAATCACCTTTTGAGGAAAGTTCAAGCATCTTTAATTTTACTAAGAATATGGATGCACATGTTTGGAATAATCTCCAGTCAAAAGTAAGTACAGGGTTTGACCCAAGATAAAATAAATAATAGTATCCCTCTGTGGTTTGAAGAATGAATAAGTGAAATGACTTTTTCCTTCTATTTCTTTGTGACATTAACCACCCTTCAAACCTGATTCTGCTCTTTTTTGTGTCTAAGTTTTAAAAACAGAGGAACCTTACATTTTACTGTGTTTACGCGGCTAATCCTTTGAGAAAAACCGAGCATCCAAAAGGAAATGAAAAAGGCTGTGTATGCTGGCCGATGGGACGTTAGGGCCACGCAGCAGAAATTAAACCACTCAGTTACAGACTCTGTATTGATTTATTCTGCCTGTGAACCTGAAACACGAGTGTTTAAACAATCTGCAGTCAAGCAATAAACAAAGTCTGTGAGCCTCAGTCACATTACAGATATAGAGCTACATCAATCAGATTCTCATGCACACAGCATTTTCATCATGACCACAACAAAGAGTGTTCTGTCTCGATCATTATCTATTCATAAAGAGGGTGGTGTAACTCTTCCAGCTGTCATAATGTGCAGTGATGGACTAAACGACTAAAGCAGAAATCAAATATCTACAAAGTCATCATGATGCTGTGTAAACCATGGAATAAAGCCATCAAATGGAGATTCAGCTCATTTTTCAACATAAAGGAAAGTCTTTGTTTCAGGGCCCATGGGATAAAATCAGTGTTAAAGCTCTCAGGAAATATATGTACACCCTTCCAGAGACATGTGCTGCTGTAACAGCTGCAAAAGGTTGAGAAACCAAATACACAAACACAAATATAAGACCTTTTTTTTTTTTCATTGAGAATAACATGAAAGTGGGGGGCTCGTTTTATAATCGGGGTCATCCTATATTTGGTTCATTATGGTAATTTGGAGGCAAAAAAGGGGGCAGTAGTAGCTCAGTCCATAGGGACTTGGCTATGTAACTGGTGGGTTGCTGGTTCAAGTCCCAACATGGACCAAGAGTGGAAATTGGGCTGATAGCTGGAACGTGTTAGCATAATTTCCTGAGCACTGTACAGGTGCCCATTGAGCAAGGCACCGTAGGCCCCAACTGTGCTGTATGTCGTGTTGACCAAAAGCGCCTGCTCAGTGAAACTGTAAATGAAACTGTAAAAAAGGTTGATATATTTCAGATGTGTCAGGAGTTCGAATAATTTCGCCCACCATTGGTGATAAGTTGTCTCTCATGATTTGTTTTTGACTTGTTTTATGCTAGCTTTCTTTCTCAATACTTGTTTGTCTACTTTTTCTAAAAGGACGAAATCTCTTTCACAGCTTCAATTTAAGTTATTTTGGAACAATTAGGGGGTTTGCAGTGCAGATAGCAAAAAGACTGAAATCAGAGGAACAGTTGTCTTAGCTCTGTCAAAAAGCAACAAAAACAAATTAAATTGAGCATATTCTCAAAGAGTTTTACATTAAGGATCAGAAATGCAGTCTCTGCATATAAAAGTTGGATAAAGTAGCTAGATGTTTCCCTTTTCCTCAAACCCAGGGGTCTGCAGCCTGTAGCTCTGGAGCCTTATGTGGCTATTTGACTCCTTAGCAGTAGCTCCCGTAACTTTAAAAAAAAAAAAAAGTTAATTGAACACAGAATTTTTATTTTTCTAACAAAGAAAATTGGTGATTAAATCATGATTTAACCTCACTTACAACACCAACTTTCCTTGCACCTGTGGCCAACCTCAAGTTTTACACCCCTCGTGGGATAAAATCCACAAAAAAAAAAAAAAAAAAACAACCTGGAAGAAAATAGAGATTTTAATTTAGTGTGGATGGCTTTATAATCAGAATGTTATATATTATCTTTATTGTGAAGGTAAAGTAGATTTTGTTGCTCTGGAACAACTTAAATCCAGGTGAGATGAGGCTATGTGGCCACTTGCAAACCGCATCAAATGCCCTCTTGGCTTGTTAAAACATGATATTTATATGCGCTTATTCTGCCTTTTTTGTTTTTTTCACCCCTGCCCTTCAAAAAGTCTGTGCCCACCACTCAACAAAAGCTCACTGTCGCCTTTGCTAATAACGCGGATACAGTCCCTCAAGTAGACTTGGATAAAAAGTCTTTAATGAATTATTTTTTCTCTATTTTATCATGTGCCTTTTTTAAGCTACTAAAAAACATAACATTAGCTTTATTCATTAAAAAATAAAATCAGTAATTCAACACAAGTTGTTTCAAGTCACCATATTTCTAACACAAGAGTTAACTATAGCTCTGACAGTCGCACAGACATGCACTACGTCATCTGTGACGCTCACTGACTGCACACAGGGCAAGAAAACAGAGAGAGTTTATTAAGGAATAAAAATCACATTCAAAGGTTAAAAATAAACTCAGATCTTTGGGAGAAGCGCAGGTAATGGGATGTTTTATGCTGTCTTGTACACGGAAATGACGTCCTCCAGAAGAGGACTGAAAATAGAGAAAGGGTGAGTGAGTGCTTAAAGATAAACAAAGCATTAAGGATGAGGATGGAAATAAAAAAGAAGCACCAGCAAAGATTGTAATTGAGAGAATAATACCAGAATTATTATGTTACAGCAGCAGGGGTGTTAAGCAGAAAAGCCATCTCAGACTGGAATAGAAAAGCTGGATTATATGGACCACACAGCCTTTAAAAGAAAGAGAGGCTGAGAGACTGAATGCACTGAGGAACATGGGGGAGACCCATGGGACACACTGATGGTTGATTGTTTCTTGCTTTACTTGAATCTTCTCTAAAGCTGCTCTCCAAGGTACAGACAACATGCTGCATCCCTGGTTTCTTCCCTTCCCTCTGCCTCTCTCACACACTCACACAACACACACACACACACACACACACACACACACACACACAGGGGACATAAGAGAGGTAAAGAGTAATTTCCCGTCCTGGCCTGTCAGGACGGAGATGAGAGATCACATCAGTGGTCTAGACCAACATGATTTCTTCCACCAAGACCGAGCCTGAGATAAGAATCCCCACCGCCCATATTTGCAGTTTATTCATTTGCTGGTTCATCTCTTCAGAGCTTCACATATTGTTCTCTGTAACCATTGTGGATATTACTGAATATACACAAACATGTTAGTCAAATTCAATACAGCGACAAACCATTCTGAGCACAGAGCGGTAATAACTTCTCATTCATCAAAAGAAACGGCATCTGCTCACAGCCAGCAGCTCGATGTTTACTGACTGTCTGGATCACCTGTTGTGTTTTCTTGCAGGGATTTCAGTGAGCATCTCCACATTTAGCCTGGTTGCCATTGCGATAGAGCGCTACAGCGCCATCTGCAACCCCCTGAAGTCCCGGGTGTGGCAGACTCGTTCTCATGCCTATAAAGTGATCGCTGTGACATGGGTGCTGGCGTTCACCATCATGATCCCGTATCCCATCATCAGTCACCTCGAGTCATATCAGCGGCCAGACAACACCACGGCCAATCAGTGTCGCCACAAGTGGCCCGTGGCGAGGGCTGAGCAGACCTGGTGAGTCACAGTTGTTATATCTTCTCCATAGAGTCACACAGGCTGTTTTTATCCTCTTTGATCAAGTGTTTGCAAGACTTCCAGGGTAACCGCACACAGACACGCTCATAAATACGTTGAAAATATCTCAGGTCAAATCATTTATCTGTCTTCTTCTCACAGTGTGTGCTCTGTGCTGTTTTGTATCAAACACACTTTAGATGAGCTCACTCTGACCTGTGTTTGTACTTACTTTGGTAAGACTGCACTATAGCATCTCATTTATTTCCATGTTTGGACCTGGAGTCAGGTCCTATTCAGTCCATCTATTTCGTGGAAACCTTTTGGCAAGATGAAGATGATGTTTCTGGGTGTTTATGTTTGGAGAGTGAGGACAGAGCGGCTGTGGGGTCACTTCAGGTGATGCTGTGTACACATCGATGCACTTACACAGCTAAATGTTAGTTTTATGTGTGTGTGTGTGTGTTTTTGTTATACAAAGGGCCCCTGTTAATCCTTTACAAGTCTTAAATCAGGGTTTCAATGTTCAAGGCCTTAAAATGCCTCAAAAAGTCGCTCATGACAGTTATCAAAAATTTAATAAGACTTTGATGAATGCCTGAACACGTCCACAAACATACACCAAACCTGAGGCTCACTCTGTCAGTGCATGATTCATTCTTCTTATGCATGAACATCAATTTATTTACTTCCCTCTCTCCTCCATCTCACTTCAGGTACATCCTGCTGCTGCTTGTGTTGTTTGCGATCCCAGGTGTGGTGATGATCGTAGCCTATGGACTCATCTCCAGAGAACTCTACAGAGGCATCCAGTTTGAGATGGGACACAAGAAAGACTCGACAGGTGAGGCCCATAGACTGTATATAGAGTGGACAGAGTGGCTCCACCATTCACCATTGTACAGTTTTGAAGGCAAAATACCCACCTCACAGGCGCAGCCTTTGTTAGCAGTTGTGCAGCCTGAGTCTGCGCAGTAGAGACTTTGAGGGATTCTGGGAGAATCTGAGTGGAGCCGGGTGACAAAAATATATTTTTCTTTCGAGAGTTTAATCACTTCTTGACTTTATCACCGGACATATTTTACAATTCCCCCAAAAAATACATGAGAACAGCAGCTGTCATTCATTGTTAAACATGACGTAAAACTTCATTTTTAACAGCGTATAACTAATGAAAACCAAACTTTTCAGAAAAAAGAGGACTTGAATAAAATGCAGCCAAATGATATTTACAAACAACTCCCACAACAATGGGATGTGAGAAACATTTCTACGAGGTGAATTAATTCTTAAAGTTTAACCACAGCTCATCTGGAATGACTGGAGAGACGTTTTTTTGACCTATACTGCAGCCAGCCACCAGGGGGAGCACTTTTTGTGGCGACCTCACTTCGAACAACAAGAGCAAGATGACATCCATTTTTTTACAGTCTATGGTGAGGCCACATGCACCAAGTGTAGAAAACGTCAAACTCTTGTGCATGTGTTTATATCAGGCATTAGAAGTGTATTTATATTGAACTGTGAGCTCTGATTTTTCACGTCATCCCAAGCCTTCAAGAAAGTTTCCACAAAGCTCTGATCTACAAACTTTAATTGGCATTAGAGGATTAAAATGTTTGTCAGGTAAACAGTTTCTGGTGTTTTTATTTCATCTCGTTGACATTTATGGTTTGTTATTGGAATAAAGTGGAAGCAACTTAAACATAACAAAAAGTTAATGACAAAGCAGGAATTCAATTTTGACTTTAATTATGTTTTGATGAAAATGTTTTTTAATTTTTATTCAAGTTGTATCTCCCCCCAAATAAAAATCATTTCATCCAGCACCTTCTAGCCGGGCTCTAATGGCTTTCCACATGATTTATGCACATGAAGAGGAGTTTTATTAAAAAGAAGACATTTTCATTAACGCTACAATCATCATAATGTGTGCAGGTTAAGTGAAACATAGCCTTTTGTGATCATATGAGAGTGTGTTCAGCGGGCAAGCAGCTCTCAGCATGTTCGCTGCATTAGAGAATGGGATTGGCAGCTGCAGGCTTGGACATCACCATCTGTTTGTTCTCAGAGAGAAAAAGGTTGCCCAAAAAAAAAAAAAAAATCAGAGAGTAGGGAGGGAGCGCTTGGAGACAAATAGCAATGGATTTTAAAAAAAGAGAAAAGAATAAATAACTTGCATCATAACCTCTGTGAAAATGAGTTTTATTTCCAGCCCTCACTTCCTCTGCAGTATGAGCTCCTGTTTTTACCTGCCTGAGCTTGAATTATTACTCTGAATGAGAGTGATAAACTTTCAATGTTCTAATGAGATTAAAACATCCCCTGATGGATGATTGATGTGGGTTAGCAAGAATTACAAGTCTTTTTTCTCCATGAAAGATCTGCTCAGGATGATTTGCTCTGATTAAACCTGATCATTGATTGGGCGTGTTGAACACTTCTCTGATTCTTCCTCTGGATAAACAATTTATGCAACCCAGAAGCAGGAATGTTTTCTGTATGTTACAGATGGGATTTATACATGGCGACATAAGCAGGGGGTAAAAACCTTGTTTGATTTTATGTTTTCTTTTACAGAACAACATAAACCATGAATGGTGGAAAAAAAGAGATTGATAGAAAAATTAATTTAAAGTGACAGCAACAAAACCCTGAATATTACCAATATTTTCAGTCTAAAACTCCCAGGTAAATTTTCAAGAAAATTTCCTGGAAATTTTCCACCCCTTAGCAACCCGACCGTGGAGACTGCACCAATGCTCTTTTTTACATTCTCACTGCATTGAGAATAAATAATACAGCTCATTCTTGGAGTTAAAGTTAAGACTTTGACTCTAAAGTTGTCTTTTCGCTCTCCCACAGTTGTAAAGAATGGCCTGACCACCACCGTGTCCGCTGGCAGTGATGATGGCGACGGATGCTACGTCAACGTCCAGCGCCCACACTCCATGGAGATGTCCAGCATGGGCACGTCAGGCAGATCAGTCAAGACTGAGCGACCTCGCAGTAACACGTCAGGAGCAAAACTGGAGGCTAAGAAGCGTGTCATCCGCATGCTGGTGGTCATCGTGTTCCTCTTCTTCCTCTGCTGGATGCCTCTGTACTGTGCCAACACCTGGCGCGCTTTCGACGACCTCTCTGCCAAACGCGCCCTCTCGGGAGCGCCCATCGCTTTCATCCACCTGCTGTGCTACACCTCGGCCTGCGTCAACCCCATCATTTACTGCTTCATGAACACGCGATTCCGCAACGCCCTGCTCACCACATTCTCGTGCTGCGCCACGCCTTGCCATCGTCGACGCCGCCGGAGTTTACGGGACAATGAAGAGGATGTTATGGTGACCGGAGCGTCCATATCGAAGTTCAGTTACACAACAGTCAGCACCATGGGAACCTGCTGAGGCAGAAGAGACAGAGGGTATGACACTGAATGCCACGTCCTGTGTTTGTAGGCCGACTCAAAGGAACTGTGTGGAGGAAGACGGGTGGGTCGCGTAGCGTAGCAGATAGAAACTTCAGCTGTGAGTGTGAGTACGTTATATAAGGAGAGCTAAAGAAGTCTTACAGTGTAAATACCTCCAAACAACATAAAAACTCCAACATCTCCTGTCACAGTGGACATAGACACATCCTACTCTTAATTGTTTACATCAGGGTGTGTGTGTGTGTAAGCAGAGCTGTCCTGTGTGAGAGAGATTTGTGTTTTGTAGCTTAAAAATGGGACGTTTTCTATGTAGCGTCAAAGTGTTACCTTTCTCTTGTCGTCAGGTGTTGATCTGTGAGGAAAGCAGTAAATCGGTTGCCTTGTGCACTAAGTGCCTGCTTCTAAAAAACGCTGCCACTGATGTGCCTCATTCATCGCAGGCACCAACATGACGTAGGGATTGTAAAATGAGAGACTTGGGCTTCAGCAGAACAATGGGTTCTCAGATTGCTTCACAGTCAAACACTTCTGGAGTGTGAGCAGCTCAGACATGCAGCAGTGACACCTTCAACTGTGGATGAAACAGAAAGCTGGTCATCAGATTATGTGGGATGATGCTCTGTTGTGCTATGAGTGCAGTGAGAATTTAATATATAACAGACCGTGTATCAGTCAATATATTCCTAATTTCATTTGGCGGTATCTGATGCAGATTTAACCTCTGGGGATGGCTCAAGGCTCTCTGCAGTTCCTCATGTGTCCACTAGAGGCTAACAGCAGAAGTGACACACAAACCCATTAAAAAGGCCATCTTCACAGATGTGTACACAAATGTGTACGTCCTAGTTTTAAAACAATTTCAGTCTGAGGTCGGCTCATTTCTCTCTCGCACTATGAGCGAAGAAGCTTAAGACTTGCCTAATCTTCTCGTTTTTGTCAACATTTTCAAGATGCTGATTGCCAACAATAGGCTTCAAAACTCTGCTTCAGAAACAGATTGGTGACACCAAGTGACAACCTCCAGTCTACAATTATGAGACAATGCAGATGTGCTAAAAATCTGCAGTGAGTCGAGTGACTGCTTGAAGCTGGAAGTACCAGAGACCACATACACACCAAGCCAAAAAAAGCAGTTTTAACAGCAGAAATAAGGACAGTCTGGTACAGAGAATGCCTCACATCCGAATCTCTAATTTCTCTAAGGGTGCATTCTTTTTTTTTGTCGTTGCTCAGCAGTTTAGAAGATCGTGAGTTCACCCAATCAGAGGCACAGCTCAGCTGGTTGACAGGCATGCGTCCTATAGCTGTTAGTCAGGAGGCTCAAAGCCCACCCCCCTGCGCCATCTGATTTGCTTCAAAACTCTGTTCAGAAAACAGACAAGTGACGTCACAGAGACTGCATCTATTTGTTGTACAGTCTATTGGTGACTTCTACCTTGCAACATTAAACTTTTTGCAATTGATTCAGCTACTGACGATGCGCTGATTGTCAAAATTCTGCTTTAGTCAGACAAAACCCAATGAGTTCAAAGCTCTGCCTCTCACTATTGAACACTTTCAACATCCGTGTGTTGATACCTCTGGATTAAGAGGGGAAAAAGAGTGTAGCCAAGAACCTTATTTGATAAAACAGAAAGTGCTATTGCATCAGTTTGAAGGACTTACATAAAAAAATCAAACACCTTATTTTTCCTTAATGTGTTTCAGCTAAGATGTGTTCACTGCCCAAACACAGAGCCACAGCTTGGCATTATCTGCAGCCTTAGTTTTGTGTCTAAAACTTGTGGCCTTACCTCCAGATCTATTCCACACTTTAGATTACTTGAATTGTGCTCATGGGTCGAAGAAAGATGAAAGTTAAAAACCTGGTAAAGGACACAAACATTGACCCTATTTGACAAGTAAATAACGCTTCATATGTTTCAAGGTGACGTCAGTTTGAGTGGAGGTAAGAGCAAAGGGCCTCATATGTGTTTGAATTCTGTTTCAAAGTAACTCATCCTAACAGAAAATGTCACTTCTATGGTCCTCAAGTTTACGCATTGTTTGACACTTGCAGAGTTCACTACAGCTTCTTAATGAGTTAAAAGAAGGCAGCAGGAGTCAAAAGTTTAGAAGAAGAAGAAGAAGCTCAGTGACTGCTCAGTGACTCGCGGTCTCTGTTGATTTCACCTGCAGGCTATGAAATGGCAGCTGGGTTTCAAAGGTCTCTGTTCATCAGACCCTGTCTAGCGTGCCTGACTCCGGCTCCCCCTGCTCACTCGGCACTAATTGTGTTACAACCTCAAACCCTGCCAGGCTGAAGGGATGAGCATATTTCTCTGAGTGCAGCAAAGCTCAGTGCTGTCACTCTCTCAGCTAATTGATGTATGGGGCTTTGTGTGCAGGTTTCTGGAAGTTTTTGGATTAGCCTGCAGCTTTTTGGGCTTTATTGTGTTCGCTGATCCTTTTATGTTTGAAATATAAATCAAAGTGATGCACTGCTGCAGGCAGCTTAACTTCAGAGAGGCAGAAGTTATTCAGCTTGTTCTTCGATGATGTTGTGAAAAATGCAAAAAGGAAGTTATAAATTTACAGTAACCAAAGTGACATCATAGGAAAGTGAGCTTGTTGTCTCTTGTTGTGTGATTTATGGCTTTGCTGCAGTAAACAGAGGTGATTAAACCTCCGCTAGAAGAATTTCCCACTTAGATATTCTGTAGCACCTCCACCTTGTTGTTGTTTATGAGTGGCACTTACAGCGAGCTGTGAGTGGCTGATTTCCCAGAGGCTTTTTTGACGTTATGATTTTCTCCCTGATCCACACAAACTCTTTCAGACGCAACAAACACCAGGACTTAACTCTTCATCATGAACTTTTAACTGATTACAAAACGCTGCAAATCAAAAACAGCTCAGTATGAGAATAACTGTGACGACAAACGCGGCATGGAGCTGGAGGAGCGCTTATTAATATTCCACTTATGTACGTATAAATGTCAGCATGAACGCAAACACTAAAGGTTAATGTAAATGTTCTCACTTTATAAATGTCACATCTGTGATCATCATTGACACGTTTCATAACATATCTAATATATACTTCAATCAGGAACGATAATGGCTGATCATTTCTGATTTAAATTCACACATTCAGGGAAAGTCTCACATCAAGAAGACTGATTTGTTCGATGGTGCAATATTACAGATGCACGCAGGAAATTCGACTTTGATTCACACCAATTTTAGACTGTTTTTCTTCTTCTGCTTTCATTTCTTCACTTTTGTCTGCCTAAATGCAAGAAGATGGTGACAAGTTCCATTTTTAACAGACAGCTAGTTAGTTGCTGGCTAATGCTTAATCTAGCATCTTAGGTGACTCAGTCATCAATCTGAGATGTCTGGCTGGTTGAAATTCTGATTCCAAGCTGGTGGGTTGCATTTATTCCAAAATTTATCAATCAGTGCAGTGAATCCATGAGAAAATCCAGCAATTAAAAGCTGGAGTATGCATTTATGCATGACCCACAGTGGCATGACTTCATAGAAAACTAAAACTCTCAACACGTTTGCAGGATCAGTCAGATTCTGATGTGCTTTAATCATCCAGAAAGTCCCTGCAGTCAGTTCAGATTCATTCAGTGAATAGTTTGGAGTTAAGCAGCTGCTCTGAGGTATTTTGGGGTTCGATGTGGACTTAGACTTAGGTGACAAGACTTTGCTAAGGTTCAAGCCTTTGTGGCTTAACTAAAATAGCTTTATGATTTCCTTACTGTGGATATTATTTTTGTGAGCAAAAGGTCAAACCACTGTGTCCACAGAGTTAGAATAATCACACATCTCAGCAGCTCTCCAACCCTCTTTGCAACATTTTTTTTGCCTGAAAAATCCTGGTTTTCTTTCAACACCTCCTGCCCTTTGCAAAAGAGAGGATTGATATGGCATGTGCACAAAAATAGAAGAGAATCTCACTCCTCAAGATTAATCCTGAGCAAACAGTGGGGACGAAAAACAGAGCTCACAGCATCAGTGAAGATTGGTTTTCTTTTACCCTAAAAATAACAGATTCTGCTGGCTGGCTTACCAACACTAGCCATGAAATGTTTGTTTATAAGTTAACAACCGCAGTCTGACCTCCTCCTGTCAAATTTGTAACATCCAAAGACTTCTGACTGAAGTCCCAGAGGACCTGTAGTGTATAAAAAGTAAAAATGGAGTCTAACAGTTAGCTACATATAGATGTTTGACCATGTCAAAGTTAGATTGGCCACCCCTCACTTTGCAGCAAAAAAAAAAAGCGTTTGTGACAGTCAAACTGATCGTGCATCTCAAACCTTTCATCCACAGAGTGTCAGAGTTAAACACATCTGTGCCACACATTGTGCATACTGTTGACTGATTACTATCAGGGACTCATTAACTTCCTCTCAGGTAATCAATCATATTCATCAGGACAATGAGGTGGCCTTTATAAGCAAACAAGCTCTCACTCATTCTGGTGATCATTATGCCCCTGCTACTCCCCTCTCCTCTCCATAAAGACAAGAGAACCATTACTGGTTGGGTTTAATGATTCCTCACTCTGCCACCCTGCTCTGTCATTGTTCAGGCTTCTTTTTTTCACCAACATGACCTCTTTCCATCTCATCACCTCCAGCTCTGTGAGTGCCCATAACTAAATGGTCTCTCTGTTGGAACTCGCCAAAACTCTCACCGTCGTTTGGATTGTTGTGCTCCCTAAACAAGAGTGGGGCATTCATCCAGTCCAAGTGTGACCATTTGTTTCAATAAGTGGTTTCTAATCTGTCGCAGGAATGTCACTCACAGCCAGTGCAGGTGTGTTTAGAGGGTGTTCTGCCAGTGGGTGATAAGGGCACTGTCAACAGGTGCTGCAGTCCCTGGAGGGGGGTGGCAGTTTGGGTGGCATCCTGATCATTTACTGTGAGTAAAGCTGGTATTTGGGGAGCTAATTTGCTTTAGCAGAGTTTACAGGCAGATGCAGTAATCGGCTTAGGGGTGGCAACTTGCTAAAAAAAATAAAAACCTGGAAATCTCAACAGCAAATAGAACAATTTTGGGGGTTAGTGGATTCTCTTTAACTGATACTGCAACAGTCAGTAATACTTTTCAGCCAGTACAGATGAAGCTCATTAAAGAAAGAAGTAATTGTGAACTTCATTTTTCCACTTTTCCTCTCACTAGTTGGATTAAACTCTTAGTATGCCCTAATAAAAGCATTGTTAAACCCACGTTTTATAAAATATGCCACTTATCTACCATTAAATAACCATTTTCTCCATAGTAAATATTTGACAGATTTTTCCAGTGAGCACCCCAAACACAGTGTTATTATATCCATTTTTAAAGCCAAGTTAAATTTGTCAGTCATGTCTGAGCAGCTCATTTATTCATGCTAAAAAGTGGATTTTACCCTTTGACTCATCTATCTAAAGATATTGAGAGTAAAAATTGTGCACACAATTGCACCGTAGAAATGTAGCTGAGTTGACGCTGATTCCAGAAGCCAGAAAACTCAATCTTTTTGTCTTTTTCTTGGTCGAATTAGAGTTAGATTGGGTCATCATTTTAGATGTAGTTGCAACCATCATTTGGCTTTAGAATACCTCAGTGTGGTCTATGGTGTAGATTTGTCGTCAAAAATAGATATATCAAGAGATTTGTGCATGAAGGTTGAACTTGAAATAAAAATCAGTCGCGTGTACCTTTAGAAAAAAAAAACAATAATGTTTCAACAGCATCTTTAAAGCTTAAAGCTTACAACTTGTTCCTAAGTCGCCCATATTTTAAATCTGACTGGCTGACATGGTTGAAAGTAAGAAAATGCAAAGAAAACTGTTAAATTTTGAACTTTATCCCAACAGCCAAACACAATTTTTTTTTCTTTTTTTTTTATAAAACCCTTTTTCAGTTCTCAGACTCAAACCCTGCTGCATTGCAACATGTTGTTTTGTAACCTGTGCTTGTCTGCGTGTGCACGGTTGTGCATAACAAAGCCTATAGATGATTCCTTTAATCAGCACCCCCTCACATCTCTCCTGATTCTGTACTCAAAGGTGCAAATTCAACCACCCAATGAATCTGCATTGAGTTAATCACCAAAGCAACACGGAGGAAGGTCTTTAAAGCCCTGAATGAAAGCCTGTGTGGTATTCCAGCCTTGCTTTTTTAATTAGTCATATACATTTACTTATAAAAGACAAATCCAATTTCTGCCTCAACAAAGGCTCCATTTTTCAATGAACCAACCAGAAAAAAATAAAAAGCTGCTTTTAATAGCTGTCACAGGCATTTTTGTTGTGGAATTGTCAAAATGAGGAGAACTGACAGCTCCTGTGCTGATAATAGGTTAACTGCATATTCAGTTTAACACAATAAAGATGTATTAGTAACCTCTGCAGTCATGACATTACAATGTGAATAGGATATTAAAAAATATTGTGCAGGGATAAAGATTAAAGGCTGCGTTCTCTGGGAGTTTTGGGAATTATCTGGTTTTTGTATCATTACTGTTGACGTTTCCTGTTAGACTCCAATAATTTTAGACAAAGCTTTTTTTTTTTTTTTTTAATGTAAATAAATAACATACACACACTGAGTATTTCTGCTTTCTGGAATCAAGTGTTCAAAAATGAAATTTGTGAACATTTGCATCCTGACTTCCTCCAATGAAAAAAATGCTGATGTTGTGTTTTAGTGATAAGTAAATGTGCACCATGTTTCTGAGCAGCTTGTTCAGGCTGGGGGGTGAATATGGGATGAACTGAGTTGAAAGGTTAGAAAAGCATACGAGGGCACATTTGGATCTACTCCAATGGCCACAGTTGCTAGGCCACCATTGCCTTAAGTGTGTTTTGAGAGTACAGTATCTGTATGTGTGTGTGAACGTCTGTGTCCTCATGCATTTGCTGTCTATACATGAGTCACCGTTTGATGCAACATAAGAGCTGCAGATGGAAGCGCTCAGTGGTGCTGAGGGATGAGCTTAATGATGACCACACTGATTCATTTGTGAGGCAATGGTAACACGATAGAGCTTACTGTGACTAACTTTGAGAAAACTATCTGTAAAAAATACTCAATGTAGTCTTACTGGCTTCTGTCTACAGGTGTTTGTGCTGCTAATGTTGTGAGGCCTTAGGTGTTATGGAACCTGTTGTTCTCTGTTCTGGTGTATGTTCTAGAAACAGGAGGTGCAACTGGTCTACCTCCCATGTGACGGTGCAGATTCAATGCTACTGTGATTGTTATTGCAGCCACTATCCTTCCTACCTCTGACTCAGCAGACAGAAGAGATGTACTGTCTGTTGGGTCAGAGGCGCAGGATCTTCTGGATTTGTAAATTCTTGGTGTTTAAGTGTGTGTTTGAGTGTGTTTGTCTGAGAGGAAGCCAGGTCATAAAGTTTGATCTCTGAAATTTATGCTAGCTGCAGGGTCTTGTTAAAGCGGTGATCCTTGTGTCTGAATGCACGTTGCGGCCACGTTGTATTCCTGCTCATCTCTCTCTGACATGCTCTTATAAATCTGTATGTACTGCTGGCTGAATATCCAGCTGGGTGAACTTTGCTTTTGCTCTTTGTGTAATGTTAAATAATGCCAATAAAGTCTTAAAGTGAAAAAGCACATTTCTTGGTTTTCTCTTTTACATTCTTGAGAAAGTGCATGAGGTTTTTATATTGACTCCATGCCAGCGATGGCTGTAGCTTGAGGCACTATGTTTTCAGTTTGTTTGACAGCACAGCCATCTGTCTGTGCATCTGTCCTTTTCTTTATGAGCGAAATATCAAAACAACTCCAGGAGGAAGTGTCCTTAGAAAACATTGAATCAAAAATTTATTGATTTGATTTTGATGGTCAGAGCAAACTCAACCACTCAGAAGAACATTTTGGGGCATGGATTACCTTTAGTAGTTGAGACATAGTGCTGGCTGCTAATAAGTTTAATTGGAGTGATGCTATTATAACCCAGAAAGTCAATGTGACTCTATTAGTCATAGTTAGCCCTTACAGCCATTTAAACCATTGTTTGTCAGCTTGTGTAATACTCATCCAACAAAACATCTAAAGGAATGCAAACTTTTGATTAGGGCATCATCCTGTGATAATAAATGGCTTTATCTGACCGTGATATCTAATTAAAAGAACATTTTTTCTGTTATTCATTCTTTAAATAAAATAAAATAAAGGCTAAGATCTCACTTATTCTTTAAGGGTATTATAGCATAGCGTTGGTTCAGGCAGGCCATGACGTCAAGCTCTAACAGCTTAGCTGTCATCTTCGGTGCAGATCAGCTGATTGCTTGGCTGACTCCCGTGTCCGCTTCAATTGGAAAATTGCATTCAGAGCAGTCTATTTAAACATCTCTAGCCCAGCCTCCTTCCTGTTTCCTCTGATGGCATTTTGCAACTCACCTCCTCCTGTCAATACATTCATGTCCAATGCTCTGCTCTGTCTGTGTTTTTATTTTTGCGCCGTACACAATGGCTCGTGATAGGCAGGAAGGTGTGCTCTTCCTGCCTCAGGCTTTCCACACAAGAGGAAGAGCAGGGAGTCCCAGAACAGAACCATACAGCCAAATCAAACTGTGTAAGTTAATAAAGATTATTTTGACAAAGTTGTCCTGACTGAACAAAAGTTTTGGTAAGCAAAGTTAAAACTTGAAGTTAAGGTCACTTTAACACTTCAACTTTCAGAGCTCATCTCATATTGACTCAGTGTTCATACAATTGCCAAAGAAAGCAATAGAGCACTTTGATAAACCACAGGTTGTGGTTGCTTCACACCTATGCCAACGTTTACTTGAAACATCCAAGCTTGGAAGAAGAAATAATACAGGATATTAAATACTCAAAGAGTGATCAGTGATGTGTCAGTTAGGTTTGGTAATGCCTGTTTGATCTGAAAGACAACTGGAAGCCTTGAAGACGTTTCACCTCAATTCAGAAAAAAAACTCCTTCACTTTGAATCCAGCTCACAATACCATAACTCAAAACAACTGAGAAAGACTGTATAGTTGAACTCAACATGTCCCCTGCTCAAAGAAATCAGTGTCTGTCTCCTCCTGATTCATCCAGTGTAAAGAGGGCTACCTGTGCCTGGGCCTAAATCAGTACACCAGCTATAGGCACTTTGGAACGACCTTGCTGACGCTCTACCAAGTCTGCTCGGGAGGCAACTGGAGTGGGCTTCTGAAGGTATGTAGAGTCACACACATGCTCCACACAAATGTAACCCCAACATGTAGACTTGTAACTTCATTATATTTACTCGATTAGTGTTGAACTTATCTTCCCTTGACAAACCCCTGAGCCTTGCTCTTTGTCTTTTCAGGACACACTGAGGGAACGTCCTCCAGGCCCAGGTGGCTGTCCAAGCTACCTGGGCTGGGCCTCCCTGATCTATTTCATCAGCTTTGTGGTGATGGCCCAGTTGGTGCTGATCAACCTGGTGGTTGCAGCCATCGTGCAGACGCTGCAGGGCAGCACCCAGGTGCAGCCTTTTTAATGATAGAGATTTCAAAACAATGTCTTACCATTTCAAAGAAAGCTCTCTCACTTCTACTTCCCAGGAGGAGGTAAACAGAGAACAAGAAGGACAACAGACCTGCAAGAGTAATAACAACATCTCAGAGGGAGCCTGTATGATCAGGATGCCAAACGACCTAAGCATTACTGCTTTACTCACTTGGCAGAACAAGTCCACATTTGTAGATATATACAACCCTGTAAATATTAGAGAAATAATGATATGAAGGCATTTAAAAAAAAGTGAGAAAAAAGAGTAAGTTTTGGATGTAGTTGTTAAAATAAGTCACATAACTCCTTAATTTTTTCTGTCTTTTTTTCTTCCTTGTAATTTCTTGGATTTATATTTGTGATTTGCCACCATAAAAAACGTGTGATTTTAGATGTAGTGAGGTGAATTTGAATAAATGAAGTTTTAGGTTTCTTTCCTTCAGTTTTTCTTTCTTTCTTTTTCTTAAAAATTGAAAAAACTATATTGAAATGAAAGGTTTTACTTTGAAAAGCCCCCAGAAAGTGTGGTAAATACTGTCAAAAACTCCTCTTAACCAGTGGTTCCCCAAGTGGATGTTGCAAAATACATTCTGAAAGCAAAAAATGGAGGTTCGTTTTAAATGACACAGTACAAACAGAACTTATTTAATTTGTTTCCACATTTCTTTTCTGCGACAAGGTAACTAAAAAACAACCAAAAGGTCTACTTTTTATTTTAATACTGTGATGTTTAAATGGTTGACTTCATATCAAACAGTTGAAAACACTTAGGTTAATCCTAACAGCAGCAGAAAAACAAGCAAACGCATCACACAGCAGCCTTTTTTTTTTCTTTTTTCAAATCCTTTACTTTCCAGATCATCTTTGCTGACTGTGTAACTGTAAACAGCAGACCACTGAAGCATCCAGCCCTGATGTCTGTCAGCTTTAGATCCTGTAAACACTTTAAGCAAATCTCAAGGCCGGGCTGAAACTTGAGAAGCTAAAGTGCCTTGGTGTTTCCACTGACTCCTTCTCTTGCTTACATGGTGGATTTGCTCAGAGTGCTCTTAATGGAATCAAAAGTAGACTCAACGTTAGCTTACAGACACCCTTTAAAGATCCTGCGTAACCTCTACAAAATGACAACATAGCATGGAGTATAAGTAAATCTATACTGTGTGTACAGCAGTGCGAGGAGTAAGAGATAAGCAGGGATGTGCTGATTTAGCACTGTTAGCTTGACCTTCAAAGCACAATTCCTTTCCAGATGCCATCTCCTGACAGCATTTTAATAATCATAGATAACTGTGTGCTCAGGAAGAGGTGCTGACTGCAGGCTGGGCATAATTTAGACGCTGAGGTCCTGCGTAATGGATGGCTATTGATGGGTGGGAATACTTATTACCGATACACAAACTCTGATGACGCTGATGAGGATTAGGGCTTTCAATCTATGAATGTATGAGCATTTAGCCAAGAAATCAATGAGGGGTTAGAGGGATTTCTTCACTTCTACCTGTGAATAATGACACAGATCCTTTTAGCCCTGAGTGTAAAGACTCACAGCTTTCCTGCCTGCTGCCTCCTCTTTCTCTTTGAAACAAGACCTTAGAAAGTTATTTAAAAGTACAAACCTTAGAAAAGAAAAATGGTTAATAGTCAAGAAATCAAAATCTACAACTTTTGCCCTCCTTTGGTCTTGAAGTAGCGAGAACTACAATCAAATCTGGAATATAAGACGCTGATTTTAGCTCATCATAGTCTGCAGTGTCCATGTAGCTGTGTAGCTCGTTCTTGAAGCAATTTTTGTCTTTTGCAACTCTGCTGCCACAGCAACATACCCAGCTATTTGGCATGGGCTTTCAAATCATGCACCCCAATTATCCTTAATTCAGAGTCCTTTGCAATCCAACCATCACCCCAAAGCTTTATTTAACCCATAATTTAAAAAAAAAAAGATGCGCACAGGATCTCAAAGTTGTACTGTCAAAATGATCCACCATGGTTTATTTCAGCGTGCTTTGCTTTGCTTCTTTTGATAAAATACCAATACTCAAAACCTCTTTGCATTATAAACATGTACTAAATTCATGTTCTGTTATTTAGCTCACTTTTTAGATGTCAAAAAGCCTTTTATAGTGCATCTCGAACTCTGGATTTAATGGTACATTTTAACCTTGGCAAGTAGGATACATTGAAAAATATGAAAAACATCCATTACCCTAAAAGCAAAGCAACAGAACGGGGAGGTCTACACTTAACTGTTATGGGTCAAACCACATTTATTCTCAGAGAGGATATTCTATCAAAGAACATCTCTCCATCGCTCCATTTCTTGTGATTTTTAGCAGACCCCACTCCCGACAGGAGAGTAAACAAAAGAGTCCAGTGAAGGGAAATTGGCCTCTAATTTATCACCGATAGCATCTTTCTTCTGCTAAAGAAACAATCATGATTTGCTGCAATGAATTCTTCCTCCTGACGTTGTTGGGTTGGTGTGGTTTAATAAACAGGGCAGACCTGAGGTCCCTGTGACCTGAAGCTTGAGGGAAACAAAGTCAGATCACTTAATTACGCATCTCTCGTATTCTCTTTGTAGATCTTATTGTCCTGTTTACAAAAATGAAATAACATGTTATTTGCCCAAACATTCTATGCACATCCTGCTTCAGTATATTTGCACTATTTCACTATGTTTGCTGTTTACAGGAAGAACTGTGGCACTCTGAAATTTAATTATTCACCAGGTGTGTATAATATCACCTCCAAGAAGACTTAATGTAATCTCGTCTCAACAGCTTTCAGCTTCCTGATGTGACAATTTATTCTGTAACCTATAGCAACTCCTTCACACCCCAGCCCTTTGGCAAAGTGCTATTACAGTCAGGGGGGAGCCTTAGTTCACTTATTCACCTAAAGAGGAGCTGACCCGTCAATTTATTCTGTCTGAGAGCAGCTGATGAGCAATCATGTACCTCTGTGGCCCTGCGTGACCCCAACGGAAACATACCCCAGGAAGAAAAATCTTATCCCCTCACTGCTCATGTCACTGGAAATATTAAAACGTATCTCGGGGATAGAGGAAGACTTAGGCCTTTGCCTAGGAAGAAGTCTATACAGTCAGAAGATGAATTAAACACCCGTGCAGAAATCAACAGGATGGCACACCTTTAGATTGCAAGGTGTGAAATGTCACAAGGTTGATGTAATGAGAGAGAGAGAGAGGCATGAAAGAATGAGACCGATCATCTGACTGATCCATTGTTTCTATGTTCACCTGATAGAGAATTAAAAAAAAAAACTCCCAGAAACATTTGAAAACCCTTTAAATGTCATCCAAAAAAATGTTGTAACAACACTAAATTTCAAACTAAGATGCTGCTTCCATCTCATCAATCCTTCCATTCACACTCATCCTGAAACAATCACAGCTTCCCTCCCTGGAGCTTTTCCATCAGAGCCTCTGAGACGTTTGTGTTTCAGGTCATGAGCATACTGCTGCTCATTCTAAGCATGGGAGCACAGCTGAATCCCGGTTCAAAAAACGTATTATTGGTCAGTGAAATGAGTCTGGAGACTGAGGACAAGTCAATGCAAAGGGTTTTAAGCAAATCGATGCAAGTTTACTGAGGAACCTGGCTCAGTCCGTGCAGCTGAATATGGTTGTGTGCACACATGTAGCAAGGTATATCCTAGCTACATGGCTACTTTTTTTCAACTAATACTTCAGATATTGTTTGATCTGTTCCCGCCACTTCCTCCAAGTAGCCAATATGGCGACCATTGAGTGTGAGAAGTATCCAGCATTCTACACTCAACTTTTTGACTATTTTGAGTGAGGGGGGGGGGGGGGGGGGGGGGGGGTTGGATGGCCTGTGTGACCGCGCCCTCATCAGAGGAAACTCTGTTAGTTACTTTATATGGGTTCTGATTTAGACAGAGGGGGTCAGATTTTAACTGCCCCAGCACATGTTGTGGTCGGGGATGCTTAACTGAACCCAGAGACTTTCTACACATTGACTATTGTTAATAAATTGGTGATCAACTGAGAACTTGGAAATCTCTTTCTCTTTCTTATCATTCCCCATCAATGATTGCACGGAAATGGGTAAAAGGTGAAACAGTGGAGTCAGATTGGATTTTTTGGTAAATGTAGGATTGTTAGGTTCCAACAGGCCTCACTCTGGCTGACCACTCACAAATGTAGTGAAGTGATAAATAATATTTAATCAGTGGCGTGCACAGGCGTGGAAAAAAAAGCATAGCAAACGTTTGCCCCACTGAAGAGGGCACAAAATCCTGCATGTTTTTGAGCGCACTTTAGCACACATACTGTCCCTCTGAAGAGCATTTTGGCGCCTAAGAGGACACCTTAGGACATGATTCTGCACCTAAGAGGTAGGGACGGGAAGATATGATTGTCTCCCTATGGGATTCTTTAATATTTCTCATTTTTTCACAGTTTTTAGTTTTGTTTTAGCTTTTGTGGTTTAGGTTTTTCAACACAGACCATGTGAAAAAGTTGAATGGTAGCAATGTCTACTGACAAAATCAGGAGCCATATTTTCCCCAAAAAAGCAAATCACATGTGGGTCACTTTTTAGGATTTTTTCAGAGGATCAGACATGTTACTAAACCATCAGAGAAAAACATGCTGTTAAGAGAAGTTTTGGAACATTTTAATATTGTTTTGCTGCGACGTTCTGCCTCGGGGCACTTCTAAATTAGTGCACTATTAGCTGTGGTAATAAACAGCGGTGCACATTTGTGGATTTTGGCTGAGAAGCATTTTTTTTCCAGCTCGTTTTGGCTGATTGCTGATGCAGATAAAACCATGAGCCAAAATTTTAGAGATGAAAAGTCTGCTCTGTGTATCTCCAAATCATGTAGACCCAAAGGAAATTTCTTCAAGCTAGTTTGAGGTCAGTGGTGTGTATTTGTAGGCTGGAGTTAGGACTCCACATCCACAGAGGCTTGAGCGTCAGATCCACACACAGACAGGTTATCACGCTGATGGACACAGAGCAGCAAACTTACAGGCAGGAGAGCGGGTGGCAGCATAATGAGACACATCGCTGTGAAACAGCAGCCTGCAGTTAGCAGAGGTGAGGACGGCAAGACCCTGCAGAACAAATAAGAGAGAAGCACAAAGCACTTTTTGAAAGTCTTTCTCTCAGTAGACTTGTTTCTGAATGCAACCTTTCATTAGTCTTTTTCAGTAACTTAGCAACTCAGTGTGATAAAGGAGAAATGACATCTTTTGTTTGAGGTAGGAAGAAGGCTTCCTTCCTGAAGTGATGAATATAATCCATCAGCTTCTGCACATAATGGCACATGTGTATCATGTCATCATCGTGTCTTCCATTTAACAATTTTCACATTCAGTGTGAGCACACGTCAGGTTTTTCTTTCATAATTTCAACATTTTAATTTGAATGAAACTGATTTTTCAAAACATTAAGAAGTTTTTCCTTCTTGATAACTCAGGACAGAAACGAAGCAGAAGAAAAGCAGCGAGCTGTGTCAAACCTAGAAGAACAGTGGAGCTGTAGGAAGGGGAAAAAAAGGATCCAAAGAGAGGTGATTGGTCAGTGACTCTTCCATCTCCTCTTACCTAATTGCCGCATTAAAAGACCGGATGGAAAAAAATGGACACAGCACTCCGGAAGACCATGGAGAAAGAGACAAAAGTGAGTTTTAATGCAGAGCACAGCAATTCCACAGACCTGATGGAGCTGAGTGTAGATGTCATTACCTCTCTGCTGAAAGCCGTCCTCAAAGAACTCTGAGCTCTCGCTTTTTCTCCCCAAAACTTTTCTCTTCAAAAACAACGGAGGAGTCTTTGCATCTCTTAACTTTAAGGAAGATAAACTCCAATGATGCCGAGAGTTTCCTCACAAAGAAAGTTGTTCGAGGCACTTAAACCTATTCTCTAAATACTACTCTACAGCGACCCATCCAAGTGCTGTTAAACTATTCAACGGTATAATTAAAATTTAATGGACTTGTCTGAGGTTATATCCTTCAGTCTCATCAGTCTGTTAATGTCCTGAGCTTTGCCTCATAACACCCTGTTCCACACAAAATTTTCCATATCTGCCTCTTTCTGAGTGACCCTGGTCCAAATAGCTCATCGATAACTAGCCCACTGACTTTTCTTTTCTTTTCCAAGAGCCAAGTGTCTCCTGAGCTGCTTTGTTGTGCAGGTTTGGCACCTTGAGGTCTGCTTTATTGTTTTTATTTTGTCAAAGCATTCCTCCCAATTCAGACTCAGATAATGGGGATATAAACATTAACTTTATGACCTCAATTTGACTTGTTTACAAAGTCGTGAAACTTATCTGAGCCGATTTAAAAAGATCAATTTCAAAATAGCTTTTAATGAAGGAAATCCCACCAAAGAGCATAAACAACATGGAAGACAATGCTGTCAGTGGACACACAGGGGTTTTCTTCTTTCTTATATTTTAATCATGGTTTGAAAGCAATACTACTGGATGTTCAGACTAAACATGCAGATTTTCAAACTCGTATGTTGTAGAAATTCCTGAATCTGTCTATAAACTGTTTGAAACAGTCTGTTTTAAGAATTGCACAAAACCTTCCCAGGACTTGCTGAAATGATGAGGTCATCATATTCGGATGCATTGGAGGGTCAGGGCCTCAAACACCAAGGTCTGCTCATAGCATAGACAGGCCAATCAGAGGGAAGGGGAACAAGGAGCTTTTAAGACAGCAGCTAAAAAAAAGCCTTTAAGAGAAAAAACAAAATAGAAACACCAGTGTGAGGAAAAAAATGGGGGTTTGTTTGAGCTGTCATCATGTAGAGCTACTATGAAGACAGTATTGAGCCAAAAAGTAAACCAAAAAGCCCCCTCTTTAAAATAAAATAATAAAAAAAAAACTTTCTAAACTTCCAGATGTTTGACAAAACTCAAAGAGTAAAGAAAATATCAGCAAAAAGTATTATTGTTTCTATGTTTTAAATTTTTTTGAGTCAAGCACACTTATATAAATGGTGAAATCCTAAAACAAGGTCGTAATGTATATCCAGTTTCTTTTACTTTAGAAAATTGTGCATTTAGGGAAAATTTACATTTTTTTAAAATGGTAAAAGTTGAAAAACATAGATCTTAATTTGTGTGACTCAGCAGCTTGCAGCCCTGAAACACAGACGTAAAGCAAACAGGACAGGCTGAATCAATAGATCTAACCCCAGTGGAGGGTGCGAGTGATTAAATGACTGTGCAGAAAACAGCAACTTAGCAGAATTTTGTCATTATTGTTAATTACTGCTGACAAAACCCTATTATAGTCACCTATCCAGCTGAGCCTGAGGATATCTATCATGACACTTCAGTGATTTACTGTAACTAAGTCTTAATAACAAGCATTCAGAGCACATTGTATCTTTATTTCTTTGTCTATCTCTGCACATCAGATTAACCTTTGTGTTAGCATATCCTAATTCAGGCTCATTTAATCCTTAAGAGCACCTGTTTCACATGTTTTCTAGCTCAGGAATGCTGGCTGCATTGATTTTGCTTGAGCTCATTTATCATGTGACACTTCGGTCTCATGGGAGTTTTGGTTGTATAATTGGTTAAATTGGTTGCCTCTGTGGTAAATGCTTACTTTGCACATCAGACGGTAGTTGCCCCCACACCCTTCATTAATTCTTAATGTTGTTAACCATATCTTAAAAAGATAACATTTTTACTACCCAGAAAATAAATAGTAAACAACCTTTGATTGATCTCATTAATGCATTTTGCAGATTTTTAAGGCGGTAACACAACAAGGGATAGCTGTAGCATGTGATACCTGAAAATCAACACATTATAATGTTCCAATCAGGTGCAGCCATCATAGCCATCCTATTCCTGATCAATATGATTCACTTTCATTAGCTTTTGCTATTTTTGACGGCTTGAATCACATGGTCACACTGCTATTAGCTATGTGCAGGCTAATGTGGTGCCTTACTGGAAAACATGCCACTCATTTTGGTGCGTCTGCCACAGGAGCCTTCCCCATAATCCATTCCCTCCCTGCTCTACCTTTCCTCGTCTTTCTTTCCATTTCACCTGGAGATAAGGCTGTTTTTAAGTCAATTGAGAAGCATCCAGTTGACAGTTGCTGTATATGCTGTGAAGGATGCTGAGGTCATGTTTTGCAGACGGCAGCTGGAACGCTTCTGCAACAGGCTGTGCACAATAATCCAACAGTGTGAGACGCATTCTGCATATGGTGACAGCTGCATTCAGATGGGTCTATTTACTTATTTTTGCTGTTGGCACTGACTGCTCACAGCAGGCCAAATATACTCTCAGGCCACCGAAGATGTCTGATAAAACTGTGAATTCCCCTGACAGTAAACAGTGTGACTCTGACACACTCTGCTGATCTAACTCCAGTAGAGTACCTGGCTGATTTGGGGGAGCAGGTATTAATGAGGCTCAGGGTTAGAGAACTTACCAGGCAGGTGACCTTTAAGTGGTTCCTTAATGCAAACAGGATGTCTCCACAGGGGAAGGGTAAAGTGTATTAGAGACATGGGTGCCCTCATCCAGGCAGAGTTAGATTGAGGGATGGTCAATAGTTGAGGCCATCCTGAAGACTTCAGCCTGTATAATGGAGAAAAGGAGCAGATATTGTTCTGTTTTCTTTCAACAATATACATAAAAAGCAGAAGAATTTTTTTGTATTTGTTTGTAAGGGTTTTTATTTGTGCTGGCAGTGACACAACCATCATTTTGACAACCCACATGCTCACTATCCTCCTCCAAGTTCTCAGTGTGACCACAAGACAGATTCTCTTTTGCTCCAGTCCTTCTTGACACGTCACATGTTCTTACCTGATTTACATTTCACTATGTGATTAAAATATAAACATATTGATATTAAAGCTTTAAATAATTTGTTCACCATCAAAATCTGTGCATCGCACCGCACGAGACTGTAGGATTTTTAATGTAATGATCTGCAAGACTTAAAGAACATTTAAGTATATATACAGTGGGGAAAATAAGTATTGAAAGCGTGAACTTTTTCTCATCACATTTATTTCCAAAGCTTAAATTCAAACAAAATTTCTACCAAACATTGGTATGAACTCAAATAATCCACACATGAAAAAAGTCATGATATTCAAGTCCATAAATTACGATTATGTGGAATTAAGTACAATAACACAGGAAAAAAGTATTGAACTTACCACGGAAAGGCTGTATACTTTGGCAAAGAAATGCACCATACCACCTGAAATCTGTCAGTAATTATTACTTGAACTTCCAGTTAGTGCAAACCAACATCAGCTGGGCTAGAGCAAATTTATGGTCCTATAAAAAAGGTTGTTTTTTCACCAAGCAGTTAAATACGACACACCTCATGATGAGTAAAGGCAAAGAGCTCTCTGAAGACATTCACAACCTGATTGTTGCTCAGCATCAGAATGGAACTGGTTACAGGCTTATATCAAAGCACCTGAATATTCCAGTCAGCACCGTTGGGGCCATTATTCGCAAGGGGAAGAAGCACCACCTTACCATCATTAGGCCACGCACAGGAGCTCCTTGCAAGATTTCTGATCAGGGAGTTTGAAGAGTACTCAAAGAGCCATGGACCACCCTGAAAGTGCTCCAGAAAGATTTAGAGGCAGCAGGTGCAATTGTTACAGAGAAAACAATTGGCAATGCAGTCCACTACCATGGCCTCTATGAACGCTCAGCCTGCAAGACTCCATTCCTCAAGAAAAGGCATGTTGAAGCTGGATTTAAGTTTGCTAAACAGCATCTTGACAAGCCTGTACAATACTGGGAGAATGTTGTCTGGTCAGATAAGACCAAAATTGAACTTTTCGGCTGTCATACTACATACCATGTTTGGAGGAGAAATGGCACTGCACATGACCCAAAAAACACTAAACCAACAGTGAAGTTTGGAGGTGGAAGTATCATGGCATGGGGTTGTTTCTCATCTCATGGTGTTGGCAAAATTCATATAATTGATGGAGCAATGAATGGAGCCATGTATGGGGAAATTCTTGCCATGAATCTGATGCCATCCACCAGGATGATGAAAATGAGACGTGGCTGGACCTTTCAGCAGGATAACGATCCAAAGCACACAGCAAAGGTGATTTTGAATTGCATCCTTGGAAATAAATGTTATGAGAAAAAATTGACGTGTTCAATACTTATTTTCCCTACTATATATATATATATATATATATATATATATATATATATATATATATATATATTTATATATATATATATATATATATATATATATATATATATATGGCCAGTGGAAAAATTTCTTTCTGCTGAGCATCTCAAGTCTGCTTTTAATGTTATTCTGCTCCAACAACATTAAGCTAAAAGAAGATCAATTTGAGCCCTGTCGTTTCCTGTTTGTGTCAGACCACTTAGAATGAGTTCAAGGGCCTGATTTAATCAGCCAAACTGTATGTTATAAGATGAAAGATGAAACTCAGACCCTTCTTATTGATCATTCAATTAAATCAGAATACCAGCTGGTTAAAATGACATTGAATTAATTATTGTCCAGAAAGCCACACATGATGTTGTTTGTGCAGACTTCTACACACAAAGTTTTAAACCTTAATTTTTAATCATCTCATTGAAATAGTTAAAGGTAATTACTGACATCAGCTGCTCCTCTCCCTGTAATGATGATGGATGCAGAGAAGGACAGGAAGACGAAGAAATGAGGAGTTTTTGGAGGATGTGTGCTCAGGATTTTCTCTGCCTGCCAGGGGGATGAAGCTAAATGGAAAGACCAGATATGAATCCCAACACATTAATCAAACAGTGGAGTTGTTTTTACCAAAGGGAAATCAGCGTCTAATTTAGCATTGAGCAAAACATGCACAGACAACGTAAGCTCAGGTGATGCACAAGAGGCTGCCTTGGAATGCACACAAACAAACACAGAGACAAAAGCCAGCTGTGACTGTCACCGGGGACCAAGTCAAGGTATCTCGTTTTATTAATCATTAATATGTGCTTTCAGCCCTGGGCATGAAAGATCTCATCAACCTTCAATTAACCCTGCTGCTCTCTGTCTCCTCCATCCTCTTTCTTCCTCTTTGGAGTTCAGATGACCAGAGGCTGTTTTTAGACTAAACATCGCAGGTTGACAACTCCAGTAATCAAGTCTATCAGCACTAATTACCGGCTGCCCCTCAGTGCCTCTCGCTGCGGATGGAATCAATGCAGGAATATAACAGAGGAGGGATGTAAAAGCTGAGAGGATGCTGCCACTTGTTGAGGTGAAGAGGGTCTGTTTAAAATCTCTGCTTCCCTTTGGTAGCTTAAGCTGTCTGATAATTTGATGTATTCCTGCTTCTGGTTTGATTTTACTGCTTTCACTTTCTTCCTCTTGTCTTTAGCCTTACTGATCTTTTTCTTTGATTTTTCTGGCTGCTGAAGATGGCAAGAAAAAGAGTAGGACTTTGTTAAATCTTCATGGATCCATAGTGAATGGGTGCATGGATTTGAGTTGGCTTGAGTTGGGCCAATTTAAGCAATTATGAAAACTTCTTCAGCCCTAAAAGCATTGGGACTAAAAACATAACAAAAATGGAGATAACTGCTTCTTTCCAAAAGTTGGACCCGTAACCCAGTTAAGAGAAAACCTACTGGGTATGCTTCTGGGGACCTCACAGACATACCCTAGAAGTTTCAGAGCCCTCGGGCAATGTTTTGTGGAGTTACTGCCCATTTGGTGAAAGGCTAAAAACAGGCCTATTTTGCCACTTACAATAGCCTTCAAAAAACGTTTTTTTTTCCCGAAAGGTGGACCAGAAACCTGGTTTTGCTATAAAAAAAAAAAAAAAAAAACTTGGGAGGCTCCTAGGGAGCTCACGGACACACCCTATAAGTTTCAGAGCCCTCAGGCAATGTTTTGTGGAGTTACGGCCTATTTGGTAATTGGAAAAAAATACCTGTTTTCCCCTTTAGAAATGGCCCGAAAAAAACTGCTTTTAAAACAAACAAAAAAAATGGAACCAAACCCAGTTTTTGGAAAACCCAGTAAGGATGCTCCTAGGGACCTTGGGGACACAACCAAGAAGTTCTGGAGCCCTCATGCTACATTGTGTATAGATACTGCCAGGGTGAAAGGCTAAAAACAGGCCTGTTTTCCCCCTAAAAATGGCTGGCTAAAAAACATTTGTATTTATTTTTTTCTCATAAAATAGACCCGAAGCCAGTTTTGACAAAACCCACTGGGGATGCTCCTAGAGACCTCAAGGGCGCACCCTGGAAGATTCAGGGCCATTAGGCTACATTCTGTGGAGTTGCGTCCCATTTAGTGAAATGCTAAAAACAGACCTGTTATCCACCTAAAAATGGCCCTCAAGAAACTTTTTTTTGCTGAGAGTTGGACCCAAAACCCTGTTTAGAGAAAACCCACTGGGGATGCTCCTAGGGACCTCAAGGATGCACCCTAGAAGGTTCGGAGCCTTCAGGCTACATTTTGAGAAGTTGTGGCCCATTTGGTGAAAGGCTAAACAGGCCTGTTTTCCCCTGAAAAAATGGCCCACAAAGAACTGCATTCACTGAATAATCAACCCGAAACCCGTTTTTTCAGAAAACCCTCTGGGGACCCTCTTAGGGACCTCAGGGATGCACCCTAGAAGCTCCGGAGCCCTCGAGGTTACATTTTGTGGAGTTACTGCCTATTTGGTAATAGGCGAAAAACAGGCCTGTTTTGCCACTCAGAATGGCCCCCCAAAATCTGCACAGCTGGGTATCTGTCTCTTTTGAGACATATACCTAGAAACACTTGAGTGTTAAATTTTGTTTTACAAGTCTGCAGAGGTGGATTCATCTAGTTTTGGTGGAGGCTAGAAGGATGTGTCTCATCCAAACACCTGTTATTGAGGCTCATATTAACAAAACCTGACCTTGGGATCTCCCTTTTGGGAGCGGCTCTGATGGAAACCACTGATTGTAGCATGGCACTGTAGACTTTGTAAAGAATAGATAAACACCAAAGTTTCCAAATATGGGTGGAAAAGCACATGAGACCCACTCTGCTTAGCCTTGACCTGTGGGCATCCACCCACAGCAGCTTAGTAAACTGGAATCCCCTGTAGACACACTGATCTTACAGGGCTTAAGTGTTTGGTCAATACAGAGAGAGGAGAGTCTCCCTTACAACATCAGAGTCACAACATTATGCACACACATATAGAACACATCCAGATGAGATCTACATTTATGCACAAAAGTGATCATAATGGAGGAAACAAGTATATAATTGAAACTCTTTGGATCTGAATGGGCTTAAATTATCTGCAAGGGATGGGTGAATGACTACATGACCCCACCATGAGAAGATTTAATGTTTCCTAATTGAAACGATTGACAAAAAGGGCGCTCCATCCAGCTTCAGTGTAAACACAAATCATCCAGATCCTCTTTTTTTGGACCTTAGTGTTAGTGAAGAGGAAATTAAATCCAGCAGAGAGTTAAGATTAAACACAACAAGAGAGAGTGGTGACCAGTGGTGCATTGAACTGAATGTTTCAGGCTTCATTTTGGGGTCTTGTGGCTTTGACTGAAAAGTAAATGGCAGAGTTGATATTTGGAGGTCTGGGATGGATGAGACTTTGTGCTCAGTTGGGGTCAGAAGGAAACACCTACGGCTATTTTTACTCCCTAAGCTGCTTGGAAGCATTTCATAATGTCATATGTGTACACCACTAAACAAATCTTCTCTTCAAATTCACTTCTGAATATGGATTTCAAGCTAAGAGGTTATTTTCAGTCTGTTTTCTGTCATTTTTTCTATTTTCTATAGTTTTAATCATCTGTCAATAGCTGTCAAAGTATAGACATTAAAAGTTAAAAAATGTAATGATGACACACTACATTTAGCTTCAACAGTGAGGTTTTAAGTTTCCGCCCTCACCTGATAGTTGCATTGTTCCTCTATAGTTCAGAATCAGAAAGAGTCAGTGTCCAGTGATGCCACTTTTCCACTAACAGCCCTTATTTTCTTTCCAAAGCAATTTACTTTCATTACTCAGTGTCCTCAGTGCAAAAACGCCCTCTGTGTCAGCTGGCAGTGCTCTCTGGTGTCACTCTAGAAAGCTACAATCTCTTCTTAGCTGGAGCATTTCCTGTCGCTTGGATGTCACTTTCACAATGTAACAAAAAAAAAAAGATGCTGCTGTGCCGTGTTGTGTTTTCTGTTCTCTGGTTTTTTAAAAATATCCTGGTTTGAACTCTGGTTTGAGTTCCTTCTCACAAGGATACATCTCACAGGCAAACACTCAGGCTATCATTATGACGTACGCTGCTGCAGCCCGTACAGCCTGTACTGACAGTAATGATTCACAGTAATAGTTTTACTCCCGGCACCCTGATGCTGCCTCTTCTCAAAGTCATCCCTTTCACCTGCAGGTAGAATATTAACAGATTGACTTTTTACACCTTTTAATTGAGTCATATCCATACTGTGCCTCCTCTTCCTGCACAGCTCCCATTACCCAGTCTGAGGTGAAAGTTCATCCTCAGCTAATGAGTCAATCAAGCCGCCTCACATCATCCATATGATTAAGTTCATATCCTGCTCTCAGCTGTGCGAAGTCTAAGGAGTCACATGCATATATCGGACAGCTCTGCTGGGTCCTATGATAGCTGAGAGATAAATTTCATCATTATAAATGTCCATGAACTGGATATCTTTATATTTCTGACTGATTTTGTCATTTCCTCCCACCAAGGCTGATTTCGCTCTGAATGTGAAATGTTATTTACAGTATTTGTTCCCCCTGTGGCCACAGATGCTGATTACTTCTGAGGCAGCTGAACCTTTGGTGTGTGACATCAATCACACAGTTTTATCATCTGCAAATGTAACTCAAGGGATAATTTCCATTTTTTACACTCTCTGCAACACTGGAGTGTAAAAAAAAAAAAACTCTTGATTTGTGCAAATTTGTGCTTATTAGTATTGCAATAAGCCAAAAACAATGAGAAAATCTGTCTAGTCTAGCCTGTGACCCCCAAAACTAGCTGTATCAGAGACTGGAGACCCCCTTGCTGTGGGAATACATTTGTAGATCAACACCAAAACAAGCAAAAACTAACTATTAAAAGGCCTAATATACTAAAAGATGCTATGAGGAGGATCCATTTTAATTGCACTCCCTCGCCACCTTTTGGCCCAGTGTCTCCGCACACTGTCGTACATTACTTTTAATAAGGCGTCTGTTTGTTTTAGAACTAAATGGATATCAGATTGAAACAAATTTTTCTTTTTCAAGACAGTTTTTTACTGGATACAACGTGCCAAGGTAAGGGACTTATCAGTACAGTTACTTAGCGCTACGGTTTGAAATGCGACATCAAGCAACCATTGTAGCAGCCGGCTACATGTTACCGACATCGTCAGCCTGATTATCTGACATATCTGTAGGCTACATGACAACAAGTAAAAACAGTGTCAGTTTGTAAGTAGTTTAGTAGCTGTGTATATTTAACACAGCTGACAGTTCAGTGCTATTAAGACAAGTCTGTAATGTGTAACGTCAGTAAATCCTGTTAGCCTTCAGCTGGAAGCTAAGAAGAAGCAATTTGAAATAGCATGTGACCAGCAACATTAGCGCTTATTTTAAAGTGTGGGTTATGATCAGGCATAAATCTAGAAGGGAGACTTTTTCAAGATTACTTTCTAAGTCCTCACAGCCCCTTTAATATAGCTGATCCATAGTGCGCCTATGCACCTTATTGAGTTTCTGAGATAAATCTGCTGCTAATGATACTGTAAGACTAAACATTTTCTCTTTGCACAGTTAAATATAAAACTTAACCTTGGCTTAAATTCACTTTTTTTTTTTATAAATAATGAAACATGCAGTTGTAAATAGTTTTCAATCTTAGAAGGCATTTTGCAACCTCCTATCAGAGCTTTGAGCCCCCGAGGTAGTCCTGACCCCACTGCGTCATTTTCCTTGACAGAAATTGGTCTCTCTCTTCAAATGTAAAAACACACACAAAAACATTAAATGCTGTAAACTATATGTGTGGGTGTGAAGTTAGAAGTCAGCCATGGTTAATTTCATTAGTCACACCTGTGCCTCTCCTCCTGTAACCTGTCAAAAGGTCTGCTCAGAAAAGGTCAGTGATGATTGAGAACCCAGCCGTGTGTTAGTCTTACCCTCTATAGGAGGTCAATTACAGCCTTTAAGGGTCACATACACTCAGGTCTGCATCTTCAATCAACAAAATGCTTTCAAATAGTCCTGGACTGAGGAAACAATGTTACACAACTGGCCCTGTAACTACTGTTGGATTTATTTATTGTGGTCACAGTCGGCCCATCACAGGCTGAGGCTGATGTCTGCGACAGATGGCATTAGAAACAGATGCTATCAGTCAGGGTTGATCTCCATTTGGGGTCTAATCACTGATGCTGTTAGTGTGTGTGAGTGAGGGAGTGACGTGGGTTTAAGTGTGCGAGTCTAATCCTTCTACTCCTTTAAAAAAACTACAATTAGGATTAGTCTGTTGTGAAACTAGCCATCCTGAAACAGAGAGAACAGTCTGCAGTCTGTCCCGTCTTTGTGACATTTAACCTCTAAATTTACAGAGCTGGAGCTTTGAAGCTGAAACTCTCCGGAGACAGAGACAAACAACGTGGCTCTGTGCCAAAATGAATTACAAACTTTTGTAGAGACATCATAAAAACTTTGTTAAAACTAAATCAGGTCATCAGTTTACTTTTTTCATCTGTACTTCTCTTGTATTTGTTTTACTTTTTTTCAAGATTAGTTCCTTGAAGCGTCCTTTATTGTCTTCAGGTTCAGATGAAGTAAAGTTGAGTTGAAATGAATCACAGATGCGGAGCCCACACCACGATGATGAACAAACAAAAACATATTTCCTCTTACAAAGAGCCTCCAGCTCCTTCACTTTCACATTAAAGCACCCACATGTGCTCTCCTTCCCATCAGCCTCAGATTCCTTTCATCAGCCTGGTCTTCAAAGGAGGCAGCAGCAGCAGCATGGACACTTATCAGATAGCTGCACCCTTTTATATCAAAAACACAATCTCCTCACAGTGTCTACATGTTGGGTGACCAATGCACAGAGTGAGTTTCTGGAAAAATGCTCGGTTATTTATCTAACAGAGCTTCAGGACAGCTTTTTGAAGTGTGACACAGGTGATGAAAGGAGGACAGTGAAGAATAACACATTGTGCTTAAGGTGTGGTATTGGTATAGAAACAAAGTGTGCTCTCTTCATGGATTGGAGATCCCCTGCTTGCACATTTTCAGAAATAAACAGCTCTTGTTGTGTTCATTCAGCTGAATTATGATCTGGTAAAAAAAAAAAAAAAGTGAAAAACATAATGTGAGTGAAGGTTATATGAGGTATAGTGAATCTAAACCCTCTACTACTGAATGAAAAAAAAGAAGTCTAACACAATGGCCTTTCCATCATGATTTCTCAGGATGTTGATGATCTGTTGTTTACTTACATGAGAGGGAGGCGCCAGAAAGCAGTGATGGCTGAAAAAAAAAAAGAAAAAGGAAAAATAAATATCTACAAAGCTATTTGCTTTTGGCTAATAATATTATATTCTCTCTGTGTCTGCAGATAAGAGGGTTTCTGATGGGATCTGTCTGTGACTTTGTTACAGATGTTCAACAACATGCAAAACATTAAGTCTCTCCTTCACTGCAAAAAATGAAATCTAAGCAAGTATTTGTGTCTTATTTCTCATAAAAACATCTTATCAAACTCAAAATGAACTATATTCACCCGAAAAGTCCAGAAAAATGTCTTAATTCAAGATACTGAAAGGCAAAAGTCATGCCTTAGTTGTGTGAAAATAGTAGTGTGGCATTTTTCTGGACTTATCAAATGATTATGTCTCATATTTGGTCTAATCATACAATTTATATTAGAATTAAGACAAATGTGTTTAGGTTTAATTTTTTTGCTGTGTTCATCAGCTGATGACTGATCCTTGAGGTGTAATTCCTCCAGCCCTCTTTGGCTCTGCATCGTCCTTTGATAATCCTATCAAATCAACTGAAACATCCAGTTATGAAACAGACTTCTCTCCCATAGAACAGCTGATGCCTGATCATAAATGGGGCAGAGCAGTAAGCTTTTTAGGGTAAGTCGTTCCTGCTGTGTTTCCAGTTTGTGTGAAGTTGGAGAATTTAAGTGCGTTTTTGTCATTGAAGGACTTCCATACTCAGAAATGTATTAAATGGGATACATAAGCTAAACTCATGGATACAGAATCGTTAATGAAGCAGAGTTAGACAGCAAATCAGCATATGTCACAGCACAATGTTATGTTTTGCTTTTAACCAGAAGAAGACAGCTTCGTTAATTTGATGGCTCTAAGCGTTGGTACACTTTGCTTGAATACAAAACAAGCTGTTTTCTAATTAAGTCCTACTAGAGTGCATTGAGTGGCTGTTGAACATTGAGCAAATCTCTGTTGACTGAGTGCAGCCAAGTTATCCACTCAGAGCGACAGAGTGTTGCTCTCCTCTCCTCGTTGTTTACTTCCTAATTTGCCTCTCCAAATAAATGCAGCACACAAAACAGGGTCATGATAAAGTCCTGGATCCTGTTTGACCTCAGAAATGTGTCATCAAATATCAGCTATTGGTTTCACTTTCTCTCTAAATATACTTTTTCTTTAAGGATTAATCGATTCAGAACAATAAGCTGTGCTTCTTCTACATTTAACGGTTTATGAAATACACAAGATTCAGCATAAAACCTGAGACAACGAGCTATGATACACGTATATTTCTCATGGTGACATTACCCTGTTTACATTTTTTGTTGATTAGAAACTGTCAGCTTGAATGTAAGTAAAACCTTTTATATACTCAGGATCTGTGGACAGTATTGAACAGGATCTAATATTCGCTAAAGTCAAAGGAAGACAGGCTGTGAATTTAAATGTTCTTTGTTGGTGGATCACATGGCTGTATTCTGTCTTGTGCACATTGGAAACAGTTAAGCCTAATATCTGTGAGCATAATTGCCAGTGCTATCCCGTGTTAACACTTATGTTTGAGGATTGTTATGTGTGAGGGTGTCTCTGAGAGTTTGTTTCAGCAAATATTTTAGAGCCTGCATGATGGAGACCTTGGCAGCAATTGTTGTTAAAATTGTTGTAGGGTAAAATTGTAACATATATCAGACTCTAGCTGGGACTGTTCAAGACCTCTGCCATGATGTAAACAAGCACTTGCTAAATATGCACTCAGTGGCCGCTTTATTAGGTACACCTGGCTAGGACCAGGTTGGACCCCCTTTTGCCTTCAGAACTGCCTTAATACTTTGTGGCATAGATTCAACAAGGTACTGGAAACATTCCTCAGAGAGTTTGGTCCATATTGACATGATAGCATCACACAGTTGCTGCAGATTTGCTGTCTGCACATCCATGATGAGAATCTCCCGTTCCACTACATCTCAAAGGTGCTCTATTGGATTGATATCTGGGGACTGTGGAGGACATTTGAGTACAGTGAACTCATTGTCATGTTGAAGAAACCAGTCTGAGATGATTCCAGCTTTATCACATGGAGCGTTATCCTGCTGAAAGTAGCCATCAGAAGATGGGTACACTGTGCTCATAAAGGGATGGACATGGTCAGCAACAATACTCAGGTAGGCTGTGGACTTTAAACCATTCTCAGTTGGTACCAAGGGGCCCAAAGTCTGCCAAGAAAATATCCCCCACACCATTACACCACCAGCCGCAGCCTGAACCGTTGATACAAGGCAGGATGGATCCATGCTTTCATGTTATTGACGCCAAATTCTGACGCTACCATCTGAGAGAGAAATGGCTGTGGGTTAAAATCCCAGTAGATCAGCAGTTTCTGAAACTCTCAGACCAGCCCGTCTGGCACCAACAACCATGCCACGTTTGAAGTCTCTTAAATCACCTTTCTTCCTCATTCTGATGCTCAGTTTGAACTGCAGCAGATCGTCTTAGCCATGTCTTCATGCCTAAATGCATTGCATTGCTGCCATGTGATTGGCTGATTCGAAATTTGCGCCAACGAGCAGTTGGTCACCTGTGTACAGGTGTCTTGGGTTTGTCTGATTTTTTAACTTTTTTTTTCAGGGCTTGAAGGATAAGTTGATTTGGAACGTCTGGGCTGTGAAGATGCCTGAAAAGGGGAGTCCCAGCTCACTTTTACACACACTAAATGGCTTTTGCAGAGCTTTACAGGGTTTCAGACTGGTGACCTCATTTTCTGTCTCACTTTAGCCTTTCCATTAAACAGGAGTGTGAACAACATAATGCACAGGAGCACTCACAGATATGAGAAAGTACATGAGCACCATCCATGCAAGCATCCTCTTTGATGTCAGAAAAAGCATTAGATCAACACGGCAATTCTTATAACGTCGGAGCATACATGTAACATACACAACAGCATTGTGGTCAAGGATACTGACTTCGGTTTCACCACCATGTGTATCATGTCTATTGTAAACCCAAGCTGTCAAGGCTTTGCCACTCATCAAACAATGCTTTTCTCTTGTCTAATTTGTTTTTCTGTGAATCGTTGACTGATGATGGACGGAGAAACATTAGAGCACAAAAATATTAGAAGACAATGCCTGACAATGTGTGGCCTCTCAAGTTTAATGAAGGTGTGGATGTTTGTGAGGTCTCTATGATGTAGAGCTGATGGAGAGAGACGCATCCTGGAGACAGCACCTCTGCTTGGCAACCACACGTGATCCTTTGTGAATGCTCCAGGTTGCAGGAATGAAGTCAGGTCATTCAAGCCTCGATGTTCCCTCAGTCTCATTTTCTGCTTCATGACGGCGAGCTGTGATGACTGTCAGGGCTGCAAGTGATGTTAATGTTGCATCAGTGCAAAACATCTCGTGGTTTCCTGCATAATCAAACCTAAAGTAGAGAACTGTGAATTCCTTTCGTGCATCTCAGTAGAACAGCAAGCATGCATCAATAGTAGAATATCGTGAATTTATTTTTGTCATTCAATTCAAAAAGGGAAACTTGAATATTACAAAGATTCAGTACACAGTAAGTGAAATATCTTTAGGGTTAATATCATCTAATTTTAAAGATTATAGCTCACGGTTTATGAAAACCACTCTAGAAACTAACTAAATACTGCAGTTTATAAGAAAGTCAAAGAAAGATTTGTTCTTGTATTTCCTAGAGGGTAATGTATGTCCCCAAAGATATCCACTGATTTGATCAAAACCATAGACAAATAGACACACTGGACCGGATCAGGTATGGAACTATTCTCATGTTTACTCTGCTGACCAAGTGCTCTTGGTTTTACCTAACCTTACCGTCTGTAGAGTCAACAAACAGAAGCTTGACGTGGTTGGTCTGCTTCTGGCATTGATCATGCCACAAGCATCAAGGGGTACTGATCAACAGGAATCTTGGAAAAGATCTGTAACACTGGGGATACACTAAATGCATGATGCATGTTGATCAGATACTCTCTTGTCTGCCATCTTGCTGTGGCTGCTCGTTCAGTCTGGCAAGAAGCAAGACCTCAAGACAGCTGGAGTAGCAACACCAAGGAGTTCCCACACTTCCCACTCCATTTATGAGTCTCTGCATGTTGGGCTGTAAAACCTCAAACCTGCAGACTTCTGGGCTGGCTCTGCTAGTTTTGATGGTTTGTTGTTGTAGTCGAGCTTAATACGATCTGGTTTTGACACGGTTTTAGCTTTTTTGATGGATTCAGCGGCTTCCTGTCCATCTCGATCTGCTTTTTGTATACTAACGTGTCCAGCATCTAGCTAAACCAGGAGGCTTGCATATCTGCTGTGACCATAGACTGTAAAAAAAAAAAGGGAAGTCATCCTGCTCTGCTCGAAGTGAGGTCTCCACAAAAACTGCTCCCCTTGGTGGCTGGCTGCAGCATAGGTAAAGAAAACTGCTCTCCAGCCATTCCACATGGGCTGTGGTCAAACTCTAAAAAATCAATACACCTCGTAGAAATGTTTCTCACGTTCGATTGTTGGGATGATTTGAAGGTATAATTTGGCTGCCTTGAATTCAGGTCCTCTTTGTTCTGAAAAGTTTCGTTCTCAGTTATAAGAGGTTAAAAACGAGATTGTACATCAAGTTAAATGATGATTGACAGCTGCTGTTCTTGTGTATTTTTTTCGGGGATCATAAAATATGTGGGGAGGTAGAGTCAAGAGGTGATTAGACTTGTGAGAAAAAAAAAAAAATGTGTCACCCGGCTCCACTCAGATTCTCCCAGAATCCCTCACAGTCTCTACTGCGCAGACTCTGGCTGCAATTGCTGCCAATGGCTGTGCCTGTGACGGGGGTATTTTGGCTTCAAAACCGTACAATGGTAAATGGCAGAGCCACGCTGTCCACTCCATATACAGTCTGTGGTTGTGACCTGCCAGAGCAGGGACGCAGACGGACAGGAGGTGCATGTAGTGAAATTTTGGTAGCAAGACATCCAGGTGATAAATAAAAATGCTGGCTTAACTTAACCCAGAGAAGGCAAAGAGGCAGTAAAGAGGTGTTTGTATTTGGCTTTTAGGCACCTAACGTGCAAAACTAGAATCCTGAATACTCTCTCTCAAAAAAAGAAAGAAACAGAAAATTTGAAAAAAGATTACTTTATGAATGAGGAGCACAGTTGATTTAATTCATTTCAATTTATGCATCGCACATCATTTCTTCCTTATTCTTCCCTAACAGTGTGAACTCACAGGTCTATCTGCAATCCTTATTCAATTCATAGGAACAATGCACAGCTAAAATAGCAGCAATGACTCCTGAGGTAGCTCCTGTTACTAACTGTATGGATTTATATTAAGGTCATTTATTTTAGCTGCCTTTGCTATTTTCCAGAGGGACCTTCAGATATGATCACCTCATCAGTCACTGAAGGAGATAAAAAACAATTAGTGTGTAATTGAGCCTCACTGGCTGTGACTGACACACTGCTATTCACCGCATCTGAAGCTGCATTTACAACCCTGTACCCATATCGGTCATGAAATCACGCTTACACATCTGTTAAATGACACATTCAGATGATGGTGAACCAGGAAGTCCAATCAGAGCTCCACTTCTCTCTCCTCTCTGCACTGATGTGACCGACAGGCTGTGTCTGCTGCGTTTGGATTACCACTGAGGCAGATCATCTTCTTAAATCCCTGTAGTCCAAATGTTGCTTCCTCTTGTTATAAAACACTCTGCTGCAGACAACAAGTGGGGGATAAAAACATTTTGGAAAAAGCAGGCAGATGCACCGGACACTGTTTATGAGGGAGCATTACATAAGGACTCCGGGTTCAATTTTGACTTTGGGAAATCATAAACCATGTTAGCATTTCTCAACGGGCTGAAGAAACCATGTGTTGTTAAACTAATTCATGGTATGGTTTATAAGTTTATGAATCTCACACCTGCAGAGAAGTGATGAATAATTAATGTTTTGCAGATTAGCTTAAAGTAGTCCTGCAGGTTGAAAGCTGTAAAAGAGAATGGATGAGAAAAACTGTTCAGTGGTTTTGGCTTCCACATAGTGTAAGCTGTTTTAACTTTTGGAAAAAGGATTGCTTTGGATTTGAAGCAGAAAAACACATGCATAGATTTAAAAGAAGCAATTATGCGTGAAATAGTTTGTCAAAGGATAGATTTTCTGCAAAAGAGGCTTTATTTTCATGGAGAATGCTCCACATCTTTACAAGATGTTTCGTTTCTTTAAACTCCTGTGTCATACTGACCTCTGTTGGTGAGTATCGGGCAGCACAGTTTTAATCAATCTATTGTTTGCAAGTCAAAGAAGTCTGTGCTGTTAATTGAAGATATAAAAATCTAGATTCTGCAGGATGCAGAATCTGAGTTTCTTTATAGGGAAAAGGCTGTCAAAAGCCGTACACATGCACATCTGCAGCCTGCCCTGGATGTCTGAATATTGGATGCAGACTATTGGCATGCTAGCTCAGGATTAGTCAGCTGAGCCCCCACCCCCAACAAGCTGAAACAAAATGAGGGCTTTAATCCACAGAGAAAGAAGCCAGTGGCACAGAGACGAGGGCAAACCAGAATATGCATTTTGCTGTCATTCCTCTGTTATGTAACCCACTAATATAATATCACTGAGTTTCAGGAAGTCTGCATGCAACATATCCTCTCAGAGAAGATAAAGCTGAGGCAGGACATGTTACTGAGCCACAATAATCTAATCCTGTTCAGGTAAAGCTCAGAGAGCATGAACAGAAACAGCTGTGGTTTCAATTCTCAGAGTTTATCTCAATCAGTGGAGCAGCATTAAATATTCAACTGTTTGTGTGACCCGGCTGACCTCTGAACGTCTCTGTCAGCACTTTGGCTCTGCACGGTGATTGGATTCAGGTCTGTGGATTAAGTCCCAGCTGAAAATCAATGCATGTATTCAGAGGGTGTGGTGTGCAATTAATGAAGTCACGCCGAGGGGATATTACGTAAACTAATCCCCTTAGACTGAAACAAAGAAACACTAAGCACAGCACAGTATTCAGTCAATTAAAGCCCTCCTTCACCATCCACTGTGGTGCTGATGTCTACTTTGTATTTTCAATCTGTTTTTATATCGGATTTATTCAGAGAAAGCCGTGAAATAGGCCAATACTGCCATCTAGTGGTGTCTTTGTGGAAACACATGCTGTTCATGGAAAACAAAAAAAAGACATCTCCAACACTCCATTATATCCTAATTTTGAGCTGCTCTACAAATTTTCATGTTTTATTTTTATTTTTAAGTTATTCTACAGGCAGTTTATGCATTCACACAGAGAAGACAGGACAGTGGATAAAGCAGGAACCTGGACTATACTGGCACCCCAAGCATTTCTGTTTTTACACTTTAAACCTTCTCTTATCTTACTTTAAATACAAATATTATTTTAATCATAAAGTAAAATATACAATATAAAAGAAGGAATCTAACCCCACTTTCACCAGCAGCAATAAGGTAGGGGAAAAACAAAAAACATATTGCATTTGACTTGACTGACTTTGGGTTTCATGTCAGTGCCCTCTTGTGGACAAAGATGTATATTTCATTGCTTTGTAGATTGTGTTCATGACATAGCAATGCAAAGTTTTCCTGACAGACATTTTACACTGCTCGATTGAAGCAGTTAAATAAGATTTTAGAGGAGAAAATTCCTCCCTCATGAGAGTTTTTGGCATCACTGATTTGATATTTTCAAATCAAAATCAAATAGTGCAGCAGCAAAGTTTGCTCCCAAGATCCTAAGTAGTGATATTCAAAGCGAACAGATGAAAAAGGCAACTTTTGTGAAAAGTCAAGTGGATCATAAATAAAGTTATCCATGTGAAATCCAGCAGAACTCACTTATTCGTAATGATGAATGGCAGTAACGTGTTTTGGTCCAAAAAGCCAATAAATCAAGCACAGCAGCATTGTTTCCAGGCTCTCATAGCCCCTCTGTTCAAAACGGTCTGATTTAGTGGGCGTGACCTTCATATGTAAATGAGCCACCGCTGATACCGCCCCGCTCCTCCACGTCACTGAGAGCGGCGCCACTAGCTCCGGGTGCACAATGTTTAGAAAACAGTGAAGCTTGTTTACTGTAACATTACAGGCTAAATCAACAGGCTAACCGCAGCTACAGTTAGCCTCTTGAAGCTAACACAGAGACAGGGGGGACACTGAGGAAAAGCTCTTACATCTGCTCCACAGCACACAGCATTTAAAATACTCACATTTCCAGGGTCCAAGGTTTGTTGGTGGATGGTTGGTAATGCGCCTGGATTCAGGACCAGTGTATTCACTAGCTCTCTGTTGTACTGTCCAAAGTTGGAAAAGCAGTTGGCCGTGAAGTGACTAGCACACACACACACAATAAAGAGACTCGCTGTGAATTTACTTGTGTAAATTCACAAGTAGTGCTTGTGGATTTACATTCACAAGCACTACTAAGTACAGGTATTGTCATTAAATATCACATTTTGTGGGCAGGGAGGAAAGCCAAAGACCCACAAATTTAACTAAAACACTTAAAGTGAATTTCACATAATATGGGCCCTTTAAAAAACGAGTCTGGGCTGTTATTTGAATTTAAAAAAGGTCACATCATGCAGAACACAAGAAAAGAAGAGATTATATGTCTGTATTTATTTTCATCAGAACACAATTTAATCATTGTAGCAGTAGTTTTCATACTTTTCGAAAAGATCATGACTTGTGAGACTGTTTTATAAATCATTTCATCAAAGTTGTTTGTAAAAAAATTAAAGAAGTTACTTGAACTAAAGCATCTATAATATTACAATATACTGGTAGTATAATAGTAATCATAATAATCATAATCGCAATGATACTTCTATATGACTTTAAACCTTTTTCATTTCTATAATCATAAATCTTTCGCTGTCACACACACACAGGGCCACAACCTCTCATAATAAGGTTGCGAAGCTGAGGACAAGTCTATTGGTTAAACCTCGACACATTCTCTTTTAACATCAATGGTTTCAGACGCTCAAAAATAAAAAAGAACAAAGAAAGAATCAGAAGAAGAAGAAGGAAGTAACAGCATGACATCAACTTAAAATACACAAGGAAACCTGAAAGCAGAGACATACATTGTTCAGCATACTAGGGAACATATTTACAACCAAAAAAGGAACGGGCTTCTGCATAGATCCACAGGATAGAGAACAGAACTAGTGTCAAAACAGAGAGAGGCTGAGTGAAGAAGGGCAATATTTGTGTACACAGAATTTGGTGGTGGGTGCACAGGGGTGGAGGCATACATAGGCTATGTGCAAGGGTTGAAACACAAGATCCGTTTTTATCGGTTGGCATGTTATGGAATGAGACAGACTGTACCTTGCGACTGCTACAGACCACCGTCTGGAATCAAGACTGAGTCTACAGGACCCTCTGCAGCTTCTTGATGCAGAAAAAATAACGCACACACAAAAAGTAAGAAGAAGAGCAGAGTAAGTCTTGAGTGCATGCCTGCAAAACTAACAACAGATCTAATTCTATTGAGTTAGGGAACAAAAAGAGTTCATCATTGGTGCTCTGAGTGTTCAAAGCAGATGCATGACAAAGACATGTCGAGCAGCTGGTCTGTGATTGGCAGAATAAAAGCATGTTTATGCATGTGATTGTGGGAGGAGTCAAGCAAGGTTTGTGAGGTGCAATCAATATATTGCTAACATGGCACATTTCTAAGACACTGAGGAACCCTGTTTCACTTCTTTATGTGGGTTGTGTTTAATCATGGAAGCAGTGGAGTTTGAATTGATGAACATTTTAACACAATATGAACTTTGGCACCAGTTTCAGGCCAGTTTCCACTTCCAACACCTCTCCCTTCTTGTATTTCCTTTCAGCTGAGAACATTCAACAGTAATACCCTACTTTGTTCTTGGGGAATGGCTGTTGCACACTGCACAGTGCAATTATCTCACACTATGACAATGCAGCTTTAGGACTGCAGTGATTAATGTAGCAGATCCCTGTGGGTCTGCAGACAGTCGTGGTTCCCCACACCTGTACTGCAGCCTCCAAGGTCGTGACAAAGCTAATGAGCTCCCTGGAGAACACACAGCAATTAGCAGGAGACTGTAACACACACACACACACACACATACACATGAAACAGCACACCTTCCCTTCGTACCTAACATCTTCACTCCTGAAATTCTCGATTCCTTCATGTGTGACAGTTCTTGTGTGGTAGGTCCTCAGCAGCAGTAGCAATATAAAAGAATACAAATGGCTCTCTCTAGTGGTGGTCAAGAGAATAGCAGCATTAATCTATCACTGGATGTGGTAATTCAAGGTGGACATGAGTGGACTGTGTAGAATGACGATGAGCAGTTATGTTTTCATGCAAGCAGAAGTGGGTAGATCGGGTTGGGGTCAAAACAGCATTAAGTCAAAATAGGCCAACATATTGATTATATAGACATGATGTGATTAATAATAATGAATCTTAAATCCTCATATATGCTGTATAATAAAATTCTTGACATCAGATATCAGTTGGACATCTCATTTAGGTAACATACTCGACAGTGGACAAAAAAACGCATTCAGCAACATCTGTTTTTCTTCGAATACCTGATCTCATAGCCGTGTTCATCGAAGAGACAAAAGGAAACATCTAGAAACTAATGAAGAAGTCAGCCCTTAAGGTCACACCATTCCTTTCTGCTCACATGCTGGTCAACATTAATGAAATAAACAGAAGTGTCAGCTTATTCTTCCACAATTATCAGGTTAACCCGTCAGTGCTTTTCACAAAAACGACAAGCTCCTCTCTCTGAACTTGTTTCTGTTCCTGCTCTCTAGTAACAGCCAGTGGAGCCCCTCTGTACGGCAGACGTACGAGGTCTGAAAGAAACAGGAAATGAGCCGTGTTTGGAACTTCATCATCTGCTTTAGAATTTGGATGGTGTTCAGCATCTCTGACTGCGTGGATGATGACGATGTTTGTACTGTTTATCTTAAAAAGCCCTTTACTTAATGTTTTGAGGAGAGAAGTACGAGACAGTGGGCGTGCTACAGAAGCTGATTTGGGATCAGGTGTGTAGTGGAGCGGGGCTGAGGACAAACAACAAAAGAGGCAGTCGCTTTCTCGAAGAGAGCCTCAACATGCAGTCTATGAGAGTGGGTTACATATTTGGATTCAACAGAAACACACTGATCATTTGGAACAAATTGAGTCTGTGTTGAAGAAATGTGGAATATCATTCTTTCTGCATTAACTGTCTTGTTTGAGGGGTCAGGGGATACACCTTCATACTTCCAAAGGTAGAATTCTACCTCTACTTTTGAGTTTTATTAGAACTTAATTTTCCTGATTGTAAAAGTCTGTAAAGGCAACATCTAATGACCGTGTTTCCTGTGGATAATAGGCCTGGGGGTAAAATACTTTTATATGCATCAGTGTCGAAAAATGTATAAAAGAAGGGACACAGCTTCTGGGTTTTAAATGTGAAGTCAGATTTAAAGTGCTGCAAATCTGCAGTTTGAAAAAATATGTCTAAATGTATAAAATTAAGAATTTCATGACCTCAACTCTAGTTTCTGGTTGTTTGCAAACATTGGAATTGTTTCTTTATCTATTTATTTTAGAAACATCGCCACTGACTTTTTAACCATTTAAACTGTTTTATCCTGCCTACTGACTCTGCCAGTGTTGTATGTATTCTTACTGATGCTTACTCTGTCTTGGGGTCTTTGTTGTAAATCATTACCTCCGCCAGGGAGGTTATGTTTTTGGGAGAGTTTGTCAGTCTGCTTGTTTGTTTGTTTGTTTTTCTGTGAACAACATAACTCAAAAACTAACAAACGGATCCTGATGAAATTTTCAGGAAATGTTCAAAATGGGATAAGGAAGACGTGATTAAATTTTGGAGGTGATCTGGGTCACTGTCTGGATCCAGGACTCTTTTAAATGATTCTTGAGCAACATAATTTTCAACACCGTCAGGTAACAAATTATGGTACAAACCCGCAACTAACACCAAATTGTAGCAGACAGTCTGCTGAAAGGGAGTATAACATTAAAGTAGGAAAGTGTTGCGTGACAGTCACAGTATGCTTGGTGGAGGTCTGCGCTTTCGGAGTGCTTTTCTAGTTCAAGGATAAATCAGCTACAGAAAGACGGTTTTGGTTTCTGTTCCCGGCTGCAAACTGGCTAAGGCGGTAATTTTTTTATAAGCTCTGTTTTTACCAAGCGGTCTGATATTGATCAGTATAGATTTGTACGGGTGGGATTGGTAAAGCCTGATCCTGTTTGTGTTTTCACAGCCAACTGTGCCCTTCACTTCGTTTGTGTTCAGTCTTTCTCAGTTGTCTACAAATAAATATTTCATATAAATTTATCAGTGGTAAAGGGGCAGCATATCGTATTTACAAGCCCACTATTTGCTCCTTGGTTTATGTCAGCTAGTATCAATTAACATAAAAACATGTTAAATTATATATTTTGATATATAAGTTGCAGGACCATCCAAACTATGAAAAAAGTGTGACTTATAATCCTGAAAATACAGTAGTGCTCTCCCAGTCTTTTGGTATTCCATGTAGGCATATGGAAGTGCAGGGAGCTCCCAGAACAAAGCCGTACCTCCAGATTTAACACATTGCATGCAGATGATTGAAATCTTTAAATGTTGCACTAAACTGTGATATCCAAAATGCCAAATTCTGTGATTTAAATCAGAAGCCCACACTTTAGCTGCTATGTCCACTTCTTTTATACAGTCTGTGGCGTGTTTTAATTCAAGGGCAAGTATTTAGCTATGTCTTTGTGACTAAATAAGATCAGCAGGATGAGTGAAAAGAAAAGGCTCTTCAGACAGAGTAGAGAGAGGAACCTCGAGTAACCATACTCTTTATCTCATTGATATCAATCTGAGCGGGCGGTTCGTTTGAACCCTAAAGTAACAGAAGCTTCTCTATCTGGAGCATCACTGATCGAAAACATAGGAAAGCTCTGGTGTTGGTTAGCTCTGCTGAAGCCATGATGCTGAAAAGTGGCCAGAATCTGAACAAGTGTTTGGTAGAATGCTTGAAATCACATCTTTGGTTAAGACAAGCTTAATACAGCTTCATGTTTTTGTTCTGTGAGATAAAATACTCTGTGTGCTTAAAAAATCTACAACGAAAGAAGCATTGCAGTTTACCTGACACCTGTAGGATGTACAAGATTCTTATTTTGGGCTCAGATTCATCCATTATAACCGTTTTGTTCACATGGCTCAGCCCTCTTATCTCATCAGTGTGATGCTCAAAGAATCTTGGTGTTTTTTTAAATCCTCAGTCTTGTTTTCATGTGTTTTTGCCATAATTTCCCCTGCTTGGACAACATTTTATTCAGAAATGATTTCAGGAATCTGGCGACATATCCAGACCGTTCGAGTGCTGCAGAAACTCTTCCAGTTTGTTCTCATTCCTGCTGTTTCTCACAGCCGAGCCAGGTGTTAGCTTTTCACTGATGCTAATCACACAAATGTTTTTGATCTGTGAATATCTCACAAAACAAAGTGAGGGAGGGGGGGACATGAACCTGTGTTAAACACAGTGCTTATTATGGAAATCAGGAACACTCTCCAAACTCGGAGAAGATTTTGGCCGACAGCAGCAGCAGCAGAGCTGACACACCAGAGAGGGAGGGACAGAGAGGAAAACATCATCGCTGCACCTGCCTGTTAGGTAGACTTTAAGGGTCTGTGTTATTATTACACACTCACCTCCTCATACACACAGACAGACATGCACACATACACGCCCACACATGCTCGCTCCTTTACACACGCACACACACACACACACTGGAAATCTAGAAACACAAACCCTCACATGCACGAACTTGCAGCTAATTCATTTTCTGAACACATTATCTGTATTTGAGAGCAGATTTTCTTCCTCCATGAGAGACCCAGAAACAAACACAAAGAATGAATATTAGAAGGAGAATGTGATTGTGTTACTCCAAAGTCAGCCAGTGCAACAGAAACCAAGAATTGGAACACAGTGTAAAAAAGCGAAGTGAGAGAAACTCAGCCATGAGGAAGCTGACCTTCCCACTCAACAAAGGCTGTGGCGTTGTCCCCTTTTCTATCTAAGGGACCTTTCCAGTCCCTTAGTGTGTCTGTTTGTTTATTTGTTTATTTGTTTTTGATTGATTTGTGTGTCTTTTTCATCCCAGAGCGTCCCACGTTTTCCATTAGCCAGAGCGCGTTGCAGAATGTCCGCAGGCACACAAGCTCCAGCCGCTCGCACAACCGTGCCTGTATTTTTCCACATCTGTTGCCATGGTGAGGGAATCCCCCACCCTGACAACCTCTCTGCCTCCCGGCAGCTCCATCACTCCTCGTTGGCAGGGCTCTCCTCAAGAGGCGTGATGGCGGGGAGGCCCAGTCCTGTTGCATTGTGGGATGCAGTGAGGCTGGCAACAGTGTGTAGGAGGACGAGGACCAGCAGGCAGAGTTTGAGCCGGCTGTTACACAGTCTGCAGGCTGCTGACGAGCTGAGGGAGGTACGGTGCTGGCACGGCGGGTGAGTTCTTTTCAGGGATCGGTTGTCCCACCGAACGTCACAGCACTCTGCCTTGGGGTCCACACCTGATGGATAGTCCTCCAGCAGCCCTAAGGGATGTTTTCAGAAGTTAGAATCAGTGATATTTAATAAACTTTTTAGAGCTGGAGCTGTGGGTCTCTGACTGTACTAGTTCTGCAAAGCAAACATAATTCTTGAGAATTTTAAAACTACAAAACTATGGTCTGAAACACTTTGGCTGAGAGAGCTGAGTGTGGAGAAATGAGAGACAAAACAAGCAAAGAGGAAAAACAGAAGACAGCTGAGAAAAAACACTCTGAACAAATCTGAGCTGAGCACGCAAACAAAGAAGTTTTCAATGGACTCCAAAATCTTAAAAAAACAAAAATACAGTGATTACATAAGGGCTGGGTGCAAAGCCAAGTGTACAAATCCTGCTCAGCGCTCAGGATGTTCTCATTTGGTTATCAGATTATGAGTTAATTTCCCAATCACCTGGAGATGCTCATCACTTTTCAATCCTTTTTAACTCCTCTGTGTTCCGGCTCTTTCTCTGAAGTCTTTATTTCAGACATGACGTTCTGCATGTGATGAAGATGTTTTCTCTTTTTGACAGTTCTTTTTTTTTCTGTCAGTCTCAAGCGTTTTCTTAAGCTGCTCTGTGCTGAGCTGTCAACAAAGATAAGTGTGGGATTTTTCTTTTTTTGGATGCTTCAGCACTGATGTCTCTTTTTTTTACTCCTCTCTGCAAACCTGAGGGAATCACTGATATTGAGCCTTCAGACTGCGCATACAGATATCTTACACAAGAGCCACTGATGTATCCTCTCTACTTAAGTACATTGTTTGAGCATCTGTACTTCACTTTGAAGAAACGCGACTTTTACTCCACCACATTTTTATCAACACACCCCCTATTTTAGCTATGAAGTCAGCTGACTGATTTTCTGGCATTTGATCCCAAAGACAGAAAACAGGAGGTAACAAAGAGGGTAGAGACTGTACAACTAAACTAATACAAGAAAACCACGATAATCTTGGTAAGATTAGAATAAAAACAGGAAATCACAGACAATTGACACCACAAAGAAAAACTTAACCTTACAAATTCTGACAAATTCTGCTCTTGAGTTATAAACATGGGGTGGCTGTCAGGGCCGGACTGCACGCTAATCTTAATGACTGAACTCTAAAGGAGTATGCGCCCACTCAGTACAGTCAGCAGCTGCAGTAACAAGAGGAACAATGTATTTACAGCACGTTCTCAGTAAATTTGTATTTAGATCAGGCTTGTTTTTCAGAGGAAATGACATGATGTGAACTGATGTTCTGCATTAGATGCTGTATTATTATTACTTATTAAATCAGACCGTCAGGGATTTTTTGTAGATTTTTCCCCTACATTTTGGTATCTTAGTTATGTCATGTGATATTTTGTGATCTGATGTCTTGTGACTCAAATACATGTAGATTAGCCCTTGTTTATGGATTTAGTTTCTCTCTTTGCCATCTTCGTCCGTCAGCTCATTTGGTCTTTAAGGGTTCACTCTGCTGTCAGCGCTCAGTGCTCTTTAAGGGTTTTTTATTCATAACTCTTTCTTTTCTTTTCTTTTTTTTTTTTACAGATTTTAGCAAGTAAGTTTTTGTCTCTTAGCTTCTGTTTTTTGAACCTCTTTGTTCTATACGTAGTTGGGTCTGGTCCCTTCGTTTTTGCTTCAGATTGTAATAAAAACTGCGAAGGTGCTGAGTAGGTCAGCTTTTGTTCACAGAGCAGCCTGAACAACTGTCTCTTTATCAGGGCTCTCCGTCTTTTTTTAAGATGAAAGTTACTTTCACATGATAAAACAAGTTGGGAGATACTCTCTCCTTATTCATTTATTTATTTTTGCCAGGTACAGATTTAGCACATTATTTCAGGCCCACCTTTTGTGAAATGTTTGACTGCATGCTGAGGTTTAGGGATGGGTATTTGATAGAAAAAATCTCTGTCAGTTCAACTGGTAAAAGCTTTTACTTTATTCTGTCAAGAATTAAACACAAAAATGCACCACAGAGGTTACACTGTGTCCCCCGATGTAGAGTCGCACAGCCCTTTCTATCTTCTTCATTGGTCTTTAAACCTATCTCTGCCTTAGTCCCCAGGACTGTGTCAGTATCTGACCTTGACGCTCCTATCGTTTACTCCTTCCTGAGTGATAAAACTCTTGGCACTATCCTACGACATACATCAATCAGGCCTTCTTTTAAGGATGCAAGTCTGTTTATCCTCCCAACACTCTGTTGTACAACCTTCCTCAGTTCCTACCAAGAATGCAACTTTCAGAAAAATAAATCTAACTTTGTTTTTTCCCAACAGTACTGATAAGATTTTATCATTTCTGTATTGATTGCCTTATCAATCCCTTCTGTGAGATTTCTATGTACAGAAAATGCCTGGCATAAAGAAATGTTTGAACATGTTGTTGGTGCTACCACCCTTGTATGAAGTTAAGCCAAGCTTTCCTTCGATCTCTCTGCCATTGTCTTGGAAATTCTGCCACTGACTGATGAGCGTGATTAATGTGAGGCACATCACGTGATGTTGATTTAAGATCCAACTGCTCCAACATAATGTAAAGAAATGACAAGGGAATCATTAAGCATTAAAGCTAATGATGTCAATGGATCGAACCATTTGTCATCAATTCTTATTTTGAACAGGCTCTCAATACCCATATGTACTGAGATTGGATAGATATAGAGTTGTTGATAGAGTTTGTGTCAATTCTTTTATTTTCTTTATTATTTTCTTTTTTGAACTTTATTTTACGTTTCCCCACAAGGCACTTATTGAGGGAATGTGAGCTACGTGTTAGAGGACCCTGCTCTACAGCCTGTCTACTATATAAAACAAAGAGTCTAAAAAACTGATATTTTGTTAGAAAAAGCTCATAAAAGTCTTGATTTATTTTACTCTTCTAGTATTTGCCACAAACAAGACACAGCTTTAGTAGCTGAAAATAGTCCCAGCTATCAGCAACATTTGCAAATATCTGCAGAGCCCAGCTTTGAGAAGACCAGCTTTCTGCCTTTAAGTGTGAAGACTTTTTGTCTTCCTAAAACTTAAAAATGAGACACAGAGATATTTAAAACCATGACTTTCGTCTTTTTATGAGATTTTGGTAAAGCAACAGAAAGATGAAGCATCGCCAGCTGTCCCTCTTTTTAGGGGTGTTAAAATAAGCAGTTTTTACTTTATGAATACATAAATCAGGGCAGATGATGAGTAGGAAAACTCACAAAAACATGTACTTGACATAATGCAATCCTCACTATGGACACCAGAGGACAGCATCAACCTGTGCTGACTGTCTCTCTTTCTTCAACATAATGTGGAGAAGAAAATTTGATTCATAATTTTAACCAGAATTTGTGTTTCCGTCAGAAAGATCTGCTTTCACTGTTACAGAAAGACTCTGCTCCACTTTGCAGATGCCTCTGGGAGCTGTGATGGTTTTTAAACTGTCCTGTTACTGTATCATCCTGTTGATCTGATGGTTTGACAGAACATGCTGTTGTTGTAATGTCCCAAGCGATCACCGTGGGTCAGTCAGAGGTTTTTAGACCATTTAGGGAAACAGTATGTGAGCTATGTTCTTCTGCTTACTGTCTGAGTTTTTATTGTTAAAATACTGAACATAGAGTCATGTATGAATGTGCTTGTTGAGCATCTACTACTACTGCTTCTAGGCTGATGCACAGCTTTTTAAATAGAGGAAAGTGTGAGGTGATTTTTTTCCTACCTGTGCATATAAAACTGGGGCTGCCTCCATGAATGAGATCATCATTGTCGGGCAGGACAAAGGGGCACCGCTGCTGCACCTCGAGGCAGTACTGACCACAGGGGATCCTCCTGCTGCAGTGTATCTGGGAGGTCTGGAAGTACTGGGAACATATCCATGGCTTATACACCATCTATGAGAGAGAAAGCCAGAGGGGTGAGGACACGAGGGAGGAGAGAAAGAAACAGAGAGAGGATATTGATGAGTGAAGAAGGGTTGCATTGCATGATACACACTCTCACACTTGGTGGTGCATCATCTGTGACCTCTAAGGCTATTGATTCACACGGTGCAGAGCAGATACCCTGCTGATCCTGATGTCCACTGTTAAAAGGCTGGGGCTGGAAATGTGCAAAGTTATCAGCATCCAATCAGAAAACAACAGTTCTGCTGCTTTGATTGGTTGAGAGGAAAATACTCCTGGTTTAAGTGCAGCTATGTATGAACGATGAAATCGATAACAGAAATTTCTCTGCTCTTGTAACACGACTTTTCAGCCTTAAGATACACACATTTTTATGTGAATGTAACTTTACAAATTTTAAAGAGAGGGCATAATGCCATTTTAAGGCTTTATAATCTCCCGATTTATATGATTCACAGAGAAAAGTAATCCCTTTTATTTTTTTTAATCTATTTTTATTACACTGGTGTTTTAGACCTTTTTTTCAGCCTCTGTCTGAAATGCTTTGTTTTAGCTGCTGTCTCTTTAAGGCTCCCTGCTTCACTAACCCCCTTTGCCTCTGATTGGCCAGCCCTCTAGATGCCTGTCAGGGATAGACCTTTCTGTTTGAGGCTCATTCCTTCAATTTGTAATGAACCACCATCCGTATGTGATGACCTCATTGTTTCAGCAAGTCTCATGAAGATCTTGTGCTTTTTTTTTTTTAACGGACCATTTGGAAAGCAGCATATCCCCTCTTTAATTTCCAAAAACAAATAATCACTAAACAAAATTTCATCTTTAAGTTCTGACAAGTGTCTCCTCAATTCTGGTTCCACTGACATATCTAACATGACCTCACTCCTCCTCCTCCTCCTCCTCAGCCTCCCACGAAGGCACACCAGAACAACTGAAACAAATGATGGGCCATCGTTCCTGCCAAGCATCTCACAGCCACAGGAGATCTCAGATTCACTCAGCCGCTGTTTGTAACTGGAGGTTTGAGAGTGTCCGTCACGCCTGCTTTGAATCCCCATATTGACAGTGGCAACAAATTCAGCAACTTATCCAGGATCATCACTGTATTTCAATCGATGACTGATTTTGATTGAATCCTTTCAATGTGGTTGTTTTAAGAGAAATACCACCTGGGGTAAAAGAACAGTAGGAAAACTGTGACAGGAAAAAAAACAAAACATGGATTATTTTAGTTTTGTCATCCGGAGTAATTAAACTAAAAAACAAAACAAAACAAAACAAAACAAAACTAAAACAAAACAAAACAAAACAAAACAAAACAATGCATTAACAAAAACATGAAAGAACAAAAGGAGACCTTTAAATGTAGTCTCACCCTTTGTTTCCACTCCACAAATTCACAAGTGGGGACAAGTGATTTACTTAGCACCTTCCTTTTTCTCCATGCCTGTGATATACGGTGGTTACCTCATTGTGTGCTATTATCACCTGTGGCAATTAGCTGGTATTTCCTGTGAAACACTCCAGGGACCACAAGACAAGTAACCACCTGCAGCAAGCTAATCAGCAGGCCTGAAAACACTGCAGCTCACCCTGCAGGATTGTAGTGCAAGAGCCTCCAAACCACAGACGGTTTCAGTCCTGTGAATCCAGACCACAAATATTAGGGGTAGAAAAAGGATGAGTCCAGCTCTAAAGGTCAATAACAGACATGAAAGACTTGTTTGATGAGTTTTTTTAACATCAGAGATGAGCTCATAATTAATACTGCATAAACCGTAAAACACGATCAAAGCTCCTCAGACCATTTTCCTCGTATAGAGGCTGTCCTTCCTTCACTGCTCATATGTTGATGTTTCATTTAACAAATTAGTCTGCGTACAAATAAGCTGAACTGGATTCAAATGAGGGGGAAATTGCTCGTCTTTGATTCATTTCTGCAAATAATTCAGCACTGGAGTGGAGCATAATACCGTAGGTTAAACTGTCACCGGGAAATAAAAGGAAAGTGTATTAAAAGCTTATTGTGACAAATATCTTCTGACTTCTTCTCAAACATTGCTGTAATGAATCACATTTGAAATGTATGAAATCATCATATCTTTGTATAAATATGTTCAAACACTACAGAAGACACTGGTTTGAATCATCTGTCATACAAACAGAGAACTGAGAGGCAGTTATATATGCGTGACTGAACATGTGCACACACTGACATACTGACTGTAAATTGCTGCATGCTAGTAATTAGATTTCCAGGCGGAGATAAGGTTGGTTTCAGAGGAAACCACACACACATCCACACACACAAACACACACCGACGCCCTTCTCTCTGATCTATTACCATGTGAATGTCACAAACGGAAATGTGGTCACATGACTTAACATCACAACTTGTACACATTAGATTAACATACCAAAAGTATTAACATCCTGTGAGTGCATGTGTCCTGTCAGCGCGAGCCAAACAAGACAAACAGAGTGAAACTGAGCTCTCATGGTGTCATCGACTTTGAGCGTGAAGTAGTTTCTGTTTTCGCTGCTTGTCAAGTGTTTCCGGTACTCAGTAGCAAGCATGAAAAACAAACTCAAGGTCTGTGTGGTCATTTTGTAGCACAACACAGACATGAATCAAAAAATCGAAGGCTGAATTATCAATAACATTAGAAGTGCGGAGATTACCTGTAAACACAGCCTGAAGCAGCACTATAGCTTCCACTGAAACTTGGTGTAATCAAACTCATACGAGTGAGATTTCTATTCCTGCTTCTGTCTGAATTACAGTTTGTATTGACACAGAAAATTAAACAACAGCCGAGCTGAGAGATGAAGCCAGTGCAGAAGTGCCAAACCTGCAGTTCCTCATTTAGCCACAAGAGACTGGCTCCTAAGTGGGTCAATGTCCATTTCACTTTATAGCCTTGTTTACACCAAGTGGTTCGGTTTGGTTTGTCCTGGTATGACACACATTTTGCGGTATTTCATTTGACTAAACCCGGGACAGGTCCCCAATTTACTGACTCGTACCGTCCCACTTCCATCCTGAACATACCTATTTGACCCCAGAAGGTGGAGCTAGAAACACCACCCAGTCTGTTGATTGGTCGAAAGAATCATCACCTCCGTGTGACAGCTGTAATAATGAACAACACGTAACCCTGCAATGTAAAAATCTTTAATCAACTCGTGAAGATAACTTTATTTTTGTCCAGAAAATGTTGCATGAAAAAGAGTGAAACTGATGTTGAAATGAAACTGTCCTGTTTTTCTTCTTTGTTGGGTTTATCAGTGGGGTACAATGTGTCATGCTGCTATGCTGTCAGGCTATTACGTAGGTGATTCATCTCTAAATAACTAAAACAAACGTGAAACACAACAGCCTGGGCAGTTGGAGAAAAAAAAACGACCGTCTGCTGTGGCGAAGCGTGGCAAAAAAGGAAAAAATCAAAGAATACACTTTACTTATTCAGTTCAGCCTCTTGTGAATATGACCTTGTGCTCTTAGCAGCTGCAATCCATTCTTCGTGATCTCCCCCCTCTGTAGGGAAACCTGGAGTTAAACACGCTCATTCACCAGCTAATAAATTATCCACTGATGCAGATTTTAAGACTTGCATAACTTTTTCCTTGCATAAATCTGTCCAGACAGCCAGCCTGGTGATGGCAAACTGGCAAAACCACCAGCTGGCATTACAGCAGCTATTTCTTTTATTTAAACAGCCTGTTAGTGACAGTTGATCATGCATCCAGAACAAATAAAAGACAAGCATGCTCTATGAGACTGCAAGTAGGCAGAACATCTGTCTGAGATGCAGCAGATTTGGCTCGTTGCCACACAGTCATGTCCTTTTGCTCTCAGGCCCATTTAGTGAGACCCATCACTGCTGCTGCTGCCTCTGCTGCATACAAAGCTCCTCTCCCTCAGCCGTCAGTCTGCTGTACAGCCATGACTAGTGGTTTATCATCCTGCTGTCAAATCTCAGAGAGAGGCAGCAAGAGAAGGGGGAGGAACGGGTGTCTTGATGGAGGTGGTGTTTGGATGGACTCTTTCTCTCCTTTTTATAACTTCCTTCAGTCTGCTGCTTCTCCGTTAGCTCCCTGAGGGAGAGAGTAAAACACTGCCGTCTCTTCAATCAGCAAGTTAGCGATCAGCCAGCTGGCTCTCAAATTTTTACTCTCATGTCTCTGTCACCTTTCACTTCCTTTTTACATCACCCATTCACTTCACTGTCCTGACTGCTGTCATTGTGTCGCCTTTGCCACCGTGAGTGCTGCAGTGATACGGCCTCAAAACAGGGGCTCTAGGTTACATTCGCTGGAGACTTTTGTAAGCTCTCAGACTGAAACACACATGAAAACCTGAGTGACAAGAGAAGTTAGAAAAAAAGAGACAGAAAGAATCTCAATCAGAAGTATGAATAAGTCTTTATCACTCTAGTTGTACATTATTTAACCACCATTAGATGTGTCTTGTCAATATGTTGCATGAACAGTACATAAGTGATATGGTTCAGGATGAATTTTCAGCTGCACACTGAAAACACAGAAATTTAAGTATGTTTTTATGTTTTATCTTTTGTGAAATCTGTCTTATTAGTCGTCAGCTAAAAAGTCTAGAAAATATATTATTTTAAGATATCAAAAGTGATGCAAATGATGCATGAGTTACTTAAAACTTATGGCAAATGAATGTTTTAGTACAGGACACCAAACAAGTACTTTTCTCCTCCTAGTAAACAACTTTGTGTTTGTTAGGGTAACACAAGTTTCACAAAGACCCTCCCCTCTCTATCCCTCTTTCTAAAAAGAGAGCTACCCACAGAAAGGAGACGGTGATTAGAGGGAGTGAGCCACAGAGCAGTTGTTGTAACCATAAAAGTCAGCTGTCAAACTTGTTCCTTGCTTGTAGCCAAAAGATAAAAATGGTAAAAGGGAGATGAGGGATTTCTTTTGTAGCTTAGAAATATTAAACTGACCGTGTCCTCATCCTCAGCTCTACAGAGCATATTGTTATTTTTAAAACTTAAAATCCACATTTCTTGTTCCCTCCCCCCTCCTCCTGTTCTCTCTCTGGTTTGTTTTCCGGCTAGTGATGTGCAGAGTTGAGGCTCAGCTGTCTCCTGGATTGGATTATTTCATAACGATAAGACTAATAAGGTTGTAATTGATGGAGGGCCTCTCACTGCCCTGTGGTATTGGTTTTAAGTGGCCCCGGATGGCCCTTCCTTGTCAGTGCCTTGTCTTTAATGTTTTATCTGGACTTGTGGTCAGGGCTAAACTGCTGACAGAGGCCCAGGGAGCAGCTAGCAACACACCAGATTACTGCAACTCATTTGTCTTCAGCATGCAGTACAGTGTGGAGCGAAGAGACAGGGAGACACATAAACACAACAAAACCTCGTGAGCCGCCTTGTCAATTACAACTAACGCAGCCATTCACTGCTTGGCTGCGTTGAGGCAATCCTTTTCTGCTTGATCCTCTTTTCTGCTCGGTTATTCCAGCTGCAGCTGGAATAATGAAACAGAACAAGTGTACAAAACAATTTGTGTCAAAGCGAAGGAGGGATGAGAGGTAAACAAGAAAGAAAACAAAAAATCTGAAAACTAAGCATTTTGAAGTTAAGCCTCGTCCTTTCTGCTTCATATTGATTTTACATCAGTTTTTATTTGGCTTTCCTGGATTTTTTTCTTGTTTGGAGTTTGTCTCCATGGACAAAGTTTTCTGCTGAAAAAAAACCACTTAGATAATCCAAATAAAGGGTTCTGTTTGTTTGCATCCTGACATGTTGGGCAGTAACTAACGACTGTTCAGCTAATCATGTAGTCACCAGTCAATGAAATGGTGAATTAATTGATTAATCAATTGCATGATTAATAGCACTTACTCAGCTACGAATTTTAAATTTTCTAGTTCTCTTTTAATTTTTCAGCCTGCTAAATGTGATGCAAAAGTTAAGCCAAATGGCAGCTTCTGGTCTTAAAATATGAGACAATGCAGAAGTGCTGAAAACTGCAGTTTGTCAAGTGTCCACTTGAGGCTGGCTCTGGAAGCACCAGAAACCACATACACACCAAAAAACTTAGTCTTTGTGAACATGTAGCACTGACTGTTTAATGCTGTTAAATGTTTAATGATATTGTTGATGCTGATTTTTTTTTGTTGTGGTTAGCTATGGCTGCATTATTTCAGATGGAAAAAAAATAGCACTTCATCTGGCACTAGATGGCAGCACCTGTGGCCAAAATAACTTGAAAAACTTCATTGCACCAACCAAGGTGTTGTGTCGTTTTGGACAAAAGTGTCGGCTTAATGAAAATTTGAATTGTAGACACCTTCAACCTGAAGGCACCCTTTAGCTGTTAGTGAGGAGGTTCAAAGCCCGCCCCATATGGCTCCCACTGACAATTTGCTTCAAAACTTTAGATTACGTCCATGTATTATGCATAGGGATGGGTACCGAATTAGGTACTTTTATAGGTACCGACCGAATTCTGTCAAAAGTACCAGGTACCGATTCAGGTAAAACCAAAAAGTTCCAAGTTTAGGTACCTAAGTGAATCCTTGTGACTGTGAGGGAGTGGAAGAGTTGGCAATTTTCCATGCTGGACATGAACACAGCATTGTAAGGTTATACTGAAGAATAAATTTTTAAAAAATTATATTCTATTATTAAACAAATTGATATTTTTTACCACATAAACACAAAAAAGTACCTAAAATTGGTACCGTTGAGGACCTGTACCGATTGCCAGGTACCGGGCATCGGTACCGTATCGTTTCAAATGTGAAAGGTACCCATCCCTAATTATGCAGTCTATGTTTAAGTGTGTAGTGCCTTTACAATGGTTATATGCAGTGCATGAAATACATAGCTGAAGTTGGTGGGTCCACCCTAAGCAGTGCTACAGTATCAGGGTGTCGTCCAAAACAGCATGCAGTATACAAGACCACAAACAACACATACGCGCTTTAAACATACATCATCCAGTCTAGCATCATTATAAACAAAGCTGCACACAGCTACGGTACCTGCACATATGAACCCAGTGAATGGCAAACGAATGGCAAAATCTGTATTCCCTGTTGCTTCCACATTGTTCTTTGCACAGGAACCTCTTAGTGGCGATAGTAAGAATGTGAGATAGCCCAATCTTCCGACAATTACAGGACATCTTTGCTTTTAAAAAAGTACATAACAGACGGAAACAATCGCTGACTATCGCCAACTTCCAACATTTGCTGGATTTCTATCAGCAACATTCATTGATTGTTGCACCCATCCTGAAATGAGCCAAAAAAAGTGTTTCCTCTGTATATTTTCTAAACTCCCTTCACAGAAGCTCAGATTATCACTCTGTATGCTCAACAGTGTTGGAGAAAATAAGCAGTCCATTTGAGCGCTGACACTAAAGCAGTCCGAGATGTAAGGGGTCAAATAGAGGGTGTTCTTCTGTGTGTAAACTATCATTTTTATTCCTGCTGCAGCAGAAGCAGCAAAGCCCTATGGGAGTTCTGCAACAACAACAAGGGTCTAAATGGCTGATTTGGAAAGGTTAATCTGAAAATAATCTGAAAAATAACATGCACACGCACAATGGCAAACAAACCATCATCCATGGCTAAACATGTTGGGGAGTCGATGACTGTAGTCAAGCGTAAACTCAAACACAATGGAAAAACAAACCGGCGTGTATAATTAACACCGTATGATTGCAGAAATACCATGCAAAGTTAAACTGGTAACAATTAATTGGCTGTAATGTCCTTGTGTGTATGGGAAACTTCTTTTTTTCACCTTTCACTCCCTGGGAACAAACCTTGGGTCGGCCAGAGTTTGATATGCCTGGTACTCGCTACAGCTGGCTGATTGTGAAGTACAACAAGGATTACGAGCCCTGAATGGTAAAACAGAATCAGTACACACATGAAAAATGAATGACTGAATGGCAGTGTTTGAATTAATAATGGATTAAGGATGAATTTCCTCCGTGTGTGAGATCTACCTGTGATGTAGCATTAACGGTAAAACCCACTTCTTCTGGGCTGCTTCTTAAAAATAAACCTCTCTTTGTGAACTGTCTGCCTCAAACCGATGCATTGACTGACAAATTTAGGTCAGAGATGGTGTTCCTGGGCCTTCCCCTCTACCCGCTCTCTCCCCTGGTTTCCTGCCACAGTGGGAGCTCTGTGTGGGCACGCACACTCATGCTAACAGCACTCAGCAGTCAGAGTGACTCAGTCAGTGTGACGACTTACTTAAAAGCAGGTATCAGGTATGTGACCAAGCAAAGTATAATCCTACTGTTCATTTTCATTTTATGTTAATATTGATACTTGACACTAAATGGACGACTCTTCTCTTGTACAACCTTTCTAGTTTTTCCTACCGCTCGTAGTGTTTTATGCCACATTCACACAAACACTTGTGGACTGGTAGTGGAGGCTAACAGAAACAGAATCAAACAGAAAATGCTCCCTGAGCTTTATTTTTCGACTGTGAAGAGAAGAGGAGGAAGCACTCCTCCTGATGGAGAGCATTTTAGCCGATGATACGAGGATGAGGGATTGTGCACGAGAGGATGAAGATGGATGAAGACAAAAGGGGACATTTCCTTCACAGAAGCACATCCATATGCAAAAACCATTTGCCCCAAAACCCATTTTGTTGATTAATCAAGGTTATCTGGATGTAATTCATTGGCACTGTCATGCTGACACTTACACTCATAATTAATTTGACAGAGATAATTATCAGCAAGATGGGCCCACTGTGTTAGAGGGAGAGATGAATCAACACGCACTGCAGTCTTGCAGCATGCTGGGAGATGTAGCCGGACATGTCTGCTTTAGCTCTGGAGAAGAATTTGAAGCTTTTTTTTTTTCAGAGGAATTAATGCAACTGCTAACAAGAGCGGTACAACATGGAATGAGAATGAGCTCAGACTCTGTCACACTGGTGGACTGAATACGCTTCAGCCCAAAAGTCCAGTTTCTTTGGACTGTGTGACCACTAGTGTGATGTGTTCCAGCACGGTACACTTCTCTGCTTTGGCACGGTTTGGTACAGTTGAGCCTGATCCTGTTTGCATTTCAACAGTAAAACTGTGCCCTCTAGTGGTAGGGGGCGTGTAAGCCAGATGCCGAAAGCCGCAGCTGTTACACAATAGCATGACGCCATAGCAGCACGTCACAGTTTACCTCACAAATAAATCCAACGAAGAAGAAAAAGGCAACACAGTAAACAAAGAGCATAGTTGGAAAACATGCAGCATTTCGTCCTCTTTGTGATTGACGTGCAGCTCTCTGTTACAAAGTGCAATCAAGCTTTGTTTCAGAGAAGACTGTGTGCCGCCAGGAGTTATGCGGCCGCTGTCACACAGTGTGACGATTCTTTTGACCAATCAACGGTCTGCAGTGTGTAGCTCTACGAAAGGGTCCCAAAAAGTGAGCTCGTCTCGGTTATTTGGGGATCTGTCCCGGGATTAGTCAGTAGAAACGCCACAAAATGTGTGCTGTACCGAGAAGAGCCAAACCGGTCTGCTTGGTGGAAACGCAGCTTAAGATGCGTGGACGATCAGGAGTTCCCAGCACAAAAATACTGGGATTTATATGATACATCACACAGAGATCACTGTGATTACCATGTGATGAACGATTCCTGGTGTGAAATTGCAGCCACACTTGAGAAAAAGTTGGAAACTCTGGCTGTTTTCCAAACCACCTACTACACTAGTGCCTGAAATGGCTGAAATTTAGTATGTAGTCGTCAGTATGCCAAAACTTGCAAGATCTGCAGTATGCCAAAAATCCTGAATGTCAGACTGATCCAAGAAAATTTCCCAGTATGCAGCGGACCAGTCTACCTGGCATACTGTTTCCCACAATGCACGGCGCTAATGCTGTTTGTCTTTGCGGGTAAAAGGTTTCGGTGAATTACCGCCACCTACCGGAATGATTGGAATAAGACAATTTGTGACATAGAAGTGAAGTGATGAGGAAGAAACACTTTCAAATAGTTGATTACTTTTACAAATTTATTAAAGCCCACATTAACCAATAATTACTTCTTTTTTTAACTGTATGTAGATTATATGGAAGTGTTTTTTCCATCAGCTGTAAAAATAAAAATTCAATCCCTTCCAGAATTAAAAAAAAAACGATACAACTTTTGGCGTTACAAAAAAAAAAATCAAATATGATATTTCTGCTTTGGTGTGATTAACAAAATAACTTAAGTGTCACAATCTACCCATAGTTTGTTTAGCACATTTTTAATAAAGGTAAAAAAAAAAATTCAGCTGTTGCTCCCCCTACCGAAACTTAAAACCAGAGTAGTGTACTATAAAACAGCCCTAACAAAACCGTCATACTACATACTACATGCAAAAGCAGTAAGCAGTATGCAGTGCATACTACACTCTACATTTACCCGTAGTATGTAGCAGGCAGTTTGGAAAACAGCCAATGTAAACATCATCTTCTTCTCTAGTTTGTTACTGTGGTAGAGGTGTGTTTGCAATACACCACTCCCTGGAGTTTAGGAATGGACACCATTGGAAACTGCACAAAGCGTTAAATAGTATAAAAGCCACAAAACAAGACTTAGGCGTGATATGCGTGTGCCTTAAGTCTGGTTCTCATTGAAGTAGTGTGACTGCAGTCCGTACTAGCCAGCAGCAGAAAGATGCTGCAGGGGGCAGTCACGCCTGGGTACAGCACAGTTCAGACAGCAAGTGTGATCGCTCCCACAGATGTGTCCAGGACGACCCTGAAGAGTAGGGAGATGCTGAAGTTGATAATGTTATCATTGTACAACTAACTGTACAACTTCAGACACCTCTCTACCTCCCACTGCTTGCTTTCCCTCCTACCTCCCACTCGCCCCCTCATCTTCTTCTGCAGTGTGTACTGCAGCAGCTGGATGAAAAATGGCCTGGATTTAGGGAGGTGGGGGGGGTGGGGTGGGGGGCTGGTGCAAAGTTGCCAGCAGAGACATAACAGATACGCACACTCACCTTCAGACACATACTGTGCTCTCTGTCTGGCTTGGCTGCACTATTCCTCTGGCTTGCTCTCTTTCTGTCTCTTTAGCAGGTGAAACACACACATACACACACAGAGGAACACACACAGGGAGAGACAATGTGTCAGCAGGTCTGTGCAGTATTAACAGCCTACAGTTGTCGGAGGCTTGTTATCAGGGGGTTTTCCTCTGAGAACGCTGACCCCTTCAGGCGGGCCATGTCACCCCCCTGGAGCTTTTAAAGGAGGTCACTTGTCCTAAATCTGCCTCCTAGTTCCTGACGTTAGAGAAGTGACTCTGCAATCCAATCTGTGGTACATTGATTTATTCAGTTGGACTTGCACAAGCATGCACAGGTGTGCACGCAAACATACAGAATCTTCTCCCTCAGATGTTTTTGTGTTTCCACCCTTATAAAAGCCATCCCATCCCCGTTCTTTAGGGACAAGTGAGAACGATAAAGTCGGAGAGAGAAAAAAGGAGGAATCTTCAAAGGGTGTCGCTGAAGTTTATCTCTGTGTTTGGTTGGGGGAGGGGAATCTGAGCTTTCTTCAAAGCCAAACAAGAGGAAAAAATGCTGTATCTTTTAATTAAAGCTGAAGTGAAAGGGAGATCCATGGAAAGCAAAAAGAGGAGGAGGAGGAGGAAAAGGAGGAGGAGGAACAGGTGAGGGAAAATGCTAGTTGATTGTCTGACTGGCTGGGATAGCCGCTCTGAAGAAGTGGTAATGTTATGTTGACAGTATGTTTGCATAATACAGGAAGTCGGGGTCAAAATCAGCAGCCGGGATTCTTTTTTGGAGGAAACAGGAAAACAGATTTCTGGGCTCAGTTTGAAGCGACAAAAACACAGAAGGCATCATTCTCCTTCAGCATTTTGTTTGCCTACATCCAATGAGAGCACAAACCATCTCTTAAATGAATGAGCAGTGGTTTCATGTGCTGTTTGACAGAATTACTGATAAACGTAAAACGCTAATTCAATCAAAAACATTCTGCTGTGCACAAATATTACACAGGAAGAGGTTGGAGAAGCCTAGAAACCACAGGTGTTGCCCCTACAGTAAAACAGGAGGGTGGATCGATGATGATTTGGGGTTATTGGGGTATAGGAGCAAATGCAACTGCGTGAAGGGCGAATGAACCAGGTCACGTACAGCCCTACTCTTGAAAAGTCTTCTTCCATCAGCTGGAAAAGTCTTTCCTGCCTCAAATAACTGGATTTTCCAACAAGACAATGCCCCTTGTCACATGGCAAGGTCATTTAAAGCCTGGATGGAAAACCAGAACATTTAAATCATGCTTTGGCTCTAGCTCAATCACCAGATATTAGTCCTTTTGAAAACCTGTGAAACATCATTTGGTCTTTTCCTGTGACAGCAGAACATTGTCAGAAGCTGGTGGAAAGCATGCCGAGACGCATGGCTGTAGTCTTCAAAAACAAATCAAGTATTAACTCCTGAGTTTTTAATGTGACCGAAACAGACAGAAAAAAACATAGAGTGCCTGGAAGTGCTGTTTGTGTTAGTTCAATGCCATAGCTATTAATGTAAGAACTTCATACAGTGATTTTGGTTATAATCAAGAAAACTTTTGTTGTTATTATGAACACAAAATTGAAGAAAACAAGGTTGGTCTATTTTTTTTTTTTCCATGTCTGTATATGTTTATCTGCCTTTCTTTCCGTCCATCATTCATCTGTACAGTCATCCACCCATCCATCCTTCCATTTATTTATCCATTCATCCACCCATCTAACTTGTTCTTCTTATCAGGTCCTTGGTGGCAACAGGCCAAAAAAGTTTTCCCAAAGGTCAGTCTATCAACCAATTTCCTAGCTCCTCCGGGGAGATCTTGAGGCATCCCTGGACAGATGGACGATATAGTCCCTCCAGTGTGCTCTGGGTCTACCCTGCGGTCTTCCTCCCATTGGACGTGCCTGGTAACCTCCAAAGAGGCCCCCTGGAGGCATCCCCAGAAAGTGAACCACCTCAACTAGCTGCTTTAGTAAGCAGCTCTGCTTCGAGTACTGGATGAAACCCCGGTCAGGAAGGGACAGATTACTCGGTTAGTGGGTCGTACACTACTTTTCCACGAAGCATGTGATACAATAAGTCCACTTATAAGGATTTGATAACTCTCTCAGGATTCAGACAGCTCTACACACACTCTTTTGGAGTGCACTATAAAGTGAGAAGTGTGTGATTTTAGACACAGCCACTGTCTTTATTTCAACACCAGGACAAATGCTGTAATGTCGTAATATTGATCTTTTCTCCTTAAAGTGACCCACATATGAAGATTAAGACTTTGCTTTGTATGCTTGAGATTATATGTAATTACCACATGAAACATGTTCTTTACATGCACTCATCCTACTCCTGCAGAGAATAAATTAGGGCGGAAATAATCATAACAGGAAATACAAGGCTTTGTATATGTCACAACAAACTGTGTGATAACTGGATGATATGTGTCGTATTGGATGATAGCTAGAGACAAAAACAAACAGTGATTTGTGTGAATATACGAATGCACACACATGTAATTGGCATGCGCTAAACATGCCCCATCTCTGGGTACACAGCAGCACTATCAGCTGTTTAATTATCAGATGAACAGCTAGCACAGCCGATAGGAGAGCTGATAATGGAGGACGTGTCTGAGCTGGTCCAGTAACAGTCAGGCGTGAATGCGAGACTGACAGCTAAAGTACATCACACTAGACACAAACGAGCACACACACATACACACACACACACACACACACACACACACACACACACGCACGCACACACGCACGCACGCACGCACACACACACGCACACACACACACACACACACACACACACACACACACACACACACACACACACACACACACACACACACACACACACACACACACGCCAACTAGAGCCAGCCGTATCACAAAAGGTTTGACTCTGAACTTCATTAACTCTGATTTTCCCAAGAAACCAGCTTATCGTTGAAGTTACTTCTTTCTTCTTCTTCTAGGAATTTCTATATCCAAGTCTTTTATTAAAAACAAGGTTCGGCTGATAGTGAGGATGTATATAGCCTCCAGAATATATAAAGTAAAACTTGGTGTCATACATCTATTCTTCTACTTTTTTAAGACAGTAATGGGCCATGATTTGTGACTCAAACACTCACTCAGTTCATGAAAGAGTTATGCTGTGCTACAACACAGCAGGAGTGGCACCAGCACATTTAAAAGGTGTTTGCTGAATGGATTAAAAAGCAAGAGAAGAAGAAAATAGAAGAAACAGTTTCTAGGAAAACTGGTGCACAGCAGTTAGTACTGACTGCCAAAACGTAGTATGTAGTATGGAAAAAAGAGCAAAATCTGCAGTACCCCCAAAATACCCAGATGTTCTATGAAGAGGGAAAAATTACCTCCCATACCATTTACCACACAATGCACAGGACCTTACTGAGTGTACACACCAGGAGCCAACACGATTATGTGTTGCTTCTCCTGTCAGAGCTGCTTTCATGGGCTGAAACCTACAAAAATAGATCTAAAGTCTTAAAAAGTAAAACCATAGTGCTTATTTTTAATTAATTGCATATATTTATCTGGTATTATTTTTCCTATTAAAGTATATATTTCAGAAAGCCAAACCCAGTGTCAGCATTCAGTATCACCAACATGCCAGGAGTACTCCAGATGCATCTCTGGTCCTGATCTGCCTCATGCAGGCTGCGTGTTCAGGCTGACCAGTTTCAGGACCGGGAGACCATGGAGTTCCCTTAATTCCCATCCCAATGATGATCCCTTCCTCATTCATGTTGGGCTATAAATCCTCAAACCTGTTTACTGTATAAGACATGGACATAGTCTCCCTGATGTCACCCATCTGTTTCTGAAACGGAAAAATGAAGCAAATCGGCTATCACGGCCATATTGGTAGTGGCAAGGGCTTCGCATACAGCTATAGGGCGCCTGTCGGTCACGTGACCCTGAGCTGATTGGGCGAGCTTGCGATCCTAATATCCTCTGAACCGCAGAGTAAGAAAAAAATTCACCCCTTGTACATTGTGTGCGGATAGTAAAATTAGCAACTCAGACAGGTGACGTTTTTTGAACCAGGCTGTAAATAGGTTTTTTTTTTTGGCTTGGTGTGTATGTGACTTCCAGAGCCAGCCTCAAGCGGACACTCAAGAAACAACAGATTTTAGCACTTCAACATTGTCTCATATTCTCAGACCGGCGGTTGCCGCTTGGGATAAATAGGATGTGTTTTTTGTAAAATTTGGAGGCTTGTGTTTCTGATGTGTCTGGCTCTAACTTCTCGGACCACAATGGAACGGTGAATGGAAAGGTGAGTTGACACACTGACTTGTATAAAAATCTATCTGATCCGGTGCTGTAACAGAGCGTAGCCGGACTAGAGACGCACCTGGTGTATTCTGGCCATTGGTCAGTGTGTGTTTGAATGCAGTATTATAAAACAGTAATAATAAGCAATACCAATAATCTAGTGAAGCCCAGTGGAACAGTATGTTCCCTTCTTTTTAGAGTCAGTTCTACTTAAGCATCCTGTAGTTAAACTGAAGCTACATTTCTCCTCAAAATTAGCTGGAGGTCATTAAAACAACAAGCTAAACATCGGCTCGATAAAATCCTCGCATGACAAATTACCTGGAACATCCTCATATCAAACTTTAAATCAAATTACATTCTGTCAAATTAAAACCTGAAGTCTTCGAGCCAATTACCTAGATGAAATTAATCCAGCGGAATCAAGTGGCAACAAATCATTTCATGGTTATTTTTTAAACAGCTGGACTTTTATTTGCACACCAGAGATTGAAAAGAGTCGTTACATGTAACTTTATTAGTCGCTGATTCCTCAAACGAACACTTAATTTAATGTGGCTTTCAACAGCACCTCAGCTGAGTCAGTATTGATTGAATCTTGTCACTCGTTGACATCCAACCACCCATCAGTGTAATGTATCTACATCAGTGAGGGTGGTGCTTTCTGCTGCTCTTAGCATGCTCTGTCTCTTTAAATCTTCAGCATGTGTGACTCCAGTTTCATTACAAACCCTTGAAGTGAGGTTTTATCGACTATCTGTGCTGTAAAAAAGCCTAACAGAGGCACTGCTTAGTTCAGGTAAATAATCTGACCTTAAAAGGAGACTCTAATTACACGTGACAGCGTTTTCAGAAATCAAATTAACCATGAATGCACCATATTATTTGATAACAATCAATTCTGGCCTTCACATCAGATTGTGATGAACAGTTGGAGCATCAGCTCCAATGATTGGCTGCGCCAATCAAACACTAAACCTGTTTGGCATTTATAAAGATGAAAATTATTATAAGGATAAAATCAGATCAGTTCTGGTTGATGATACAGGGTTATAAAAATAAAAGAGGAATGTGAAAAATTAACTTTTAGACACAATAAGAGGTTAATACATATCTATCCCACCTGTAGAACACTAAAATACACTTTTTCAAGTCTCTGCAGATTTAGTCAGTGGTTGTTACTGTCTGCACAGAGCATTTCATGAGGTGTGTTAAGCTGAAACACCTCCTGATCAAAGGTAAAGTGAGAAGCTACGACACAGCTTGTGTCTGCTCCAGCTGAGAACACATTAAATTCTGTTGTCGGACGAGACAGGACCAGTCCACCGACGACAAACTCTCAAATCCTGACGGGTAAAGCAGGTGTTTATTTAGGTTATTTTTGGAAGAGCTCAGGTAGAATAAAAAAATGTGACGTCAGCACAGCTTCTACTGTAAGAAGATTAATTTCTGATATTTTATCCCCCAAAGATGGCACAATCTAAAAGGTACAGCTCACTTGTGTTGATGCAGAATGACCCAGAGCAGGTAGACAGTCATACACAGGCAGACGCTGTATGGAGGAGTCACTGGGAGAAACTTGAGCTCGGTTCCTTAGTTTGAATCATCACACAATGTGAGGCCTACAAAGCAATGCACAGATCAATATAAGCTTTCAGATTCCACAGTCTCTAAGGGAACCTTTCCAAGAGTCTCCGTGTAATCCAGGAGGTCAGTGGTGGTTCCTGTTTCGACCTCTCTGAGTCATTAACTTCAATCACCACCCCTGTATGTCTCCTGCCACTCTCTGATGACAGCGTGCAGTACAAAGACTGCATAAAAAGACAGACAACTTGACAGCTCCTCAAAAGTGAAGTCAAAGCATAAAAGCTCCTCCATGTTAATAAACTGGGGCTTGGGTGGAACAAGGAAAATGAAATATTGTCAAATTTGGTTTAGCATCCTCTTAATACTTTTTTTGTTGATAAAATTGTTAGCCATGTTTTGCTAGACCAACATACAAGTAAAAAATTAAAAGGTATTTCAGAATTATTTAAATGGACGATGTCAGTTGAAAAGCAAGCAACCACAGGGTACCACAGATTTTCATCAACAGAAGATTCCTGAAGTAGTGATGTGTGACACCCTTACAAAAGAGCTCTAGATCTCAATGGGTTTTATCTGGTTAAAGAAAGGTTAAATAACAAAATTAATAATAATTTAAAAAAATGTAAAACGCAAACAATGCAACTCTAAGAGCCAATGCTTTGTGAATCAAAAGAGTGGACTCCCACCAAATGAGAGCCAGCTCCCAACTTTTTTCCTTTCATTGCTCAGCTTTCACTCAGTCATTCAGCTCTGCTCACAGTTTACTGATGGGACCTGAATGTAAATTTCCTAGAACATGTAGCTTGTTGTCATGCTAATGTGTTTTGCACTTAATATTTTTCCAAAAAGTCTTTTTTTTGCTTATTTGATTCCATTTCATCACCTAGTTGTGTGTCTTTTTTACTCCACATGGTACAGATTTTGTTACCAGTGCAAGATGCCAGCAAAGGGTGGTTTTAGCTTCATTTTTATCTCCATGAGAGATGTGGGCATGTCGTCCATATTTTTGGAGCAGCCCTGTACATTTTTTACTGAGGCTGTTGTTTTCATCATTTCCAAGCAACAGCATACAGGTAGCTTCATCATCTACTTTTCAAAATGAGTCTCCTCTCAATAATAGCTTCACTTTCTTCATTTTCCCTCTCATGTTCCCTTTTAATCAAACATACAGGCAGGAAAAAGGGCCAGCATCAGCCTCCTGTTTGAAATACAGGACAAAATTAGAAAGGAATGGTAGTATCCGATGGGGTCACACCGTCTGGGCTGAGCCGAAGATGTAGCCGCTTTGCTGCCCCCAATTAGACTAAAAAACTACAAGCGGAGAGTCTGAGAGTCTGATATATTCAAGCAGGCCACATGCTGCCCTCAATGCTGCTTCGTCTTCTATCTGTCAGTGAAAGAAAGAGAACAGGAGAGGGAGAGCGGGGAATAGGGAGATGCAAACATTGAAAATGGGAGGAAGAAAAAGAGACTGTAGATAAATTGGTCAGCCCTCCCCCCATCTCCCTTTCCATCCCTGTCTCCCTTCCTCCCTCCCTCTTTCTCCCTCTCTTCCTCCCTCTCTCGGGACTGCTGTGTGCGAGACTCAGATAGATTCTGATGTTCTCATTTATGTCTTAATGGTTGGGTTAGTATGCAGCTTGTGCTCTGCAATGCTGCGCTTAGACAGAAAGCAAGATCACAGAGACACACAAGAATACATGGATGCTCACACACACACACACACACACACACACACACACACACACTAGTTCACTGCAAAATAAAACGATTAACATAGAGATGTTATGCGGGCTGCGGCTCGTACTGTACACAGATGACACTGTATTTTATTCAGCATGTTTGGTTTATGCATGTAAACAGCACTGAGTACTATGCATTGGTTGTTTTTGGCAATATATCCCATTCAAAGAAAAGAGGGAAAGGATGAAAGCCTGAGAGTGTGTTCGTATGCAAAGGTAAGATGAGGTAAGACAGGGAGTCATGCCAAAGAAAGACGCTTCTCGTAACAACAAATCATCATCATGGGGGGTTAATTCTTCTGATTCCAGGGTGAGTATCCCCTTGGTAAATAACCCAATCATTAAATATCTCATTGCAGACAATTATCAGCTTGTTTACTTATTAATCTGATTGCTACAGCCAGAATGAGCCACAGCTCTGTATCATAGAGAGAGAATCAGAGTTTGTGAGAGCAAAAGGGAGAGATGAGCTGAGCTGAGCAGAGCAGCCCCCACACTGCTGGTAGGCCCACTGCAGGCAAAAGCATCAAGTTTACACTGAATTATAATGATGGCTCAGAAACTACCATCATGATCAAGTAATGCAACCCAAGGCAGCCTCTGTGTGTATCCATGACCACGAACACATGTCAGGCTTGGGGGGGGGCTGCTCCCCTCAAAGGGTAAGAATGACAGCTCCGACAGCTTTGAATAAAAGCTTTACATTGTCCCCCTTAACAATGATCATTAGAAGCTATATCTTTGCATTGTAGACCTGTGGAGTTATAGATTTATTAAGATGCTATCACTATTATACTTGGCAGTAAAGACGTAATCCATAGAATAAATTAATCCGAATTAAGGGAACACTCAAGGTCACAAAAGCAATCTGTGAAAATGCTGAATGTTCAGACTAAACTTGTGCAGATTTTCAAACAGCTATGTATTTGTTTGTTAAAGGAATCCCTGAATGGGTCTGTAGGCTGATCAAAACAGTCTGTACCATAGACTGTATAAAACATGGACGTAGCCTCGCGGACGTCACCCGTCTGTTTCTGAAACGGAAAATGAAGCACATCGGCTATAGCGGCCATATTGGTAGTGGCAAGGGCTTTGCGTACCATAGGGCGCCTGACGGTCATGTGACCCTCAGCTGTGCCTCTTATTGGGGGAGCTCACGATCTTAATATCCTCTGAACGGCGAGTCAGAAAAAATTCACCCCCCGTACAGTGGGTGCAGGTAGTAAAATTAGCGACTTGGACAGGGGATGTTTTTCCGTATTGTCTCATATTCTTTGACCGGAGGTTGCCGCTTAGTCTGTACCCAAAATAGTCCCAGATCTTAATCAGAATCACATGAGGATATCTCTACTGGCTCATGACATGTAAGAGGCCTCAAACACCAAAATCTGCCCACAGCTCTGTCCTTGGCAGGTCTCCCAAGGACTGGCCAATCAGAGGTAAGGGGGTTAATGGGGCTGGGAGCCTTAAAGAGACAGCAGCTAAAAAGAGGCATTTCAGCCACAGGCAGAAAAAATAGGTTTTTGAGAATACCAATGAGAGAAAAACAGAGTTTTTTTTAAAGCTTTAAACCATGTTAAGTTACTGGGAAAAGCCCAAAGAAACGCACAATACCCTCTCTCTAATTAAAAGCTGTCATAACCTTGCTTGGTTACCTGCTTTTTCATCACTACTACAGCCAGAAGTCTGCATTTTATGAAGGCTGCAGTGTAGCATTCCTGCAAAAGCTGATCTGACACTTGCTTTGAGACCGAATGTGCACATAAAATCAATGTAAGATCACTCTTTTTGCAAATGAATCATTGATGTTATGGGTGTTAAATTTTGCCCTTTCAAATCAAAAGCCCCTTAAAAATCAGAACAGGGAACCAAGCATCCTTAGCTAGAAATGATTTGAATTGAAAACAAAATCACATCACATGACTAACCAATCTTATAATACATTGCCAGCAACCATTATGATTTTACTCCAGTTCAAAATCAGCCGTTGAACCCACTTCTCAATGCATTTATCTTAGTTTAGATTACACTGAACTCCCCATAACTGGCTTTTCAGTGGTGGATAAGTGCTGGTCATACTTGCTTGAAAAGGTAGAGTGCTGGCTCAAAAGCGGTGGCAACAGATACTAAAGCTAGCAGAGACTTCCTGTGAGGCATATGTGGGACCTTCCTTATTTTAGGGTAAAACAAATCTGAAAAATAAACCTTGCAATATCAAGTAAATACTCCAAGAGACGTGGGATGAGATGCGACTTTCCAAAACAGCAACTTTGTAGATTAGTCAGAATAAAACAAGATGTTAGAGGTTGATTAAATGTTCCCACACATTCAGAGGAAGCTGAAAAAACACAAGAAGTTAAAGTTTTGCTTATCAGATTGATTCAAACTGTGTATGCTGTAAAATTCAACATGTTCCTCATGTGAACATGGAGTTTACATTCATACCAAGCTATGAGAGGTCAATGGATCTCTGATGTGTATCCCTGTGTAGGAACATGGCTGCACCCTGTTACCTGCTGCCTTAGTACAACTGAAGAGCCTGCACCCAGAGCACCTCGCCTGTCATCTCGTATCATCAATCCATCACATCTAACAGAGCCCCCTTATACACTGGCTAGGACGAGTAAAAAACTAATGGGGATAATGGGCCGGTGTGGCAGGGAAAGGTACAAAAGGTGTTTTCTTTGCTCACATCCAATATTTATCCGAACAGGGACCCTGCTGTAATTCCATTGGGCTGTGATGACAAAATGGACCATCTAATAGCATCATTGGCTGAAGGAGAGCTAGCCTCAGGGCCCTGGCTCACCACTGCTCAGGGGGAGTTGATATATGAGAGGATGAGAGACGAGCAGGAGGGAGCAGAGGAGCTTAGGGGCGGCAGCAGTGGCGGCGGCAGTTTCCTTTAATAGTAACACTGCAATACCTGCAATACCTGTGATCATTATGGTGTGAGTGTAGTACAGGTGCACATGCAGAGCAGAATTTTACATAAATGGAGGTGAGGGCAGCATGTGTGTAGCTGCGTGCATGTGTGTGTGTCAGTGTGTGTCTGCATGTCCCTGGGTCAGGCTCTTCATAATCCAGAGATTTTCCACTCTGCTGCCTCCATTGTGAGGAGGAGAGAACACAGGAACTCTTGGTGCACTCTGCTCCACTTGCTAACACATGCGCCATGTAATAAAGGCTAATACTTCACTTCAGCCCCATCAAGTATATGTGTCCTCTTCAGCGCTAATCACTGTCAGCCACTCAAAGGGGGCCTGCTTAATGAGGAACATTCTCACAAACTGTCTGCAGCGACCAAAGTACAACTCTGTTCTGTGCACAGCAATAATAGATAACCCATATCTGGCTTCAATAATTGATTGCCTATATCTGCTCAGTCCGAGGGCTGCTCTGCAGAATGTCACAGCTCAGGGCTCCTACATTTATCTTCCAAGAACAGGAATTACATTTAAGCTGTGGTATGATTACATGACGGGTCACCTGACCATTTTTTGTTTCAGAGTTTGAAGGATAATGTTCAAATGAAGCAGAAACTGTCTGTGGGTTTGTGTGCATGTTGAGTCAACCTCTCGATACCCTGTATACTAATGTTAGTGTTTGAAAATATCTGTTAACATGTGCACAAGGCCTGAGAAAGTATTTAGACTGATGGTGTGACTATCACAAGAATGTGCTTCAGACCAAAAATGTAAAAATGAAATGTTTCAAAACAAGCAACACTTGATAATGCAATCAAAAAATGAAAGCACCATCTCTTGAAAATAAAAACACTACTGCAAGTGAAATAAAACACAAGTCAAACTTAGCCCCTTGATGCCTGTTGTCATAAATTCGCGACATACCCTGCCAGGTGTTGATGTAGCTGAGATGACCTTTGTTTCCCACTAATGCCTTTTGTTTCATGTCCTACACATACCAAGGATCGTAACAAATGCACCATGTCCCAATATATTGGTCAGAGGGTTGACTTATTATATCTTTACACATCATATAACTTAATTATAACTGTTGTATGTGCTATATTCAAATCAACAATCTCCCCTCAATTTAGCATCTGTAGGACTGTAAAAAAACACAAAAAACAAAATTTTTAATACAACTGTGAAATAATTCAGGCAGTAAGTGGTTAAATTAATCTATAAAAAAAACTTAAACAAGTCTTATAACTGCAACAAACAGAAAAAGTATCAATCTAACATTATTTTAACCAATCCCATGAAAAGACCTCGACCCACAAAGCATCAGACTGCCTCTCTCTTTGTGTCCTCTCACTGTTCTCCTGAAGTCATACATTTTTAAAACAGCGCCTGAATTCTGTATATTCTTTCATCTTCATGAAAGGGACTCTAGTTTTTCAGAAGAAGTTCTTCAAACAGGAGCAAAATGTGGACCCTGTAGGGACTGTTTCCAGCTGCTGTTTTGATTTGCAGCAGGGATTTACGGCAGCATGCTGCTGAGCTGTTGACCCATAATTCCGGTCATAAAGGGGGTGTCAGTAAGTTTAACAGGGTGGGACACTGATGTGTTTGAAAAAGGTTTTCGGACAATAGTTGAGGTCAATGGCTCAAAGTATTATGTTGTATATACTGTATGAGGCTGTGTCTACTTCCAGGACACTGGATTACACTGAGGAAGCGGGTAAACAATGTCAGATTGGTTTCACAGAAGGAGGCTAAGCCGCTAGAGCTTTGGTCCGCCAGGTTAATATGATGGTTGCTCATCTTGGCAGTATGCTTTTTGACAACTTAGATACAACATATTAAATATAGTAAGAAAATAATAGTTTGTTTATGTTAATAGTAATTCTGATGCCAACAAGTGATGATGACTATGTTTGGCGGCTTCTCTTGTGTCAACATTTGCTGCCTTAAATTTGTTGCTGCTAACATCATTCAAATAAAATCAGGCTGAAAAGGCAAGAGCATGCTAGATTCTGCAGAATAATGACTTGTCAAAGTATGCAGGCATGGCTTGTTGAGCCAACACAGTGTGTATGTTATGAAAGTGAAAATTTGGAGCACATTTCTGCAGAGTCACAGATGTGTCTGTTCTACTCCATTATGTGAATGAGTCTCTAAGAGTAACCCCTGGGTATTTATTAAAACAGGGCAGACTTTTATATAGTGTGTGCATATGGTGTGTTCTCTGTTGGACGGTCTGCAGAGGCCGGGATCAGAGAGTTACTGTCACAAACATGAATGAAGCATCGGGAACAGATGTAGGAGCTGTGATTAAAAGGATGCATGTTTAGCTTTTGTGGTGCAAAGACCTTTACCAGGTCACTCCCCTGCACCAAGGCCCACCACCCATCATGTTTTACATTCTTAGTCCTCTTAACAACCCTGTAAACACACTCTTGTGCCCTCTGTTCCTGCTCTCCTCCAGGAGCTCACGTTTCCCAACATTTGCATTGAAATTGAAACCAGAGTCAATAATTCCATAATTCCCCGAGCATCCGCGGTCCCAGATGACCCCACTCCACAGTGTCCTCCCACACACATCTACAAGAACAGAACAATCTTTTCATGGATACCACTGTGTGCTCGACACCTCCTCTTCCTCCCCCACATACTAGGGTGCACATACACGTGTGCACGTGCACATACATGAAGCCAGGACACACAGAGCTAAGTGAGTGTTAGATTGGGATGTGAGGATTTGTTTTGTCATTGTAAGGGGAACGCAATGACTCGTGTGGTGCCGTGAGCTCTTTGTTTTATTAGTGATGAGTCTATAATGTGGGCAGCAGCTGTGCTCTGAGGACAGCCTTTGTCTGCTGCTCTCCATCACTCAGGGATATGATGCCTTTAGAGACACACAATTAACTGACACGAAATGTAGGGAGTCCTTTTCTATCATGGTGACATCGTTTTGAATGGATTCAATCCCAGCACTGGGTTGACATCACCAGGCTATTTATTATCTTTGACAGTCTGCTGGAGCACAAATATCTGTTTCCCCTTTGCTTCCTCTCTGTCAGAGTTACACATACACCAAATGCGCTAACTTCAACCTCTGATAGCAATACGTTTGCACTATCTGTAATATGTTGATGGGAAACGAGGCACATACTAGTTTGTCAAATCTCATGGTGAGTTTGAAGTACAGATAATTACCAGGCACTTTGTTGATGCACATTACAGCCTACAGGTGGATGCCTTGGTGGGGATGGAGCTATTGAAATGCTAATTAGATGGTAGCAGAATTAGTTAGCTATGGCACAGCTATAGGGGGAGATGTGACAGCAGGAATACAGACGGTGCAGAAAAATGGCAGGTTAAGTGCACTGCCACAGGTAAAAGCTTGTCTGAGTAGATCTTAGAGGAAGAAATGTGAGTAGGAGCCAAATCAAGCTGTGCTACATGATTTACAACTTTTGCATAGTTTTGGTCGTATGTAGCACTTCCTAACCTAAAATAACAAAATCCACATAAAGAAAATGTTTTCAGATGATTTAATAGGGAAACATGTTTCATTTCTGTCACATATCTCTGATATTTACACCTCAAATACACCAGATACATCTGCAGTCCCTCTCCACTCTGTTGCCTTTTGACTGCATTATGTCTGTTTGTCATCGTAGTCAAGCTAAATACTAACCTATTTTGACACGGTTTGTTTTATTTTGAAAGTCACTGGGTGTTTTCAGGTAGTTTCTGGTCACGGCTCTATACCTCACTGCTATGTCCCTCAAAAAACAGGGTGGCATAACCACACATCTGGTGTATTTCATCCATTAAAGTTATAACATACACCTTTGATTCCAGATTCCTCCAACACAAAGTTCATAGATCTGAACAATGTTATCACTGGATTTTCAGAAAACTGCATAAAGTGAAGGATACAAAGAAAAGTGATTTTATCACCGTCACTGAGCTGCAACACTGAGTCTGCAGGTTCTTATCTGAAAGAATTAAGTGTCTCACGCAGTTTATGACCTGAAGGAGAGGATGCTTTTCAGATTCTTTTATGATAATGTGAGTAAATTATTTCAACGTAATCTTCAGTGAAAGCAAGAATGCAAGGCTACAGGCCTGATAATATTTAATCAGACTTAACATTGTGGAAAATTCAGTTTCGCTCTTCAAAAAAAAAAGGTAAAATCTTCCATCTTCCATCCAGCTGCTTACATTTGTGAGATAACAAGCCTGCAAATTAAGACACAGTCGTTGGCGGTGTGTCACAGTTAATCACACACAGTTATTTGGCATTATATTTTTGATCCCTGTTTTACCTCACCTGCTTAAGCATGCACACATTTCAGGCATTCAAGCATTTCTGTAGTTTCCACCAAAATTCATGTGAACTCTTCTTTTTCTATGAGTAATGCAAGCAGCTGGAGCAACACTGCCCCCTTCACTTCCTGTGATGAACTGCAAGAACAGATGAGTTTTAAGCCGGTGGTATTTAATTTTACCAATAACCAAAACAACTAGAAAAGCACTCAGAGAACGCAGACTTCCGCCAAGAATATTGTGATTGTCACACAACACTTTATTCCTACTATAATGTTATACTCCCTTTCAGCAGACTGTCTGCTAAAATATGGTGTTAGTTGTAGGTTTCTATGATAATTTGTTTCCACCTGACAGTGTTGAAAATGATGATGACCCAGTACATATTTCATAGTCCAGATCTTAATATCCAGAATATTAGCAGGATCTGGATTGTACTTTTACATCTGTCAGAAATTATGGTGGCTTTGTCTTGTATTGTTTTTCAAAGCAATCCGACCATTTATCGTTGTGTTATATACACATATGGTGAAAATGGCCCTATCTCACAATGATATAGAATCCTTAAAAAAATCCTGGATCCAGACAGTGATCCAGATCACCTCCAAAATTTGAACACTTCTTCCTTATCCCATTTTGAACACTTCCTGAAAATTTCATCACAATCCGTTTGTGATGAAATTTTCAGGTGTTTTGAGTTTTGTTGTTCACTGACAGACAGACAGACAAACTCTCCTCAAAACATAACCTCCTTTGCGGAGGTAATATTACAACACATTGATGATTTTTTTTATGGTTGATGTGAACAGTTATGCCAACTAATCACTGCTGCCCAAGAGATGTTTAGCCACGTGTCTGTAACAAGGTGACAAGTGGATGTTTATGATGGTTTTCAAAAGAGAACAACACATTTTCAACTTGCAAAAATGTGTGTCACACACTAAGTAGTGTAGTAGCTGCAGCTAGCATTGGCTCCAACAAATGTTGAGTGCTGCAGTGTATGTTTGGGAGCTGACTTCATAAATGACAAACTTACTGAATAAACAGCACCAAGGATTCCATCTGCTTTTTTAGAACCCAAATCAAACTTTGTGGATGTTTCCCTTTCTGTCCTATGGTGTGATCTCTACACTCATTTAAAGTCTTATCAACAACATGAGTGAGGGAGAGGAGGAAATGAGTGCAAACATACAATAAGAATATATAAATCAGAATGATATAAGTGTAACCTAGAAGAACATATATATTGTTAACGCCTGTGTACCAGATATTGGATCAGATTAAGAGCGTTCACCAATGGTGTGATACTTTGGCTGCTCATTGAGCCACCAAAACATTTCAGTCGCTGGAAGATGTGCACCTGCTGCCTCAGGTGAATCTTGGCCTTAAACATTGCACTGCTAACAAGAAGTTCCTTAAACATACAGCATGTGTGCTGCCAGTGCCTTCTCACCTGGTCTTTGTCAGCATTAGCTCCATGGCAATATGGCAGTTTGTGCCATCTCTACTCGACAGACTTCTCAGCACCAGCACTGTGTCCATCTGCAGCTCTGACCTGCAGACCTGCAGGCCTGCAGAACAGCACGTTGCAGCACAAACAGCAGCAGGCCTCAGTGCTCTGCTCATTTAGCTCCACCATGACAGAGCAGCTCATCCTGTGATCTCCGCAGAACTTCACTATGTTATGGTTAAAGAAACATGATAGAAAACAGTGTAATCCTTAAAGGTGTTAACAGCTTAAGATCAGTGCAAGCAGATGCCAAAGCTCGATTCCTCTGTTAAAAACGTAGTAATTACAAATATTAACAACAGGGTAAACACGTCCCTTGGAGATTCAATCTACTTTACCCAATCATTCTGTTTGATCCCATTCTGACTTTGCTCCGCCAGCTTAAAGCCATGTTTTAATTTCTCCATCACCTAAATAAGTTTTGCTGGCCGTTCACTGAGCAGTGATCAGCATGCCGATGCAGTATCCACAATCCACCATAAGTGGCTCCTGCCTCGAAGCTCTGAAGGAAAAGGTGCCTTAATATGCTAAGTCAAGATGAGCGCCTCACTGCTCTCCTGGCCTGTATCAATTATTAATAGAAGAACTAAGAGGTGCACTCTCTGGGGTTCTGATCAATGCTGAATCGCTTAATGTAGTTTGGTGGGCCAGTGTGTGTGTGTGTGTGTGTGTGTGTGTGTGTGTGTGTGTGTGTGTGTGTGTGTGTGTGTGTGTGTGTGTGTGTGTGTGTGTGTGTGTGTGTGTGAATGTGTGTGTGTGTGTGTGTGTGTGTGTGCTTGTTTAATTCCTGTTAATGTGATCGAGATTTGTTCTTAAGAGATGGTAACTTCACCTTTGATTAAGTCCCGCAAAAAGTAGATGTTTCATAAAGGAGACATTTCTTCATTTAATTTAGATTTCAGTAAAAGAAACTGGGTTCTAAAATTATCACTAAAGCACCTGAAGGTCAGGTCCCAGATTATTTAATAAGAAAGCAGAGGTTCTTTCTTCTTTTGTTGATCTCCGACAATTGTTTTCGGCTTGCTACAGAAGAAATCTGGTGAAACATCAGTTTATCTGATCTCCTTTCAACTTACACACCTACCTGCACTCATTGTGAAAAACAGAATTGTTGTTTGATTTATTTACAAATACGTTGAATTCCTACAGCATCAAATATCCTTTTAAGACCTCCCTGATTAGTTTTTTTTTATGGTTTGGGGAAGTACCACTGAAATTGCAGCAATCTTCTACTTTCAAAGTCAAGCATACTCTTGCTGCTGTTTTCAGGGTGCCCTACCTTTGTTTTAATCCAGCGAAAAATTGACCATATTCCAAAAATCTCTCCAAAAAGGACACCCAATTGGAGATACTGGAATAATATCCAAAGATACTCAAAGACTCTCGCTTTTTAACCACTTCTCCTGCTGAACTACAAAATTTGTAATTCCTCCTCATTTTCTCCTGATTTTTTATGTTGCTTATGTTGGAATGGATTGGATGGGATCTTCATGTTAGATAATGTGAAAATGTTATTGTTAAGACAAATTACTGTGTGTTTGAGAATTATAAGGTTCAGTGAATGCATCACCCACAATGGGCTGCTCAGCAGCTAACATCTGTGTGTTGTGTGTGTTTTCTGAGAGACTGTTTCTGTAGGATGCACTCGTCTTCAAAGCCACTTAAATGCTCGCTCACAAGTGCTGTGTAGGATATATGTGGTCAGAACCTTTATTTGCGACACACAGGTGCCAGCTTTGCAGACAGTGCACAATGCTTCCTACTAGTCACAACCACGTCAAGAAGAGGGAATTTTATCCTTTATTTTTTTTTAGTTAAGGGGAATTTTATGAAATACCCACTGGATACAATCTTGTAGTTTCAGGATACTGACATCAGCTCTTAACCTGCAGCAAGATGTATAAAGAGAGGAAGAATACAAAGGAGAGATGTCCTGAAGTGGTTTACAGTCAAAACAGCTCAAAGTAAAAGTCCAAATGTCTCCTTTGTGGTCGTTGAGATACCAACAGAGAAGAGGTATGATGTGGTCAAGGGGATAAGCTTGAAGTTAATAAACCCCTGGGTGTTTTTAGCTGACAAAGAGAGCAGCTGCTTTAAGGACTCCTCTCTGCCAAAAAAGCAGGTAAAATCTGCCCATTCATTCAGCCAGTCGGAGCGAGCTGCTGCTGCTGCTGGAGCTGTTTAAGAAATGTTAGCTACAGTAGCAGGTTATCACTCCCTTGGCACACATAAACAAACCAACATCACAGGCCAACACGATACCAGAGCGCTACACCGCTTCCAGCTCCTGAAGGTGTGCAAATGTGTGTATTTGTGTTTAAAGTAGGTCTGTTTACATCACAAAGTGTGTGTGCTCATGAGTACTACTTTATGCTCCACTTCCTTCACACTCATATGTTCGACTTATCTACTTTTATATCTCAGGTTTGTTTCACTTAACATGCTACTTTCCAGGGGCACAAAGCTGGATATAGACTATGAGACAAACAAAACGCTTGGAGTTGCAGCGGCTAAAAGACAAACAGTAGAGATCTTTGCTCCTGAGCTTTTGGTGTTTTTTGTTGATTTTGGTCTCAGTTTGTAATTGCTCTTTTATTGACAAAAGTGCAAAAGATACAAGTATGACTGCAGAATCATTTTAAAGAAGTTTTTGAAATGTGTAGATCTAATTGTAATGTAGCAGATGTTCACTTTTAAGCAATACTGCCTTGTAGCTCTCATTTTTCCAAGAGTGAAGTCAGACACCATTTAACAGATGACAGTGAGAGTGACCAATGCTAAAAGAAATATTCTTTTTCTCTGAACACCTTTAACTCAAACAGGAGCTCAGGCTGTGTGGGCTAATGTCTGTGAGTGCAGCAGGAGGACTGAGGGTAATTCAAGGTTTCTATGTCCATTTATAGAGCACTTTATAAGAAGTACACTTACTACAATAGACCCATGGGTAAGGTTAGTTGTTCCCTGTCACAGCACGTCAGAAAAATCGCAACCTGCTCCATTCATCTGTCACAAAGCAAGAAAATAAAAAACCCAGTCCTGTAAAGCTGGCGCAGACTGTTCTGATACATATAAATAGAGCTGCTGTGTTAAAACTAAATCACAACCAGCAAATGAGATTTCTCTGCTTTGGATTACAAGTGTAGAGATACTAAAAAGCTTGCTCTTATTAAAAAACATAAGCCAACGTCTCTGTGGGGTGTTCTAGTTCAAAATCTTTAAATTTTATTTGACAGGTAAAATTATTGCTCAAAGAGTAAGTCAGCAAACTACTGTAAGAGTATTCACAAATATTATTTTCAGTGCTTAAAGCTGACATAGCGGTGTGGTGCAGTGGGTATGTGTGATATAGATTGAAACAATGTCAGGGCATTTTTTAAATCATTATGCAGATTTTTTTTTTGTTGTAGCTGTTTCAGTGCTATGTCCTGGATGCTAGTTGTCAAATACTGGCATGCTTGAACCCAGAACTAGATGCTAACAGTATCATCTGCCAGAGAATATTCAATTCATTCAGCCCTGAAATCACAGAACCAGAGATGTTTTGCTTAAATACAAGAAGCAAATGCCATTCACATTTAACGTTTGCTTATGTGCTCTTGTCTGTATACAACGCTTAAACATGTTAAATGCTAGCATTTTAGCCAAAGTGCTATTATGCTATTACAAAAGGAAACTAAATAAAAGCTCTTTAACCATCAGATTAAACTTTGCTATATGACAAAGAAAACCACAAGTGATTATTGACACCTGTAGCCAAGGATACATTGCCCAAAACTGTTGTTAATGCTGGGTGTGAAGAGCTAAATAGCTAGCATGTGGCTATAGGTGCAATAAATAATCTTATCCACACAAAAGAAACCCACACAAGTACAAAGAAATAAAAAAATGAAACCCATGTTAGCCACATGTATAGAAACTTAAAGCTCCAATTTTTAGTTCATGTTGATTTTGGCTTCATTAGTTGTGAACGCTGTATTTTCTAATTAAAAATGTTTGGGGCACAGATGGCCCAGCGGTCTAGATTGCGCCCCATGAGGTTCTCCCTCATTCTTCCTGCATGTCCTTCCCCACTCTCACCCTGTTTCCGTCTCTATCCACTGTCCTATCCTCTCCAGTTAAAGGCATTAAAAGCCCCAAAAATAACTTTAAAAAAATGTTTGCCTGCTGCCTGTCAACATTTAAATGTCAAGAATTTTACCTATAGGACAGGTAAGCAAAGGCACCTCTGACACCTGCCCCCCAGGAACAGTTTGTGGTATCAACAATAACATAAGAGTTACAACAAATCTTGTTTGTTATGGTCTCATTTGCTTTTGTAGCTCAAATACTAATGGGTTCATCTGAAACATTTTAAAACCAGCTTTAAACCCGTCAGAGGAGCTTTAAATCATATTATTACAATTTAAGAAAGAAGATGCTTGAATTATATGGTTCAAAGGTTAGTCTGGTGTGCAAGGGCTTCAATATAAACATGTAAAATTCTCTATTCGCTTTAAGCACAGCACACACAGCACCACCAGTCCTACCGTCAGTTTTTTGAAGCGAGGGATCAACATCATCATCATCATCATCAGCAGCAGCAGCAGCAGCAATGAAATCAGTAAACCAGTCACATAAATGAGGTTACAAAATCAACGTGTCTTTCAAACCTTGTCTGTGCACAGCCATCACTTTTTGTGTACGTGTCTGTGAGCATGTGTGTTCCGGCCTGTTTTGATATATGTGTCGCCTTGCTGTGCTCAAAGCTGAGTGTGAGTGAGGATAATAAGTCTGATGCTCTGTGGAGAGAGACACACACACTGTCAGAGAGCGAAAAGAGAGGGGGGGTAGCTCTGACAGAATGCACAATGGAGCACGCAATGAGACAGGAATGTCAATACACCCTGTGAGCGGTGCCTTGAATACCTAAATATGGTGCCAAGTAGAGACACAGTAGGACAGACTCAGCCTTGAGGTGTGTGTGTTTGTGTGAGTATGTGTGCTCGTATTGCAGCAGCCCATCCTTTATGTGTGTGCATCAACAGCTGCACTGATCACACACAGGCACACACACACACACACACACACACACACACACACACACACACACACACACACACACACACACACACACACACACACACACACAATCCTGAAATCACCTGCACACACAAGACGGAGTGACATCCAAGACTCTCTGGGTTCCTCACAAGGTCAGCGTATAATTTGTTTGTCATCAGAATGTAATGGATTCAAACAGTAAGACAGCTGCAGGATAAATAACAAGCGCACAATCACAGTTTGTATTGACACACACACACTCACACACACACACACACACACACAAACACACACGCATGTGCAGCGCTTGTGTAATGACAGAGTGAGGGAGACAGATGGTGACTCATACCCTAGTCTCGATTGCCAGCACTCCATTTCCCATGAGGCCACTCGTAACGACGGCTGTCAGAGGCAATGTTCTTCCTGTTTTTCTGTGATTGGAGCACGGCCTCATGGGAAAAGGTCAGATGTCAGAGCAGCCAAGGGTGACCACGAGCAATACGTCACAGAAGGAGAGTGCAAATAGAATCAATTCAAAGGAAAGCAGAAGAGCTTTTCAAATTAAGAGCCGTAATTTATCTTCATGTAGTTCTGCTGCTGTACTTTAATTTCCTACATATTCCACAGAGGCTCCATGACTTTGAGTCACCTCTACAGAGAGAGAGGTTAACTTGTTACTGTTTGTTCTGGGTGTAAAGACACTTTTCTTTACAGTATGCATTCGAAGTACAGAAAATCACACGCCCAAAACCATCAGAGGTCACGTGTGCATCGTTTCTGTTTCTCAACTCATGGTGATTTCCTTCTATATGACTGCTGTCTGCTAAAACCACTTATTTGGTCCTTCTACTGAATCAGGAAAGAAGGATTTTTTAGCCAGTGGAGTCAAACAAGCTCAGATCTAAATCCAGTGTGGAAGAGGCTGTTTTTTAAAGTCATATTAAGGGCCTGATTTGGGCCTGACAAGGGCTCGTCATAACTGGTTATTTGTCCAAATATCCTCACGTGTGTCCTGTCAAAACAACAATTTTACCACTCCTGACTGAATCTTATAATTCCATAAGTTCCGAGTCAGCTTTCCTCTGATTAAATACCGGCAAAAGCCAATGAGAAGCTTGTGGCTCTATTTTCCCATTTTTTGGATGGCTTTCCGACAAAGTTGATCACCCTACATCTTTATTTTTCTCAAAGCCACAATTGATCACAAGAGCTCCTGTGACATCTTATGTCCATACTTGCAAAAAACTCTTGATTTCTGCAGGAGTCTCAAGGAGTATCACATTGATACTAGTCAAAGGCTCTTTCATAAGTACTGTGTTGGTTACATGCTGTCAGACCTCGCAACCTAGGAATCCCCTGCTTTGTTAGTGTCTAATGTTAGCTGGTATGCATGTCTAAGAGTTGTTGCCTCTAACATTAAGTGTGTGGTTTTGCTGTCTTATGGAAGCATTCAGCGTGTGATGAGATGATAGCCAAGTTAAAACTTTCGCTTAACTATCATGCTCCTTTTTCCACAGAAAAGAGGTCAAATGCTACAAAACAAAATCTTATGGAAGGTGAAAAACTAAGGACTAGCATTTATTTTAAAGTTTAGCATTAGGGTTTAACCCATTTAGGCTGATTGCAACATCTGGTGTGCGTGTGATTTTAAAGAGACATGACTCGTTAAATGTGCTGGGATTCACTGAAAAACACATCCGGGGAATGAAGTGCATGTTTTCAGATCTTATTTACCCCACATAGAATGGGGTAAAAGTTTGCATAAATTAGGATGGAAAGTACAGCTAGACATGACCTCCAAGTCACATAAAGGTATATGGGGGTGAATGATGCATCTTGTTTAAATGGGTTAAAAAGGCAGCTGTTTGTGTATATTTTAAGCTTCAATGCTGCACAAGCTCACCTTTAAACTAACACCAACAGCAGTTCTTCCTGTAGCTTAGGAATTCCCTTTACTAGAAAAATAGATCAAAGCACAAGTCTTACTTTTTTCTGCTGTTCTTATTTTTTTAATTGTCTTTAAATGATATTGGTTAATGCATTTTGTATTTGGTATGTAGAAGACTCCAGCAAACAACAGAATAAGTGCACGATGTGAAGGTGAGAGCATGCCCAGTGGCTGCTTGTTAAACTGTGATGCAGTGCTAGAGGTGAATTATCCCTTCATCAATCATTTACCTACTCATATGTCAGCTGATGGAGTCACACTGGTATGCTGGCAGTGGAGGAGCTCAGGGTGGCTGAAAGGTCTTTCTGCCACCTTGTAACACCCTGAGGCTATCACTCAGAGCTTTTTTACATCTCCCCTGATGGCAGGGTATTGATGCAGCAGGAGCATGCAGAAAACTTTGTGTGTAAGACGTCTGCAGGGACAGATGCACCGTCACCTTCAGCACTGAGAGCTGACAGCTGCTGGCCAGATCCTGAGTGCGCTGAGGAAGACATCAGTCTGCCTCTTTAGAGGAAGGTGAGTCAGCTACAGCGCAGAGGAGAAGCTATCTCCACAATGAGACTGTCAGAGGCAGAGCTGCAGCTACAACTCATTCATAACCACATGTGCTCCCCCCTCCGCCGATTGAATGAAGACCGCCAAAATGAAACACACAAATGACATTTGATGCCGCAGATCTCGCTTCACATTTTCATACTTGGCCTGTTTCCAGGCAATTGAGCTGAAATGTCCGAGCGGAGAACAAACAGGAAGTAACTGTACATCACCCAGCATGAATAGAGTGGTTACCATGACAACCGCAGACCCAGATTCACAGACAGCGGTTGATGAGAAGTATTAGCGGTGAATAAAACCATGTTTTCCTCGCTTATTCTTCTGTAAAAGGTTAAATCATTATCTCACAGAGCTGATGTTAGTGCTCCTGAAGACCCAGCAGACATTGGTTTAACACAATCTGTATTTTCGTTTTCAATACACCTCTGTTGATGTATGGATCAACAGTTTTACTGAATGTCATCCCTTTCAACACCTTATATTTATCTTTTCTCACAGTTTAATGACGCAAACATCGCCTCAACCGCAACTGAAAGCTTCAGCTCTTTAATATTTGTGATTCAGGCTTATCCCTCTCATTGCAAACACAAATATGTTGTTAGAATGAGCCAACTTAAATACAGAACTCAAGAATCTGTGCACATGCTTTTAGCAGTCATGTGCCCTGACTTTCCTGCAGTCTGACTGAAGTTTGGTGAGGATTAGACAGAAATGAGGTTTTCACTCACCCCAATCCTTAAAGCAACAAATGTGTTACCACTACTACTACTGTTATTGATGATTTTCCAGTGCCGTTAATCAGACATAGCCATCTAAGAGCCATGTGGAGCCAACAGTCTGCAGGGTTTTTATTCCACCTCAGCAGGTGCTGACAACTTCTCTGCTCCTGCCTGTAACTGTGCTAATCAGGGAGGCCAGCTTTAAGAGTGAAGATTTCCCTACAGTATCTCCTGTTTTTGACATCATCCTGTGCATTATTTTGCCTGAGTTTACAGACTTTCCTCCTCTGTTGACCTCCGCCGCCCTTCTTTAAGCCCGCATGTGCTGTTATCAGCTCCCACTAATGAACGAGCACACATAGTTATGAACATGTGATCCATCAGCTTATCAGGCTGCTCTGATTACACAAGTCCTCACAAACATACACAGAAAAAGACACACACACAAAGACACACATGCACAGACAACATGTCACGGTCTTTCCAGTGATCTGCTCTCAGATCAGTCTTGGTTCGTTTGCTCCAGTCTCTTTTAATTCCCTGTTAACACACTGAACACAAACAAATGCACTATACCATTATCTCATCCCCCCCTCCTGTGTATGTGTGTGTGTGCGTGTGTGTATGTGTGTGTGAGTGTATGTCTTCAGAAGAGAGAGAAGCAGCAACAGAGCAGGAGGAGAAAGAGAGCTGAATATTTTTCTATGGCTGCAGATTCTGAGAGTGTTGGGGATTTATATTTATTTTTCTGAGCCTGGGTTAGACGGGATGTCAGATCCCCTTATTTTTGTACTTTCTTTTCATGCACGACAGAGGCTACCCGGTGTAGGCGGCCAGCCCTCTGTATGCAGTCATATTGAAAGTATATGAAGGAGCCATGCTGAGTTTTTTTTAGATGATAAATGCAAAAAGAGATTCTTTTGCAGGGTTTTTGGTCACTTCTACTAATGTAAATCCAGCTGCAGTCATGTCACACATTGAAAACAACTTCATAGAATATTAAAACTTCTCTCTTAAGGTTTTGTTTGTTCTGTTTCAGTCTCACTTTAGAAGCAACACCCTTTTTTATTTTGAAAGGGAGTTCTCATGAAAATGCTGATTTACACTAAGGACACTAAGGACGCAGGCCCAAGCTATCATGAACGTAAAGGTATACCAATTTCCTCTACGAGGGAAAAAGTATTGCATGATTTGTACAGCTGCTCTTGTATGAAACCTCTGTTTCTGTTTACTTCCTCAGCTACTACCTCTTTAATTCATTTATTTTCATTTCAGCTGAAGAAAAAAAGGCATTAACAAACATAAACCACAAGGAGCTACTAAAATCTGTGATTTTATAAAATAAACACGTCATCAACTGTAAATAATAAAAAAAATCAATCAAAGTTGTAAAACTAATTGAGCTCTTGCAGTATGAATCATCATCCATTCACTGGCTTTAAAAACAAGAACATATTTCTAAATTTTTAACACTTTACCAAAATAAATAACTTCAGAATATAAAAGGTTGTTATTACTTAAACACACATTGACAAACACACATACACAAACCCACCTGAGTCCACACAGGTGCTCAAACCGGTGACTGATTGAATTTACAGCAGCCTAAGCCTGGTGAGCCGAGTACAGAGAGCATCCATGGCGGGTTTAGAGGCCCCACAGGACTATTAAATCAGCCCAGAGTGGATCAGGAAGTGATTGCAATAGCAGCATGGAAAAGAAGGGGCCTGATTTACAGTGGCTCAACCGTAGGCTGTAAACACATCCTACAATCATGATCAATCACACATACTACGGTCACACACACACACACATACACACATGTTACAGACTTCCTCTCCTAACACGTTTAACCTTGGGGTTATCAGTGTAAATCTGAAGCTCTACCTTTAGGCTGCTCTTGATTGGCAGTCAGGAGCAGGCCAGGGTCAGGGGAAACAGTCCACCAGACCAGACCGAGGCTCCGGATTGGACGGGGCTTGTTTTACACAAGAGGCTGAGCAGCGTTTTATATTTCATGGTCTAAGTGGTGCTGGAAGGGTCAAGGCCGAGTCTTCAATTTATCCTGTTTAACAAAAGGGGGTGGTGCACCCATTTGATTTTATGGGTTTTCCACTACAAGAGCTTAATGAGCCATAACTTGACAAGTAGCAATGGCCACAGGTTCTGCCTGTGGACCCACTTCACCCTGGAGAGTCTAGTGATTGATCCTGGAGCTACAATCTCAGGAGACGCTAACCTCAAATTAAAGACGCAGGAACTCAAAAGAGAGTTGTATTCAAGTTTTGCAAAAAAGCAGCCTACAAAGCAAAACATTTGTTTGGCTCAGAACTGTGAGAAAACATTTGCACAATCAATATATTATTAGATTCTTGTTTGTGTAAGTTGAAGATTGTGTGCAGAGTGCTGGAGGGTATGCTGCTTGTTTAACACTTCCCTGTAGCACAGAAGCAGGTAGAATAATTATATTTCATATCTTACATTCCACCCATCAGGGTTTTTGTTTAACTTTGAGAAAGCAGGCCAGTAAGACCAGATTCTGCATCAGTATGTTCATTTTTTTTACCCCCAACAAGGCCCTCTGGTGAGGAAAGCAGAGCGCTGGTTTAATGATATGAAGCAGCCAACAGGCCCCAGAGGACGCACTAAGTAGTGGAGAGCTGGTCAGTGCAATGGGAGCTAGCTCAGTGCTGGACTGGTGTTCCTCTGCTTCTTTCTGTTGACATCTTACTTTAAGTTTACTTTCCAATATTTTACAAATGGATGTAAAGTAAAAATGCTGGATGTTTAGACTAAACATTCAAATTTTCAAACTTCAGCTTATTCATACGTTTTAGAAATCCCTGAATCTGTGAACGGCATACATGGTCCGTTCTAAAACCAGCACGAGATCTTCACAAGATCTTCACAGGACTTGCTGAAAGGATGAGGTCATCATATAAGGATCTCTTGGCTGCCTCATCACACGTTAGAGGGCAAGGCCTCTAACACCAAGGTTTGCTCATAGCTCCGCCCTTGACAGGCCTGCAGAGGGCTGGTCAATCAGAGGGAAGAGGGTTTGTGGAGTGGGGAGCCTTAAAGAGACAGTAGCTAAGACGAAGCACTTCATACAGAAGCTGAAATAAGCATTTTCTAAAATACTAGGGGGAGAAAAATAGCAGTAAATCACGTTAAACCAGGACTGAAACTGAAATCGAAACTGAGAAGGAGGAATCTGAGGAATAAAACTTATGTTGTATCAAAAATTAACTTCCATTGTCAACAACAGTTACATGGAAGATTTTTTTTTCTTATAGAACATATATAAAAGAGCAGAACATGAAACTAAATCCTAACAGGTCCTGAAAGCTTTTGTCAAGCTCCAAGTTTCTGCAGTGAAACTTTCCCGTTATCCCCCTGCAGTAGATTTGTGTACACAGAGCCACTCTAGCAGAGGTAACAACAGCCTTCATTTGCCCTTAAGTCAGCGCACACCTGAGCACACGTGCAGGAAACCCTGCACTGTTTACAGAGAGAGAAAGAGAAGGGGGCACAGAGGGGGAGGGAGGACTCCACAGTACCGGCTCTGTAGGACAGGAGGAGATGTGAAGTTGGAGGTGAGAAATAACTGGTGCAATGCAGGTGAGTGTGGAAGAGGTGTAGAGTGGGGGGAGCTGAGGGGAGCCGGAGTGAGGCCTCTGCAGTGCTTTGCTGTGTGAGAACATCAATCCAGAGCCCACTTAGCTGCCATCTCTGTCTCCAGACCCTGGCGAGACCCTGTACTCGGAGAATAGGAAGGACACAAGGCCAGCCTGCAGCACTGTTAGCCACTAACTGCGCCAAGCTACAACATCACTCATTCTTATTATTGTGCCCATGTGAGCAGTGCAGTAAATAAAAGCTTGTATTCGCTGTTAATCACCATTCAGTTTTTATGCCAGCATTATCAAATGTGCTGGAGTGTGACAAGGCTAAAAAGAGGTGATGAAGCACTATTTTCTATCAATATGTCACCGTGCAGTTTTTAAATAAAGCTTGAGGACTCTATTTAAGCCCTTTCTGCGGTAATGACCCTCTAAATCCTGCTCTCGTCCTGTAACCCTCCTGCAGCATTTATAATCACATTACAATTGATACAGCCTCTTAACACTGAGGCAGTAATGCTGAAATGTGACACAGGGAAGAGTCCACTGATGCAAAACACACACATGCACTCACACACACACACAGACACAAAGTCACACACACACACTTAGCACTTCCATGCATTTTTCTCCGTGTGGTTGTTGTGTATTCCCCCTGTGTGTTTGCCTCCCATACGTGTGTTGACAGACAGTGGATGCTCCATGCTGAGGAGATGCAGAGAGCGTGGGAGTTGATGGCCAGGATTAAGCCGCACAGCGCTGTACATGCCTGTTTCCTCACATTTAACCAGAACCAAGAATGTGTCTAAAAGGATCTGTATGGAGCAAAATGTAATCCTTTTTACCATGAGATTATTCAGCTGCAATTTGAGCTGTTGAATTGATTAGAACGATTGTATTTACGTGCATTAAGCACATTCTGAATGGATGGCTGTAGTAAAACACAGAATGAGAAAAGAAAGAAAAGAAATTATTAATTTGTTTGTTTTTCAGTAATAATTATTAGTCAAAAATTTTTATGTTTCAAATATATTATGACTTGGTTGTGCCCCATGAGGTTCCTTGAGTTTAAGTCTAGCCTGCGGCCTCTTTCCTGCATGTCACGCCCTGTTTCCTTCTCCTCGGTGAACTGAAGTTACGGGTGAGCATGTACAGCCTGACTATCGTATATTAGGTCAATAATTTTTTTTCTAACAATGTGATCCATTACATCGACTAATCGTTGTAGCCCTGATTAAAGGCATAAAAGCCTGAAAAATAGCTAATTTTAACACCAAATGCTCCTGACCCAGCATATACATTTCTGCCTCTCAGACCCATGATACTTCATTTATTAAAACTTTGACCTATTAGCCACATTTAGGGACACTGCCCATATCATCTTTTGGTGAAATCATAACATTACAACTATTTCAATGAAAAAAAAAAAAAACGTATTTAAGTACATTAACACTAATAACAAGAAACAGAGAACTCATAACACAACTAATCAAATTTCTCACCAAGTTTAGTTATGATACTTATTTGCTCCTGTCCCAAATGGCAAAGTAAATATAAAAATGCACACCAGACAAAAGCTCAGGTCTTAACAGGTTTAGCCAACTGAAAAAGTCATCAAGATAATAAAGACACAATGAGAATCAGAATCAGAATCAATTTATTGATTCCTAGGAGAAATTACTTTTTATTACACCTACTGCCATCTTGTTAAAGAATATATAAAGTGCAAAATATCAGCATAAGTGTCAACCAAAAATTGAATTGAAGTATAAAAATATAATCATGTACATTTACTAAGAATATATGGTGTAAAAAATACATAAGGTATGAGTTATTGCACAAAGATGTGTCACAGAAACAAAGATTCGCATCAATAAAACAATGAGTGCCACAGTTAACAAGAGATGACCCAAAAGCCAAAGGAAATAAGATCATCACTGACTCTCCAGCTTCATGACCAGCTCTTTTCTGAGGTACAAGGTGAAAGGATTTCGCTAACAGTCGCCACTTTGTGGATGGATCTGGGTCTACACTGTATAGAGGGATTATCAGTCTATGTCATCATAAAGATGCGCGCGCATCTTGACCACAGAAGCAGCATTTAGCTCCACTCATTCAGATGGGCTAGCGTTTTTAAAACACTAAATTAACCTGTTAGAAGCATTAAATTGTACGGTTTATCTGTGGACAGCTGTCAAAAACAATACAACACAATAGAGGCAACTTCTGTCAAGTTTCAACAGTTACAGCGCAACTGGTGTTTCGGCGTTAATAGCGACCATGCTAACTGGTGACTTTCAGCCACAGCAGCCGTGACTAACGGCCGAGAGTCACCAGATAACAGGGTCACACTTTACACTGTTACACCAGCGACGTCTGCGTGTGTGTAATTAAATGTGTATTCTTTATCCAACCTTAGTTAACCAGGTTTGACTACAAACAAGCAATAATAACTGCTGATACTCAAAATACAGATTTGACTTTGCTTATTCAATGAAAAAGTTGGTTTGGGGCTGAGGTTCTGGCCAAACATGGACTCAATACGGACAGAAAATAATGAGTGATCCTATAAATTATGATTAACAGAGACAGATTCAATGACCAAAGTAAAATTAGGGAATATTATGAAACAATGTTTACATCCTGGTGTGTCCCAGTCTGATACGTGTCCACGGGTAATGCAGTCATGAGCATCAAGTGAGAGTTGTGTTTCATTTAATAAACCATTATACTCTGCAGTGCTTCTGCACCCAAGTTGCCTGCGCATCCGCCATTGTTGATAAACAAAAAATCCCTCTATAAAGTAACCTCTCATGCGTTCACAGTCTGATCGACAACAATGTCAGTAATCTTATAGATATTGGCCATCTGGAGCAGATTGTTATTGGTTATTGATACTGGTTTAGATAAATCAACAGCAGGCATCTCATGTTTCCAGTGTGTCACATCCTAACATCTGCAAACCCACTTTGGCTACTATCAATTCTGACTCTTTAATACTGAAAAAGCGCTCTGATGTTATCCATGTGCCCACAAAGCAGGTGGAGTAACCCATATCCATTGCAATAACAGGCTTGTTCAATCACATTTCCACAGACCCCAACCCCCGCCCATCCTTCCTGTCCCTCCTGCTCAGAGCCAAACAGATGATTTAAGGTCGGACTTCAATGTCACGACGTGATGGATGGTTAAAAAGAAAGAAGAGGCAGGTGCAGAGATTTAAGTGTCCAAACCCAGGTGCTGAAAAATGCTCTGAGATGACTGATTTATTCACTGCTGGGACTGTTGAGGCTTCAACTTTTCCCGTGACAACGAACAAACTGTCTGAGAAATGTTGACGGTGTAACCTTTCAGTCAAATGAAGAGAAACAGGATGTACTGTGCGGATCTTTGTAACTTTATAATAAGGAGAGGCTTTCTGATATCAGTCAGTCTGAAATAAACTCAAGGGTCTTCAGCTTTGATAAAAAAGGAGCCACTCCCCCTCTTAGCAGCACTATGACTACCCACAATCCATCACTCCCAAGCAGTGAATTAAAAAGAAGACAAAAGTTAGATTTAAAGTCAGTCAATTGTTCAGTTTTCAAGAAACTCTTTTGCACTGCAGCAAAGGAACAGAGAATAAATACAATTCTCTTGACTGATCAACTTAAAAGAAAATCTACTCTCCACATTCAAAAACAAACCCACTCTGAAGAGTTTGATTGGTTTGCTTTTCAATCTCTCCCTTTCTCTCTCGGTTTGTTTAACCTTGGCATTCTGAAAAGCTTGTTTCCTCTTTATTTTTTTTTTCTAAACATGACACGAACATACAGAATTATCTCTTTATTCTCTAACAATATTTTTTGTATGCTTTATTATCCTCTTTACATCAGCAGCGTTGTGATAAGCCAGACCATCCAACTGATGCCATCTTCTCCTCATCGCCAAAACCTGGGCAGCTTCCTCCCTCTAACTGGATTATCAGTAATCAATAGTGATTATGGGCTGGAGCTGCCCCGGCCTGTAGCTGAGTGTGTGTGTTTGTGTGTGTGTGTGTGTGTGTGTGTGTGTGTGTGTGTGTGTGTGTGTGTGTGTGTGTGTGTGTGTGTGTGTGTGTGTGTGTGTGTGTGTGCCAGGAGTCAGGAGTCAGTAATCAACACAGTGAAGAGCTGGAGAGGACCAGCGTCTTTTCTCAGCCAAACAACAATCCTGCCAGGTCATCATGAGCTCCTCCAACAGCACACACACACCTAAGGCCAACCGCACACACCAGACAAGTTTAAGAGCCTGACTGGTTTTAACACTAGGTGAGGCTGCGTGCATAGAGATATCAGACTGATGTAACACAACAATCTCTGATAAAAATAAACGGAATGATTCCTAAAGGCGGCTTGTCGACACACTTAAGGCTGATTTAGGCTTGACGTGTCTGCTGTGTCTGTACGGCTTTGTGTCTCATCCTCCTTACAATAATGTACTCCATCTTTTTAGATCACATTAAAAATAAAGACTAAAACAAAGAAATATGGGAAATCATGGGTAAATCCTGAGTGACATATATTTATTTTGTCTCTTTTCTTCGTCTTTTCTCTCCCTCTTTTCTTTGAATTAAATGAAATGAGAGAATCAGATATATACTTAGTATCAGATGTTAAGGCTGTTTATTGTTTAATTATAAAATGTGCATCAAACTTCCAGCTGCCGTCAGGTTAACTTTCCATTATGACAAACGGCTTTAATCTGACATTAGATGTGACGGGACAGTTAATATAGATACAAATGTTTATGCTGGTTCAGACGGTTATATTAACTAGCGATTGCTGTGATTGTTTATTGCATTAAAATGTGCCTGACACTCTGGAAACCTGCCTCTGAGGCTTTGATGACATGTGCGCACATATGCACCTGTCACCAAATTACAGCTGCGCATGGTGCGCTACGCTTTGCGCCAAGGATAGACCAGGTTGGAGCTGGCGAGCTTTCAGCGCACCTTCTGTGCTGTTTATTGGCACGAAATTGTCACTGCGCCAACATGAATATGCCAACACCTCCCCCTGGTGCGCTGACTACTCCCCCTGGTGTGCCGTCACACCCATCTCTGCGCAGACGGTCTACCAAATTGTCAAATTAGCAGTGCATGGCGGTGCACAAAATTAACACCGCGCAGGGTGCGCCAGGCTTGCGCCCCCTGCGCTGCGCCACGAAATTAGAGCCAAGAGGGTAAAATCAAGGTGAAGAATTTGGGTAAAGATTGCCACAAGTTGCTCTTTTCTTTATGTTTGCTAGCATACATGTGTGCTGTAACATCCAGTTGATGAGTCTCCTCTTTTCATTGGTTACTGCAGGTATTCCATTAAAGATGGTCCAACTAGGTATTAGGTATATTAAGCATTTTTTATATTTATGATTCCAAGTTCGGGGAAGTCAGAAGGAGTTAAATAGTTGCATTGACACCAAACACTTGAGGACAAATAGACGGTTACAACAAGCCAAAAATTAGTCCACAATCTCTGGTCACTGGAGGAGGCAAATTAGGCCCTAACAGCCAAAACACACCAGATGCATCTCTAGTCCACTCAAGTCAATGCGTCAAATCTCACTGGGGCCACTCTGTTGTGGTCTGGCTGAGCCCCTGCTCCAGCAGATTGCAGCAGATATGCAACCGGAGCTGTGGCACATCAATTCAGCATAGTGCTAATCAGGAGCAGGACAAGAAGTTGTGCACGGAAAACATCTAAAAAAGGCCTGATGACTTTCAAAATAAAACAAACCGTGTCAAAGCCTGATCATATTAAGCTTGACTACAACAACAAACTGATATAATGAGCCAGGCCAGGAGTCACAGGTTTGAGGCTCTACAGCCCAACATGAACAAGAAGAGGAACATTATTGGAGTGGTAAGTGTGGGGACTCCTCAGTCTCACAACTTCAGTTGTCTGGCAGTCCTGCAACCTGCTGGACTTTTTTGTGGAGGGATGATATCATATGATTTATTTGGTAGGAATGGAGTGATTTAAAAAGGATAAGTATGAAAGTGAGTTATCACTCTGGGTTATTCTTTGACCCCCCTGAGGCTCCTTTCATGCAATGAAGTCAATTAGTAGTCCTGAGTCATAACAGGCTGGAACCAGGAGTGTAGGAGTAAGATCTCCTAAAAACAGCAGCAACAACACCCTGATGTGACGAGGAAGCTACTGTAGCATGCTAACTCCAGCTGCAGACTGTGGCGAACCTGCACGCCTGAGATGTAGAGGAAATTCATTTGACAGTCCACAGAGGGGCTGGAACAGCTGTGGACGATAAAAAAGTAATCTCTGTGATGTTCAAAACAAGCCCATCTTCTCATGTGGAGACTTTTATTTTGAAAGAACGACTTCTTTGGCATTCCTCTTGTTCATGCAGCATTAGTGCCAATTAACAAGCACACACACACACACACACACACACATACACACACGCATGTTGCTCTAGTTTATCTTATACAGTTGTAATTAACATGCAGACACTGGCCCCTGCTCTTTTTGTTTTTTCTCTGGTTGGTGAAGAGCCGGAGAGCGAGGTTTTCTGTTCTCTGGGATTGATAAGCTCAATAAACCATCAATCACAGCTCACGTGCTTCAGTGACTCTCTGAGGAATACTAAAATCACTATGTTGTTGCACACACAGACAAAGCTTCTCATTCATTTCTTTATTTAAGCCTTAAAAATAATCAAACACCCCTTCATTTGTAAATAACTAAATTCTGTTTCTGTGTGAATATATTTGTCTTATTATCAGCTTCTATGACGTCCAGGGACCAGTTCAGGATTTTGTGTCACACACACCTAAAGCAATTTATTTCAGTTCACACTCACTTTCTGCGTTGTGGTATTGATGACTCATCACTGAGACATCTGTATCTTTATTTCGGTCACAGGGTGACATTCTGACATCACAACGTGTTAGAAAGTGAGAACACGTTCTGACTGTAACGTCTTTGCCTAAAATAGTGACATGAAGACTTGGGAAATGTTTCACACAGAAACTTTTCTGTTGACTTTTTCTTTCTGTGTCAAAAAGAAGAAGCTTCATGAAGTCATCTCTGTCCAGCCCTCTTCCTTGTACAGAAATAAAACACACTTTTCACCATCGCCTTCCTGTCAGTGCTGCTCCCTAAAGCTTGAGGTAACGTGGCATTCTATCGCTCCTCTCTAAGGACACTAAAGCCTCCCTCTGCTGTCTCCAGTCCTGCCCCTCTTTGTCCTTGGTTGTCCTTTTCTCATATCCTCACTCTGCCTCCTCTCCAGGTTTCTAGGTGAGAGGTTTTTGTGCTGATTCAGAACAAAGCACAGCGGTACAAAGGTGCATTTACTATCCATCCATTATCTTTGTCATTTTTCCCCTTGAGGTCACTGAGGGCTGCAGCATATCCAAGCTGGGAATATGCAAACTCTACACAGAAGCCCAGCAGGGGATCAAATCAGGACACTCCTTGCTTTGATGACCACTGGTGCAATACCTTCATCCTTTATTCATTTTTGATCATTGACTCTGCAACAGAATCAGAGAACAGCTGCAGCATCAGGACACTGGAAATCCACTGGCATTACATTTTTATTGTAAGGTATAACTCTGCTCTGCATTGTGCTCTATCTGCCTCCTCATACAAGCTGAACAGAAAGCTGCAGAGAACATTTAAGTTCTCGGTGCCTGTTAAAGGATCAGATGTCTCGTAATACCCTCAATAAACTGGTAAATATGATCTTGTGTCGAGCAGGAATACAAAGTCACAGCTTGTGTTTACAGCAGCAGAGTTCTGCTATTTTAGTATGCAAACTAAAGGATGTAGCTCAGTGATGAAGCCGTGCTTTTTGGATAAAGACGAATAAACCTGACGTAGTTGTTACAGAAGGAACAACAGCGCAACATAACCCAGCATGTGTCTGATTCAGGCTGCTATGTCACACCATGCTGCAATGCTTAAATGTAGGAGCAGGACAAAACTAAGGGACTTGTGCATCATCCATGAGATGCAGGCCACATCTGCAGCTCTAAATTCTATTGCCTTCTCTGCACTCTTAAATCTGATACCCCTGCTTATCAATTTTTGAGCCTTCAGTTGTGCATAATAATCCTTTTCTTCTTATATTGTCTCTCCAAAGTCAGGGCTGCTTTAATAACCTTAGTTTGGAGCTGCGACAGTCAGCATGATCATGGAGATATTTGCTTGATTGGTGCATGCCTCCTGCAAAACACACTTCATACGTGTGCACATCCTTAATGTGATTCTAAATTTCCTGCAGAATAATGGAGGTCACTTTCTGAAAAACCTCTTCATCGGGTCAGAACACTTCTTTCAGAGGCGCTGGTGTGATTGATACCAAACTGTAATAACGTCCCACATCCCCCCTGACTATCTTCAATAATGGATCGCATCATATTCAACTCTTGGGGCACAGCACACCTCTAGTCATCAAAGTCCCAAACACCACTGTTAAAGCATCAACAGTCTGTTTGTGATGTAAACGCATCCTGCTTCTAAACACCTGTTCTTTACTGAATCCAGTTCTCCTTTAGTGTTCAAAAGCTCTGCTGTAGTGCTGCGACTGTTCGTGATGCAAAGTGAGGGCCATCGGATGTGGTACAGTAAGTGATGACTGTGCTGGCCACAATGACACCGGGAGCCTAGAGCTACAGCACACTCGCTCAGTCTCTAATTAACTAATGAAATATTAACCACCTCTTCATTCCCCTTCCATTCTGTCTGCCTCCTTATAGACGTTTTTTTTTTCCTGTGTTTCTCATTACCCATCCTCTTTACCCCCATTTTTCACAGATATTTCATCATCTTACATGCTGTATGGATGAAGTGAGCCTACTGTTAGGAGTGCTTCAGATATTCAGTGGGATGTAAATAGTGTGCCCTTCCTCAGCTTTCTCTGATATTGATTTATCACCACAATTTTCATATTCAGATGGAATAATTCATGACATTCAGATGTAAGAGGTTACAGTATCAAGGGGGGGGGGGGATAAAATGTAAGCTATTCCCAGAATTAACAATATTATGCTGTATTATTTCATAATAAATCACTGTATCATCACCTTACAGGCTTTAACAGTAATTACAGTGATTAATTTACATTAATTAACCGTGAAATAACAACTGTAAATTACTGTTAAAGTTACAGCTAAACAGCTAGTAATCAGTAATTTGCTGTAAATTAAAAGCCAAACATTTTCCAGTATAAACTCTTTTTTCACAAGCAGCAACTTTCCAAGAGAAAACCCCACTCTGGGCGTCATGTCAGCTGAGGACGTCTTCTAAAAAAAGGTGAGGATCAAAAACATAAACAGGAAAACTGCAGCATTATAGGTACGGTAAACAAATGAGCCCCCCCACACACACACTAAACCACAGCTAATAGGTCCATGTACTGCTGTGATATTGGCAGATTGGCCCAGTGCCTATCAATAAAGCTCTAGAACATGCCAGAGGGCCAGGAACCCATGCTGTTCTCCCAGGTGCCCGATCTATATTAAGGTGGACTGAGCGAGCAGGGGGCGCACAGCACGGGGAGATAAGGCAGCCTGAACAGTAGTTGCCTACCTCCTGCCAGGACACTCTCAAAGAAGAGCACTTATTAGCCAGCCAGAGGGGCTGTGCCAGGCTGGAGATATTCAGCAACGAAGTGGTCCGATAAGTCGGCTCACAAAGGGAAGAGAGGTCCTTCAAAGCCTGCTCAACCTGAATTAAAGAAGAAAGAAGCTGTGCTTTTTTCTTCTCTTATGGAGAGAGCTGAAAAAGGTTCAACATCTTATTTCAGCAATCTGTTGACTGCAATTAAAGTATAAGGAAGTTAGTACAGGAGAAACCAGACCAAAACTCTCTGCAACCTGATTTTTACAGTGAAACTGAGACCTACCAGGAACCCATTAATTGAGGCTCCACAGGCAGACATACAGGAGTCCAGGAATGAGAGTTTCCTTTGAGGACTGCTAAAGGGATAATATGTAATAATGACCCAAAATGTAACAGTAATTAAAAAAAAAAAAAAAAGTAATGAACCCAAAATGTAAAACTTACCCAAAATTTGACAATGCTGAGCCAAAAATGTAATTTTTTATTTTTATTTTATTTTTTTACATTTTTTAAGTTTAGTTTCGGAGTTATTATTATATTCCAGGCTTGTTAGTATGTAAAAACGACCTAATTATTATTATTATTATTATTATTACTATTATTATTATTGTTACATTTTCAGGACAAATTGGGCTCTGACAAAGACATATCTGAAGGAATGCTTTGCTTATCATCTGATTCTGAACACACTATTCCACCAACTCCTGGCTTCGTCAGAAAAACTGAGAATTTGGCCATTTTTTCCAGAGGTAATCATCAAACAGTAGACGATTGGGGTTTTCAAGTCTCTGTTGTGTGTTCGAGTGCATAAGACCTAGAAGTTCTCGTCTTCTCTCATGTTGTTGCTATAAAACCTCAATCCTGTTGACTCCTGGCCTAGCTCTGCTCATTATGTTGTTTTTTTGCTATAGTAAAGTTAAATACAGTCTGCTGTTGTTATGGTTTGTTTTATTTTGAAAGTCACTGGATGTTTTAATGTGGTTTCAGTCCACAGCTTCCTGTCTTGCTCGATATTCTCCATGTATATCTGTGCATTGTTGTTCCAGCAAAGGCAAAAGTCTTGCTTATCTGATCAGGAGGGCTCCAACCTGTCTAAGCTGACTCAATTTGAAACATATCACATCCTGTGCCATTGATCATTCTCCCCATGTTATTGACTTAGCTCAGAAAAGAAGCAAAAACATCTTCAAGCAAGTGTAGCTCTGGCAGACTCTGCATGAAGAGGCCAAGCTCAACAAAAAAGGAGAATTTCTGTCAGATCCATTTCATGTACTACCAGGCAGTAGCCAACGTTGAGAGTAAGAAATTCTCTTTTAGTCTTTCTTTATGGTGAAGTGATTCTTCTGTAGAGACAAACAGTCATAAAGTCAGTCTACAGTCTCTAAAGTCTTGTTTAATGGGGTTTAATGTCAATCTGGACCGACCCTGCCAAGGATGCAGTCACTTTGGTTTGGCTCATCCCTTCCCCCTTGGAAGCAGCTTCCAGGGGTTTGCCAACTTCTCCTGGCATTCATAATAAATAACAGCTCCGTGGTCACTTCTCTCCATGCCCTGATGTGCTCACCTCTTAAACCTCTGACCCCTCACCGTGGAAAACAGATGGTTGGCGTCCTGTTTCGTGGGTTCGTTTCCAATTTCCAAGGACATCAAGCTGCTGCAGCTCATACCAGCGCACCTTTGCTTCCATGTCAGAGTCTCAACAAGCAACAAGTAATGTCTGAACTTAGCCTAATGCAAGAAATTTGTAATAATCTTTCTTTATATGCTACTTTTGGTTCAAATGGTGGGCATGTATCCACGGTATCTTCCTGCTGATTTATCCTCAGATAACCTGCATGTTTGTGCTTTCCCTCCACATCTTCCTGCATCTCTGTTGGCTTTGAACAGCGCCGTGTACACCAGGGAACAACGCAATACAAAGGCTGTCTGCTGTCTCTCAGGACACCGAGTTTATGTTATGTGTATGAGGTTGAGAGAAAGATCACTGTGTTCAATGTAGGCGCGCTCTGTGGTTCACACCTCCATTCACCACAGTCAGATCTTTGCAGCTTTTGAGCGCCTGCGAACCTCTACAGTCCTCGCAGAGACATTTTCTATTAAAAGGCTCAGTTGTGGTCAGAACTCGTTTTATGAGGAAGACTTTAAAAACCACAACAGCAAACACATTTTAAAGAAAGGATCAAAAACTATGGAGGTTAATAGTACACGGTGACCTCAAAGTTTCCTTAGAGTAGCCAGATAAAACACTATGAAAAACGGTTTGTGAAGCATCCTCTGAAATTTTGTGGAGTGTTGCAAAATAAACGAAAGAAAGCATATAAACAAATTGTGAAGTATAAAGGCTTAACTGTATATCAAACTGCAAAACTACCTGAAACTTAAGCAAGCTTTTGTCTCATTTTGAGTAACATATGGTAACTACACTTATGAGAAAGTTTATTTTTTTAAATAATAATACATTTTAGTTGTGGCCGCCTTTCAAGACACTCAAGGTCATCTTATATAGCAAAAATATTGAGTAAATTCACAAGTATTAGGTTTAAAAAACACACCACAGCTTCATAAAAATGAGAACACAATCAAATCCATTAAAAAAAAACAGGATGGTTCAGTCAAAACAGAACAGGCCTCTGGATGTCTTAATTATAGGTATCCTTATTCAAGAAACTGCACGTGCAATTCTTTCTCTTTTCATTCACTGATTTTTTTACAAGCAATTCTAGCATCATTTCTATCTTATACTTATATAAAATATTTCCTGAGCTTGCAAAATGAAGTCTGCAGCAGTGGCGTGCATGGCAAATGGGCGGCAAGACGCACTTAAGTGCCTCTGTGGAAGTTAAAACCAAGCTAAAGTGCCCGCATGGGACTTCAAATGCATTCTTCAGTCAAAATGCTCCCTAAATCCCTCTTTGGAGCCAAAATATATGCTAAAGTGTTCTCTTAGGAGCCAAAACGTATGCTAAAGTGTTCTCTAAGGAGTCAAAATGTGCACTAAACTGCCTGCTTGGGACTCAAACACACAGTGATGTGCCCGCTTAGGAGTATAAATGCACGCTGAAGTGCCTGTATCATAGCACAGAGTTTAAGTGCCCGCTTTGGACTCAAACACACTGAAATAGTTGCGTGGAAATCAAGTGTCTGCTTGGGAGTAAAAAAAGCACCCTAAAGTGCCTTCTTGGGAGTCAAAACACACACTTGGCTGGTTAAAACTAAAACGAACTTGAGTAGTCCGACTAGTTACTCTGTTTTAAGGCCATATATTGGCCATTTGCATAACAAACACATGTCTAAACTGCCCTAAAAAAACATGTGCAACTTAGATCCTTTGTCAGTGGCAAGCACACGCACTATATGTGCGTTTTTATTTTTTTTTAACCCCTGTCCTTCAAATAGTTTGAGCATGCCAGTGGTCTGCAGCAACCAACTGCACAACACTAGCCACCCATACATGGGCCCAAACCTTCCAAACGAAAAGAGTTTAACCTTTATATACACCTCATTCTGAAAGAAAAGTGCCAATTTAACATTTAATCAGTTTCACAGGGGTGGAATATTCCTTTCCCCAAACCAATTGAGGTATCATGTATCCACTCAAATGGAAAGTTGTCAGGGTGCGTTCTTTCGGCGCATGTTCAGATATGACGTAAGACGCAACTAGAGACGTTCCTCAATTTCAAAAATGGCCACGAGCTGTCAACAAACTGCTGCAGAAAGTTTCTTTTTGATCCAAACTTTGAAAGAACTGAAAATAATTTCAAGACTAGACTGACGAAAAACTCGCAAAAAAAATGTCATCCTCCATCTTTGATAGATCACGTGATGTTTACGTTTTTCTGTACATGCCCCATTGACTATTCTGTTTGATTATAGCAGGGCATGTAGACCAGAGATTGGAATATTCCTTTCCATGTTTACTATGGTTTTTGGAAAAGTCATTCAGAAAGATTGCATAGCTGCGTCTTTACTTGGGTGGCCTGCCCAGGTGTTGTCTTTCTGCGTTCTTGGGGTCACATTGGGAATGTTTGGCAGCCACCGTCTGATCAAGGCGTTTAATCCAAGCTGATTTGTGCTAAATGGAGTATTCCCAACATCCACTCTAAGCCCCAGAATGCTTTGAAGATCATATTCACATGGCCAGATTATGCCGTGGTACAACACAGTGATCTCTTCTTTGTCACAGCATCCTCAATTTCCTTAACCGTCCTTTCTTGCAGCAGAGCAGCAGCAGAGCAATATTCCACCGGTTGATTGTCACCTTATATAAACCCCAAGTCACGAAGGGCGGCATCCAGCCTAGTTATTGTCCCGCTTCCTGGCATCCCTCAGTAAACTCAACCTCACCCGGGGACACAGTGAAAAGGGTAGCAGGCATTAACAGGCAGGTTTTCTGAGGATAAAAGTGGAGAGGAAGATGTTGAAGAGGATGAATAATTTGGGGATTAGGAGATGACACACTGTAGGTTTGGTTCTGCCCTGTTTGAGATGATTGATTCTGGGATTACTCATTAAAAAAGTCATTTTCGCAGGGATTTTTTTTGTCAGGGGATCATTTTTTTAGGTGATGGATAAAGCTTTGGGAACAACTTCTGAGCAAGGGAGACAACTTTGGTGAAATACACAATCCTTGATTGTGATAAGAAGTTCTTAATGGAGGGAATACAGATTTGTTGCTCTGCACTGTGATCACGTATACCAGACGAATTTTGGTGCAAAGCATAACTTAGACATATGTTATACCTGCATTTTGTTACTCTTTTATTAAAACCAAGTAAAGCATTCGTCTATTATCTTCACCACCTTTCACTTTTGGAACTTGGAGCCTGTCCCTGCTGTGATTGGGTGAGAGGTTGGGTACACCTTGCTCAAGACACCAGCCTATCATAGGGCTGACATGGGGGGACAGGCAATCATTTTTATAGCGGCCAATCAACCTGCTGAGCATGTTTTATGACCATGGTTTGCCATTTTTAGACAAATTAACTTTTTTTTTTCATGTTAACTGCTAATTTTTATCAAACATTTGAACATATCGTGGTTTTTAAAATAGAATAGAGTAGAAAATACTTTATTTTCTTCCAATGCGATGTCGTCACTTCTTAGCTCACACCTCAGTACCAGCATGTTGTCCCCACCTCCTTCTCCTCACATTGTAGGAAATCATCAGGCCTCGCACCAGTTAGCATTGACATGCTACAGGCTGCTAACAGCTGGTTTCACATGGAAACAATGCAGCCATGGTTACATGCAGGACCTCCAGACAAATACAGGAGCAAAAATAGTAAAAATATTACTGAAGACAAAGCCAGTTCAGTGTCCACGACCAACAAATGGATCATACAAAGTCATTTTTGCACTCTAAATGCAAAAATGACAAAAAAGAGGTGTAAAAAATTACAAGAAACAGACAAGGCAGAGAGAGCTGCTGTAACAGGCAGTCACAACCAACAGGGCGGCGCCTAGCAACGCCCTAAAACTACCATAAGTGATCAAAATGACTCCTTAAAACTCTTCTTACAATCTAAGTAATAAATCAAGCTTTAGCGCTGGTTTTTCTCTTCTGCAGTTTCAGCTCTGTGTGACCAAAGAAGCAGCCCACAGTGAATTTCCTGATGTCTGGATGTCTAAACAGCATGGAGCTAAAGTTATGAACACTTAGAAGGTAAAATGAAGTCATATTAAGTTGATTAATCCCACATTACTCAGTCTTCAGACACAAGGTGCTTCATTATCACAGAGACTGTGCAAAGCTCCTGGTCCTGTCACAGATTATTCCAAAGGTTGATAATAAACCTAAAGGGATTTTAATCAGACTCGTGCCCAGACTCCAAACTTGGCTCAGATTAGCCTGAAACAGTTCAATGAAAAAAAAAAGACTCAGGAGTTTTTCAGGAAGGACCCTGGGAGAACAAGAGAAACCACTTCCTCTCTCTGTCTCTTCCAGGGACACCTGGAGAGGACAAAATCTACCTTTCATCACTCAGGGTGGATAACATCAGGCTTCAGAGAGGCCACGCTGACACAGGACACAACATACACAGGTGCAGAGCTGACATTGACTCTCTCTTTGGCTCTATTTTCTCTCTATCTGCTGTCGCTTTGTCTGCGCGAGTGCAAACACACACACACACACACACACACACACACACACACACACACACACACACACACACACACACACACACACACACACACACACACACACACACACACAAACAGGCACACACAGAGGAAAACCTCTGACAGCTATGGGGGGGAGACTTTACACCAGCTGCAGGTTTGATATGGAAGCCCAGCTGCTCTCAGATGATCTTCTTCATAAATATCAGCGTGAATCTCTGGACAGTATGACCTTTAATCTTTAATAAACGCGGTGGGCTGATATTATTTTGCACTTTAATATTCTCAGGGACAGCTTTGTGTGGAAAAAGTTGCCATTTTTGTGGAGACTTTACCTCTAATGTTGGCAGCAAACCCACCCATGGACCAACAGGGAAGAGTAGAGCCACTCGCTCTCTAACGAGTCGTTTTTCAACCAAAGTGATGAAAATAATGGAGAAAAATCTTTTATTTTTAACTTTTATCTGCAGCTGAGTTTCAGTTTTTAATCATACCATTAAAACCAAAAGATTAGAATTTAGTCTAAAGATCTAAATTCATCTGTTCCTTCTCTACAAAGAAAAGAAAAACACCAAACAAATTGGCTCAACTTAAATTAGATTCCCAGTCTGTGTTTGGGTCAAATTCCTAATGAGTTAATCGTCTTCAGAGCCTCGATTAAAACCAAAGCGACGACAGAAACAAAGAGATGTACTAACTTGTCGAGACTGCATACAAATGAAGCTGGCGAAGGTTCACTCAAGTTAATGCAAATTGAGGTGAAAACCAGTTCGTGTGAGTTGAAAATGATTCAGCTTGAAGTGATAATTGTTTTCTGAGACTCACATCATGAAACACAGAGACTAGAATAAAAAGAAGAAGGAGGTCTGGAGGGATGTAAGGGCAGGATTTCTTCTGCTAGAAGGAGCATCAAAGTCTGCACAGAGCCAGATTAACTCACTGGTGAAGGAAAAATAATCATGGAAAACCTTGATCAAATTTGACATGAAATTATACATAAACGCTCATTGTGATAGTGTCCAGTGTTCGGTCTCGGTCACACTTTCTTGGTGGAGGAAGAAGAGAAGAAAATTTGGTCAAGGCCCAGCAGAGCATTTGAAATTGACTCCATCTTCCACATTAAATATTGAAGACAGTGATATCAAACATAGTGAAAGTGAATGTTCAACCAAATGCCCTTGTATTGCAGGATTAAGTGTTCCATCTTGAATGCATTAACCTTTATTAATTAAGCAAAAGTTTTCCATTTATAGAAGCACTCTGACTGGATCAGCTTAAAGATGGCCGCTTTAAATTTTTATCAGGCGCAGAGAGGGTGCATACATTTCATGGACTGGGCTGTGCTTCATGTGGTCATCTTATATCATGTGGACACATCTTACTTCCTGTTTCTACTCAGGTGAAGGGCTAAAACATTGACAGAGGTCATGTCCTTCTAAGATGCATCAAACCAACTCTCTCCTCGATTTATCTCCAATCTCATTACATCAAACTCCACCAAATTAGTTATTTGTCCTGACTTTTTTTTTCTTTACATCAACCTAACGCTTCAAATAATAACTCACAGTTTTACCAAAATACAGATAGTTGAAGTAACATAGATACACACAGTGCCGTTCTACTGATGACTAGGGCTCATATGCACGTCCAGTTGTGATAATAACAGACCGGCTGTACTAGTGTTGGAAAAATTTGATTACTTATTACTAGGCGCCGCCCTGTTGGCTATGGCAGCCTTTCTTCTTTGTCTGTTTCTTGTAATTTTTTCATTTTTTTTTTCTAAATCTTTGTATTTGGAGTGGATCATTACTTTGTATGGCTCATTTGTTGGTCATGGACACCAAACTTTTTGTGGCTTCAGCGATATTTTTACTACTTTTCTGCTGCTTTTTCTCCTGTTTTTGTCTGGAGACCCTACATGTAACCATGGCTGCATTGTTTATATGTGAACTCAGCTGTTGGCAGTCTGTAGCATTTCAATGCTAACTGGTGCAAGGCCTGATGTTTTCCCACAAGGTGAGGAGAAGGAGGTGAGGACGACGTGCTGGTTCTCAGGTGTGAGCTAAGAAGTGACGAAATCGACCTGTCCGTCCATCCATCGTTATTGGGAACATAAGATCCATCTCCAGTAAGATGGACAAGCTAGCTGTGCTAACCCAGTGACAGAGGGAATACCAGAAGGCAGAGTAGCATCATGCTATTCACAGACATGGCTAACGAAGCTAACATCAGACACCAACGCCACATTGTAAGAGCTTCACCTGCTGTGAGCAGACAGGATCCAGGAGACAGAGACTGAACAGACTGCTGAAGAAGCTCAGTCCTGGACCCTGTTGAGGTGGAGGCTGGCTGACTGGAGAATGATGGACAAGCTGCCGTCATCTGTTTTCTTATGGACCTTTTTGCACTTTCTATACACTTTCTTACTTTTGTTTTCTTGATTGCTGCTGTGACTTTAATTTCGTTGAATTTGTTATAATGACAATTAAGTTCTATTCCATTCTATTCTATTCTATTCTATTCACTCTACATTTTTTCACTGAAAAACTAAAATGATTCTTTTTCTTTTTTCTCACTTGCACTATTACTGATCGCCATGTGTATTGATGTTGCAGAGTTCACATCCGCAATCCAATTTAGTTGAATAGGGTTTTTCCAGGAATTTCCAGAAATATGACTTTTTGCACCTGCCTCGCTTTTATGGTGCGGTTAATTGGACAATTTTTGGCAGTCATGCAGTCATGCAGCTAACACTTTGGCCAAATGAACTGTTCTATAACAGTATGTTATGGCTAATAGCCAGTGCACGTGGGCCCAGGTTTTTTTCTGACTTATAGGATGCAAACTTCACATAAAAGCCTTCAATCAGCACACTTAAGTGGAGAAATGTCTTTAGTGTTTCCAGATTGTTATATCCTTAGGCAAGTTGCTACATGGAACAGCAAATGTACTGACATGGAGGTAGAAAAAAAAGGTTTTGGAGGGGGGGTTTCAAACCTTTAATGCAATAGGAGAGTACAACAACCTAGACCACCAGGCCATCTGCTCCCCAGCAGAAGTAAATTTTTTATCATCAGCGCCCACCTCTGGTAACGACTCAGCCAGACCTTTCCCAAAAACTACATTACCTTGAGAGAAAGTCTGACTGAAGAAGACAAATTACATTCAAAAGCTGTGATAACAGTTATGATAAAAGGATTTTTAAGCATCATGTTTAGCAAAGAATTAGGTTCTAGCAACTTGTAGACTATGACAGAAATTACCAAACTTTTAAGTCTAATCCCCAAAATAGTAGTGCCGGAGACTGACAAACCCCTGCCATGGGGTGATAATAACAAACGAGTCCAAAAATGGAAGAAAAAAAAAACAAAACTAAAATTAGCTGAAATGTAGAAAAATTAAACTACCTATGTGCACATTTTGCTGTGTAAAGTGGTCATCCTGGCACCTCAAGGGTCTCTTGGCAACAAAATAAATGCCTGCTACCAATCAAAAATATTCAGTTTGCATGGATTGGAGAACATTTAACCCCTATTTTTGTTTATATTTTGCAATTATGGATTATTCCAGACCCTCAAGGGGGTCCTGACTCCAGCTTTAAGAACCATTGTTCTTAGTAATGCCCTCATAATTCATCTAACATTGATAGAGACTACAACCTGTCTCCACCTGACTTCCTCATGCTCTAGAGATTCTGCTCATTCTGCATTTTAAGTAATGATGTCCAATTAAAGAGGTGAAGCAAATGAGCAACATTCAACTAAACTTCATTATTAGAAGAAAGAAACATGAATAAAAAACTGTTGTTAGTAAAGAAAAGAGTGAGTGAAAGCCAGAGTGAGAGTGTATAGAAAGCTGAAGTGGTAAAATGCTGCTGCAAAAAAAGCAGCACTCAGCGGGTTAGAGAAGTAGAAACAGTCTCTTTGTCATCAAGCTAACACAGCTATGACTAAGTGAAGCCACTTGCTCCCTTGTTTACCTCCACAACAGCAGAAAACTCCTCTTTCATTCAGCTGTGAGTGAGAACTTTCTCCATTCACTGTTTTTCATTTCAAAATTTTCACATGCAACATTTTACAACAGCTACAACTTGATTTCAACCCAAAAGTCAAATAAGAAACCAGTGTATTCAATACGGAGCCTGGCTTCTGCTTGTGAACTTTGTTGTGTTGCTGCAGATCTGTTGTTGCAGTCAGGATGCTGCATAATGCAAATCACAGACCTCATTTCCTCCTCAAAGAAATCCTACTACAACATCAGAGTCCCACTGCAGGTGTGAAATGTTCACTCTGATAGCTTTATTGTTTGTCTCAGCACTCTGACCCTCCAAATGTACTCTCTTTCTCTCCATCTCTTTCTTTCTTTCTTTTCTTCCTCTGTTGTTCCTGCTGCAGAAAAACTGCGTCACCAAGGACACAAGAGACGATTCTGACAGATCTGCTTTCACCCTCTCAACTCTTTTTCTTGCCCTCTGTTTGTTGCATTTTCATTCAGCCTGCCTATTTCAAGATTACATGACAGCCATTCATTCATCCTTTCATTCATTCACTCACTCATTCTGGGGAAACCAGCCTGAAAAATTCCTTTTAATGTCAAAGCTGCAGACACAAGGAGACCATCTCAGTGCACAGCAAAGATGTCTAGCTCTGTGTTAGCATTCTGCTAAGGAATAACTGGTAGGGCAGCTAGCCAGTGCATTAGCATTCTGGATGCAGCAGGATGCTAAGTGTAAGAGGCTGATTAGACGGGATGTGTGAAATCAGACAGAACGGGCCTAAATGCAGACGCCCATATCCTCCCTTGACCCACTTCCCTCCCTTTCTCTCTGTTTCTTTTTGCTTAACATGCCAGCTGCAAACTACCCAGACTAACTTGCTGCACAGTGCTAATTCTTCAAACATTCAGAGCTGGGTCACAGAGAGGAAGGAAAACATCCAGTTGCAGAGCTTGCATTTACGATAGCAGTGCTACACCTCAATATGTTGTGTTTATTTTCCACACCGTATTGGTCCACACCACATCTTTCATTCAATTCCAGCCCATTTCCAGTTACCATGGAAACCTATCTAGTCATTTTTTTCCCAACTATTCCCTCTTTTCACCTCTCCTCTCTCTCATTCATCCCGCCTGCCTCCAGCACAGTCGACGACAAATCTCTACACAGAGGAGTTATTTTGTGAAATGTGATGCAGAGAGGCGTGATTCATCTCAAAAGGTGAATCACGCCACTTTTTGTTTGACTCCTCAACTTTATATCGGCGTCTCGAATTACACTGTTTTACAACACTTAGGCCAAATTAAGAGAAACCTGGTGGAGAGAGAAAAATGTCAGAACTAAATTAAGAAGCTTTACTCTATTTCACTTACACACACACACTCACACACACACACATGCATGCACACACGGTGGGTAGACGTTGCTGCAGTGGATGTATCACTGGTGTCTTCACAGTGACATTGGTGCTGAGTTACAGTGCTAATGAGAACTTTAATGTCACCCACACACAGACTCCTGGCAGACAGATTAGAGCTGTGATTACACTGGGTCTCTCAAACACAGAAGAACACAATGCACACACACACACACACACACACACACACACACACACACACACACACACACATATATATATATATATATATATATATATATATATATATATATATATATATAAAACTGCATTTTACAGACAGATTCAGAGATTTCCTTCATGTGGATATGTAGCTGTTTGATAATCTGCACTTGTTGAGTTTGAACCATAGACTGTATACAAACAGTTGTTTTACCAATGTACTGTTTTGAAGCCAGAATACCCCCATCAGAGACGCTGCCATTGCGCAGCCAGAGTCTGCACAAAAGTATATTTTTCTTTCAAAACTAACCTCTTCTTGGCTCTCCTTTCTGACATATTTTACTATTCCTGAAAAACCATGCAAGAACGGACGCTGTTAACCATCATGAAACATGATTTAAAACATAGCTTGTAACATCTAATAACTCATAAAAAAGAAACTTTTCAGAAAAAAACGAGACTCCAATGCAATGCAACTAAATCACTACAGCATACATATGTGAGAAAAATTTGTCCGAGATGTTTTTTTTTTATTTTTTGTTGGTTTGACCCCAGCCCATCTGGAATGACTGGGGAGACAAGGCCTTTGACCTATACTGCTGCCAGTCACCAGGGGGAGCAGTTTTTGTGGCGACCTTAATTCGAGCCAAGCGGGATGACATCCATTTTATTTTATAGTCTGTGGTATGAACATCCGATGTTGTTACTCAGTATCATCTTTGAAACATGAAAAAGACTTAATCACCCTCTTCAAGTCGAAGTGAAAGCCCTTTTTCTAAAATCAACTCCAAGTACTCAGCCCTTGTTTTTTACTCAGCCCATGGTTTAAAAACAACTAAAAGCACACAAACAAGCTCAGTTACTTCTACCCTGGTTTTAAAGATTGGCTTTTCAGGCTGCAAAGCAGAAAAGAAAAAAGGAAGATAGATGAGTCACTTAAGGTTCAAATGGTAAAAACTGGATCGGGGATGACTGCGCTGTAGAAAACTGCCATGCCTGCAACTTTCCCTGAGCATAATGTCAGTAGTTCATGAGGTGTAGGTCGGCAATTTCAACATATGGAGCTGATGTCCAGAACATCTAACCTCAGGAATAAACCCTGTTTGGAGCACAAACCCCTTCAAAAGGTCTCCACGTGACGTAGTAAAAAGACGATGAGCCAGGGAACGTAGGACTCTTCATTTCTGTTCATGCAGCATAACGTACGAGAGACAGAGAGGGGGAAAAGTAAGGATGCATCAGTGTAAAGTTTTGGATCAGCTATGCACTGATTCTGACCTAAAATGAGTTTTCCTTCCCTTATTTTTGACTGTTAAACATTCTTACACTCAGAACCAACTTAGGTAGCTTAATGACCAAAGACATATACTTATTACTGATTATTTTAATAGATTTTTTACATATATTCTACTCTCTTTCACCAAAAGACATAAAAAGACACATTCCAGGTTGAATACAAACTAACAACAACCTTTTAGCATCCATATTCAAACCACAGCTCGCTCCATTTTTACGCATTTTGATCCAGGGAAAACCTAATTGGAGCCTCGCACAGGTGAAGTGGTTTGGTGAAAAGATGCAGAAGCTGTAATCATGTCATTACTCTGAGGGAAGCCTTTTCTGTGTGGACACAGAACACACATTGAGTGAAGCATCAGCATTTATCCAACAGCCAGAAACGTGTGTGTGTTCAGGAGAGAAAGCGGTGGAGCCACTTAAAATTAGCTTTTTTGGAACGGTGACACAAATATACAAGGAGTGTTTTTATCTACAGCTCACAGGGCCTTTAAAAAAGTGTTTTCAAATTCAGCCTAATTGCAACAAACAATTGGAATACCAAACCCTTGTTTTAGAAATTAACACAGAACATAAACAGACATAAATGTTGATTTCAGTGAATTACAAAACTAGCTAAAAACCATCAGGAGCTCCTATTTTACTATTCTAATGTGGTTCAGTTATAACTGTGTGTAATTTGGCCGGATTGGAGGAAAAGAAACATTTCTTTTTTTGAGTGAAATATAACAAATATTGTAGCAACATTTCAAATGGTAAATTGGACACCACTTCCAAAGCAACAGCTACTAAAGGAGCGAGTTAGAGCTGTAAAAAGCTGTCTGTGTAAAAGCTCCAATAAAATCGTAGTTTAAGATTGATTTGTGGTAAAAGCCTCACATTAGCTTACATTTACTGCCTCACACAGAGAGGCTTTCTAATGTTACACTTTAAGAGTCGATGTGTCAGAAGAAGCAGGAAAGTTAGGAAAGTAGCGGGGGAGGAGAAAGTCAGAATAACATGCTGTCGTGAGAGGAGACGGGGAAACCTGCAATGGAGAGAAAGTTGAATGCAGGCAGCAGGATGGAAAGACAGGGAAGGTAAAGAGAGGACAAAAGAGACAGAGTAACTCAGTCATGAACAGTCCTGCTGTCCTCCATCCAGGATATGACCCTCTTCATCCCAGATCAATCACATCACCATTGTTTCCTTCACCCCAGCATCTGCTTGCTCTGACTGTAAAACATCAATCTTTAAGAGGGCGGGGATGTAAGGTCAAGCCCTGACACTCCTCTTTTACCCCCCCCTGTTCGTCCGGCCTCGGTATTATTCTCATGTCAATCTCAGACAAACCCCCTACTCACACTTTTTCTCTTTTCCAGTCCAGCTCATGTTTTCCTTTCTTCTCCTCGACTCCTCCTCCCAATCTCTCCCAATTGAAACCTCGGCCCTGCTTCCAAATAGGAAATCAATAAGTCCGTTTGAGAAAGTCGCCCTCGTTCTTTCTCACTCTCCTTTTTTTCGCTTACTCACTCGCTTGCACAGTCATACACACACAGGCACACACACAGGCACATGTACACAGTAATATGCCTTGAGTCATTTCCCCAAAACACAAACACAAATCATTCAATCCAGAATTTTAGAAACAGAGCAAATGTGTCCTGTCTGCTCCTCTGCCTGTCTCACTAAAAGGCACTGCACTGCAGGTCTGAAACAACACGTTCCTCGATGATACTGTAGGCACATTATGCTCGGATGCTGCACTGCATAACACAACAAATACACACCAAGGACAAGAGGACGCAGAGGAAACGTAAGAGAGATTGTTACAAGAAAAAAGTAACCAATAAAACAGAAAATCTATCACTTTTTGTCCTGTTTTTTAAAAGTTTGGAAACCCCTGCTGTAAACGCTCAAGCAGCGCCCCTGCTGTGTCTTCTGAATGAGATTCCAAATATGTGTAACAAACCTTCATTATACCACGCCCTGGGAGAGATGCCACTGTGAGAATACAACACTCTCCATAATTGTGGTTATTTGTTGTTTGATTTTTCCCCCCTGAGACCCTCAGGGACCTCAAGGGATTTCCTTCCCTTGTCTCTGTGAATTTGATGCTCTCCAAAGAGCATGGCGCTTGAACAGTGCAAGCTAGCATAAGAGTGCTAAAAAGGAGGGGATAAGAAAGGGTACTGCTGTAAATCCTGCCATAAAGAGAAAGGATGGGAGACAGCTTTATCCAGCTAAGAGCCTGCACAGGAGGATTAGGGCTACAGGGAGCAAGATAGGGGGAGGAGGATGTGATGAAGAGGGGCAGAGACTATGTAATAATGAACCACCTTGATATAAAAAAATGGAAAGAGGAAGGGAAGGGGTGCCAGAATGGGAAAAGTTTCCACACAGGGGGTTGGACTTTGTAGGATTACATTTAAGAGACGATATCTGCACCAAAACACATTTTTGCCCTCTAGGTTGGAGCAAAGTAAGCATACAGTATCTGTCTGGACACCAGAGAAGCTTGGTTTCATTTAAAGCTCATCCCGCTTTCTAAATACTCAGAGACTGCTGACTCAGCTGGACTCTATAGGAGTTTGGATAAATAGGTATGAGGCTGCAAACACTGCGTAGAGCTGGGTGTAATTTCAGCGCATATATATACACACGGCCTTTGAGCAAAAAGTCCCAGGAGAAGAACTCAGGGACTGAATTTTAAACTGAAAATATGTGCAAGAGGTGGTCAGGGAGATTTAAAGACTGAGACGCAGAGAGAAAGTTCTTTAAGGTTCTGAGAAAGTCCCTGCATAAGCACATTCAGCCTCATTTCCACCGTGTTCTCGTGTCCACAGTTTTTGTGCTCCTCACATGCAAACATATCACTGAATGTGTGTTTGCCTTACAGAAAAGCAGAGTGTCACAGCAGTGGGGGTGTTCTAGTTCCCCTCAGCAGGTTTGAAAAGTCAATGACGGATAAATAATTTACAGGAAATCAGTCAGAGGCTGTCAAAGGCATCGTGAAGCAAAACTGCAACAAAGGAGGGAAAGCAGGACTGCGGGAAGAAGAGAGAATGAAGAGGCAGACACAGCAGCAGAGGGAAATTCAGCAGGGGAAAAACCCCACTGCAAGCTCCCATCAGTACACACACACACACACACACACACACACACACACAGGTGAAAAACTATTACGAACAGTCTTGATAAGACCCCAATCATCAGGTCAAGCCCCCTACCATTCCTCTTCTGTCTTCCTTTTCACTTTTCTATCTGTACCCATCAATAACTCCTCTTTCTCTTTCTCTCGTTTTCCTCCCCACAATCCCCCCCGCCCCCAAACATGTCAGCCCGCCTGGAGTAGGTGCCCGGGGAGAGAAGGCTTCTTGTTTAGCAACAGCCCACTCACAAAAGCCTCCGTTGGACCACCAAACGTACTGTGGGTGCTCTCACACTTTGAGTGAGTCTCATGAAAGGCTCATCAGCGTCGAGGTGGTTGCTAGGTGCTGCAGGAGTAATGGTCGGAATAATTAGGCTTCGTAATGAGGGCTGCGAGGAGGACAACACGCTCATTTGCATCACTTTGAATGGAGGAGTTTTGTGTAATTCTGTATAAATGCTATTTTTGAACTTTTTCTACCAACCTGGGAAACACTTTTTGCTATTTTCAAAAAAAAAAAAACATCAAACATGACTGAAAACTACCATTTTTTTCTAAATTGAGAAACATCAGCAGCCATAACCCTTTATGCTTTATTCAAAAAGAGATTTTGATTACTTAATTCACTGATTGATACAAAATGAGTCCTGCCTCATGTGACCACTTCATAAAAAACAATCCTCGGAAAAAAAAAAAAAAACTTGAAAATTTCCATCCCAGCCCTTCCTTTTCTGCTGTGCCTGATTTTATCGGTGTCATATGTTCTGTTAGTGCTGCTCACACTATTCTGCACCTCTGAGGATCTTTGCTGCTACTCTGCTTGCTTCAACCTTTCATGCATGCTAATGTAAGAGAGGGAAGATGTGCTCTACTAACTTGGGCTTTTTCCACATTGGAATGTGGAAAGGCAAGGAGTCCCCAGAGCAGAGCCATGCTGCAGAATTTCACTCATTGGATGCAAATATTACATCCTTTTGACAAGAGTGACCTTGACTGATTTGGATTCAAAGGTTTTTGTCAATTTTCAATATATTACACAGAAAGATTGACATACTGTTCCTCTCTTCTTCTGACAGTATAGATTAAAAAATAAGCATAAAATAGTAGGTATAAGATAATAAATATAGAAATGTATGGGTAACCTTTTAAGGAAATAAAGTAAAATAAGCAAGAAGAAAGGAAATTAAACCTATATATAAAGAGTTAAGCTAAAAATTCAGACAGGTAATCATCAGAAAGAAGTCACTTTCTGGTCAAACTCAGATTTCTTTACACGGTCCATGGTGAAAGAAAATGTAGGCAGACAATGAGAGCATTTTTATCCCCGGAGTGTCAAAGGTTTTGTGCCAGGCTAGTGTAGAGCTATTTTTAAGTTAAATTCATTCCACGATGGAGCTTGTAACTCAAATCACTCATATGTCAAACGAGTTTTCCTCCATTGAAATGAATTGAAATGCCATTTAAATGTTCCAGACCTAAAAAAAAACCTGCAACTTTTGCCCTTTTCTCCCTTTACACCACACTTTCCTCACCATCATAGGCCACGTTCTTGTTTTTTGATAAAAACCTGTCCCATGAGGTCTGTCTCATCTGTATTCTCTGAATGTTTTTGAAATGAGTTAGGCAAGTGTCATTACGCCCAGTTGCTACTTTTTCTGGGTGTTTCTTTGGAATTAAGTCTGAAAGTTTTGCAAAGTAACTGTAAGCACATCACTGATGCTTCCGCGTGAATGAGTGAGGCAGGAGAAGCTGGGAGGATGCTGCAGCATTCACTGTGGCATTTGCTGCACCAGTGCTGAGGTATCTGAGGCTGGCTCATAACCCAAATTTTATCTCCCAACTTGAACAAAAACACAGACAGCAGGGTAAAAGTATGTATCATGTATACAGGAAAAGGAAGAACTAGAGTTCTCTGTGTGCATTTAAAAAGAATCATGCACATAATCAAAACCAGGATAGAGCTCAGGCTTTCTAAGAAATCTGTCTCCTATTGCCATGTTAAGCTAAGCAAAGCCAACTCTTGCACACAAAGCAACTAGAGAAAGTCAGACTATTGACTCTTCACTGAAAATAGCAACAATGTCCCACTATACGATGCACTCATGCATGCAAAAAACACAGCCTCACTCCTCAAATACTCACACACTCATCCATTGACAGGAAGCCTGATTAAAATGGAAAGGATTAGGTTGGACCAGGTGCTCAAATGAATTGTTTGTACAGAACGCAGAGGAAATACAGTTACGACAGGGGATCTGACACCAGCCCGTCATGCTGCACACATCACCGGGTATCCCCTCTAATCTGCCCGCTCATTTGTCATCCTCTCCTTCTCTTTACAGCCGTTCTATCTGCTGTCATCCCCCGTGTGTGAGTGTGTGTGGTATTGTTGGTTATGCTACAGTCTGCTTTGTATATACAGTATGTGTGGGTTTACAGACTGAATGTTCGTCTGTCTGTCCTCTCTCTGTGTGTTCTGCTCAGCGCGCTCTGTGAATCAGGACGTGCTGTGAGCAGCTGAGGATGATGATGACTCAGTAATGTGAGAATGTCAGCAAAGTCTAAGAACTGTGACTGGTTTCTGTCCCTCTGCCAGTGATGCTCACACTGTAGCATTTACCCAAGACTGCACTGATGCTGCAGATCTTCTTTTAGCCTCATGTTTTATACCAGGAAGCAGAATTATAACTTGATTAATTCAGTTAAAAATCATCAAGACTACAAACAGTTTAGCTTCTTCTGCCATCTTTAAGTATGTTAAGTTCACTAAAATGTGACACAGCAAGTGTAACACCTGCACAGAAACACTGCCTGGCATCAGAGTGGTTAGGGATAGGTTTTGAGATCCTTCAGTTGGATGAAGAGGATCTTTGTTTATGTTAACAGCATATCAAGATAATACTGATAAGTTCCACTAAGAAGAAGATGACTGGAGATTTGATGAAACTGGTTTGTGCTAGAGCTGAAACGATTCCTTGAATGATTCGAGGTACTCGATTACAGAAAATACTCGAGTAATTTTCTCCGCCTCGAGGAATCGTTTAATTTTTAAAAAGATCAAAGAGTGGTATTTCAAATAGAGCTGAGGCCATATTAAGAGAGTTTTCAGACCCCTCAAGCTACCTCTTATACAAAATAGCAACTAGCAACAAATCTAGCTTCTTTTCTGGAGTTTGGAGACTAATGGGTCATTCTACGAAACGGGTGTCATATGGGTCCGCAACATTTGATGAGATGTACAAGGCACAAAAAATGTGTCAAAGTGTGTTTACAAATTTTGGAGCTACCAAAGCAAGTGCTCTTATTGACATGCTGTATCAGAAAATTCTATTTCTTAAAGAGAAAAATTTTCAATCATAAAATAACTGCTCTTTAACGAAACAAAAATGTATTTTATCCGATTACTCGATGGGATTTTCCGTAGAATACTGGAATACTAAAATATTTGATAGCTGCAGCCCTAGTTTGTGCTATGCTTAACATCAGTTTTATCCATCCAACTTGTACTGAGTCACTTAGAGTGACTTTTTTTTTGCTACAGACCTGAAAGAGGAGAAAAACTGCATTGTCATTATGACATTCCAAACATGTCATAGGCAAACACATGATTAAAAATTAAAGTGGCAGAACAAGGCCCGTACATTATCTATGGTGCCACCCAAACCGCTGACAGTAGGCTCGGAGCTTCTTGTATTCCGATAGCAGCGGCTAATGTAGCCTTAAGCCACTAGCCTCAAGCAGACTTGAGGCATCTATCAGATTTCACACACCTCTCTCTGGAGCTACAAACCACCTTACACTGCAGCATTATACATACACAAGTCCTCCCAGAGACCCATAAACACATTTTAGAGTTGAAAAACAACAATGAAAATTCTTCATTTATAAAATAATGCAAGTGTTTGTTATTTTGCCCTCATTCACTGAACTGTTTTGCCGAGTAGTTTCATGTAAGAACTCTGTTCACCACAAATTCATTCATAATTCAGATGCCGCTACCTCTGGCAGCGATTGAAAGTGAACTGTGATCTGCTGCTTTATTCCATCCGCTTTCAATATGAATATCACAGTTAAAAAGCTTATTGACATAACTCTGTAAATAAAAAAAGCACACACTTGCACTCAGAGAGCTGCTTCAATGAAGTTCCGATTAAACGCACCCCCTTTTTTGTTGGTGACATGGTGCATTTAAAAGTTCTTTTCTCTTGCTTTCAAATAACAGTTCAGCCCAAAGACTCGTGTCATGATCACATCCAGAGAGAAGACAGCTGAGTATTTGTCTCTGAGGTGATCCATGTCTAGAATCAGCCTCATCACATGACTGTTTTATCCAGTTATCAGGCTTCTGCTGTTCACATGCATAAAACTGCCTGACTGCTGGAGCCGAGTCATGTGCAGAATCTGCTCCACATACTTGTTTTTAATCTTAAGTGGGGAAGAAACTGTTTTCTGTAGCTGAAGCCGGGCTGTTTATTGCATTTTATTTGGCGTCAGTAATCAATGGCAGCCTTTTCTCTTCTCTGTAGCCACTTCTCTCTTTTCACTTTGTCACAGAAAATCAAACATAACACATCACCCACTCATCAAACCATTCGACTAAGCACAGCAGTGAGACAGAGGAGAGAGGAGACAGAAAGCACAGAAAATGTGCATTTGTAAATGTCATTTGTTTATGTCACAGATCTTACTGTGTTTAAAGGAGGACAACTTCTCTGTAATTATGAGCACAACTGGGCTACGTGGTCTGGATTGATGAGCTGCATGCAGTTTGTTCATGAAAACAGTCTCATACATGCACGCACGCACACATATCCTTGACTTTTTCAACGAACCTAAACAGTACCCACGCACTAGGCAAAGAGGACAGCACTCCTCCATATTTTTCCTGAATGAGGGAGAGACTATCTCTCAGCGTAGCAGCCCTGCAGGAGAAAGAAGGGAGGAAAATACACGGAGGGAAAGAAATGGGTGTGGATGGAGCCGTTCAGAGCCGAGGCCCACAGCAGCAGCTAAAGACGGGAGCTGCACAATCTCATTGTGCTGTGCAGACGGGGGAATAGAGGACGACGAGGAGGCGTTTCCATGGGAGTGCTGCTGTGTTCTTCCCCAACAGACGCAGTCCCTTATCTCTTGCCTGGGGAGAAACAAACACTGGCAGCTCACATGAAGGGGAGTTTCCCTGGATCTATCTGAGCTGCAGAGAGGAGCAACAGAGCCCTAATTGAATTTTAGAGAGAGGGAAAGAGAAAAGTGTAGGACTGGCAGTATAGCTGGACTATATCTGGACTGTCATGTTTATATCATGCATTATGTTGCATTATGTCCTGTGTCATTTGTTTGACTTAGAGAATCTTCCTGTTTGATTCTAAGCACAAGTGTTGAAACAGAAGCATATGCTGATTCAGTATTTGTGTTTCCTCGAAGATGGACTGAATATCTACAGTACTTAAACTCATTTATGAGAATAGAACTAAAATAAATACGGTCAGTATTTCATTTAGGAGTCTACTTTGTCCTTTCAGCTTAAGTATCAAGATGATTTATGTAAATTTGATATTCCTTTGCATTTTTAGCCATGCAAGCACTTTGGTTCTCAGTTTGCCACAAGCTAACCTCATGAAAATTTGACACTAACAGTTCCAGTTTAACATTTCAAACTAGAGAGAATACCCCAAAGTTCTCAGACAACCTGCCAATATCATTCCCCAAAAACTGTCCTCAATAAGCTAAATTTGATTCAGAAAGGGACAGTGTTTCTGCTGAGTGACCTTGTGGGGAGACCTTTTCAGTATCTTTTGTTGCTGTTTGAATAAAACTGCAGTGAAATGTGTTACACTTTGTTAAAGCTAAAGTTGCAAGCATGTTGATAAAGGCTGCTGATGCTAGCTCAGGTAATACAGCCACACTAGGCAAACCAGTTTGACATTGTTTACCTGCAGGCTCCCATATTTAGTCATGTTAAATGTTAGATGTGCTCAGTTTTAGCTGTGTTTTTGCATTAGTCAGAATTGAAATTTGTATTAACGGATCTAGGAAGCAGGACATGACCATACCCACGGCGCCAAAAGAACCAAAGGCTGGTGAAATGACTCTGATATTACTCTGCTTAACTGGCCAGCAAACTTGCAGAACCTGAACCCTGTAGAGAACCGATGAGAAGACAACCCCAAAACACAGATGATCAGAAAGTTGTGATCAAAGCAACCTGGATTTTCATAACACCACACTGATGCAATAACTGACCTATAGCTAAGTCATGTCAACACTTAAGTCCTTTAGTCACCTTGTCTTGTATTGTTTTGCGAAGCAATCTGACCATTTATTGTGGGGTTATATACACATATGGTGAACCAGCCCTATCTCACAATGATCACAATGATAAAGAATCCTTTAAAAAAGTCCTGGATCCAGACAGTGATCCAGATCACTTCCAAAATTTAATCACTTCTTTCTTATCTCGTTTTGAACATTTCCTGCAAATTTCATAAAGATCCGTTTGTTGGTTTTTGAGATTTATTGTTCACAGACAAACAGACGAACTCTCCCAAAAACAATCTCCTTGGCGTTGGTAAAAATGGTGTTCATGGGGTACAAGCAGCTCTGACATAAGGTATCCTGAGAGGCTGGGCAACAGGGTATACTTATCACCATTTCTTAAGCCACATCTCAACCAAGAAGTGTCTTCTTTGAGTAAAGTTGTGCAGTCGACCACAACATCAAACCAACATGAAATTAAACATTTGTTCTACGGTAAGTTGACATCCTATTTGAGGCAACATATTAAGTCTTTGATGGAAAGACAAATCATGTTATCTTTAACACTGGAACCATGACTGTAGTCTGATGGACGCTTTGGGATTTTCTCTGATTTTAGCCAAGGTTAGCCTAACATTAGTCTAACCTTAGCTCCTCATCATGTCTTTGTTTGTTGGGAATTTATTGGCCTATTTTGTTCATGTTTTTGTACTTTGGTGATCATACATCATTGTAAGCTGTCATCCAAAGGGCTCTAGTTTAACTAACAGTAACCTCTGGAGCTTAGCTTCATTAACTGATCTGTATTAGCTTAGATAACAAAGGTTGGCAGATGTTATGCTGAATGATTAAATGTAAATACTGTAGCACCAAACTAACAAAGACACACTCTTGGTAAAGATGGTAAAAAGACTGTTTTATTTTTGTCATGACCAGTGTTGAGCCTCTATCATGTTGTCTGAGATGGTGATGGCAACAAGATGCTGTTTATCATGTTTATCAACCTTCTCAACTATAAAATGATTAATTTATCCCTCCAATGTGTACTTTAGATCCTTTTAGTGACTTCGAGATTAAATGTGATTGTCAATACCATCCTGTGAAATGTCTCCTCCTGTGACACCTACCATAGCGCCTGTCACTGAATGTTCATTGTTTGTCCGAGTGTGTGGAGGTGGACGTAGGTTAGCCATTAGTCAATTCATGCAAAAGGAGTCCAATGGCAGTCAAATCTAGTACAGACAACCAGACAACCAGATAATACTCTATCTGAGCCAAGAGTATATAATCTATATGATGTTACCTTTTCTTAAATAAATCAAGTATCATGTCTGCTTGTATCTGAGAGAAGAGGTTCAGTATCTGTATTCATGGGGGAAACACGTGTAACTGTACTGATGTATCACTGATAGGCTCGTATAAGCCAACAGATACACCGTACGCTGCTGTTTCTCCACTTCTTAAAATCTCTGCTTCTCTGTGTTGTGATGCCAGATTTCCACACTTGAGATCAATACTGCTTTACCTATTTTCTTGCTAAAACATACTCCAGCAGCAGCTGTCTCTAATTCTTTTTTATTCAAGGGAAAACACAATCAAACTATCATCACAGCGGAGTTAAAAACATAAACCTTAACAGCTTAATTTAATAAGATCTCCGCTGAACGGCCTGGAAGAAATATAGAGTGATTGGGGACTGAGAAAGCAGACGAGCAGAGAGGCAGGGTGGAGGAGCACAGTGGGATCTGTGTGGACAGGCCTGTAATTGAAGGGAAGGAAAGAGCCTTAACCTAGATCAGTATCTATCACTCCAGCAGGAAAAGAGAGCTCAACACCCACATAAACCAAGACAGAGAGGCTGAAAGAGAAACCAAGGCCCCTGATAGGGAGTAAGTCTATAAGGAGGAGGAAGTGTGGGGGGAGCTTGTGTACAGACAGATACTGGACACATGTGTACGTGTGAAGTCGGTCCCTCAGAGCCCTGACACAGATGGGAGGAAGACAAAGATAGGAGGATGTGAGGGAAAGCAAGAGACAATGACAGATAGAGGAAGAAAGGAGATCAACATGTTGAGATAGAGCCCTGGAGACAGAGCCACCAGAGAAGCAGAGAATTATGGGAGTGCAAATTCAATTACACCGGAAGGGACAGTCAGGTCTGGACCTGCAGGAAACACTGCACATGGGGCTCTTTGTGTGTGTGTGTGTGTGTGTGTGTGTGTGTGTGTGTGTGTGTGTGTGTGTGTGTGTGTGTGTGTGTGTGTGTGTGTGTGTGTGTGTGTGTGTGTGTTTGTGAGGCAGAGAGAGAGAGGTGATGTAAACACATCCAGGAGAGATCAAAGAGGTATCAAAACACAGATGGAAGAAAGAACAAGGGGTGCAAAGAAGACCAGAGGGTAATGTGCTTTATACATTTTATCAAGCACATATATTACAACCATTACGGCACTTAAGGAAACAATAAAGCTGTTTGTTCACATCCATCTTCCAAACTCTTTTATCCTCCAGTTTTTCATAGATATTTTTGTTTGCTTCCAGCTATAATCCACCACCCAGACCATCAGCAATGGTTCTTTGTAACACCTTTTGCAAGCATGATACTGACATTGTTTACAATCAAGGATTGCAAAGATGAGGATCTTTTCTTGGATCAAACTTTGAAAAGATTTAACGGACAGAATAAGCAAGGGGTTAAAAGTCTTTGATTGTCTTCAATGACCAAAACCCTGTTCTGGATTTGCCTCCTCTCTCCTAAACAGCCGTAACATTAAGAGTACTGATAGGTGAAGAGAATAACACTAACACCTCTCTACTGACAGGTGTCAAAGTGTGATGGTTAGATGACTGGAGCAGAGCATCTACTACCTTACACCTCTTACGGGGTGTATAAGTCAGAACCAACCAGAAGCGGCCCGAAACCAGTGAACTGGAGGCAGGGTCTTGGGCGGGAAAGGCTAACTAGTGTCTAAGACCGGCCTGTGTGCTGCTGGAGCTCAAACTGCTGAGAGTGCTGATGCTGGTTCTGACAGAAAGGTGTCAGAAAGCATCAGTTTTATGCTTTTGGGGATGTGTGGCTGCAGATTAGTCCAAGCATCCAAGCTGAGACCCCTGTCACATGACACATGAGCTCAACCTGCAGGACTTGAAGGATCTGCTGCTAACATTTTGATGCCAGGTACTAGGACCGTTCTGGTCATACCTGCTGATTGTGTGTGCTCATCTTGCAAACAATCTGTGGCTAATGACTATGATGACATTACATGAAAAGGGATGACACGTCTGCCACATTAACCAATCAATACTAAGCTAACATATCTGTTGAAACGCACAATCTTACATCACAACATATTCTAGTAGATCTTAGCTGCCATTAAACTGTCAGTGAGCAGGTATCCATGGCAAAAGAGTCCTGATTCTGAGGCTGCAAAATGGAATGCAGCCATTGTTCCAGCACTGTCCTTGTTATAGCACACAGGGTCGCCTTTGAGAAGGACCTTTTGGAAGATATTATCCAGGTGTTGAGTGATAGCACCAAACTTCCATTCTTTTATGACACTGACCAAAATGCTTCCATAGCACCAGATCATGTGATCAACATCTGATAATGCCTGGTGATTGGCTGTAAGATTAAGTGTGGTTGTAGCATGCAGGACAGGGTTGCCAACTGTGTGTAGCCACCTTTCCTGACTTGAAGCATGAATTGATCTGCAGCACCGGATGCTAGTTGAGAAGTAGTGGGTGCTTCTCAACACGTGTTTTGGATAGGGGAGCCTCACACAGAAAAGTCCTCCTTGCTCGCAGCAGTCCCTCCAAGTATCGTTCAGGAACCAGTATTATAGTGAAGGTATATGTACTGGTACAGGTATCAAAGATTTTTGATTGATACCTAGCCCTGGGTGGACGTGGTCTAAAGTTGCTGGTTTAGCAAAGAAGGAGGGATTTGTGCAAACTTTCAGGAAGTGCCAACTCAAGAAAGACCAACTGATGACCTTTGATGCATGTTGTGATATTATCCTATTTCCAGGAAAGGTAACACAAAAAAACACAATTTCTGTGACGGTATAAAAATAAAGACGAGCTCCATAAACCAGTTCAATGATAACTCCCTGATCAAAATGCTATACGCCCACAGTTTGCATTCGTAGAGATAAGTAGAGCAGTTATGTCTTAATATATGTGTGAGTGTGCTGTTTGGATGTGTAGATATTGTTGCTTCTTTGTGACAGATCCCACCTTTAAAGCTAATTTTTTGCCTCCTTCATCTTACCTCACATCCTAATAAGATATCATAGGGTAAGCAGTCTACTTGTCTGTTTCTGAAACTTGTTCATAAAGCCAAAACACACCCACTGAGGGCACACAAACACTGCATTATGTCAAAGTTTGGATTAATTTTAACCACTTCAAAGGAAGCTGTAAGCAGCTGTTTAAAATATGGATGAAGACAAGAGAAGAGAGGAGAAAAAAAATAGCAGTAATTATTATTTCAGGCTGTGTAACGTCTTTTTATTGTCCAGCTGAGTGGTTCTTCAAGGAGCAGCAGTTTGGGATGCAGGCCTGGGGTGCTGTGCTTCCACAAAGGTCACACGAACACTGGAGCAGATTAGCAATTCAGATTGGGCTAAAGGGGCTAAAAGGCTGCTGTAGCCCTGCCTGAGTCTGATTACATTAGCAAAGAGTAGGAGTGCAAATGCAAACCTCTGATTAGACGGCAGGAGAAGGAAGCAGCTAAGATGTTATAAGAAAGGGATTCATGCATGGATATACCATTCAGTCCCAGAGCAACAGGAATAACAATAAGCATGAGTCACAATAAACAAGCACATACACAGCACATGATTCCATTGTGATGGTTTATCCTCCCACTAACTATCATCTTCACACACACACAAACAAGCATGGATTATCAGCATTCGCAGTCCAGCTCCCTGACCATCTGCCCTTGTACAACATCCATCATGGAGAAATGAGTTATGGTTGCTGGATCATTATGAGAGCCGTTGTGAAGGAAGATTTCCTGCCTTCCTGGCATGATTATTCCCTGTCATGTCTGCTGCAGCGATCCCATGGTGATGATGACGCTCTTCTGGCTTTGATTACAACTGTCTTTTCCTCAAAATGTTAATGTGCGGTACCAGGAAATTGGTCAAGCTACAGTGCATTAAGCTATGGGTGAAAGTTGATCTGCAGGCACAGGAAATGCTGTATGGAAAGGCATGTACTGCAGACTGTACAGGCCTGAGTAACATTCAAAATCTCTTTTGTCCTTGTGAGGCTGTACTTCTGCATTCCTTCATCACATTCAGCTTTTACATCCCTGCTCCTGAGAAGTGCATGCTTTCTTTCTACCAAGCAAGAAAGTATTAAGCCTGCCTGATTTTGCAAATAACTGCATGCATATGTGACATTGTGGTGGTCATATTTCTGCAAGAAATATGGTTAACTTTGTCCTTGTGTCAGTAAAGTCAGGCGAAAAACAATGCAAAGCTCAACAAAGCGGTGGATCAAATTCCTGCAAAGATAAAGAAGGGAGTGCGTCCTTTGAAAAGGCCTTCTGCAGAGCTTTCCTTCAGCACCACAGACAGCGGCTCAGCACGCAACACAGCTGACAGGGAAACACAGCCTCTGCAACAGGCCAGTGCACAACAAATGAAACAGATTGAAGCATAATTCCAGCAGTGCATCCCCACCATGTTTCTGTTTACTGGCCAGTATCTTTTTTTTATACTGTTCAACACAGCCCTCAGTGGGCCCTGATGCCTAAAGTCACACTAAGCGTGTGGGCGTGTAGATGATGTAGTCCTGGGTATGCTGCACCGTTGACATGCACAACATGTTGCTGCACTGGCCTGAAATATGCTCGGCCATGTTATTGGAGCAACAAGCAAAACTGGGAACAATGCAAAGCCTGGATTAAACCACTCGTGTGCCATTAACGATATTGAAATGAGCATCACTTCACAGCTCGATCTGTGCTCCTGTCCCACAGAGCTGTGGTGCAAGCCTGACCCTTACTCCAAATGTCAAAGGTCACTTCAGCATTCACAGTTCATGAAGTGTTCTGAGTTTAAGAAACAACATGAGACTGAAAGACGAGAGAGGGTGAATGAAGGATGTAGGAGTCTTTTAAAGTAAAATACCAAAAAAATAAATACTGACAGATATGCCCAATGGTTGCCATGACGACAGTGAACCCATCCCCTTAAATGCACTTGTGGTTGTGTGTGTGTGTGTGTGTGTGTGTGTGTGTGTGTGTGTGTGTGTGTGTGTGTGTGTGTGTGTGTGTGTGTGCGCGTGCACACTCGTGTGTTTGTGCGGCCTCGTTAGTCCTACCTTGCATTCCTCCATGCACGTCCTAACCGAGTATGCATCCGTCTCATATTTCTGAACCAGCAGCTCAAACTCCCGGTAGTTGTCCTCCGCCTCCCGGTCCAGACGCTGATAAGCCCGGATACACTCGCTGCATCCCTCCCCCGTGGTCATATCCAGGGTGCAATTCAAATCGTCCAGACTCGTAAACCCGTTAAACAAATCCAAAAGTGAGTAGGAATTACAAAAAGAAAGGTACAAATCGCTCAGATTCACGTACGCCAGCTGTGTCCCCTTGTCCCCTCCATCGGAGAGGCCCAGGCACACGGTATGCGCGTCCGTGAAAGTAAAGCAGTCTTTGAACAGGCTGTCAGGGTGACAGGTGTCCATTCGCCACAGAGGTTTGGTAGAATTCCCTAGAAAAATATCTTGCTCTCTGGCGAGGCGGCGGGGGTCGGGTGTTGTTGGGATAGGGTGTCGGTGGAGGGACTTTCGGTGCTCGCCCATGTCCGTAGTGACGAGCCCCTCGTCCGACCGCTTGTCTCGGGTTCGCGTCAGTTTGGCCTCGGCACAGAACCACAAGTGATCAGAGAGCAGGACGGTGATGAAGAGCAGAGAGGCCAGCGACAGTCGCCATCTCTGGGCCCGCTCCGACTCGGTAAATGGCTTCTCGTTCTCTCGGGGTGCAAACCAGTATTTTAAGCCTTCATCATGCTGCCGACGCATCCAAGCACCCCTGGTCATATTTTAGGAGAGTGCTGCCCTGGCCGACTCCACCGCGGGGGCTGCTCTGCCACAATACTCATTGACTTGGGGGGAGATTGACTCCGGTTGGTACTCCTCCGTAACGGTGGGGTGCCGTGCCTCCGCCGGTCCAGGGCGCTTCTCTTTTGCGCCCGCAGCAATCCGTGCTATTCCGATCCAATTAGCGCGCCCGCACAGGTTAAGCTTCGCGCTGCCGCATCCCGGCTCTCCATGGCTCTCCAGGGGGAAACGGCGTCCTCTTTGACCGCATGCCCCCCTCTTCCTATACAGTCCCTCCCCGGGTTTGTTCTCTCGTCGGGGGCGCAAGGAGACCAGCTGTTGCGAGCCTCTCGGTACTGATGCTGCGCGTCCGCCGCCCCTCGGTTGGCAGATTGACTTAAAGGAGAGCAATGAGCCCTTCCAATGCACGCAGGCTGCTCTCTCCGTCCCGTACCTGAGCGAAAAGTCTAGAATCCTTCCTCCCAGTGGCCATTGTCATCTTTGACCGCGGTTAAGTTGCCGCCATGTTCGTCTTGAAACACTTTTTCGGAGAGCTGGGTCTGTTTGCGTCATCTCCATCGTTGTGATAGCTCCATCGTTGCGCAGTGGCGGAGCTGCTTATTACCTATATGCACACACACACACACACACACACACACACACACACACACACACACACACACACACACACACACACACACACACACACACACACACACACACACGGGGGGAGAGGGGGGCGCACAGAAAGGTGGTTAGGGTGTTTCTGTTCTCCACTTTGCTCTTCATGAGGGAAATGTAGTCTTGGCTGGGTGCAAACACTCTTTTGGCGACATCTTGCTTTTGGTGCAGGATAGACGCGAGTCCATTCACAAGAACAACAATGCAGTTAAACATCACACTCACTCTTTCCATGCAGGTATTAAAATTCAGTGATCCTGTGACATGAAACCATAAATGGCACAGTTTTTTCCCTCATGAGGAGACAGAGCTGTGCAGAAAATGAAGCTTTTGACAACACAACTAAAACCTGGTCAGGCTTGAGTGCAAAGCAGCTGAACAAGCACAAGGTTTCCATGTACTTGCTTTGTGCAAGTGTATCCCATCTTATCAGCTGTGTAATGTTTGGTTAGTGGGTTTAAAACAAACATGTGACTTTCAGTACTGTGTGGCCCCGTGTGCGTCTGCATGTGAGTGTGACAGAGGGAGGACAGGTAGTTCCTCTCAGGGTGCTGAAGTAGATCACTGTATTTATTCTGCTCCTTAAAGCTACTAATCATTGTCAGTGTTTGTGGTTTGGAGTGCAACCAGAGAGAGTGTAACTAAATAGTAATGGGCTTTATATTGAGGATAAGACATGAGATGATTAGCTGATTAATTTGTGCTCAACACCAGGCTGAAGGCAGCTTACCTACTGTTTGTTGGTGAAGAGGGGAAAAGTGCTCATCTAATAACAATCCAATTACTCCAAGTGCAGCCAGTACCTCCTGCCAAAATGTGGGGATGGAAAAACAAACTGAAATGCGTGAGAAATTCAAAGAAAGTTGTGTTGATGGGTACTAACCCCTTCTTGTTGTATCTGTATATTAAAATTACAACTTCAAATTGATTCTATCAAGTTTTTTGAGCTGTTTGATGAAACCCTAGAATTTATTTTGGGATATTTTATTCCTATTAAAGTGCAAAAAGGTATTTTTTTTTAAATCATTGTTTACTACTTTGCTTGAGTCACTCGGAGGGTGTTCTGCGAGAAACTGCACTTGATTTCAGCACCACGGACAGCTCACCTGTCTTAGTTTCCTGTGACAGAGGCTTATATAGTCAAACTGCGCTCAATCACAACACAGTGTAACTTGCACAGTTTGTAGCCATTCTCTTTTTTACTTGTTAAGTGTTTTTAAGTTTCTTGGAAATCAAAAATAGATAATAACTGCCCAAGTCAGTGTATAAATTATCCCTCATGTATCTATTTTTGCTTCATTGCCTCCTCTGGCCTGCCGCTGATGAGCCATGTCTCTCTAAATGTCAATTTAAAAGGAAATAACTGAAAAAACCTCAAAATTCTACTTATTAAACTAAGGATTGGACTAATGCATGAATTGTTTTGGAGGAGGCAAACAGACTTTAACTGAAGTCACAGCAATGGTCCAAAAAACTAACAAGGCTTGACAAAGAGAATAAATAGTGAACAGAAAAGAAGAAAATGAGACACATTTTGACAATAAGAGCAGGAGAGGCGATCAAACAGGCTGAAAACACATGAGGACAGGAAGAGGAGGATCTGGTACAAGAGGAGAAATAAGCTCCCAAAATAAAACAGGAAATGCACGAAATCACAGCAGTGATTGAAAACATGAAGTGAAGGTTCACTGTCTCTTTAGTGCTCTGGGTCTTAGGCGTCACCCTGATTCTGATTCCTGCTATAATAAGATGTTTTAACACACTCAGATTAATCCAAAGATGACAACTTTGCTGCTAAATTTAACTATATTTTCATGATCACTTGAAGTTTCTGTCAGGACCTCTCTGCACCCTGGCATTCGCTATCTCATCATTGCAATGTGTTCCTCCAGCCGACAGTATCTGTGATGAAGGGAGACAGGGAGGAGGAGAAAAGGTGGTGTTAGACAGAACCTACTGACAACCACAAGAAGAGGAGAACAGGGTGAATGAAAAGAGACAGGTGACATCATCCAAGTGTGCCATTTGCCGACTTGTGTCAAATCTACAACCTTCACACCTCCTACACAGCATGTCAGCATGGAAATGGACCTCTTTAAGTGAATCTGTCACTTTATCGCTTAGCGGGCTTTAAGAAGCTTGCTCTTTGTTCTCCTCCTCTCCTCTTCATTTCTCCTTTCATTAATCTGTTTTCCCCCTCTCCTTCTGCCACCATCGCTCTCCTTCTTCCCTTCCCACTCAGCTGACCCCACACGACTCCCCTGATATGATTCTTCCTTAAGCTGTCGCTCACCACCGCCCTGTCTTACTCCTCTCTTCCCCGTCTCACTCTCCTCTTCCTGCTTTCATCTGCCTGATGCCAGAGCGGGAACGGAGACAGGCCCCGGCTCTGTGATTGGCCAGAGAAGACAACACCCTCGGCCAAAGCTCACAGTCCTGAGTGGAAATAATCCTGCACAAGAACAAGCTGAATGGGAACATCAGAAAGATTATGTCACATTTTTTATGCTTCATAACTGATTGAAACCAAGTGCAGGTAGTCATTGCAAGTCCTGCCCTTCCAGATTTTGATTAGTCAGGTGTGTGCCAAAAGTCGCACTATATTGACCACGAGAACTGTGAGCACAAGAGGGCATTTCTACACTGAGAAACTTAAAACTGCTTTGGTTTTGTACAGAAAATAAGAACTACCAGAGAAAAAACACCTTTAATTGACACAGGCTCACATGGATAGTCAAAGCATCACAGCTTTATAACACCTGTGACGGGAATGAATGAACAGTTGTTCTTCACAATGATGGATTACTGGACTAAAGGGGGGGCTGGTTAATTCAGCAAATCATGCCCCTTTACCACACCCCTCATCTGCCATGCTATCCACCTCCCTGTCCTCTAATTAAAGGTATAAATCAAGGGTGGCCAACTTGTGGCTCGAGAGCTGCATGTGGCTCTTTGTCTTATGATGTGCTGCTCTTTGAACCACTCATAAAAATATATATATATTTTGTTATGAGTAGCGGTGTGCCGATCAACCTAAAATATTGATGTATTGATTCTGACGTTGGGATCAGTATTGACCAATACTTGAGTGACGAGATTGATACTTAAGTTTCAGTTTCTCTTCTCTACTTGTGCTCCTCTCAATCGCTCATGTGCAAATAGCTATCTAGTAGTGTGTCTCAAATCGCATACTTCCATCCTGTGTACTCAAAACTTTCAAATTGAGTGTACTAAGCATACTACATACTCACTGGGTTAGTGCGCGAATTTTGAGAGTGTAGTGCTGTCTAAAATCTCATACTGCCGAGCGCCGTACTTACATGAAATGACTACATGATGTGGACCTCTTTTTCTTCTACGTCTAATTGTGACCGGCTTCCAGTGCATTTCCACCAAATACCGCCACAATTTGCCCGCAAATTTTCAAAGCCTTTTCAGTAGTATATTTAACACAGCTAATAACACGATCAAAATATCAAGATCTTACCATCTTTCATTGTAATTACAATGAATTTCAATCGTGCTTTGCTGCGCCGTAATCTGCGCCAACAACATCTCCTCCTTCTCCTACTAGCTGAAGATGTCCCGGTATGTATTGTTTATTTGTATTTTTAGATAGACATTTCGGTGACGAGTAATTTCTTTTTATTATTGCTACTCGTCACAGTGTCAACAGCTGATGGTGCTTGGTGGAAACAACACGTGTAAAAAGCAACATCAATAACTTACAATTATACAGCGCAGCCACATCCACCGTGCTGAGCGAACGGCCACAGCTCTCTTCCGCCATTGCTGCCAGAGGAGGAAATGAGTGCGTTGAGTGTCCACAGCTACATACTCAAAATCCGGGCCGATTCGAGTACATCATCCGGGTACTTTTGCATACTAATTTTTCGCACACTATGCATACTGTTTTTCATTTTGACGCAGTATACTCAAAATTTTGAGTATTTGAGTATGGAAGTATGTGATATGGGACACACTGCAGATCTAGATCTAGATAGGTATATAGATAGATAGAACTTTGTCTCTTCTACAGTAAAAACAGAAATGTGTCTTTGGCACGGCTCCAAGTAGGAATTTAAAGACACAAACACAATAAATCTTGCTTTGAAAATTGTAAATATATTGGTTTTCATTTTATGTCACTTAATTTATGTGTGAGAGGAAATGTGTTTGTAAGACCATCTGTGTGATGTGGCTCTTTGTAGTATCACAGTGATTTTTGTTGCTCTTGGTCTCTGACTGGTTGGCCACCCCTGGTATAAATACTCTGAGATGGACGTCAGAGTCAAGCAGTTGTGTTTCAGTTATGCCTTCGTCAAATATTAGCCTTGAATTTAAAATTTGACGTTTCTTAAAGCACACCGCAGTGATTTGAAGTGTAAATATTCCATTTAATACATAGAATTTAAGGAATTATCTCAAACTGTATGTAAAGTGGCTTGTTTAATAATGTACATTTTCCCTGCTGTCCACTTACTCCCTGTTATCGAGGGGGATTAGTCCAACGATTGAGAAGATACCATCATGCAATTCCACCGCCCACCCCACCCTACCTCTGCTCCACCTCAGGGATCTCACTCCCTCCGATCGACTGTCTCTCCCCATTTCCATTCCAGGAATCCCTCGGCGCCTTATCAACACAGCTTACTATCCCAAGGACACTCGCAATTCCCAGATTCATGATACCATGGTTCTTAGCCCTGTATTCCCATCCTGCCACCTGGATCTCTGAGTTCAACGTGACTTCAACTTCAAAAGAAGCGTGGATGTTAGGTGAGGGAAGTTTTCCTGCAAAGACACTCACAGAATACAAATGCACCATAGAGGAAGGAAAGCTGGTGATGTTTCATTGTTTTAGTCACACAGGCCTGTTGTACCACCTTATTGAGTCCTCTTCCTCTTGCCATCTTTTAGATGAACACATAATTGTGATATTGCACCAGCAATGTCTCAAATGTACTCTCCCAGAATGCTTTCTTATCTTCATGACTTCTAAAAATCTTCCATGAATCACTAACTAATACCTGACAACACCATGAAATGTTGTTCTGTGTGTTGGGGTGATTTCTCTTTCCTCCTGTCTTACCCTGATGTTGCATCACTGATCGCCTGAGACCGTATCAAGATGCACTCACTCCGTCTCTTACAGAGGGAATGATTGCTTTCTTTGTGAAAAGACATCCAGACTGCAGGAGCTAAAAACCTACTTTAAGTTTTATTGTTCTGATCAGCTGTGGAATTGCACATACACCATGGTTGATGCAGAATTTAAAAACTCGACAAAAGTTGATGTTAAGAACAGAACTCAAAGCAGAGATTTGTATTTATTCCTGATAAGAACTACAGAATCTTTGCTCTGTTAGCTCCATATGGAGAAGCAGGCCTCTGTAACATCAGCTTCAGCCCGTGTGTAAACAGCAGAAGGCTGGATTTACAAGAACTCCAGAGATGAGACTGATCTCCAGCTCCTGCTGAGAGAGCCATGGACTGGCCCCGGAGGATTTTTGTCATCAGGCATCCCAGCTGTCCACCCCAACCTGAGCTGGACCTCCTGTTCTTGATTTCATTCATCCTCATCTTCCCTTTCTTCCTCTCATTCTATTTAAGATAAAACCCAGTAAAAGCAGCTGCACAGAGATGTTGGTAAGACTTGAACTCAGTATTCTTTGAGTGATTTGAGCTCACATAAAAATTTCATAAGCTGAATTTAATGGGACAACAGATTGAAGACCTCGCATGAACCATTTACTAATGCAAAGCATGGCAGTGTGTGAGCAGGGAAAATGAGCCTGGCGTTTCTAAATGCATTTCCCTCTCGCTAATCTGTGCTGTCAGAGAAAAGCACCTCCTGATGAAAGGGATATGTCTGCTCCTGGATCCAACAGGAAAGTGGGGAGGGGGGAAAAAAACTGCAATGAAGCCTTTGAAGAACTGGGAGTGAAGTCAAATCCCAGCAATCATGGAGCCCGAGCAGCATCCAGAGCTGAGATCCAGTCACCTCTCATCCTGTAGGAGTAGTGTGTTCACAGGAATAAACACACAGCTACAACCCAGATTGTGCTGGGGATGGGACTGGAGGAAGGCCAGGGTAGCTCTTCTACAACCCCCCCTCCCAGACTCCCCTCTCCTTCACTCGCCTCCTCTCTCCTCTTGGATATACTGAGCCTGAGCACATCACCGTGCAGTCTCTGCCACTGTGTTGAATCACAGCTTGACGGCTAATCAGACCAAACATATGAAAGTCTCCTCTTCAGCAGCTCTCTTACTGCAAAAATAAGCACTCCACTGAATTGCTTTGGTGCAAAAAAAAAAAAAAAAGACACCAAGTGTCGTTCGTGATCCTCCTCTGGTCTTCTCTGTGACTGCAAGTTCACCACGCAGGGTTTGCATTCTGTCAGGAACACAGAGCCAGTTTTGAAAGCAGCTGATAGTGTTATGGCAAACAGCTGTTGTGTCAGTGCTCGGGGTGCCTGAACACTCCTCATCTATCACTCCTCGCTTGCTTTGCATATTATGTCACTGCAGGAAACTGTGACGGTGCCTCACGGGGATGGATGTCCTATTTCGAATGGGATTGTTTCGTCTGGTTTCAAGTGAAGGTGCTCAGGTTCAAGCTTTTCTGTGACCCTGAATGGTGTGTTCGTGTGTGTGCCTCCAGCTGTTTTGTTAACATATGGTAACACAAACTCGGCTAAAAGTCTTGTAAAAGCCCTCCCAGATCTGATATCTGATTGGTTCTTGCACCATCTAACTTGTCAAGCCGCTGAGATGGGGCCAATCAACAACATACGGAGTGTGTGTCCGGAACAGCAGAGGGTTGTCAGTTTTACACTCTCATACCTGTGTTTGTGTGTGTGTTGGAGACAGACGTACTGTGGAAAGACAGACGTGGGGAGGGAGGGAGAGGGGGCAGACATTCTCCCCGTATGTCTGTGAGATGAATGCAGATTGTTCGCCGGGAAATCTGGAGCCATCACAGTAACAGTAAGAGCTGGCAGACATGACTCATCCTCTACCCATGCTGAGGAACATGTGTGTGTGTGTGTGTGTGTGTGTGTGTGTGTGTGTGTGTGTGTGTGTGTGTGTGTGTGTGTGTGTGTGTGTGTGTGTGTGTGTGTGTGTGTGTTCCCTCCTAAAGCATAGGTAATTTTCAGTTTGAGACATTTTTCTATTAAAAAGTTTCCTGGAAATCCAAAACAGATCATTACTGCATAAGTTGATATCAAAATCTTCTCCCATGGATCTACTTTCGTCCCCTCTGGCTTGCAACAGCCACTTGAAAATATTTGTGCCAGTTAGATAAAGCTGATCTGTCTTTTTGAAAGTCAATTAAAAAAAACAACAACCACAAAAACAGAGGACACAACAGCCATACTATATTAAAACACATGTTTGTAAAATCAGGTAGTGCACCTTTCCCAATCCCAGGAATCAATGAGCCGGAGCAGCATCCAGAGCTGAGATCCAGTCACCTCTCATCCTGTAGGAGTGTGTTCACAGGAATAAACACACAGCTACAACCCAGATTGTGCTGGGGATGGGACTGGAGGGAGGCCAGGGTAGCTCTGCTCCAATCCCCCAGACTCCCCTCTCCTTCACTCGCCTCCTCTTTCTCTCCTCTCTTTAGCCTGGATATACTGAGCCTGAGCACATCACCGTGCAGTCTCTGCCACTGTGTTGAATCACAGACCAAACAGTCTTTCTCCCTCTTACTCATGTCATTGCTGTTTTACTGTGAAAGTCATCTGCAGGAGAAACTGCTAGAATTAGAAGAAATCTATCAACAAACGTGACTTTTAGAAAACCTAAGGTGCTATCACAGCCCTACTTTTCGCTCCTTAAATATTTGATTGCATTTTATAGCATTTCCAGGCATCTGACGCATCTACCTGTGATCACTCTCCATGGCACTGAACATAGGCTGTATAAGGAATGGACAGCCTGGCTGCACAGTTTACCACTGTATGGTTTTCAGGTATCCCCGTTAGAGGTGCTGACATTGTGCTGCGAGAGTCTGCACAGTTGAGAATCTGTTTGTAGCTGTGTAAAAAATAATATTTTTTTTTTCTACATCTTCTTGGCTCTTGTCCCCGACTTATCTTACTATCCCAGAAAAATATACTCAAGAGCAGCAGCTATCAACCATTGCGAAAACAAACTTTTCAGAATAAAAGAGGACTTGAACACAATGCAGTCTAATCATATCTTCATATCACCACAGCGTATGGATGTGACATTTCTACAAGGTGTATTTATTTTTCAAAGTTTGACCACAGCTCATCTGGAATGACTGAGAAGACAGAGTTTTTGACCAGTCAGTCACCAGGGGGTCCATCGGGACTATCGGGCCAACCCACAATGCCACCCCTGCTTCAGACGTCAAGAACTTTTGGACCAAGGGTTCATTCATTTTCCAAACTGCTTATCCTGTTCAGGGTCGCGGGTGGCTGGAGCCTATCCAAGCTGTCAATGGGGTACACCCTGGACTGGTCGCCAGTCAATCACAGGGCTGACACAGAGAGACAGACAGCCTTTCACGCACACACTCACACCTACAGACAACTTAGAGTTTTCAATTAACCTGATGAGCATGTTTTTGGACTGTGGGAGGAAGCCGGAGTACCCGGCCAGATGCTCTCCTGAAATAAATAAAATCAATGATGTATACTCAGTAATATATTACTATTTGACATATTAATCTTCATTCTGAATTCATGTTATTTTCTACTATTTATCAGTGTTAACAGACTCGTATTTCCATAACTGCAGCAAGCCACCAGGGGGCAGGGAGTCAAATATAGTGTTGTTTGTGGAGAACAACCAAGCCGCAACCTCCGGTCTAAGAATATGAGACAATCTGGAAGAGCTAAGATCTGCTGTTCCTCGAGTGTCCACATGAGGCTGGCTCCAGAAGTACTAGAAGTCACATACACACCAATCAAAAACAAAGCTGTTTTCACATCAGAAGTTAACCTTTTTACAGCCTGGTTCAAAAAAACGTATGCCTGAATCGCTAATTTTACTATCGGCACACACTGTAAGGAGGGTGATTTTTTTCTAACTCGGCAGTTCAGAGGATATTAAGATCCCAAGCTCGCCCAATCAGAGGCACAGCACAGGTCACGTGACCAACAGGCACCCTATAGCTGTACACAAAACCCTTGCCACTACCAATATGGCCACGATGGCCGATGTGCTTCATTTTCAGTTTCAGAAACACACGGGTGGTGTCAGGGAGACTACATCCATGTTTTATACAGTCTATGAAAACAACCTATTTAAAGCTTAGTAAAAGTCCCTTTCAAAGAGCCCGAAGAAGAAGGCTGATGCAGAAAACTGGAAAACTGCAGCTTTGATGAAAGGCAGAAAATGGCACAAGCTACTTTCAAGAGTGTGTTAGTTTCATTTGATCTGAAATACAGATAAAGTAACACCAGTTGACATTCATTGTCTCAGATGCAAATATGTTTGTATTTTTGTATTTTGTAGGATGGATAAAACAGTTTAGTTTCTTAAAAAATAGTTTAAACTGCTTTATATTAACTTAAAAAATGTGCCTGTGTCTGTTACCACTGTCCATACCCCTTCACCCAGCCTCTTTACAACGGCTTCAAGTCATTTCCATGTGTCGGTACTTTATATGAATATAACCTAAAGAAATATTTTGTCTCTTTTATCTAACACAGACATCTTTGCTTTCTGATCCTTCCATTTTCAGACAAATAAGACTCATTTTTTTGTGAAGTGATTGGTTTTTTTTTGCATCATTGCTCTCTGCTTTCTCAACATCAAGACAGATTTCAACCCAAATGGATCTGACAAAAACAACAGACAAAAGGCAATTCGGTGTCAGACATGACAGGTAAATCACGATGAAAGAAGTGTTGAGACAAATAAAAAAAAAGGAGAAAGGGAGATAACTGCAGAGAATAGGTGTGTTATCAATGAGACCTTCAGAGAAAGCTCAAAGCTGCAAGATAATCCTCATCCAGCAAAGTTAATGTTTGTGTTTCTGATCACATGAGTGAATGTTAGCATGCTACAGAGCTAAACAGCGAATGTCTTACATTGTAGCGACTGATGTCAGCTGTGTGATAGTGGGTGTGTTAGCATTGAGCCTTTTGAATTCAGCACAAAGCGCCGCTGTGCCCTCAGTCACACAGCTGCTCACTATTGAACCAGATACTCTCAGTCTAGTTATCATGTAGCTTAGCTCCCCTCTTAGCGCTCTCTGTGTGGCTTTCTTGTTGGCAAATACAGCCAAGGTTCAACCACTGCCTCATCTCGTATGCGCGGTGGTGTGTTCTCAGCGTGTGAGCCAGGGGGGCCTGTGTGGCACGGTGCTGTACTCTGCCTGAGCTCTGCATCATCTATCTCATCACACACACACACACACACACACACACACACACACACACACACACACACACACACATACACACACACACACACACACACACACACACACACACACACACACACACACACACACACACACACACGCACACACACGCACACACACACACACACACACACAAGCTGACCTCAGATGACTTTGCAGACACACTCTGCAGTCTAGCAGTCACGTGCCGTTCTCCGCCTCTCTCCCTGTGGTGGCTTGCTCTACTTCTGATCACATCTGCGCTTCGCCTGGCAATCTCCAATCTTCGCCTGAGTGAAACAATCACAGGAGGAGCGGCGTCCATTAGTGACTGTTAACACAGCAAATTCATTTAACCTGGGAGCACGTTTAAAGTAAAGATTGTGTCATTGTTAATTTTGTTTTCCGCCTATTAGCGGCACTGCTAGCTGCTCCCTAAAAGCTGCTTTGATGTTAAGGAGGCAGCAACACACACACACTCATGACCTCCTTCCTTCCTTCCTAAACAGCCATGCTCCTCTCTGTCTTGGCGATTATCCCCCTCTCTCCATCAGTCATGCTGCTCTCTGCGAGGCTCTGTAAATATCTACTACAGACAGAGTAAAGTTCAGAAGAAGGTCAAAAGCGATAAATTCCGCACTGGCTCTTGCTACTGAGTATCAGCGTGAAACCAGAGTGTGAGGAAGTACCCAGTGTATCGCGGGTTTCATCAGCTGAGATTATAAGACAGCAAAAACATGATCCGCCTTTCTATCAGGCATGTAAAGCACTGCAGCCACCATTAAAAAGACGTTCTCAGAAATGATCCGTTCAAGGGAGAAGCATCAATCATCCTCAGTGCGCTCCTCGAGGCTCGCTGGAGCCGTGATGCATTGCACCACTGAGATGCTCGATTTACAAGAACGAGAGGAGGAAGGGAATATATGATATGCTGAAATTATGGCTATAGTTAAATCAATCAACTCCAGAAAACCAGCATCATCTGATTTTGCGTCTCCCATCATGCAGCAGGAGGGGTAAAATATGAGGTCAAAGCGGGGTCAGGGCCATAGCAGCGGTGATACAGTGTAATCAAGCCGGGGTCCAGGGAGCGGAGGTCTGAGGAACATAAATCAACCGCATGAAGTGCTGCTATATACTGCTGGGTGGTTGGCTTACACAGGAAAGCACTCTCTCTAACACACACGTGCACACACACAGATTCACACTGAAAGACAAATAATCCATAGCTCGTTTATCCAGGTATCATACGCTGTCATCGGGATGCACACATTCACACAGAGATACAGAACGCCATGCTCTTCGCTAATTCCTCCCATTAACGGTGACATTTAAAGATATCTCCCCAGTGCAAAGCCGCCAGTGTAAAGTACCTTTTCATTAAGCTCTTATTGTGTGGGCCTCAGGGGTGAGAAGGGGAAGTGCCTCCGTGTGTGTGTATGTGTGTGTGTGTGTGTGTGTATTGCTGACTGTGTGAGCAATACAGAAAGAGAGAAACGGACAAAAACTGTGGCGATAAAGAGGGAAAGACGAGGGAAAGGGGCAGTGATTTATCCCCCAGATTCACAAGTTCAAACTCTTGTCTTTAAATCACAAACCTCCCCGAGCAACGCCGATTACTCTGACTTACTACAGGGTCACATAACGTACAGGGAGCCAGCTACGTTTATCACGACATGCACACATATGTTGGTCTTTCCTCTCAGTCATCCTTGTTGCCTCTGTCTCAGAACTGTGAGTTTTTTATTGTGTCATGTTTTTGAAATTCCACGCCATGCTGCATGTCTCGTTGCATGCTTCATTGCATGCCTCGTTGCGTATTTGATGGGCCCATGAGTGGTACCGCACGTCAGCTTGTCCTGTGTGTTTGCATCAAGATTTTATTATGCCTGAAGCGTATACAAAGATTTTTTTCTTAAATATGAATCCCAAGCAATGACACATGCTGATGACTCAGTACCAAGCAGTCCCTACAGGAAATTGCGAAAACATGTGTTTTTACCCAAATTCAACTCATCACCATACCCTTCATTTGACCCCGCTTTTTATTTTCTTATTCAAGGTTAATTTTTGGGACTTTTAGAGAAATACAGGTAAGCAGCATGAGAGAGTGAGAGACGTGTTGCAAAGGGTCAGAATCAAACTGCACCTCCTGTTCCATAGATGGCAGCCTCACAGAGTGTATGGTTTCACCCTGAAGCCAAACCAACACTAGGGGGCGTGCATTTGGCCAAATCCTGCAACTGGACAAGATGTTAAGTTTTACTTGATTCTGATTACTGTCCAAGTTTAACCCATTTAGACCAGATGCAACATTTACACTGCAAAAAAATGAAATCTTAGCAGCGTAGGAAATTCAAAATGAGTGACTATGACAGCGACGATGAAGTTCCATTTACTTTGGAACCAAAAGGATACTGATCAAGATCAAGATGCTGAGTGTTACTGCTGCCACGACTGTTGTTGTTGTTGCTGTTACAGGACACTCCAGAATTTAGAAGAGCAGGGAAATCTGTGTGATGAGTTATACAGACGGCTTGAGAGCCAGCAGTGTCCTCTAACTCAGTTAAATCCTGAAGAGTGTCTGTAACCAAGTTCCACTCGTGGCAGCATTAACACTCAGCATCTGTGGGCATTGAGTCACAGCTCAGACATTTACATCACCGACTCTCGAGTATTTCCGACTCTATCTTGATGTCCAGTGTCCGTGGATGTTTCCTCTGTACTCCTTTCAGTCGCCATCTGTAGCAGCTCCTCTTCTGTGTAGCTACTCCGGTTCATACAGGTATCCTTTTGGTTCCAAAGTGAATGGAAATCCATCGTCGCTGTCATAGTCACTCATTCTGAATTTCCTACGCTGCCTCACAATCCTGATTGATCAAACTTACACGAGGCTACAACCGGCGCCCGAAGCATAGCTTGTTTACATTCCCTACAGCTGAAAGGAGGAGGGGGGACGGAGCGCACTAGCGCTGCGTGGAAGGACACATGACCAGTTAGTTAGGTCCGGATAAATGTTTATATTTCCAAAGACTTAATGCACTTAAAAATTATCTTATGTAGCGTACTCTTAAACCGTGGTATTACTTTTTGATTTTAGCTCTTGTAGGCAGAGAAAATAGCCTTTGAATCTGGTACGGTATTTCCCTGTTAGCGCCTATTTCCTCGTCACCAGCGATTACAGTCTGTGTCTTACTAAGGGAGAGGAGACAACTTTCTACTGTATCTAATGTCCTCAGTGGTCACATAGAGCTCATACAACCCCACTTAAAAAAAAACTGAACTATCCCTTTAATATGAACCCCATTCACCTGACCATTCCAGAAAAATGTCTCATTTCAACATATTTTAAGACAAAAATGAGGTTTAGTTTGCCTGGAACAAGTAAACAAATCTGCCAGTGAGGTAAGAGAAATGTGCTTGTGTTAAGACATTATTTTAATCTTTACGAGCACACTTCTCTTACCCCACTGGCTGATTTTTAATAAGACATTTTTCTGGACTGGTCAGGTGAAAGGGGCTCATATCAAGTCTAAAAAGACATTTTTACTTAAAACAAGAGAAAACACTTGATAAGATATCAGTTTTTTGCAGTGTATGTATATATCCTTTTAAGACTGGGTGGGATGTGCAGCTCATTTACACGTCAGGTCGCACCGTGCCATCCATCTTAGCTGACAAAAAGATGGTTATAAAAAGAAGTTAAACTAACACAAACTCTGCACTGAATCACAGCGCGTTTTATTACTCACATGCCTTGAAAATGATTACACTATCTGCCTTTAAGGTATATACACATAGAGCTGCATCCAATTTAAATGATTTCAACTTGATTTTTACAGAAATCTGCTTGTTATAAGATTAACCTCACATTTACACACACATTAAAGTGCTTTTCGACAGCAGGAACATTCCATAGGAACTAGGAACCTTTTGAGGAACTCTGTGGGGACTTTCACACAGGCACAGCTCCGGGTCCAGTTCCCCAAATCTAATTTTGAATTGGCCAGTGTGAACAGACCAGAACAAAAAAAGGTTCGAGAACTAAAACGTTGGTTCACAGCTGGAACAAAAAAAGTTGGTTCCTGCTCATGAACCAAGACTTTATAAGTGGGCGTGTCCTATTCTGTGCTGATAAAATGAGCAAAAGTCAGGTAAAGCCCTCTCTCTTATGTTCTGCTTTAACAGCTGTGAATGTGGGCTGGTTTGGGACAAAGCACCAAGGTTCTGGTAATCCAGAATGGCACCAGTTCCAGAGCCTTTCCATAAAGCCCTCTGTGTGTTTTGAAAATAGGAACCAGACTTCAAATTTATTTTTTGGGATGCTGATCTCCTTCATAATAAGATAGTACTTCAGCTGCCCTCAGGAGCATGGTGTTCTTCAAGCCTGATTGTGTGATGTGTCTTGGGGTGCACATGTGTGTATGTGCACAATGAACCCCAGACTGATATCAAACTGTAAATATAGTATAAGGATGAGATGACCCTGGGCTGAACTTTTATTGGTGGATTCCAGATACTGTTAGAAATTCAATAAATCTACAGCTGACAGACATAAAATTCTTTAAGTGCACTCTCCTGTAAACGTAAAACTTGGCTGGTGAGGACCCTCTCTCTTTCCAGGGCACTTCTTCTCTTCCCTAAACTCCCAAGGCTCCTCTTTACTCTCCATCAAGATCACCTCAGCTCGTCCCCCAGAGCTTTCCTCCACTCCCACAGCCACTTTCCTCCTCCCCTAGAGTCCTTATCTCCTCCTCTCTCCTCGCCTGTTCTCTTCTGCTCTACTCTGTATTAAAATGAGGCAAACTGTTTAAAGAAAGCAAATATTTAAAAATGTGCAGAGGGAGGGGGAAATTCACTTGAACGAGCCTGGCTTTCAGTTTGGTACTTAGATTTGAGAAGATGCAATCACAAGTGGAACAGTGAACACATCACTAAAGAGAAACTCTCAAGACTTATCAAAAATGAGGTCCAGCATTGTGTGAAATTTAAGATAAGATAATCATTTGTCCCGCAATGAGGGAACTCACAAAATTACAGCTGCAAGTGAGACATGTTGTCCATCAGAGACCACAGCTAGGTGTGAAAATATGAGCACAGAAGCTTGATAGTCCACCAGAAATATTTTCATAAAGTGAGATAAAGCCTTCAGCTATAACTGCAATATTAGATACAGAGATTGATATAAACGACTCTTCTTCCAAAGTTGGATCATTTACCTTACTCTGGACTTACATGTTTTTACATGTTGCAGATCAAAGACAAAACTAGTGTGTGACTAACATTTTGGCCCATTCTCCACAGTTCATACTTACACACACTCTCACACACACCTTAAATCAGAAATGAAAGGTGGCCTTTCCCCATGTCCGCAGGAAAAAAATGGTAACCTTTCATCTGGACCCATTTCTCGTGGCGACCAGGGTTTCTGTGTCCACTGGTATCAGCTTAGTCAGGAGAGATCTCCCAAAACAAGTCAAACAATCACTTATTACAGGTCGCACTGACCTTCACAAAGTGACTGCTTTCTCTAAATTAAGTGAATTTGCTCTTTACGTGAACAGTGGTCATCCACATGACCCTGTATGCACTCAAATTGCCACAATTTGTTTCACCTTTACCAACCTCAGAGAACGCGGCAGCATTTTTTTTTCTTCCAAGGACAGTTGTTTCTAGATCTCCGCTGAGTCTGAAGTCTCCACAGGCTAAATTGAACACATTGTAATTACAGCATGCCCTTGATATTGCACTTTTTATATTAGGGCTTGCTGCTGACACTATTTCATGGCTGTAACTCCTTCAAAAAGGAAATGTCCTTCACACAGGGACATGTTTGGCTTCTGCTATTGTAATGAGTATTTAGGAAAGAGAAGCAGGAGAAAACATTTCTATTAATATCAGATAATGACAAAAATGAGGATGCTGGCCACTGTTAAAGGGGCAGGTAAAGTGATGACAAAAACAGAGCTCATAGGTAAACATTTGTTGTCTTTGTTGAGTTTTGATGGTAGCACAAGATAAACAAGCAGAAGAATTAGGAAGTTACTATGCACATTAGTCATATTTATTTTTGAAAAATGAACCCTTTTCAATATATGGTGCTTGAGAAGTGCTGAGAGACGCACCAAGAGACATGTCAAGAAAAGCACTGGGAGAAGTGGTGAGAGAATCACCAAGAAAAGCACTGAGAGAACCCCCTGGAGAAGCACCATTTCACACTGAGAGTTTTAAGGCCCCGTTTACACGACGCCGAAAACGGTCCATTCCGCAAACATTTCGTTGCGTTTTGGCCTTCCGTTTAGACAAGACCACATTGCGTTTTCAGTGAAAACGCAAACTTTTGAAAACGCTCCCCAGAGTGGAAAGATCTGAATCCGCTCCTCCATCCAGCTCCGTGTAAACACAGAGCGGAGCGTCTCAGGGTGAAACGCTGACGTCACCGCATGCGCACTCGCAGTTTTAGGTGAAGGCTCCGCGCTCAGCCACATTTCCAGTTGAGCCAGTAGTTGGCGGTAATGCGCATTATGGTTGGATTGCCGACCGTCTCACACAACAATACGGCAGAAAAAGAAAGAACAGAAGAGGAGACTTCTCCTCCTGGAGTCGTATGAACGCGGATCGTTTTCACGCCGTCCTCATGTAAACGCAGGTGGTTTTTGAAAACGCAAAGGAAGAATCCTTGCGGGAGTCTCCGTGTAAACGGGGCCTAAGTCTCTGAAATCTCTTGCTCTCTTTAAACTAGCTACATCCCCATTCTTACTTCCTTACCCAAACCACCCTGGCTATAATGAGCATTTTGGCTTTTAATAGACTGAAAAAATAGTGCAAAAGGTTCAATACATGTTCTGGAAGCTGGTAAAACCATAGACTGTATATAGAGTGGACAGCGTGGATCCACCATTTACTATTGTACGGTTTTGAAGTCAAAATACTCTAAGGCGCAGCCATTATTAGCGGTTGTGCGCAGTAGAGACTGTGAGGGATTCTGGGAGAATCTGGGTGGAGCCAGATGACAAAAATATATATATTTTTTTTTTCTTTCAAGAGTCAAACACCTCTTGACTCAACCTCCTGACAAATTTTACAATCCCTGAAAAAAATACGCAAGAAATGCAGCTGTCAATCATCGTTTAATGTGACGAAAAAAATCATTTTTAACCTCTTATAACTACTGAAAATGAAACTTTTCAGACAAAAGGAGGACTTGAATACAAGGCAGCCAAATGATATATTCAAATAACTACAGCAATCGGACATGAGAAACATTTCTATGAGGTGTATTAATTTTTTAAGGTTTTACCACAGTCCATCTGGAATGACTGGGGAGATGGATTTTTTGACCTATCCTACAGCCAGCCACCAGGGGGAGCAGTTTTTGACCTATGCTGTAGCCAGCCACCAGGGGAAGCAGTTTTTGTGGCTACCTCACTTCGAGCCGGGCAAGATGAAGTGCATTTTTTTACAGTCCATGGATACAACTGAAGAATTAATTTAATGCTAAACTAAGCTTGTTGCTTGCTGAATTGTGGCTTCATACTGAATTAAACATCAGTCGCAAAAGTGGTGACAGTCCTCTCGGTTCTCAAACTCCTTAATTTATGTGAAAGCAAGATCAAAAACAGTAACTCACACACAAAAGCAGTCATTTTTAGTTAAAGACATTAAAAATACATTTGAAAACTGACTGTTTTAGCACCTCTGGTGAGTGGTGTTTCCGCTGTGGCTGCTGCTCAAGTGTCTTGAGAGCCAAAGCAAGTGTTCTCTAAAAGTCATTGTTTCATCTTTATTTTTGGCACACTGGCTTAATGTGCTAATTACCCATCTCCACCATCAGAGGAGATTGGGGGAAGACTGGAAGATTAATGATAAGGCTATTAACCTTTTTAGGATGCTGCAGATATGAGGGGGCATTTCAATGGAAGTGGTAACTGGTTTTTTTTCATGTTTACATGTCGTTCATGGCATTCTTTAGTCAGTTATCGTAGTTGGAGGACTACACCCATTAACATATATGTGCAAGCTTGTATCTACAGGTGAGTTAGACTGATAGTTGTCATTATTGGCGTGACAGAAGGTGTAGTAGCATGGGAAATGTAGCCTTTATTAAATGTCTCCCTCCTCACCACAGGAGGCTCTTAATTGATTCCTGTGACATGCAGCAATTTCCAGCCTATTTCTTCCTGGCAGGCACAGTGTTTGAGCCTACAGCACTTTACAATGCCAGGCAGGCCTGCCTGTTTCTTTTTGCTGATTAGGCCATCACTGTCCCGTATGAACAACCTCATTAAACCTTGATGACGGACTGAATTAAAGCCATGGGAGCTCTCGCTTTGTTAATTATAAATCAATGAAATAAAGGACAGTAGTTTCATGTTGTAGCCCTCTGGCAGGTGTATTCTGCTCTCTCCTGTGTGATGTGCTCAAAACGGGAGAGTTGCATTATGTAGCTGCTCTCTCTAACTCAAAGCAAAGCTCTGTCCCCAAGGTGACAACACATTTACATTGTAGCCATGGACACCACATCTATCACCTTGTGCACAGCATTCTGTGACTCGCAAATCAAAGAGGTATCACTCGCAGTAGTGTCAGACGGGTTCAGCTTCATCTTCAATGAACCAAAAAAAAAAAATGCACTGAAAGCTGCTGCAGGACATGTAGAGACAGAGATGCAGCTCCAGTCATAAAAGGTGCTGACTGACAAAAAAAATCAATGCGTATCAATACGCCACCACTGGGTGTACGATGTGAGGTGAATAATAAGCTCGTCCCTCGGCCTGATGATATGATATTCCGGGCCAGGTCATCACAGTCACTCCTCGTCCTGTAGCAGCTCTGAATTTGTATTATTGAGCCCAGGCCCTTCAGCTGTTTAGAGAGCTATATTTCAGGTAATTGAGTCATGGGATAAGATAGTGCAGCCGCAGAGTGTGTGCATATAAGTGTGCATCAGGGTCTGAGCATGTGTGTAATAGATGTTTTGACTGACACGTCAAGAGTAATTGAGGTGTAGGAAAGAGGGAGTGAACTTGCCAGCTGTCAGTTTGTTGAATGCTGAATCTATCAGAATGCAGCAGTCTTGAAAACCTTTAGAGACCATAGCATGAGTGTGTGTGCATGTGAGTGTATGAGCATGTGTGTGTTTAAGCCTGTCATGCATATCAGAGATACTCAAGCTCCTATCAGCCTTTGTAAAAGACACCGCTCCATGCTTCTGTCTTTGTAAGTTTAAATGATTAATGCAGGTGGTAAAACCTGATGATGCAAAGTGTTAGGGTTTGCCAGGCCTGCTGACAAATGTGCTGACGTCACAACATTGTACTGTGAAGGACAGCACCGGGATACAGGCTTTGAAAACAGTATATGTATCTGTACAGCAACTACATTCCCAGTGTAGTTTGACTTCACTGACTTGAGTTTAAAAGCCTATGAAAGCATACTCCATCTAAAGTGTTTCTCTTGCCTTCAACACCCGAGATGAAACCAACGTCAAGGACAGAGCTGGACACAGCCAACAGCTGTGCTCGCTTGCACATGATCTGTCTATCTGCTCCAAGGTCACACTGAATGTGAGCAAGATGTTAAAAACGGAAATACTACAGGGTAGCCCAGGAAGAGGAAAACTATCCACGTGCAATCATCAGCAAGCTTTCCCCGCACATTTCCCATGATGTGCTTTTTATTTCAAGATATTTGCAGAGTTCAAAACCAAAGTGAATTCATTCTGCAGGTAAACAGGAGCCGAACTGAATGTTATGTGCAGGTTTTCTGCCTTCGATGGACAATTCAGTCAATGATATTTTCTCTCAGCACCCTCCTGCTAGCAGCTCCGTGTGTTATTGCTGTCACATCTACAATTTGACCCACTTTTGGAGGTGTGATGTGTTGGTGGAGATGTGTCAATTCTCCACCAACACATAAAAGCAGGATTTCTTATGAGATCTCAGCAGCAGGCCAATATCTGCTGTCCACTTGTTCATTTTTACGAGGTTCATGATTTAGGGAACAGAGGCTTCTATGCCCTGTCTTCTGAGGAGTTTGATTTATTGTGGGCAGTGCAGATTCTTGTAAACTAACATCAGTGTAAAAAATGTTACGACCAAAGGGCCAATCTTGTCTTTATTACCTGGATGGATAAAAGGTGCATTCTCCAGGTATATGTGCACCATTATAGGACTGAAATGTGTGAAGTTCACTTTAAACCTGTGACACCAAACTGCCTTTGTGGCTTCTTCGGATCATCTTTATAAGAGCAGCACCTGGTGGGCACAAATCAAAGCACAGCCTTCCTCAATTTTATATAATTCCAGGGATCTCTTCGTGTACAGTAGGCGGCGGTATGCGCCTAAAATTTGTTTATGATCCTCCAAAGAAGAAGAAAAAAAAGAGAGAGTTTTAGCGGAACTTTGTTTTCTTGTCTCGTGTCGAACACGGATCTGTTAGAAGATACACTAAAGATGCTAACCAGCTGTGTAGCATGAGCTGGCCTCACCGGTTCCTGGCGTCGGCTGCTCACCTTGCAATTCACCCCAAAACTTTCAGTGTGATTTGATAACCCGTCACAGTGCTAAATTCGATGTGTATATATTGGGATTCAGTTAATGTTTCCGGCTGCTGAGGCGACAACAATGAGAGAAGGGTGAGTATGATGCTACACTGCTAACCTCTGAAGAACGATAGCTTGCAGTTAGCACGCTAACCACAGAGCTGTACTGCAAGCTAGGTTACGCCAATGTTAAGATTCTTTATTTGGAATCATTGTCGGCGACTTTGGTGCGCTTACAGGCGCCGTTTTCTTGTTGTAAAGCTCATTTCGTGGGCTGTGATGTAGTTTGTGATAGCAACCAGTAGCGCTAAACGTCTGTGCGCATTAGCTGATCAATGCTAACTCACCATTCACTTCCAACGTTAGACGAAGCTATTTGCAAAAGTTGTCACGCTAGTAATAGCTCTCACCATCTGTGTAACACGGGTGGGGTCTCTACGTTATTTCAGGTTTAATATCTGCACGGGTGTCCCTATCAATAGCGTGTACCCATCGATTTCTCTGTGCAAGGGTTTGACCCACTGGGCTCATCCTAGCTTTAAACGTTCATTATCTGTGAATTGATTCTGCAATCATATTTTTAGCCTGAAATCAGACTTCTAATCTGCTGTCGACTGTTAAGGTGTGTGTGGTTGGTTGAGGACTTTTACAGGTTGACAGGTTTTTTCATCCACTCTCCTCTTCTGTTTGTATTACCAGAGACTGCATTTTGTGACTCAGCTCTTGAGAAGCGATGGAGAAGCCCTGGAGGCTGTGGGGAGCAGTGGAGCGTTGCACCCTAACTTTCGCCTCCTGGTCATGGGGTGCTTGTCGAGTTTCTCTTCTGGCTCTCATCCTCACCTTCCACCTGTATGGGGGATTCTTCCTCCTTGCTCTGATCTTAGCCTCTGTGGCGGGTATCCTCTACAAATTCCAGGATGTGCTTCTCTACTTCCCAGATCAGCCCTCCTCTTCTCGCCTTTATGTCCCTATGCCAACAGGAATCCCTCATGAGAATGTTTATATCCGCACCAAGGACGGTGTGAAGCTCAACCTCATCCTGCTGCGCTACACAGGAGGGGACACACCTCCTGGAGTCACCCCTGGAAATCAAAGCTGCCCCACTTCTTCTTCTCCGCCCACCATCCTTTATTTCCATGGTAACGCTGGTAATATTGGCCACAGGGTGCCAAACGCCCTGCTGATGCTGGTAAATCTGAAAGCCAACGTGGTGCTGGTGGACTATCGTGGTTATGGAAAAAGCGAGGGGGAGCCCAGTGAGGACGGGCTGTACCTCGATGCTGAGGCTACTCTGGACTATGTCATGACCCGTCCTGATCTGGACAAGACAAAAGTGGTATTGTTTGGCCGCTCACTGGGGGGCGCTGTGGCTGTACGCTTGGCATCAGCCAACCCTCACCGTGTAGCAGCTATTATAGCCGAAAACACCTTCCTCAGCATCCCCCACATGGCAGCAACACTCTTTTCCTTCATGCCCATGCGTCTGCTGCCCCTGTGGTGCTACAGGAATCAGTTTCTGTCCTACCGGCAGGTCACTCTGTGCCGCATGCCATCTCTGTTTGTGTCCGGCCTGTCAGACCAACTCATCCCACCGGTGATGATGAAACAACTGTACGAGTTATCGCCTGCACGGACTAAGCGCTTGGCTATCTTCCCAGAGGGCACGCACAACGACACGTGGCAGTGTCAGGGCTACTTTGCTGCTTTGGAGCAGTTCATGAAAGACCTGCTGAAGAGCCACGCCCACGAGGAGAGCGCTCAGCCCACAGCTAGTGTCACTATTATCTAAATAACACAGTCAGGGACAGACTGTTGATTTCAGGCTAAAGGAAGTGGAGGCGGTTGTGGAAACTGATCAAACTGACCCAATTGATTTTTGGAAAGAATGTACATTTTTTATGCTTAGTCTGGGTTCCACTGTTTCACTCTTTTTACTTCTCTAAAAATGTAATATATTGTAATTATTATTTGACTATTACAAGATTTTTAGAGAGGGTGACTTTGCCCTCATGGGTTCTTTTGTGTTGCAGCTATGAATGCATGTATCTTTGACCCTTTATGAATGAGCCAGTGCATACATGCTCACACTGCAAGAGAGCACAACCATAAAAGAATAAGCTCGGCTGAAACAAAATAAAGTCTCTGAAATAATAATGGCTCAGAGAACAATGACTGTATGAGGATCTCCTATAATTCAGTGAAATCTTATGAGTACTTAAGACATTGATACAACTCTTCTAACAAAAAAATGAAATGGTGATCATTTGTAGATCTCTAATATTTTTGTTGTTTTTAATCTTTTTAATATAATTCACTTTTTGTTTGCATTTACCTGAGTGTTTTTTTTTTCTGAGAAATGACTTTGACAGCCAAGTTGTTAAATTCCCTCTTTGAGTTGAGAGGACTTGCAGCAGGTTTATAAGTCATTACATTGTACTAAACATTGATGTTTACCCTTATTTTTATGGTACAGTAATATATTAGAAAAATTTGTGCTGTTGATTAATTAGTTCATTCTCCAGAAATGTTGGCAATGATGACAAGGACGGAAAAATAACAGTGACTCATTCGATACTTCTGCTTATCAAAATTAAGTTCCTGAGATCTTATTTCCTGTCAAACTGTCTGTGTTTCAGCACGATTGGTAAAAGCTGCATGATCTTTCCTGTCTTTATGCTCAACAAGCACACGATTGTCTCCTCGAGCAGCGTGGGCTTCTGCATTCGATCTGTTTGTGGTTTTCAGTTATATGATGGTGTAAGATTACCTGAAGTCTGTCTCAGCACAGTCGTGTGATTCATGGCCCATAGGTACCCCCGCACTGAAAGATTTTCTGCTTGCTTGTGCAATTCTGCTGTCTGTACTGACTTAAAGAGGATCTGTTTTGATTCATTTGACTTCACAGGAGACGATTAGGGACAAAATACTGAGTCGTGTTTACAAAGAAGTCTATAAATGAGGCTTTAGTGTTCAGGTCACAGGTCTTGTTATTTGTACTCCGCCTCCACTCTCCTTGACAAAGAAACATGATGACTAACTCTGGAGGTATTCTGTGAAAATCTGTGTCAGATTAACTTCTCACTAAATTTAAGAGTTTGTTTTAGCACTGGATGACCAGTTTTTATTCCCTCAGCACTCTCATACCAGGAAAAGATTTCTCAATGGTCAGTACAGATAGCTGGAATTATTACTTTGTTATTAAACTTTAATACGGGCATGTGAGTGTTGTATTAAACGGGCCAGTAAGATGAAACCTTTGAGAGCTTACAAAGAGGTGTGAGACTTGGATCAAATGTAGAAACTGTGTTTGCCAGTAGATTCAGCATCATAGCTGAGAACTGGGTGAGCGTTGCTTCTCATCTTGCCCCGTGTGTATGCGGAGCAAAGTGGCTTTACTCACTCGGAGGGCTTTTAATGAGCTAATTAACCTTTCCCTCGCGTCTTCCGGAGGGTGGAGCTGGCCCAATGACACTGTTGTCTGCTCTTGCTTTCCAAACGTGGCATGCTGCTCCACAGTGGTATCAAAGCCATTGGAATACAGATCTCTTTAGCCATATTTCGTACTGTTTGATCGCAGTATGTGTAACAAAACTCATCCGACATCAAGACCAAACCAGTGTGTGTCAAAACAGTTTGAACAACAGGCTAAAGCTTACATGAATGTAACGTGTGGTCCTAAATATGAATGAATATAAATAATGTAGATATTCTCTTATTTTCCTTTTGGTGATTTTCAGACATTTTTGTATATTAAGGAATCCATAAACTGCATTTAATGTCATTGTTTTTAGCCAGTACTATGTTTCTAGAGCACACTGTGTGGTCTGAATTTAACGTGAATACTCACTCATTACTGTTTTGTTTTACACACCATCTTGTGATTACATGAACGCATGTAGGAACTCATCTGTCATCTTGTTTTTTTTCCACTTTCAGTTTGTTTTTTGGAAATTCCGAATCAAAGACCCGATAATTTAGCTGTAAACTTGGGTTTTTATCCTCAACAGATTATTGTTACAGTTTATCTCCCTACTGATGAAAGAATCAGCATCAAACTGAATGTCCTTTTTTTGTTACAAAGAAAAACATGCCTGGTATCGTGCTCATGCACTTTGGAACATATTTGATATGTTTGTATGATTGTGAATAAAGTGGAGTGAGTGCTGTTCAAAATGTACGCATACATTTGAATCTCAATTTCTAAGATTGCACATGATACTATTGAGTCTTGGTAACTTTCTGTAATGAATCTGCAGTGTTGACGTGTGTGATCACCTCCATTTACTTACTAGAGAGACTGACGAGGCACGTGTACAGTTAGATGTCCGAATGATTCATCTCTGTCTCCAGTATGAAGCAATCAACATGTGGGATTTTCCATTCTCTTTTCTAATTCAAACAATGTGGGTTACTTCTTTTGTAAACACATTTTCACTTTCTATTTTTCTGTACTGTAACATGCAATTAATTGATACATTAAAATGGCTCAAGTTGATTGTTTTTTTGTGTGTCAACAGGCTTTTTTTTTTATTTAAGAGTAAGAATGAGTGCAATTTTTCATTTCTGATATTCTTCAAAGTTTGTTTTTGTTTCAGTACAGTTGTAGTTATTTTGGAACTTCCTCTTTTTAAGTGCATGTCGGCATTTACGTCACATTAAATGTCAGCGTCAACTTTCCTGTGTTGGATAAAGAACTCCCGTTTCCAGTCTGGACTCTCCTTCCTGAGATTCTGTGACAAAGTGTAGCGGCTGATCGTTTTCACGGCCCAGGATGAAGAGTTAGAGGAGAGAGATTGTGAGGGCTGCTGGTCAGGGAGGAACTTAGTGTGGTTAACTGAAGCGGAACAGCAAGGAGGAAGCTGTTTAGCCCTTTTTTGCGCTGCTCTTGTCTGGGTTGTCCTTCAGACTACACTGGAACCGGCTGCCAAAGGACAGAATCGAAAGTTTAGGAATTTCTGCAGCGCTCTAAGAGAGGAATTAGAGCCAAAGATAGAATTGTTGGCAGAAGCAAAACACTCCTCGCCTCAATATAACAAGAGAGGCAGCAAAGTTCAATCACGAGAGCAGTCATGCTGCCAGTGTGAGCTCAGGTCCTGAGATGGAATATTTGGAGGATGTGGAGCCTGAGACTGTACAGAAGACAGGTGAACGGAGGCTGTCCTGGCCTGTTTTCCTGCTAACACTCGCTGCCATCACCTCCTCCTCTCTGTCAGCTCTGTCTCTGTACCAGCTGGTAGCTCTGAGAGCCGAGGTAGAGGGACTCAGATCAGAGGTGGGTCGCAGACGAGAGGAGGGACGGGAGACCAAGCATGGGGGACAGGTGAGATACAGCATAATAAATATCTTATGATCACAGGTTTTAAAGATGTTTTACTAGAATGGGTTTTCTTTCTTGTTTACATCCAGACTGCAAAGTTCAGCAGCAGGAGCAGCAGCCAGGAGCCTCTTCACCAACTGGGGGCTGAACATGGTCCCACCATGATCAGAGGGAGAAGGTTAGCCTCAGGAGAGGAGCAACAAGGTCAGCTGAACTTTATCGTCATGATTTATTCAAAAACACCAAGCTGAAGCTATCAGTTCGAGTTTGGCTGCAGTTTTAGACGAGTGTTTTACATGTTGACTGTTCAGAAATCACCACCTCCCAGTCAAGTCAGTATCGTTTATGTGGTTTAAATGAATCATTCAGTGCCAGAGAAAAAAGGAGAAAAAACTCTTCCAGCACTCTGTCATCTGAAACATCAATGTGTGAGTAATATGTCAGCTGTGGTGCTAACTACCTGAAGTATGATAAAGTGAGAAAATAAAAGCATCAGTGCTCACTTTATAGAATGGTGTGAATGTTCTCACCATCAGCTGAAGCTTTCTCAAAGTCCCTGCGGTGGATGTTTACTGCTGCAGAGAGCTTGTGGTATAGAGGAGAATTAAAAGAGAGAAGAAATAGACATTTTATTAAAGCTCTTTCAGTTTTAATATTTCTTTATTTGTCTTTATATTACAGCTTATCAGCCCTGCCTGCAGCTGATGGCAAACAGTGACAGGCAAACTTTTGTTAAAGGTACAGTAAGCCTCACCTAAGCTATCTTTCTTTACCTTCTTTTACTCCTTTTCGTTAGTTTATTAATAATATTATGTGTTATTAATTATGATTTCAACTTTTTAATTGTTCACCTTTTTAAACTCTTTTATAGATAATTTTTAGACCTTTTTAATTGCCTTAACTCTTGCTCATGTTTATTACTTTATTTTATCATCGCCACTTGTTTTTTATTATTTTGTTATTTTATCATCATTTTTAATTTCTTCTTTTTATATTTTCTGACCTGATTTCTGCTTTCATCCCTTTTTTTATCGTGTTTCCTATTCTTGGTGATTTTATGTTTTTTATGTTTGGTCCTCATGGTCGCTTTTTAGGCTGCATGGTTCTTGTATTGTCTGGGTTCCTATAAAGTGCTATACATTATGGAAAGGACCTTTTCACCTCATGTCTTTTTACATTGTCTCTCTCTGTTAGTCTTGATTTAAGCTGTGCTTTTTGTTTTTGCTTTATTGTGCTCATTGTTAGTTTGTTTTATTATTTTGTGCTGAATGCTTGTCAATGCACTTTGTAAACCATGTTTTTAAAAGTGCTATACAAATAATTAAATAATAATAATAAATAATAATATCATCATTTGTTTTACCTGAATAATTGGTTTGAGATAGAATTTTACATTTTTCTTTAAAGAGAAAGTGCCGATTTCAAGCGTATTATTTTGTGTACAATTCTACAATTACTTTTAAACGTAAATAATAATATACTGCTAATATGGTCAAGAAACTTAAAGCAGCTAGTGAATTCAAACCCTTAACAAAATGTAATCAGTTATTTTGCTTGGCTAGCATCACTAGTCAAACAGATAAACCAGCTGTGGCAGCACTTAGTGCATGTCTAAACAACTAAAGTAAACTATTCTATTATTGTAAACATATCTGATACCTCTAAGCTGCAACTTCTGGATTTCAACTGTTTCTACACGTCTCTATTTTTGACTTCTTCCCTGACTCAGACTTTACCTCAGAGCCACACACTGGCATCCCCTGGCAGCTGGGACTGAAGAGAGGAGCGGCCCTGGATGTATATGGAGACGGCATAATAGTTAGAGAGGCCGGCTTCTACTTTGTCTTCAGTCAGGTAGCTCCTCTGGTTGTTTTTTCATGGTTTTATCACAGGAGGGCGCTAGTACACTGTTTGCAAGTCACTGTATTTGACAGAGGAGGGGAGCACGTCTGCATGGATTGCAGGAAAAAAAAGGGTGTGCTTGATTCAAGCAGGCAGTTGGTTAATAGACCTCAAAGAAAGGTCAGATAAAGAGAAAATGTAATGCTCTGATTCAGAGTTTGTGATGTGTTCAGGTCTTCTACAGCTTCAGCCACAGCGACATTGCAATGGGTCACGTTGTGATTCGAAAGAAGAGTAACGTGGTTGGAAATGAGTCTCAATATGTGATCCTGTTCCGCTGCATCCAGTATATGAGCTCAGACAACTCTGACAACACATGCTACACAGGAGGTGAGCCATGACCCCTTTTTTCTCTATACATGAGCTGGCTACATGTGTGCTTCAGTGATTAAGTGTGTGTAATAGCTGTTTGTGGCAGCTGATTGTCTGTATGTTGCATCTCTCAGGTATGGTGAAGCTGGAGGCTGGGGACCACCTGGAGCTTTTGATTCCTCGTCCCACAGCCAATGTGTCCCTGGACGGTGAAGACACCTTCCTGGGAGCCATCAAATTAGTTTAGTGCCACCTCGTTTGGCACCACAAAGACGCTGTTTGATTTCACATTAAAAGAGCAAAAACGTACACTTCTAGTAATATGCTTACAAATAGATGCACCTTAAAGCTACTGCTAAGCTACCAGGTTTCACTTCTTTTAGACAAAAGATCAAGAACTTCAAATCATCACAGATCAGAGACTGTGGAAGACTTGTTGTTGATCCATGATTTTTTTTATAAAGCTAGTTTCTGTTACATTATTCATAACTGTCTCTAAAAAAAAAAAGCTATTCCCATATGTGTAACCCTTTGATAAATTAAACCACACCGGCCAGTCCATTAAGTGAGAGGCATCATTTTAAATCATGCTGGGATGACATCATCTGGGGTCTTTGGGGGAGGGTGTCAGCCACAATAAGGAAACCCTGTAGTGTGCTTACAAAGAGAGATGGAGCCTGGGTTGATCAGGAACTCTGGAAATCTGGCAGAATTTCCAATTTTTAGAATAAAACCAATGAAGTTTGAATGTTTAAAGGAGCTGCTGCTCAATGAATTTGTAATGCCTGAAATGCCTCGAGAGAACGGTGGGATATCTTCAATTCAGGGTTTTCAGTTTGTGTTACTTTAAGCTACAAGCAAAGCACAGAGGATGATGCTTATATATCTCAGCCAATGGGTTATCAGCAGTACTTTTTAGTGAGCGTGAACAATTTTTTTTCTGAGTTTACTTGTCCGCAAGGAGCCTTGTATTCCCTATGTGAAAAGTCTTAAAACAGCAGGAGTGGAAGAGAGCTAAATTAAGTAAGCTGGACAATTCACAGTGGCTGAGACTGACCTGACCGAGTTAAGGGATAGTCTGCAAAGTGCAATACTGAAAAATTGAGAAAAAAAACAACCAACAAAAAAGCTGAGGTACCAGTATCCATTTTTGAGGATGAAACACAAATGTATTGCTGTGTTTCGGCGGCTCTAAACTTTTGCCAGTCAAGATCCTTCTGAATGGAATTTTTCAGAAATGCCACAGGCACCATTGCTATGCAAAAGGCAACCCAGAGTTTTCAGTGGAAACGCTGACGTCATGTTCCGATTTGCGCATTACACTTTCACTAGCCACGTTTACATGAGGAGTTTTTCGTCTCTCCGAATGGAATTTTTTGGAATGACTTTTCCAAAAACAATAGTATACATGGAAAGGAATATTCCAATCTCTGGTCTACACGCGCCGCTATAATCAAACAGAATACTCAATGGGGAATGCGCAGAAAAACGTAAACATCACACGATTTATCGAAGACGGAGGACAACATTTTTTTTTTTTTTCGTCCGTCCAGTCTTGAAATTATGTTCAGTTCTTCAAAGTTTGATCAAAAGCAAACTTTCCTCCGGTGCTGACTGCTCGCCGCCATTTTTAAAATTGAGGAACGTCTCTAGTTGCGTCTTACGTCATATCTGAGCATGCGCTGAATGAACACAGCCTGACAACTTTCCGTTTGAGTGGATACATGATACCTCAATCGGTTTGGGGAAAGAAATATGCCACCCCTGTGATACCTGTTAAATGTCCATTCGGATTGGCACTTTTCTTTCGGAATGAGGTGTATACAAAGGTTAAGTTCTTTCCGTTTGAGCAAATAAACCGGATGCAAGCAGAATATTTGGGTCCATGTATACGGGGCTATTGTGGCAACTTAATTTGCCATGTGCAAAGACGACAGTAAAAATGTCAGACTACTATGTTGTGCTTGTGCTGTTGAATCTGCTGACTGCCTTTCAACAAAATGTACATCTGTTGCACCATTTCTGCACTTGTCCTCCGTTTTGTTTATTAGCAGCTGGCTGGACTTCTTCTAGTCTATGCTGGGAAGCGTCCCTACAGTTATTTTGCCAAGTACAGGTCTGGCAGGTATACTACAGTAGTTTAGTTACTCAGCATTTCCGTGTAAACCAAGGGGCAACATGTGGAAAAATGATGCCTATGCGGAAGTGCTAAAGTTGCTGATATTATCATGACTGACAAATATTAAAAAACTTCAGCCTTAATATGTGTCGTTCTCACATTGACGCTTTCCTCTTGGTTAGACTTTAACTTTTGGCACAGGGAGAGATGTTCTAACATTATTTGGATGTCATATTTGACCGACATCTTCTTACTGCACAGCTCTTGGTTAAATATTTAGACAATTTTATTTGAGTAGCTCAAGAACCATGTACAAAATAAAAAATCCAAAAATATCTTCACTCAAACCAAGTTGCCTCTGAGATAAAATTTCATTTTTTTAAGTTACTCCTCTAAATTTGTGGACGTCACATGGAATACTGTGACATCTATCATGCACTATTTAGGTTTTTTGCCAAAGCAACAACAAATTGGTGTTGAATATGAAAGATAATAAAAGTGTCAAAACTGTACAATGGTCATGAACTTCACTTTTTGTTTTAAAGAAAGAAATGGAGAAATAAAAACAAATTGTGACACTTGTAATAATTATGGCCTTCATTATAAAGTAATTTCCTCAACAAAACATTGGTATAACCTTGATTATATTACACATATACATGGGGCAGCAGGTTTTCATGTACCTGCCAGATGGTCAGATCTGTTCCTCCTTCTCTTACTCTCCCTCTCACCAACACATATTCACACAGATAAAACACACACAGGCCTTCTGTCCATTAGGGCAAAGAGTTAGACAAAGCCCAGTGGGTGGTCACTACTTCAGCATGCGTTTTGCCCTCAGAGTCACGGCTCCATTGGAGAAGAAGTAAGACCCACAGAGGGGGAGGGAGGAAGAAAGTCCAAAATAGAAAGCTGGGAAAGAACGATTTCAAACGGACTTAATGGACAGCAGTTACCGTTAGTGAAGGAACAAGACGAAGGGAAGAGAGAAGAGGGGGAGTGAGAAGCCAGTGGAAGTCAGAGATGACCTGGCAAACAGAGCAGACGGCTGTACAAACACCAGCCGAGGAAAAGAAGAAGGAGAAAGAGGAGGAAAGTATTGGGAGAAGGGGGGGGCAGACCCCTCCTATAAATGTGTCAAGCATGATACTCCCCCTCCTCCTGCTGCGCCAGAAATGTCTTTGTGTGGTGCCATGGTGACGGCTGGTGTGTTGGCGGAAGCTGATGTCATTGTGGGCTCGCCTCTCAAAAGAGAAACCAGCGTCTGACCGGAGAATCAGGAAATGAGACCTGCTGTGTACACATGCTGGCAGTGTGTGAACCTCACACAACCACACACATGTTGCAAAACACACATGTTGTGGTATCAAACACAAGCAATCAGACAATGGCACAGAATATATAAGTTATGAGTCAAAGGAGCTCTCATTTGAACACTTCATGAAAAAAGGCTATTGTGAATATTTAAAGATCTCAAAGGGCATGGATTCTTCTTTGTAACCGGTTTACTAAAGAACACACTGACCTGAGAACAACTTCATATGAAATGCAGGCTGAGACCAAACTGAGAAATTTTAGAGGACAAGTAAGGTTTCCTCTTTCTCTTTTTCTCAACAAAGTAAAGTAATTTTTAGAAATTATTGATGCAAAAGCAGAACAACCCAGGGCACGAGACAGTGTGCAAGTATGCACCACTCAGACGGACAAATGAAATTAGATCATCATCTATGCTTTTTTAAAATCTTCATTCTGTCCCTCAGGTGCCCCTGTAATTGCATTACATGAATTACAGCTTATAAAAATCCAATTTTTCTCTCACTGGTGTTTTAGAAAACCCTTTCAGCCCCTGTCTCTGTTGGATGTGCTTTGCTTTGGGTGCTGTCTCTTGAAGTCTCACCACTACATAATCCCCCTTACCTCTGACTGGCCAGCCTTCTGGAAGCCGCTCAGGGGCGGAGCTATGGGTATGCCTTGGTGAGTGAGGCTCATCCCCTCTAATGAGTCATGCCTGGGTGTATGTGATGACATCATGATTTCAGCAAAGCCTGTGAAGATCTTGTGAAGATTCCAGGATTCGGAAATATAAACATTTATCTGGACCTAATTAACTGGTCGTGTCCTTAAGCGCAGCGCTAGTGTGCTCCGTCCCCCCTCCTCCTTTCAGCTGTAGGGAATGTAAACAAGCTATGCTTCGGGCTCCGGTTGTAGCCTAGTGTAATTTTGATCAAGTATCGTAATTCTTTTGTTTGTACTCTAAGGATTGTGAGGCAGCGTAGGTCAAATAACAATCAGATATTGATCAGTCTCCCACCGGCGCCCATACATGACCAGTTAGTTAGGTCCGGATAAATGTTTATATTTCTGATGACTTAATTCACTCAAAAATTATTATATGTAGCGTACTCTTAAACTATGGTATTACTTTTTGATTTTAGTTCTTGTAGCAGAGAAAATAGCCTTTGAATTTGGTATGGTATTACCCTGTTAGCGCCTATTTCCTTGTCACCATCGATTACAGTCTGTGTCTTACTGAGGTAGAGGAGACAACCTTCTACTGTACCTAATGTCCTTAGTGGTCACATAGAGCTCATACAACTCCACTTCAAAAAAAACCTGAACTGTCCCTTTAAGTCTGAACATCCAGCATTATTACCTTATATCCGTGTTTCAAATATTGAAAATTATAAAACTCCCTAACATGTGACCCAGTGTATGAAAAAGCAATCACTTTATGTAACAACAAAGGGACAGACAGACAGAAAACTAATATAATACTGCCTCCAGCAGGAGCCGTACCTCTGCATTGATATAAAACCCAAAAGACTGAAACAACCTGTGTATATCTCTCTACTCTGAAGATGTTACAGTTGGCCCAGACCTAAGAGCAAAAGTATGAAACATCCATAAAAGGTAAACTGGATTAGCTCCCATTTGGATCAAAAATCCACATTTAATTTGATAACATTCCTCGACTCTACAGAGCTGATTTCTTGTTGTAGGAAGGGTACGTTTTCTGGATATCATTCAGCCCAATCCCTTGGAGCTTCCTATCCTCTGCCATTTTTCAGACTGCAACACTCCTGGTAAACATGGATATTAGCCTCCCTGTGTCCCCATTTGTCCTTTCATTTCCTCCTCCCTCCCTTCCTCCCTCCCTCCTTGTCTGGGCGCTTTAGGACAGGTTTGACTGATGACAGCGGCTAAAGGTGATGCCTGAATCCTGATTATAAAACCCAGCCTGCTCCTTTTCTGTACAGACCTCCTGACCACACACTGCAGATTTCACAGGTAGGAGCATTAAAGCACAAACACGTAAATATGCACATATGGACTCTGATTGCTTCTCCTAAATTCAGTAAAAATGTACAGCTGTGCAGCAGTGTACAACAAGGTTGCTCCGAGTACGTTCTCCTCTAGTATTTGGGGATTACTTTGATCTGCCACAGTCAGCCCAAAGTAATCAGGCTGATCCAGAGCCCTGCAGCTGAACTGGCAGCAGCACCGCATGGATTTTTCTCATTTAAGTGAGGATTTGGTTTATCAACAAACTGGATTTGAAAAGTCCAAACACCATGTTTTTATGTTTGCCTGCGTGCTGAAGGTTTATAATCGATGCAGCAGAAGACGACACTAATTATTTGATCTGAAAAACGTGACTGAGCAGATTGAGAGGTTTATTTGTTTATCTTTAAGTAGATTTGATTCCTTTTTTCTCTCCTGACAGCGTAGGATCTGCGGGAATATCTGCTGATCTATAATTCATACAGTTCTGCCTCTGCCTGGAATCAAACCGTGATGAAACATCAGGCGTGCAATCTACATGTGCGTGAGAAAAAGAAACAGGTTTAGGAGTTATCTCTGTTTCAACTCATTTTTCCTCTCACAATTCTTCTCAAGGACATCAGACTATTTCAGAGGAGAGGAGGGAAGTTAAATGGATGAGAGGAAGGAAAGATTTTCTCCATCTCTGTCTCCTGACTCCCACACTCTGCTGTTTTATTGCTCTGAGATGGAGCTTCAGAAACACAAATCCAGGGACATTTGTCTGGGTGTGTTTTCATGTCAGGTTAAAATGCGCACACACACACACACACACACACACACACACACACACACACACACACACACACACACACACACACACACACACACACACACACCTAAGGGCTGCAGAGTAAAGGTGCAGTTTGTGTACACTTGTGAACACGAGCTGTGTGCGCTCTCCTTTTGTGCCTTCCTCTACCCCCATCTTCTCCTGGTTTGTCTATGCAAAAACATCAACCTGACAACAAAGAGTTCAGTTACACCACAGTAAATGTGAAATAGGAAACTTAATTATTTCTCTTTAACTTGTAAGATTTCTTGTCCTCTTATGTATCACTTCTGAGTACAGTCACCTCACTCGCTCTCAGGTAACAAGAGGAAAAAGAGGCCTTGTTGAAAAACATACGTTAAAGTGCCCTCTTGGAAGTATAAACAAGCGCTAAACTGTCATCTTTGAAGCCAACATGTATGCAATACTGCCCTTTTTGGGGCCAAAATATACCCTAAACCACTGTCTTGGGGCCCAAAGTTCATGCTAATCTGCACTCTTTGGAGCAAAAATGCGTGCTAAAGTGCCCTTCTTTCTTTGTCTTATCACCCCTTCCCTTGCAAAAGTCTGTGCACATCACTGATGAGCAGAAAGAGGGTTAGACTATAGACTGTATAAAACATGGACATAGGCTGAGTTCCAATAGCCTACAACACTAGCAGTGCCTACTATTTTGGCGAAAAATTTAGTATGTAGTAGGTAGCATGCGAAAACGTACAAAATCTGCAGTATGCCAAAAATCCCCAGATGTCCTATAGGGGTGTAATGATCCATCGATATACATCGATACATTGATTGGTTAAGCAATGATCCAATCACATCGATGGAAAGTCTAAACATCGATTAACATCATGGTCTTTAATGTACGCCTTTATTTTGAAATCCCGACCGGACACGCATGTCTGTCTCCGTCCAATGGCGAGTCGTTCTGAAGTTTCCTCTTAAACCTCATGCACTCAGCGTATGAGACACACATTTGAACCTTTTCACTCTCTGACACGCCACGCCTGATATTTCTCCTGCTGTAAAATGTACTGTTTAGCGCCCACCGAGTCACACAGCTGTAGGCAAACGTGTAGCAAGACGCTGTTAGCATCACAGAGCTAAAAGGGAGCCAGACATATCGGCCAATCATTAAATAGCTCTCCTGTATCCGGGTAAGATAAGGTCGACCTGACTACAGAGGATGCATGCTGCACACACGACAGGAGTGCATCATCACACGACTGCAGTGAGTTATCTCATAATGTGATTTTGTAGCCACTGATTCATGAAATTTCATAAAGTTAAAAAGTAAAACGGCGAGAGCTTAGTGTCATTCCTCCTCCACATCAACTATTACACAGTGAAACAAAGTCTGATCACACTGACATACAAACTGTGGTTATCAGGCATCACAGAAAAAAAACAATCAATTTTAAGTTAGTTAAGTTGATAGTTCTAATTTTGAATAATAGAAATGTTTGGGTTTAATTAAAATCGAAGCTTCACATTTTTGTTTTGATAGAAAATGGTCAAATGTTGGAGGCCAATAATAAAGTTTGTGTAATCAGTAATTTTTAATTATAGTGTTGCATCATTACTTGATATAATAAACAAACATTACAGTATAACAGTAAGACCCATAAGGTAATTGTGGGGGCAAAAAGCACCTTACCTGAATTTAATAAGTTTTAATTTTAAAACATAATTAGATCATACAGATGGCTATAATCCTCTACAGACTATCATACCCAAAGGTCAGCACATCGTTCCACATTTCAGTAATAGAACTATCAAAATTGTTTTGAATTTCTTTCTTGCCTCAGGTGAAATGTCGCTGATTGTGTTCAGTGAGGACATAATATCGTCTTAAATCAATCGAAGGCCCCTGAATCGTATCGTATCGTATCGTATCGTATCGTATCGTATCGTATCGTATCGTATCGTATCGTATCGTATCGTATCGTATCGTATCGTATCGTATCGTGTCGTGTCGTGACAGACTTTGTGATATCAGCAAATATCATATCGTTGTCCAAAGAATCGATATCGTATCGTAGCGTCATGAAACTGGTGATTTACACCCCTAGTAGTATGGTGGTTTGGAAAATGGCCAGAGTCTCCCCAATGTCACCCGTCTGTTTCTGAAACGGAAAATAAAGCACATCGTCCATCGCGGCCATACTTGAAGTGGCAAGGGCTTCGCGTACAGCTACGGGGCACCTGTCGGTCACGTGACCTGAGGTTGTGCCTCTGATTGGGTGAGCTCACGATCTTAATATCAAGCCAGGCTGTAAATAGGTTAGTTTCCACTGTGAAAGGAGCTTTTTTTGGCTTGGTGTGTATGTGACGTCCAGTACTCCCAGAGCCAGCCTCAAGCGGACACTGGAGAAACAGCAGGTTTTAACACTTCTGAATCGTCTCATATCCTCAGAGGATCCCTGGAGGTTGCTGCTTGGGTTAGACGCATAGTATGCTTGCAGTGATAGTAGCGCATAAACAGGCACTTGCCCCTAAACACACACACACGGGCGACAGAATGCAGGGCGTAAAAGTCCGATCCACCAGCTGCTTATGATGCAGTGATACAGAGCTGTAATTAAAGATTCAAACTCCTGCCTGACTCGCTTTCTGCTTTTTTTCCTTCCCCACAAACACATCAACTCCTAAATCTCTCTCTCTAACACACACACACGCGCAAACACACACTGACTTATGCTCTCTCCCCCTTCCAACTACCCCCCTTCATTCACCCAAACTGGCACACTCCCCTCTCCCTCTCCTGCTCCCTCTCTGATGGGATGTCAGAGGAGGATTTCAGCCTATGGGTGTAGAAGTAGAGAGACTTGGGAGTTGTTTTTTTTCCTGCTCTCTCTTTCTGAGTGTTTTAGATCTTTGCAGCTGAGCCCCAGATTGTCTCTGGATGTTGTTTTGCAGCTGGGAAGAAAGCATCAGGAGCTACAGAGGAAGATGTTACAGTAAGGTATGGTGCCACTTGTCTGCTGTTGATCTGTGTGTGAAGTGAAGTGAGTCTCTCCTTGTTTAATGGTCACTTCAGGCCTGGTGGGACCAACTGAATGGTATAGTTTCGCCAGGATCTTAAATGATTTTTTTACTCTGGTTTCTGCTGCACCAATATTTTCTTCCCTAATGGTTTCTGTCTGTCTTTGTTCAGTGTCTGCACACTGCCCTTTGTCTCGTCTTTTTTTTTTTTTCTATTTTGCATGCTGTTGTCTGCCCTGAGACATTGCATGTGTGCAGGCTGGCAGCACACAGAAAGAGAAAACAGGTTTGTTGGCTTGTTCACTGCACACACACACACACACACACACACACACACACACACACACACACACACACACACACACACACACACACACACACACACACACACACACACACACACAGACAAACACAAACTCCTGCGAAATATAAAGCCTCTGGCACACAGGATGTCAGTTGGGAATTGTCCCAGATTCAGAGGACCTTTGGATGGCTTTCTCACCCAAACTCCATGTGTTTGGGTGAGGTGTGCAGTGTGCCTGTGTGTGTGTGTAAAAAGCAGTGACGGAAAAGTTAAGGAACTGAAAGAGAGACACAAATAGAAGTGTTGTCTTCATCAAAGAGAAACGAGCAGTGCGATGGCAGAGAGAGGAGCAGATTTCGCAGTCTGTAAGATCTTTCTGCTCGATGTGACGGAACATAACTCACCCCACAAAACTCTGCTTTTGTTTCACAGGGGCTCACAGATGGGCTCATTCAGCCAACTGGGGGTCTACTCTTCCAAATGCTTGTGTCAGAGTGTGTGTTCGTGTGTGTGCGCGCTCATGTGTGGGTCGGACCTGTTGGTGTAAAACCCTTAGGGTGATATGATAACTGTTAAACACTGAGCAAGAAAAATCAATGATAGTAAACTGGTGTCCAAGGAGGAGCAGCTATTTCAGTCATATGTGTGTGTCTGTGAGTGTGTGTGTGAGCACTACACCCATCTGTTCCCCTGTTCAGCCAGATTGCAGGCCTCTGCGTGCCAGCTCTGCATGAAGGTATCACTCTTACTTTAGACTGGAGGATTATCTTGACCACACGGTTCCACAGCGCCGTTCTCCAGCAGTCACCCTCTGCCGTTGTCTTTCTTTTTTCTTTTCATGTTTTATCTATTCCTGCAATGAGGCAAAGCCCGCTGCCTCAGACTGTGGGTGTAGTCAGCAAGAGGCTAATGTCTGAAAGCTGTAGTCTGTCAGTCTGTTTGGGGACACAGCCCAACCCCCTGTAATGTGGTCAGCTGTTGAGCCAAATGGTCCAAGACTTAGTCACCAACCGCCCTGATAATTATGGGTTGATTTATTAACCAGAGAAAATGATGGGGAAGATCAAGAAGAGGAGGAGGAGGACTTTTTTCCTGCAAGTAATCTTCCTGATGGATCTGCTGCTGTCAGAGCTCCAGAGGTGTTCAAGGAATAAGCAGCCCCCTCCCACTGTTTCACTCATGTAAAGCAGCCCCCCAGCTGTGGAGGAACGCTGAGCTCCTGTGGCTCCAGCAAGATTCAAATTGCACCTTTTATGCATGATTAAAGAGGGGGGTACTTGGTCTGTGCAGAAGTGTGGCAAGGATGAGAAAGTCACAGCTGCATAATATCCAGAGTGGGGGAACTCAAGAAGACAGCCACCACCTGTTACCTGGAATGTTTCTGTTGGAGAATTCATGTTTGCTAACGCCATTAGCATGGGCATTCTGTCAATGAAAGCCTTTGTCTACATTCGTGATCATCTATCCACCAGCTGATCTATTCTTAGACCGCACTGGTCCGTTACCACGCTTACTGGATTTCCTTTACAGCTTGTTTAATGGGTCAAGACCCCCCAATAACCCTTCAGGAAGCATGCACACAACTGCACTGATACAGGGTGGATGGATCCATTTCATGTGACTGATGTCAGAAAGCAGACAGCTGACTGAGACAGAGGAGAGGGGTTTGGATGGGATTAAGTGGGTTACTGCTCATCTGGGGAAGCCCAGATTTGTTTAAGACACAAATCTGATTAGTGCAAATTGCAATCCACACCAATATGGGCCATTTATAATCAGGGAACATGTGACAGATGTCTCTCATTATGACAGGAAATGTGTGGGAACTATATGAGAAATGCAATTAAACACATGCAAATGATATCTTTTATCTGCCTGCAATATCTTAATTTTGAATAATCTGAATTTATTGATTTGCAATGATATAAAAAAGAAGAAAAGTCATTCTCATATAAAAAAAATTGCACTACGGTCTTTGTTCCACACATCTTGCCTGTTTGACCCACACTATGACATGTCACCATTGCCATCCAGGTAGCAATTAAGGATGCACAATATTGGATTTTTGCCGATATCTGATATGCCGATTTATCGAAACCCCTTTTGGCCGATACCGATACCGATAATCACAAGTTAGTTTGTGTTTTTCACTGTAAAGGAAGCCAAGTCTATCCTGTACTGGAATTTATATGTTACTCTTATTGTGACGGTCTTATTTGTTTAAGAAACACACATAAAACAAGACAAAAAACATTTGATTTTACCATAAATAAGAAATGTATTATTTTTTCAAACTCAAGACATTCAGTATTGAATTACAACAAAAATAATTTCTTTAGATCACATGAACTTTAAATGTACAATGCATTTTTAAACATAACCAAGTTGCATTTGATTATTTTAGAGCTACTGTAACAACCTGGTGACAGATACAGAGCTCTGCAGTGCAAATAACTGAAGTGCTACATTTTATTTAAGGAGCTTATTTTTCAGATGGAAAATAATAATAACCCTAACTGAATAGCACCTTATCAGCTGTGTCTATCGGCAGAAATTTTCATATCTGCCGATACTGATAAACGTGTTTTTAAGCTTTTATCAGCCGATACCGATATTGTGCCGATAATATCGTGCATCCCTAGTAGCAATAATATAAACTGTAACCTAAAAACAAGTGTGCATTTATCCTATCCTAGACCCTTCTCATCAGGATTTTTCAATCATCTTTATCCACCTCAGGAGTCAAGGATGAAATTCCAGACTGTTTTCCAAAGTGCGGCTCAAGGGACCAGGCAGTTGGCCGACTCAAACAGCAGCTAAAGCTAATGACAGGTGGCGGGCAGCGCTGCTGGCAGCAGCGGCAGCGTGTTATTTGGGAGTGGAACACTTCCAGCAGGCTAAGATTAAGTCCAGACCTTTGGTCTGAGATTGCATCTGATGAAACAATATCATCAAAGCAGAGCGGACTGCATGAGGACAGGTGCAGCGGCTGACACAAAGGTTGACTAAGCCCGATATGATACCAGTCTTTGTCAGAGGAGTAGAGAGGGAGGAGGGGTGGAGGCTGGGGGTGTTCCTCATGTGATCCTCATCTTTCTATAGAAGACTTCCTCACGTTAATGCAGGCCTGCCGCCTCTGGCATGTGACGGCTGGCCTTGTAGACTTTGTTTCTCTTCCAGAGCTATTATTGGACACCATGTCTGCAGGGGACATCAGTGTCAGGGTCAGAGTCTGGGCTTGCCAGGGCTTGCCTTTGCCATGTGCGTATGTGTGGATGAAACATGTATGGATAACTTGGGTGGCAGAGCCGTGCATCAGAGAAAAAAATGAGGTGAAATATCAGAGAAACAGAGCACCCTGTAGGTACAGGTACTTGAACGTTATGAGGGCGACGTGGCATGCAGGAGTGAGAGCTGAAATGACTAGTTTGTGTGAGGAGATGTGAAAGGTCGTAGTATAGAAGAGTGACAGAGATTGCAGTGTATGAGGCAGATGGTGCTCTCTCCCATTTCTGGAATGTGTGTGAGGGCAGGTGCATTAAATGTAACCGCTTGACTGCTCCCATCACTATCAAACCTCTAACACACACATACACAAATGCACGTCAGCACACAGACCCTAGCCATCACACACAAACACTCGTCCATCTACCAGGTTCTCTAGCCTGCAGCTACATATTGTACATTAGGGTGCCGAGTATGAGCCCATCTGCAGAGCCATGCAGATGCTCTAAACAGGAGTGGTTAAGCATTCCCTTTAAAAACACTGCTTTGATCTAGGGGAGATGCTGTAGAGGAGTTTAGGCTGAGATGAAAGATAATGTCTGGGTATGATGTTTATGTGCTTAAATTCAAACATGTCATCACTCACATTCAAGCCTAATTAAATTAGGTCATGAGTTAATGGGGCATGATGCCCGCTCTCCGACAACGCTATGATACTCTCTCAAGTGCGACTATCAAGTTAATCTCCTACAGAGACCTGACAGTGAGAGATCAGTCGAAAATTGAGGCAAGAAGTAAAACATATGAGGAACACAAATGAGAAAACGACTCGAAAGGAGCATTTCTGGATCAATAGTGAGACACTGTAAAGGAGAGGTTCAGTTGATACATGAAGCAAAAGGGGGAAGAGGATAAAAACAGCTGTCAGTCAGTCTCTTCCTATGCTGTGCTCATTTCTGAAAGTGTCGATAAGAGTCCTGAAGAGACATCTCTATATTACCGAAGGCATTGCACTGGATTATAGGTTCCCTTCTCTTGTGTATGTGTGAGTGTGTGTATGATTTCAACTTCTGCTCTAGTAATTACATGCCCAAAGTGCCTCAATTTCAGGATTTAACAAACCCTCAACCTGTATCTCTCCCACCTCTATTTCTGTATTCTGACTCCGTCTTCATCTTCCACCTCCACTCATCCTTTTGCCAATTGACCTGATTCCTGAGTAGAGGAAGTCAACTAGAGTACAACAGCGTACATGCATCAGTGTAACAGTATGTGGTGGAACAGATAAATGTGTTGCAGTATGAGTAAGAACCAGGTCAGAGCAAATCACAAAAACTAGCAAGACTACATAAATATTTGGCTCATATGTAGAAAGGCGGCTGCTTCAGAAGACAACCATCCAAGAAAAATATGTTAATTATATTCCCTGTGCAACACACAAACTTGAATCAAGCCCAGACTGTCTGCTACTTTGTGTCTGCAAAAGTTGTCTCCTAGTTAGCTGTTGATGAAAAGCTGAAAATTAGGTTTATAAAATAATGAATATCTATAATTAACTTTAAAAATCCTTTATTTTGTGATTATTTCAGCCAATAAGGTGACATTAGACATTAGGTGGACTTAATTATTGTCGAGGGGTAGGAAAGGAAGGATCCAGAAATATTTGGCTCTCTGTCCATTCAGTGGTCAGTTACCCGGATGCGCGGGTAACTGCCCCGGAGGTACATGAACGTTAATCTTAAATGGACAGAGTGCGCGGTCAAAATACGATTTTAAGAAGTCTTCTGCTAACAAATATGGAAAAACGCACCGAGCACACTAAAACCTATAGTGAAGGACTACGCCAGCAAGAAACATGGAGAGATTTTGAAAAAATCAGGACTAATAAGCGGGAGAGGCCTACAGTCTATGTGAGAGACACATAGGAGGAGTTAGCATCTTTATCATCTCCCCAAAAGGTTTGAAAACATATAAGATACTTTTCATGGGAGAGGGAGGCTCACTTTCCAGGTCTTTAGAAAATATACTTAATTTTACCTTGCTGTGCTTTTAAGATGTTATGAACATAGAACATGACCTACCTGATGGATAATTGCCTTGGAAATCCTGATGGAGTTTAGCTGGCCACACTGTTCTCCGTTCTTCGTGCAATTGTTTGCACTCCTCACCCTGATTTGCGGTTATAATTTTTTCAGTTAAAGGATGACATGTTTTTTTCTCGGTCCGTCCGATAGGTGCAGCAAAACACGAGGCAGTGATTTAACAATTTCTGCGACAGTAATCCCATACTGAGAGTTTAACCATGTCCGTTAGGAGAGTGCCGCCAACATAAACTCGAGTTGATTACGTCACGTAAAAAAAAAAACAAAAACGCTTTTGCTTTTTGTCCCCAACTAAATTCTACATTTTCGCCAGATCGGTAGGATCTGATGATGGCAATGGGCGATGTGGAAAAAGCCACAATCTCCACAATCCTTGAAGAGCCTCAAAGGTTTGGCTCCTACCGAACCGAACCGAACAATCTGGATCACTTAAAGAAACGGAACTTCCCACGGAGCACGTGTTCGCGTTGTTCACACGAGACAGGTATCCCAACTCTGCTGTCAACGTGAGCACAAAGTCTACTGTTATTTTTGGAGATTGAAAGTAATCTGTGCATTTTTATGTGTATACAGTGTTTTGGAATCATAGCATTATATGGACGTATTCGTGACGTATCTGTGGCATGAAGGAGTTTTGAAGCATATCCACGCTATGTAATCAAGCTCTGCATACCACAGCTGTGCCTCATAAAAACAGGCTAACGCTAGCTGGACACATCTTCGCATGAAATCTGGAAGTGGAATATAAAGGCAAGAAAACCAGGTGAGAACACACATTTAATGTCTCTTGTGTTAAAATTAAAAGCAGTTTTCTGTGTTTTAAGGGCTTACCGGAGGTTTTTTAACCGCTGCTGTATTTTAAGATAGGGTTATCTTCATTAATAAGTGCACTTAGCTTACTGTGCCTTCCACTGCATAGCTCATAATATTACAACAGAATGCATGGAACTTTTTTTTTATTGTTCATGCAGGGCAAATACTGTAATATTTGGCTTCCCTATGTGGCTTTTGTCATGTTCAGAGACTTATATATATATATATATATATATATATATATATATATATATATATATATATATATATATATATATATATATATAGTAGATTTGTTTTAAAACTATATTTAATTGACAATTTCATACACTGTGACTCTGAAAAGGAGGTAGGGGGAACCAGTTTAGCTTTTTTAACAGTTTTTACTGAATTTTAAGATCCCCTGACTTATTAAGACAAAAACACATTCAGTCACAATTTAGGATTATGCTGTACATTCAAAGATAAAATATGTCAAAAACAAATAAAAAGCCCTTTAAAACAACACTCTATAGGTAACACGTCTAAATATAAGAATTTAAATCTTGACTGGTATCGAATAATTTGCAGTGCACACATCGAAGCTTGGCTGGGAGGGGAAAAACCTGTTACCTTATTGTTGGTTGTGCAAGACCACCCTTAATTAGCCTATTTGAGAAGCAACAGAGAGATTAGTGATGACAGGCATGGGATTGATGCAGACAGATGGAGAGATTTTCCAGGGGAAAGCGCTGGAAGCTAATTAAAAACCAGATGATGTGTGAAGAGGTGTGACAGAGAGGAGATCCTTGTCTTTTCTAAAGATACACCCCTCTGTTTTTCTCACTTTTTAGGCTTCCTGGTCATTTTTCCCAAATGGTTTGCAAACCTCCACAGCCATCTTTTGTGGCTGCAAACTTGATAAATTGAGAAATTTAATACAGATTTTTAATCCTTTTACACATCAGATATGCTCCTCTTCCTCGATGCGTCTGAAAAATCAGCCATTATTTCATTCCCGCAGGTGGAGAGGGAAAGACGGTGGTGGATGAGATGTAGAGGGGAGATTTCGAATATGAAAGCAGCAGGCTGTTGAGTGGTTGGAGTGGAGTCTGAAATTGTTTAAATACAGCTGTGATGAACATCTTAAGCCAGGGGAGGAGGACCTGCTGGGAAAAGAATTGTAGACTGCTGGTAGGAGATTGAATGGACAGGGTGTTGGTGCGTGGAAGTGTGTGTCTTTGTTTGAGTTGTCCCTCAGTGACCACGTTTTCCTCCCCCTTTCCCAAGGTCAACATGAGGATTACTCGCAGCGGAGCGGAGTGGTAATGATGCTTGTGGTCATTAACTATTCATCACCTCACGCTGTAACTGCAGGGAGAAGTGTCTGAACAAAGATTTTCAGGTACACCCTTTCAGCCTCTGTTATGTCTCCTATGTCTCTCCGTTGTCTTTGTCTATGTGGACAAAAGTCAACCCGTATGACCACAAACTCCTCAGGGTGTGCTGTACACGCCACATGAGGTGAATCCAGGCGCCTCCCACTTCTTATCATCAGCACCCTCCTACTTGTGTTTTTTTTTTTTTTTTTTACACCACCGGCTCTATGATGTGATAGTAGTGAGGAAGGAGGTGGGAGGAGGGTTCTGCTGCAGCTGGGGGTGTCACTGTACCCCTTCATATGGTGTAAGTGGGCTGGGTCCTCCAGGGTCTGGAAAGGGGGGGGGGACTGGGAGACAGATGTAAAAGAATTAACTGCTCCAAGCGGGGAGAGTTGCCATGGCTATGGGGGGAAACGGATGAATGAGTGACATCACAGTGGCGGGGAGGTGAGAGAGTGTGAAATTGATTTGGTGGCGGAGCACGGGGAGGCGTCCCTGGTTGGGTTTTCGTCTCGCAGACACATTTCTCTCTCCTCATAGCCTGGTTGTCTCCTGTGGACGGACTCTCACCGGTAAGCCTCTTTTTTTTTTTTTTCTTTTTACTCCTCACCAAAGTGACGACTGCTTTTCAGAACCAAGCGTAGTAGTTGTTTTGTCTTCTTGAAAACATGTGAAAGGGATATAAAGTGAGGGGGCATGTGCTCCACTGTGCATGCAGTGCCTCAGCGTGTCCCTGGAAATGAAAGGAAAGGCAGATGTGCTGTGCAGTTGTCGCTGAGACTAAATATACCATGAAATGCTTAGTGTGGAAGAATGTGTGTGTTTCTCGCTGAGAATGAACAGCTGATAGTGTAAGACTGATTTCAGAGTGTTGTGAGATGTCCTCAACTATGAAGAGAATCATTGTGAGTGTGTAGGTTGTCTCTATTGGTAGCTGTACTACAACATGATTCTCTTTTTAATGTGTGGGTGTGTGTTGGAGAGGAAAACACTGTTCTGTAGTTGTGTTGTCAAGCAAGCTTTCAGATATCATGTGATAGTGTTCTGGTTTAGTGGGGAAATGTCAAAGCGCAGGGTCAGCTGATGAACAGATCCCTTTTAAAGAACATCTCAGCAGAGAGGAAGCTTCATGAGCACGAGGGCAAACCTGGCTCCTCTGATGTGAGGGTGGTTTTCCTTCGCACTACGCCACCACGCTGTGAGTTCTTCTGCAAAGCCCGTGCCATTCATTGTCTGTGTGATTAATGATGACTTGCAGTGACCCCCTAAGAGACCCCAAACCAGAGTTTAGGAGTTGGGGCAAGAGGTCATAGCAGTGTAACCGTCAGCTGGGTGTCTTTGTCCTTTGGCCAGCATCCAGAATGAGGAAACAGATTACATTAGGGATCAAAGGATCAACATTTGGGATTAATTTGGAAATTATAATCCATTATCAGGGCTGTCATTTGATCTGGACTGTCTCACAGCCTGGAGGTGAGTGTATTACGGCTGCTCCTTTATATTTTCTCAGCGTTTCTGTTCAGTGCCACTTTGTTGTTGAGTAGACCAGTCAAGCTCCAAGGACGCTGTGCTGCAGGATACAGAGTATTCTGGCCTTCAGATATCAGAAATACCACATGACAGAATATGAGGAGAATATTTAAAGAGGATTCCACATCAAAATGTACTTTTAGTCACTTAGCTGTCAGATTATAGGCTACAGCAGTTTTGTCAAATTGTTTAATGTAAAAGGTTTAGATAATTCCCTAAGATTGAGTCAATATTCACCTGGCTTCACATGTGTGTATGGGTCATTGCATGTCTCTGTTTACAAACACAACAGCCTGTCTAGGTGGATTAAAAGCTGAGGACGAATCAGAGTGGATATTCCAAGGCTCAGTGGACCATATAAAGCAGCGTTGGCATGGTCTGCATCAGTGTAAAGCTCAGCTGAATGAACGACTGCCAGCTTTTTGGGGCACAACTGGGTCAGTAGTGCTGAGCTACACCATCCCTCTTCTTCTATTCTAAACACAACTGAGTTTTTTTCTTTGACGTCTAATCTGAGCTGTATTCCACTCAGGGCTCGTGATGCTGCTGTATTAAGTTTACTCATCCTTCACTTCTGTGCGTGTCTCCTTATTCACTGTCCATAACTGCTGCTAAAGTAGGAGGCATTTTTGAAGAGGTTGCTTAGCGACATCATGAGTCATGTTTACACCATGAACCGTATTTACACCCTGCTGAAGTCAGCACGCTGTATTTGGGTCCGTGTGTGTTTGTGTGCAGTCTGTCATTCCTCCTCGTGGTGTCAGTTGTTTATCTGTGGACAGAAATGTTGAGTAGACTTGTACACAAACACACTCTCGTTTAAACATGCATACAAACACAGGCTGTGTGGAGGGTGTAGGATTAGCTTATGAGCTTACACTGAAACTATATCAGGTTTCAATTTTTTATCTGCCACTATCTGGAGAGTTTCCGGTTCCTCTGCAGGCAGAAGGCAAAAGCCTCATTTAATGACTCTGCAAAGTTGTTGAAGATATGCTCGTAAGCTATGATTGACATATGGATATGACCTACATATTCTAGTTTATCTGGCAATGTTTGCACAAAGCCTAACTTTTAGGGTTTTTTTGTTTGTTTTTTTTGGTAGAAGTTCCTCCCAGAACTCTTTTCTTCATTTTGTTTTCCAGATTCTCACCCTTTTTTACTGGCAGCTGGAACTTTACTTTCTTATGTTGTTATAAAAAGAAAGAGAACTAAAAGCTTTCAAAACTGGAAAATCTTGCTAAATCTCATGTCATCAAACGGGACTTCAGCGTGAACTCATACAGTGTGGTTGTCCAGCTCAGTGTTGCTTGCTGTTTACCCATGTAGTACATCTATTTTGGATGAAATTTCTGCTCGGTTCTTCTGAGGTTGGTTCTGATATATTTTGCAGATCACTTCATCAAAAACAATAATGTTGTTGCCACAAATCACCAAATTGGATTCCTGTTTCTCACGTCCTTCTAATTTTATGATCCGAGTTTTCTGTTTCCGTTAGCTGTTCTTCCCTCTTCAGGCAGCTTCCTTCCTCTTTGGCCAATTCTCAGAGAGTGCTCGTTCTCTTCAACAACAGAATATCTGATCGCAACTGCCAATCATTTTTGATGTTTACTGATTAAATCAGTGTGGCCTCAATGTTCAGGAATACAAGGAAGAAAAAATAAACCACATACACCTCAGGAACATCAGGCAAGATTCACAACCATAAAAAAATCAGGCCTTTGCTGACTTTCATCAAAAGGGGAAATTGGGCCGACAAAAAAAGCCTGATAATCTTGTTGTATGTACCCCACCCTGAAGGAGCATGGGGTGGCTATTAGCGTGAAACTTAAAATAGATACTGAAATTGAAATGTAGTCTCACTGTTTCTGTTGAGTAATGAAAGATTTAACTCCATCTGTTCAGTGCAGAAGTGTCCTAAGGAAGGGCGAAAGTAGGGCCATGGCCCCAAAAATATAAAAATACTGAATATTATTGCTACATCTCATCACAGATTGCAGATGTACATCAGCTGGAGAGCCAGAAACAGGAACGTGATCTACCCACAAATCAAACATAAAACAGCATCATGATGAGCCACAAACGACTGTGCTGATGTCTGGTCCTATAAAAGCCAAACAGAGCACTGTTCAATGATTCACTACAGTTAGATAATATGGTTCACAAGATTGCTCTAAAGAGTCATCACACTTCCTTACAGCATTACCCCTTCATTAGATTTTTAGACATCCAAGTAAAACAGAGCTTATGTGAAGTAGAGCCGTCAGTGCTGCTGCCTCTAATGGCTCATTTACTCCCTCTTTTCACCTTTCTCTCTTCCTTTATGGCACTTTGCTGCTAGATGGTGGAGGAAATCTGCTAATTCACTGTAAAAAACAACTGTTTCTTATCAGCCGTAATTTGTAGGTGATACAGACAGTGGTTTAAAATTTGGTGCTTTAAATCCCAACCCTCGTTATTATCACATTTCTATAGTTTTCCTCTGACTCAAACCTCCTGCAGATTTCTCTTCTTCATCTGCTTTTCTCACTTTGTTCAGAGGTGTGTTTCTGCTCTCCAGCTCACACACACACAGCAGGTATTTAAAACAACATTGAGGCTTGAATTTGAGCAGCTGTGAGCATAGCATGCACACATACTCAGAATGGTTATGTGGGGTTGCAGTTGGGTCCAACTGTGCATGAGTCTGTTAACTCGCTGTGAGTCACTCAAACAGCGTGCGTCAGGCAGCGGTCATGCTTTTCACAGTGAGAGTAGGAGAAGGTAACAGGCGGGCGCTGTGTTTGTGATGCTTCAATCCAGAGCTTCACATGTAGGATGGAGCTCTTTTGTCTGTTCAGTTATTGATTGCTGCTTTTCTTTATGCTCCTATGTTGTCCATTGTGCCAGCTGCTTAGAGCTAAGGGGGAGAGTAGTAAGGGTGAGACAAAGGCAAAGAGCTTTGTTTGATGACTGTCGACTGAGGAGCTGGATCGTAGTTAAAATGGTTCATAAGTTATTAATTATTACAGCTCGTCCCTGTCATTTATGCTGCCTTTTTATATACACGGTAATCTGAAATGTCTCGTGGCTCTGCTCTTCTTGCTCACGGCTCCATAGTGCCTTGTTCATTTCTCTACAGCCGGCAGTGATAATGAGTTAATCAGTCTGTTGGTGTTCTAATTTGTAGCAGTCTACTCATTTAAAGATGTCACACTCGTTCCCTGTGTGTCCTCTCCTCAACCTTTCAGTTCTGTTTTATTTCATGGTCGAGGCTGGGAGAGGAACGACTGAGGATAAGGCTGCTGGAACACTAGACGATGGTTTGAAGCCAGATTTAGGCCTCCTCCAGAGATCAGGGTTTGACATGATACAGAGCTCATTGTAACCAGTTATTTATCCAAACACAACTGTTTATCTTTACTGCTCCTTACCACAGTGGAGCATCCCTGATCTAGAAACATAAGTATTAAGCGTACTCAAAGGGACTGTAAGAACTTTCTAAGGATGTGGTCACAGTGGCAAACCGCATCTTGTCTAATCACGCTTCAACCCTAAAGCCCAGTTTGTTTGGCCAGTGTGACCGCAAGTGTGCCGTGCTTAGAGGGACAGTTCCGTTTTTTTGAAGTGGGGTTGTATGAGCTCTGTGTGACCACTAAGGACATTAGATACAGTAGAAAGTTGTCTCCTCTCCCTCAGTAAGACACAGACTGAAATCGATGGTGACGAGGAAATAGGCGCTAAAAGGGAAATACCGTACCAGATTCAAAGGCTATTTTCTCTGCCTACAAGAACTAAAATCAAAAAGTAATACCACAGTTTAAGAGTATGCTACATAAAATAAATTTTAAGTGCATTAAGTCTTCGAAAATATAAACATTTATCCGGACCGAACTAACTGGTCATGTATCCTTCCGCTTAGCGGTACTCTCCAGCAGAGAATGCCGCTGCAGGGGGGGCAGCAAGGTTATAATAGTTTTGGATTTGTCATTATAGTTAAGTTTTAGTTAGTTTTGACATTTTATTTTCCATTACAGTTTAGTTTTAATTAGATTTAGAGTGGGCATTCTAGTTTTTATTTAGTTTTGATTTTTGCAACAAGGCTTAGTTTTAGTTTAGTTTTAGTGTAGTTTTAGTTTAGTTTTAGTTTAGTTTTAGTTTTTTCATACCTTATTAACCAGGTGCAGGATTCAAAAAGGTCAGAGTAAATATTTTGTAATACTGTTTATTTCAAGTCCAACATAGTGCTCACTGCTAAGTCAATGCTGATACTGACCTGTTGGCTGCTGCCTTAAACACATGAAAATAATATAAACTTAATATAAAAAATATAAGCATAAATCATATAAAATAATGTTGACATAAATTACATAAAAATAATATTATTATATTAACATAAATAATAAAATAACAATATAATATGAGCTTCAAAATAAAAACTTGGACTCTGTAACAATAAAGGCAGACTCAAATACAATAAAAACTTGGACTCTGTAACAATTAAACTATTACAGATGCTCTAATTCATTGCTGCACTTTGTTTCGTCGCAGCACAGCACACAGCCAGTCAGTGCAGTAAACAAGCTCCTCCCTATACGCCGCTATGATGGTGCTGTGCAGCACTGACAACTGCCTAAAACTGTTTAAAATTTGTTGGGAAAATGTGTCGGATTAATTTAAATCCTAAAGGCTATTAATATTGTCAAAAACTATAACTAAGGGAATTTTGTCTATCATTTTAGTTGGTTTCAGTTAGTTTTGTGAACACAAGATACAGTTTTAGTTTACTTATCGTTTTTGTTTTCTTTTCTAGTTTTTATCCATTTGAGTTAACTGCAATGTATTTTAAATTTCAGTTTTCGTTTATAGTTTTGTTTTAGTTAACTATTATAACCTTGGGGGGGCAGTCATGCTTGAGGGCGGCACTGTTTGGGTGCCCAGTGTGACCGCGCCCTAAGTGTTTCTTAAAAAATCTTCCTTTCTGGATATATGCCTGGTTGTAATCCACAACTTAAAATGAGATTATCAGCGCCAAGAGAGGTGATGCCTACATGCTATTCTCAGCTTCCTGATCAGGTCAGTAGGACTGGATTGATTTAGAGCACGTTGAAGTCTCAGCACCACGCTGGCTGACAAAGTTTAGCAGTGATTAAAGAGACCTGTATTTTTTTCTGCTGACAACAATTTCTATGATTCATTTGCTGTGGTGGTGGACACTGGAGCTAAACTGCCTGATAGAAAAACAACAGAAAAGCAGAAGAAAGGCAAATAGGAGAGTGCTAGAGCACAAGCTAAAGGCTAAAACTCTGGCTAAAGGCTGAAACACAGGGTAGAGGCTGAATTAAGCTATTTGTGATGATGTTCATCCCATGTGTTGGATTAAAAAGTATCACATGTTCCTACTTGTTCTGTTTGAATGAAATGAAACACAGTCTATTGTTTTTGTGTGAGTGAGCTGGAAACACTTGTCTTGTTAACAGCTGTGATGGAGAAATTAAGCTCTAATACTGTCTCTAAACAGATGGAAAGTGTTGTCTTTTTGTTACTTTCCTCTTTGTGTAGACTGTTTTCTATCACTTCCTCTAATGTATTTTCCTCATTGTTATTGTGGCGGACTCCTGCTGTATGAAGCCTCAGAACAAAGAATGCAGTGAAATAAATATTGCATTATTATTATTTTCATTAATTCACGAGTTAGTTGTTTATTCTCATGGAACTTCCTGCTCTTCTATTGCATCAAGGCTTGTTGCTTTCAGTTATTCCATATTCTCAAAACAACACTGAGTGCTTTAATGTGATTTAAATGGCGTCCATATGAACTTCATGAAGACACGTGAACCTCAGTGTTATTTAATGGAGCTCTTGTGCTCTGCAGTAGAATCACTGAGGTCTTTCTTTGGAACAGAGCAGTGCTGCTGCGAGGCTGCTCACCAGCATTATGAATATTAAATAGAAATCCCTGTGGCTCAGATCAAACTTAGAATGAGCTGCTGTTTAAAGGGAAAGTGGGTGGATTACAGTATAATCCATACTTAAGGGTAAAACCCTGATTGTACTAAGAGATTTCACATATGCACACTAAGCTCTGTCACTTAAGAATGCTGTATTTGTTGTTGTTGTTGTTTTTTTAATCTGTACTTAACGGCAAGTCCAGACCAGGACTTATTGGTATTGTGTTGGTATTTGTGATCTCAGATAGCCGTTATTCCTATTAGATTTGCTCCACTTTTGCTGAAACAGTGCTTGCACTCAGATGTTGCTCTCATGGATTTTCCGTGCTCCAGCTTCGCTCCTCTCTTGCCTCTCAGCTGCAGGACTTTTAGTGCATTAACATCCAAACTCTTTAGTTTATTGCTTTCAGACCACCTCATATAGGCGATCACTTTTCAACTAAATTCATCCAGTTCTTTGAAAAACATATCGATACTTCATGCTCTCACTCTGATGAATTACGCTGTTGAATAAGGGTCGGGGAGTAAAAAGAGCAGTTCATCATCTTTGATCAGATTGATTTAAGATATGCTTTATTCAGATTGAAAATTCATAATGCAGTATTTTTTAATCAATGCACTGATGAGTTTAACTATTTGATGGCATTTCCTGGAATGGAAAGCTCTAAACTCAACTTTATGCACAGAGAATTACTCTGAATGTCTTCTGGGGGAATGCTCCTACCTATGAGAAGTATCAAGACTCTTATGTCCCCTAGTGTCTTCTAAATGGCAGTTTTGGCTCAAATATTTCTATTTATTCTTTATTGTTTGTTTGCCTGTTCTTGTATCTTGCTGGTTACACAAATTCTGCTTCGTAATCTCCAAACAAACAACCAGTCTGGGCGAGAGCTTATGCCGAACTATGACAGCATGACGAGATAAACAGCATGAGGTACTGTAAGTCTGAGAGCCAGTCAGCGCTGACAACTAACACAACTTCAAATGTTGTCTCTGTTTTCATCACCAAAAGATATATTTGTTCAGTTTTCCAAACTCCGACTTCAGTTGCATTTGGTCATTAATATTTTATTTTTTCATTTAGTTCTTTCACTTTTTCATCCCTCCGAATTGAGCAAACATCCACCAGAGTGTAACTCATCAAATAGACCGTCTGTCAACACCCTCATTACTGCATGGCTGCTCAATTCAAATCTGAGTTTCAACATTTGTTTGAATTGATCCGCCAAAACAACAAACGTGGTCGGAGAAATGTGGTGAAACAGACCCTAAAAATACTTTGCCTTTAAAGTCTAGATGTGCCGGTGCCGACACATCTCCACCACTTTCAGTTTGTCCAGTAATGAGGAGCAAGTGGCTTGTGTGCTCAGAGAGGCAGAGACTGTGGGGATGCTGGAGGGTCTGGTGATGCTGTGAGAGACCTTTATTTTTTCTTTCAAAATAAGAAACAAAGACTCATAATTGTAACTGTACATATGCTAAAAAATGCTCAATTTTTTTTGATCAAGGTCTATTTATTGAAAGTTTCACAATTTACAAAACAAACAGGGAAAAAAAGGACAAAGAAAACCATGTATACCAACTATCAAAAAATAGAGAAAAAAAAGGAAAAGCCCACCCATTAACCCACCCACTGGACAAGTATTGTGCTATAATAATCAGTCATCCTACGCTAGCACCAGCTAACACAGTATAATAAATTATGGGATTATGCTCTCTGCTCCTAACTTCTCAACAAACATCAAGAAAGGCTTCCAGGTTTCATAAAATTGTAAAATAGACCCTTTAAGACAGTGTCTTATCTTCTCAAGCTTGACATATTTCATAATCTCTTTAATCCAGTGAGAATATTTAGGAGGAAGAGGGTCTTTCCACTGGAACAGTATAAGGCGCCTGGCCATCAAAGTACAGAAGGCTAGCATATTATTCTTAGAGTTATTTAGATGCACACCCTCTGGCATGACACCAAATAAGGCAATGAGAGGGGATGGATCTACTGGCAAATTGCTCATATTTTAAGATTATCTTTTGAATGTTCGATCGCATTGTTTTTTTCCTTCACTAAACCTCTAAAATGAATTTCAGTTTTTGTGTTTTTCTTCTTTACCACCGCCAAGAGGGTTGTGTTTTTGGGACAGTTTGTTTGTTTGTCTGTGAACAACATAACTCAAAAAGTAATAAACGGATCTTGATGTTTTTTCAGGAAATGTTCAAAATGGGATAAGGAAGAAGTGATTAAATTTTGAAGGTGATCTGGATCACTGTCTAGATCCAGGATTTTTTTTTAAAGGATTCTTTATCATTGTTAGATAGGGCTGTTTTCACCATATGTATATAACTCCTCTATAAATGGTGGGATTGCTTTGCAAAACAATACAAGACAAGGTCGCCATCATTTCTGACGGATTTAAAAGTATGATCCAGATCCTGGGAATATTCTGGATACTAAGATCTAGAACATGAAATATGTACTGGGTCATCATAATTTTCAACACTGTCAGGTAACAAATTATCATACAAACCTGGAACTAACACCATATTGTAGCAGACAGCCTGCTGAAAGGGAGTATAACATTAATATTTGTGTAAAACTGAGCTGGAAACTGTCAAAAAAGCATAAAAAGCCATGAAGCAACGTAAGGTAAAGAATGTAAATATGCAGGAAAGAGGAAGAGGCAAGGAAGATGTCATCCAGTTTTGAGAAAAGGTAGAGGATTAACCTGACTAGAAGTGTGTGTGGATGAGGTGTTTTTAAAAAAGAAGTCACGATTTGTTGCATGTGTGATTGTGTGCGTCCATGTGGGCTTGAACATCTGTATTTCTGTTTTATAACACATGCAAATAGGATTCCAAATACAAAATTTTGGCTGGTAAATATTTATTTGTGTAAAAAAATCTTGCGCGCTGAATTATTAATCCAATGCGTTCTCTTTTCATATATAATGCATCAAGCCCAAACTCACTAACTGCCTTTGGCTGTGCAGTAACAGCGAACATTTCCTGCATCAGATGTTCCACATTATCAGCGTCGGTTAAAGAGATTTCATGCAAGCATATGCTATGCACGCCCTCTGGGGTGTGACTATAAGAAAGTTGATGGTTACAAAATTGCTGTGTTATTGATTGATGCATGATGGTGATGGAGGGGGCAGGGCTGCAGAGTGACAGCTGTGTTGAAGAGGAAGACAAGTGTCACATGAAAACATGTAGAATCTTTCTTTGCTGTAACTCTAAATGCTTGGATTTATCAGGACATGCTTTTCATCTCTCCAGTTGTCGCCCTCCAGCCTGATGTCTTGTTTTACCTCTTGCCCAGTGTTTCCAGCACGTCCCACCCTCTGACACAGCAGATAGCATGTTATAAGTCTCTCCCCCCGGGGCTCAGATAGCGGGATTTCTCAGGAGCTGTTAACGCCTGGTGACATTCAGATGGAAAAGCATGACATTTTCCTGTCAGATCTACTGCTGTGAGGTCTGGGTGTCACCCTGGGAGAGTGTTAACGGGATAGTCATTGTGTTATCCTTCACCAAAAATACAAAACTCCTCTGCCAGTAAGGGCGGCAGAGGTGAGAATGTGTGTTATCTGCGTGTGTGTGGTGGTGTTTGATGACTTATTCAGTGGGCAGCTTTACAATCTTTGCAAACATTCTGCAGCTTGTATTTCTCAGGTGGATGTTGGAGCTCTTGTTTTGTGTGTTTTGCAGAAGAAGCTGCTTCTGTGACCTGATTTCCTGTGACAGGAGTTACTCGAGCATTCAGTCTGACACACACACACATATACTCCCAGCCTCTACTTTCCTCTTGTACTGTTTCAAGTTGCCCTGTTTGCTGCTCTCCATTTAAAGTGAATCTCACCTGCTTCTCACTGCCTTTCATCCCACTTCCACTTGCTGGTGTTTGACGGTGACGTGGAGATAAAGCCTCCCGCAGAAAAACGCAGCATACTACACACACAGATGCTGCAGAGACTGGCACAGATTTTCTAAATGTGTGTCATGATTCTGCCTCCTCATTAGGATGTTTCACCCTCATCCATGTGAGTGTGTAGTCTTCTCTTTTCTCTCTTTCTCTCTGCTCTGTCCCCTCTTGATCTTTCCTCCCCCCCTTCTTCCTCCACCTCCTCCTGAAATCCTCTCTTTAACGCAGAGCTGTAGTATAAATGCAAATCAGCCGTACTCAGAGACTGCTGCCCTACAGACACACTGACTCCAGCAGCATACAGTTCACATTGCGTCACTTTACACTCAGTGTGTGTGCGTGTGTGTGCAGCATGATAAGCACAGTGTGTGTTATTGGTCTCACGCCCCAGCTGCTCTAGAGGACTATACTTATCTGTGCTAATTTGTGACCAGTTTAATATCGCTGATGAGCACTTAACCCATCAATTCAATGAAATCCGCACTGCAGCAACTTCTCTCCCTCTTCCCCTCTTTCTTTCACTCTCTTCCATCCAATTTAACACCCCCTCCTCCTCTGTCTCTTGCCATCTCCTGCTTATTTCTCTTCCTCTTGCTCCCCCTGCTGTATCTGCATTCACTTTCCTATCTCCATCCTTTGGTATCCTCCACTAACCTCCCTCCACACTCTCCTTCTCCTCTTAATCCCTCTTTGGCTCTGCGTTATATCTACAATGTAGGGAGGCATAATTAATCCTGACAACCCCCCTCTTCACCGTTTTCTCTGGAGAAGAGTCAAAAGATGTGTGCATCCTTATGAGTCACTGTGTGTGTGTTAGGAAGGAGAATTGAACAGAGGTGAAGAGCATTGCGTCATGGGGGGGTGTGTTGAGCAGGAGGTGGGCTCAGCCGGCTGTCAGTCAGTGACGTGAGCGGAGCACGTGCGTCGGTCATGGCTGGGGAGACGCTCTGCGCCGGTTATCTCGCTGTAGGCGAGGAGAGCGAGGAACAGCCGCAGCTCCTCTTTGCCGTCAGGGCTGATCGAGGAGGGAGTGAATGTCTTGTATGAGTGTGTGTGTGTGAGTGTGTGAGAGAGTGTGTGTGCATGTAGATGCTGCAACCGGAGCTGCTGTTGGTGAATTATGCAGACAGGGGAGCAGAGTTTAGATGGCAGATTAATAATGCATCCTGCCGGGTTACGAGCTCTGCATTAGTTAGTTTTGCGGGAACCTGTAGCTGCCCGCCGTCTGCCTGACTCCATCACTCCTCGTCCACCTTTCTACCCGCCTGACGGACCGTTCGCTCAGAAAATGTCTCACTACCATTTCATCAAATGCTGTAAGTCTCCAGCTCTCTATCTGTGTGTGTGTGTGTGTGTGTGTTGACATGTGTGTCCCTCAGCCATGGGTGTGTGCCTCTTAGCACTTTCTATAAATGCAGGGTGTCGTTTACTGTAAGAGGGGAGAATTCTGCTCAGCAGCTGCAAACAGCTGCACAATCTAAACTTCAAATGGGTATTTGTGTCCATCTGTGTGTGTGCATGTGTGTGCTGTGCTGTAAGTGGGCGTGTGAGCTTGCTGCAGAGAGCTTGCTGCAGATGTGTGAAGTTGACCGGTGCGGTGAATGCGGCAGGTAGCGGCAGAGACCGGGGGGAAAAGAAAAAAAAATCTGAAATAGAGCCACACGGATGCAGATTCCTGTGAGCGTGTGCGGTTTATTCCTAACACAGCGACAGACTGACGGGGAAGAGGAAGTGGTTTTAGAGAGAGGAGGACAGATGGGGAGAAACTGAAGGGGGGATTACAGAGGGGGAATGAAAAAGGAGGTGAGGATGGGACCAGTGACACTTGAAGGATGATGGACAGACTGTGACGGAGGAGAGGATCAAGTCTCACCTTGATTCTGAAAACCTTGTTTGTGTCACCCTCAAATCTGTCCTTACACACCTCTACCTTCTGCACATTTATGATGTCTGCAGTCTGCAGCCTGTGTGTGTGTGTGTGTGTGTGTGTGTGTGTGTGTGTGTGTGTGTGTGTGTGTGTGTGTGTGTGTGTGTGTGTGTGTGTGTGTGTGTGTGTGTGCGCACATGCTGGCTTGCTATTTCCTAATTTACAATCTCCTGCAGTGCTTTCAGGGTTATTAGCTGGAGCCTGCATGAGATGTTTCACATTCAATCAATAACTGATAGCCTGGAGATGAATGCCAGGAGAGGAAAGCTCCGGCATTTCATCCCTCTCCCTCTCTCTCTCTCTGGATTCATTCAGCCTTGTTTCCCATCACTCTCAGCTCTGCTGTCCTTCCCCGCTTTCATTCACATCCAGTCTCTCTGTTCAGAGCCATTCATCAAGCAGTCGGACACACCAATGTTATTTTGACTGTTAGCTGATCAGATTAGACATCACGTCATAGTTTGTCCGTCCTTCTGGGTTTATTTTTCGTGCTAATTTACAAGTTTTCTTAACATTAAAATGTAAATCAAAGCATTTATTGATCAAGGGCACGGTCTCATTGATCTTAGCTGTCGGTTTTGGTCCCGTTTGATGTTTCCATCCTGAAAGGAAAGACAAGAAAAATGCTCATGGGAATGTCCTCATTCACCGCCCTGTGATTTTAGAACGACAGCACACTTAACCATATTACATCCAGCAAAAGAAATCATCAGGGACAGATTTATCGTCTCAACATGCCACAACACGAAGAGCCTGACGTGAACTTCACTGCATCATTTATTTATGCAACTGCATTTATACCAGAGTAAATATAGTGGAAATGATTAAATTACCCACTGCATATGCCTTCAGGACCAGAGTTCAAGTCCTTTCTGTGTCAATGCACCACCATGTGTGCATCCGTCATGTGTCTGCACAGTTTGATGAGACCGCAGCCTTGGACCCCCAGTTATTAGATGATTTATGAAGGAGAGAGTGAAAGGTATGAGTGACCGAACGAAGGAGGAGATGAACGTGAGGGAGTCGAGGCAAAGATGAGACAGACTGAGTTCAACACATCCATATTTTATGGTGAAACACAGACACATGTCTGTCTGCTGCCACCTTAACACTGTGTCACCTGCCAACTTCATGTGGTGATTGGAGTTTTTCTCTCTAGTGTCCAAACTAATTAGAGTTTTGACTTTTAATGGGAAATAATAAGGGATATGGAGGTATGGTTAAGTTGTTTTGCTCACATCTCAAGACTAAATAATTGATGTAAGTGGAAGTAATCACAAGTTGCAGCTCTATTAGATTACCTTTTGCCCATGCATGTGTATTCTTGTATCTGTTACCGACTCTGATAGTTGTACTGAAGGTGTTTGAAGACTGAACACATAATATGTTTTTTTTTTTTAATGAAAAAAAAAACATTTTCTGTTTCTTTGCAGATAATTTTCACATTCATCTGCCAATTAAAAAATGACTCATTTGGAGCTTTTCTAAACTGATTGGAAGCATTAAATCATGGACTCAGCTTATCTTAATCTATTTTAATGAAAACAAAACCAATCAATTGTACAGAGAAAACTCCAAAGTTGGCTAGAACCTTTGTCCACCTGCCTCTTAAAGCTTCTCTCCTGTGAGAAGTCTTAGCATGAACAGACTTTTTAAAGGGCAGGGGCAAAAATAAGACAGAAAAGTCACATACAGTGTTTGTTTTTACCACCCAAAAATCTCTTTGTAACTTTTCATGGGTTGCACCATCATATCTGTGTGAGTTGTTGGACCAACATGCTCCAGTGAGATTTACCTACATCCAGACTCAAAACCAGATAGCTTTTGCAGTGGCTGCTCCCATGTGTGGAACGGTCTACATTAGGGCTGCAGCTATCGAATATTTTAGTATTCCAGTATTCTACGGAAAATCCCATCGATTAATCAAGTAATCGGATAAAATACATTTTTGTTTAGTTAAAGAGCAGTTATTTTTCAAATAAAAATTGTTCTCTTTAAGAAATATAATTTTCTGATACAGCATGTCAATAAGAGCACTTGCTTTGGTAGCTCCAAAATTTGTAAACACACTTTGACACATTTTTTGTCCCTTGTACATCTCATCAAATGTTGCGGACCCAAATGGCATCCGTTTCATAGAATGACCCATTAGTCTTCAAACTCCAGAAAAGAAGCTAGATTTGTTGCTAGTTGCTATTTTGTATAAGAGGTAGCTTGAGGGGTCTGAAAACTCTCTTAATATGGCCTCAGCTCTATTTGAAATACCACTCTTTGATCTTTTTAAAAATTAAACGATTCTTGAGGCAGAGAAAATTACTCAAGTATTTTTTGTAATCGAGTACCTCGAATCATTCAAGGAATCGTTTCAGCTCTAGTCTACAGTTTAATATAAGAACTGTTCAGTCCCTTAAAACTTTCAGATCAAACCCATCTCTTTGGGTTGGCTTTTAATACTTGGTAAGGTTGAACTCCTGGCATTATATGTTCCCTTGTTTCTTATGTTTTAAAGTGTTATTTATTGTGTCTTACTGCTATCCTGTTCTTGGGTTTGACTTTGCTGAACCTTGACAGCAAGGAACTATAATATTAGTGGCAGAAGATAAAAGTTGGAAACAACAGGACGCGAGGAAGTGTGAGTGTCCTGTGTCTGTTGATTGCAGGAATTTCTGTTTGCGTCTCCTCAACTTGAGCCCCAGTCGACTTAAAATAAAATACAGTTGGAGCAGACACCTGGCATGAACAGGATAACAATGACCCCCCTTGTCTGGAACCGGAACACAAAGAACCTTTTTACATGTCTAATCAGAGCAGATGGCTCTTGTGTACTGTGCAGGAGGGGTGTGTGTGTGTGTGTGTGTGTGTGTGTGTGTGTGTGTGTGTGTGTGTGTGTGTGTGTGTGTGTGTGTGTGTGTGTGTGTGTGTGTGTGTGTGTGTGTGTGTGTGTTTGTGTGAGGGGGCAGGTGTTTGAATAACAGTGTAGGAATAAGCATCTCTGTTTTTTTTCCTACTTGCTCGGCTGTATGAGTGCAGATAAAGATCTGGTTTAAACACACTGACAGACAAACAGCGGTTTGCTGTTTAAAGTAGACACAAAGGAGCAACAGTGGTGTTGTTGGACTGTCGGTGGTGTTTATGGTTGGGCTGCTTTCCCCCTCCTGGGTTCAACTGCTGTTCAAAGACTTGAACATGTGACTCTGTGGATTGAAAAAAAAGAAGACAGATGAGGAGAAGTGATGCACAGTGAGAGGGGAGAGCGACAGATGCAGCAGGAAACACACGGGGACTACATGTAGTAGCTTAAAGTTGTCCTGTCAGACTCGCAGAGATAAAATAGAGACATCAGAAAAGCTCTGGAGGTGCATGGAGAGACAGAGAGGCTCCAGAGAGGACACTTTAAACAGAAAGGAGGCACAGCAACAAAGGAACAGCAAAGTTGGATTGGATTAAAGAAGGACGAAAAAATAAAGACAGCAGGGGCCAGAAAGGAATGAGTGATGAGTCAGAACGAAAAAACCTACCACGCTTATTCTGCAAGGGCATCCTCCTCTTCAAATCTGACTTGTCTTCCAGGAGCTGTGACCTGAATTTGTCAAATTAACAACGCCACCAGAGCCAGATAGATTTACATACTTCAACAAGAGAAACCTTATGTTATAAGATTTGTGTTGAGTGGGCCCCTCTTGGTTTCTGCCTCTGCACCAGCACTGTACATCCTAATTCATCCGTGCAGACTTTAATAGACTCTGCTGCTGCTGCTGCTGCCGCCGTGTGATGAGATCAGTTTGGCAACGTTCCACCGAGAGGCAGAGAGATTATGCGGAGTCAGGAGAATCACTCCACACTGTTGGGACAATAGAGACAACCCACAGAATGCTGCAATGCTTCTCTCAACCAACCCCACGGCAAAGCAGACTCATGCTTACAGTAAATATGCCAAGTGATTGCCCACTCATGCTCACACGTGGGCAAACTGTGGACACAGAAGAAAGAAAGAAAGTGACACATTTATTCCTGGGGAAGAGACAGTCGGCCTTTTTGTTCGTCAGTTTGATTTTCTTCACCAGATTTACGTTTTATCAGCTCAGATTCACAACATGATGCAACCATCCTGACTTTAACCTCACTGTCTGTGTCCCACCAGGTTGTTTCCAGCTATGTAATGTCTTTCGTCAGAACATGGAGATAGACCAATGTCTGCTGGAGTCTCTCCCTGTCGGCCAGCGCCAGCGGCTGGTCAGGAGGATGCGCTGTGACCAAATAAGGGCGTACTACGAGAGGGAGAAGAACCTTCAGCGCCAGCAAGGTGGAGTCAAGGTTCGACCCCCGTCTACGCACCGCAGGAAGACGCGCGTCCGCTTTAGCCAGAGTGACATCATACAGGATGCTATCATTCGCCACGATGACAAAGAAGGTGCGTATGTGAATGTTAATTTAACACACACACACATGCGCGCTGGAAGCTGTCCACTTAACAGGAGAGAACAGAGAGGAGCTTTTATCCTCGTACAAACAGCTCTGAAGGACAAAAATACCTTGGCAGTGACGCTGAAGTCTGCTGTGGAAAGTGAACAATAATTCCACCGAGTGGCAGCACTTTTTATTGGACCCCAGGTAGAAGAAGCAGCTTGACTTTCATTTTGAGCGATTCTCTGCAGGTAAATAAACACCTGAAATAACGTGAGGATACAGAAGTCAACATGAGCTGGTTTTAATTATATGTCACTGCTAGTGGTTTCATTTCTGACTCAAAAGGAAGCATTAAGAATGCACAATTCTTGCTATTTATTTTATTTCCTTTTCTCTGTCATTTTGTGCCTTGTGCCGTCGCATTTGTGTATCCTTCACGGTCAAGAAGACAAAAGGCACCATGAGCTCTTTTCACAGTAAATCATGTCTGCCCTCAGGCCTCAGGTCCATGCATGGCTCCAAATCTCCTGTCTCCCAGTAAAGACACACTCGTCTACTCTGGCTATGATTTTTTGAGATCAAATCATCAATGCTCTTAAGAGCACCTCAGACTTTCCTCTTAAAGGACATTGATTTCCACGTCCCATCTCGCTGTCTTTCTTCTCGTCTCTGCCAGTGATTTACCCAGCTGTCCCGGAGTATCTGTGTCAGTCAGGCAGTCTTTGCAGGTCACTGTGTTAATCTCTGCTCTCTGGCTGCCAGCGAGGTTCAGCTGGGGTCTGCGGGAGCAGCTGGTGCTCCGGTGAAATAGTCGGACTGAAGCTGGGGTTCCTTGGCTCGGCATGACTCACATTTTTCTTAAAGCCTACCTTTACCAAGAGACAATGCGGACAGAAAAACTTCTTTCCTTCTTATCCGTTTGCCTGTCTCCCTGAGGTAACACTCGGTCGGGTGGATCAGCACTTACTAAAGTCTGACAATGGCTCTTGAGATGAGTGAGAACAGTTCTTCTCTCTGTCGCCGTTTAGTTAGCACTCTCCTCCGTGATAGGATTCGCCTCAGGCTCGGAGTCTCCCTGAAGTAATGTGAGAATATTTCTGGATCTCTTCCCTTTAATGCATAAGTATTTAAAGAGGAGGGGTTTTGTGTAAACATATTGTAACAATGAGAGCCTTCGGGTTAACGTGGTGGATAGAGGTACAAGGAGAAGGGATTTAAATCATTGATGATGAACAGCTAACCCAGTTTTTTTTTGCCTGGAAAGCAGACTTTAAAGGGAATTCTGAACAGGATAAGGAAGTGATGATGCATCTAGTTTCATCATATTGATATCGGATGTGGGAATAAGATGATTACTTAATTACAAGTGAAGAGATCTGCATAATGAAGCATCAAGTGTGAAATGTGGTTGCTGTAATATTCAGTTCAGGTCTCAGCTGGATCGGTTTTTATTCTCCACTCGCACCATGTCCCTGGATTGGTGGATTAATGACCAAATAAAGCAATGAAAGCACATTTAGTGACTCACAGTTTTAAAGGACTTGTGAATGTGTACTTGAGAAGGGTTGACCCTGAGAGACGAGGACAAAAAACAAAGATGCTGAGAGGGACGTGGAAGGAGGGAGAAACAGATTGCGGTGGTACAAGTTGTGTTCTCATTGAAGGAAGTTTTTGGAGAGCTGCTTAAGATAGAGAAAAGATTTCTTTATTCTGATCAAGTGTTAACACAGCATGTGGTTTAATCTGCTGGTGTTTACTTGCAGCTAAAAAAAGTTGATCAGAACTGTTGTATGACGTGTGTAAAGAGATGTTTAGATTAGCCTTATGCAGGAGCCATGTTAACACTTCAACAGAGCAACCCTGCCATTACAGGTGCTAACAGCAGGATTGCTTCACCTGTTTGGCTATTCAAAGGCTGATGTTGTGCTTATGCGTCACTGTTAAAGACAAAATATTCAGAGGCAGCAGATCAAACAAATCCTTTGGGAAGGTATGAGTATATGGAAAATTTGTTCTAGGGATGCACGATATTGGATTTTTGCTGATATCCGATATGCCGATATATCGAAACCCCTTTTGGCCGATACCAATACCGATAATCACAAGTTTGTTTTTTTCACTGTAATGAAAGCTAAGTCTATCCTGTACTGGAATTAATATGTTACTCTTATTGTGACGGTCTTATTTGTTTAAGAAACACACATGAAACAAAACAAAAAACGTTTGATTTTACCATAAATGAGAAATGTATTGTTTTTTCAAACTCAAGACATTTAGTATTGAAATACAGAAAAATAATGTCTTTAGATCACATGAACTTTAAATGTACAATGCATTTTTAAACATAACCAAGTTGTATTTGATTATTTTAGAGCTACTGTAACAACCTGGTGACAGACACAGAGCTCTGCAGTGCAAATAAATGACGTGCTACATTTTATTCAAGGAGCTTTTTTTTCAGATGGCCAATAATAATAAACCTAACTGAATAGCACCTTATCAGCTGTGCATATCGGCTGAAATTTTCATATCTGCCGATACCGATAAACGTATTTTTAAGCTTTTATCAGCCGATACCGATATTGTGCAGATAATATCATGCATCCCTAATTTGTTCGGTCTGATTTACATTCATTTCCAAAACAAAAACACACCTTGTTAAAAGTCATGTCTTCAGGACAGTGTGCATGAGACTCTAGGCCAAAAGGTGGCACTGCAGTTTAATAAAAACAGGTTTTCTTCACAACATCTTTTAAAGGGGAAAGACATTGAGCATGATCCTGTTGAAACACAACCAAAGACAATCAAACACCTTTCACACTGGACATTTTATATTTTCATTGGTTTGTTCAAAGGTCAAAACTATTCTTCTGCAACTGAATTGTCTTTGTTGTGTTTGTTGTAGTTGTGTTTTTTCTTAAATCCAGGTTGAAGTGTTTTAAGGTGCATTTATATTCCATCTGGTTTTTTTATCAGCTAAAATAGCATGCTTTATGTAAATGCAGCTATTGCTAAGTGTGGGAAGTCAGATTGCTGACATCGCAGCAGCAGGTAGTCAGGGATATCAGACATAAACAGATTCATTCTCTTACTTTCTTTTTTCGAAAATAAGACAAAGGTGTGAGTGATAGAGAGAGCATAAGTGAAATAATAAAAACGTCACAAAGGAAAATGTGAGAATAAACTAGATTGAAAAGGCAGCAGGAAAGAAGCCTGAGGTTAGTGGAGACACCCTATGGTTCAAATGGAACCAGTCTCACACAGCTGTATGGTGAGATGGGAGCATACTGTACACCTCATCTCCATCCTCCATCCTTATCTGTCACATGCAAACGTATTGCCTGCTTAGGTTTTGACATTTGGTGAAATTGCTTTTTGCCCAAAGCAATCTCCTAACTTCATCAAAGCAGGGACGCGTGTTGGACGGCAGCAGCTGTTGTCTTTGTAGTCGATCAACCTACCATCAGGTTTTTATAATGTCTTCTCTCCTTGGTTTGTAATGTTACCAGAGAAGACTGTGTGTGTGAGATCTTATGGAGATCAGGATTTCTCACAAACACTGAGAGATTTGTTGGAACGCTGTTATTATTCACTCAAAAATCATTTTACATTTTTATTGTTTGGACTTAAAACCATCTTGAGTTTTCTTCTTGTTTCCTGTAACGTGGATGTCTTTAATGCACTTTATCCATGCGAACACAGACAGCCACTCACAGACCCCCAAAGAATCTTAATACTTTTGTTGTCCGGCATGCTTCAAGTGATCCCAAATCTCTCCTCCATGGCATGAGAGATCATCTTTACCTTCCACTAATAAACACTTTATATCCCAAATGAGCCACATGCAGTGCTCACAGCCGTTTCTCCCTCATACCTGCATTAATGGGGTGAGTGCTTTTCCCCTGTGCTGTGTTTTTGTGGCTTTATGTGAGTGTTCATGCATCAAGAGGTTGACATATTTTTCCCTTATATAGAAGTTTAATCACTGCACATGTGGTTCTTTCGTTGTGTGCATTTTGTGCACACATTAAAGCATGCTTTTGTTATGGATTGGTGCAGATATAGATCCATCCTGCAGGCACAGCACAGTGACTGAAAAGGCTCCAATCCCAGCTCCGTATTGAGTCAGTGAGACCTGCAGAGGTAACAGTAATAGCTTTCCGTCTGCCGTGGTGTCGTGGAGCAGTGTGTGTTAGACACAGTTAATAAAACTCAGTCCTGCCATGGCTAAAAATAAGAACTCAACGTGCACCGAGTCCACTGTTATACAAGCTGTTTTTTCTGCATGGAGGCGAAGACTCCACGGAGGAGGGTAATAAAGCTGCTTAACGAACAAAGCAGCCAATTTACAGAAAGTTTAAGCAGCATTGGTGTTAGAAAATGTCTGTCTGTGTCCATGTTTTATTGCATGTTGAGAGATTCTCATGAAAATGCCTTTCTCCAGTCGTCTGTTGAAATAAACATGCCGCAAGTGCACAGCAGCTAAGCTAAAAATCAATGCAGCACTCAGGAGAAGTGATGTCTGGGAAGGTAGAGGGAACCTCCAGACATTTAGCTGTCTTTTTATTATCATTCAGCCAGCCTGCCATCACTACCTCACATCGATCCAGCACTCTGGTGTCCTGTTGAGTGGAGGAAACATGTCACTCTGTTGACTTACAGACACTTTTGAAGTCCTCTCTCCATATAAACACACATACTGGATGCATTTCTAAACCCTCTGCTCTTGCAAGAGAGAACGCAAACCACAGAGTGCAGGTGGGTGAAATAGGAAGGAAAAGGTGAGCATGAATCTTTAGATTGGTGCACGCTGGGATCAAAGGTGTGTCAGACACCTGCCATGTATCTGTCAGAACCGAGCCTCAGCCCTCAAAGATCGCAGAGGTAGATGTCATAATATCTGTTGCTAGAATCCAATTTAAGCCCTCACCTTCTTCCTCTGATACAGCAGGGATCCCTTTAATGTCAGCCGCAGCATTACACAGGATATTGAAACTTTCCTCACCACCAGTAGTTCTGTTTTTCCCTCAGCTGCTAATTTTAACACTTCTGGATTACATGTTGAGTCATCATTGTTCCTTCAGATGTTTGGCAGCACAGGTTAATATGAAGTGATGTAAGAGAACACAAAAAATGAAAGCACGTTATGATCTAATTTTGTCACAGGGGTCTGCGTGGCTCTGTTTGAAGTGGAAATTCAATTCAGATGTTTTTCTTCAATCTTTGAGTATTAATATTAACATTCAAACCAAAAGGGGAATGCAAGTGTGTAACGACACCATCCAGCGGGCACACATAATGAATTAAAACATGATCACTTATTTGCTATCCCTGGAGTTATTCCCTCCACGGCTCACAAACGAGCAATTGCTTTTACTTCATCAGAGGGTGCTGCATGTCCAGAGGAGATTACAGACGTTTTTTCCAGGATTATTAACAGTCAGTGTACATCATGATGCAGCGAGATTCATCTCTAATTTAGGCTTTCGTACTCACCATAGTTTATATAACAAACTCAACGAGACTGGACTCCTATAATATTATTGTTGCAGTCTAACAAACACATCTAGAACCTTGTTTGTGCTTGAACAATATTTTTGAGAGACCTCCAACACCAGAGATCTACAAAATCCCGTTTTTCTGATGGAGCGTGAGGAGGATTACTGTTTTGTTTTCCTGGACTCGTCATTAGATATTCGGCATTCAGAATTCAGCATTATTGGAAAAGTGTACCCTCCCTTTTCTTTCCTCTGAATTGAAAGGAGGGTGGTGTATCAGAGCTCATTTGAGAAACATGGGGCAGTGAGGTGAGACAGAGCCTCTTGTGATAAGGAACAAAGTGACACAATCATTTATTAGCAAGAGGGATTTGAAGAGAACATCTTGTGGCGCTGCTTGTGAGTGATGCTGGAGGAAATATTCTGAGTTGTACTGTTGTAAATGGCTTTATGTGGGATACATTATAGACAGATCTTTAAATTAATGAATGATCCTGAAGCACTTGATAAATGCAGACATGAGGAGAACATTGATTCTTGTGGTATATTTTTGAGTATGTTCATGAATCAAGACATTTTTGAGAGATGCATTTTTGCACTGTATAGGTTTAAGTTTTTCTTGACTAGCTCGGAAGATCTAATAAATCTTCACTAGAGGGTGTCTATGTAGGGAAGGGACACAGAGAGCTTTTTTCAAGCCTGATAGCATAGCTTTTAAAGTGATACTCCGGAATGGAACAAGTTGGGTCCTATCACAAGGTTTAGGGCAGAAATTACCCCTACAGCAGTGTTTTTGTGCAGCAGAAGCCCAGGAAGCACGCACCAAACACCCCCTCCCTGCTCCTCTGCCGGTTTCCTCAGCACTCAGACGGGGCCATTTTTAACTTGACCAAAAACACAAATAAACGGACTCCCACCAAAAAAATCTGATATCGGTCTGCATTCACGCTTTATTTAGAGAATTTTCAGCGCGTTACTTTCACACAAAAGCACCGCTAAATAAGGCTCAAGGTCTCATTGTGTCTTAAAACGGCACTACCTCCGCTGCAGAGCCACAGCTAGCTAAGAGGCGCTCGCTGCTTAGTGTATCAGTCCGCGCATGCGGCGTGCCAGATATTAACAAACGCAGGTAGTCTGCCAGGACGAAGAGACACGATGAGAACTAGAGCCTTATGTAGTGGTGTTTTTGTGTGAAAGTCGATATCGGATTTTTTCAGTGGGAGTCCATTTATTTGTGTTTTTGGTCAAGTAAAATATGGCCCCGTCTGAGTGCAGAGGAAAGCGGCTGACGAGCAGGAAGGGGGTGTTTGGTGCGTGCGCCCTGGGCTTCTGCTGCACAAAAACACTGCTGTAGGGGTAATTTCTGCCCTAAACCTTGTGATAGGACCCAACTTGTTTCATCCCGGAGTATCACTTTAAAGTTAGCAAAGGGACAAATCAGTAAAAGAAAAAAACACTTTTTTGTATTTTTGATCGGAAACTTGAGAATTTGCTACTTGTGATGTCACAAGTTGAGAGGTTATAATAATAACTGCACTATCATCTTGTATCTCTACCCTCACCTTAGAGCTCTTATTTACATAGTTACATGTAGCTGGATGTCATTTACAATGTTTTTTTTTTACTTGATGCTACCTGTGTTCATTCTTCTAAATGCTTTTAGCTGCTGCTCCTGAGGCATGTCATCACATCAGATCATACCCTATTTAGGTCCCCCTCTTTTCACCCTCTTCCCCCCCCCCCCCCCCCCCCCCCCTTCCACTCTGCCACCACGTCCTGCTAGTTGCTATGGAAACCCCAAGTATGTCTCGAACAGCTGTTTTGCAATTTTCCATAAAATGACAGTCGACTTTGCTGCGCGCCCACTCCCCCATCGTCCGCCTCCTGATGGAAGTGTAACACAAACACACACACACTCACAGGCACGCACACTGAGTCACACAGATTGACGTGTTTAATCAAACACCTACTGACATATAAAGGTTTATCACAGAGAGAACATGTGGTTGGTTCTGGGGTTAAACACAAAGCTGTTTGAAATAAACGAATATGGATCTTAGTGAGCCCATTTGTCAGTAAAAATAAGAGGAATGTTTTGTAAATATGTAAATATTACAGTGTTAACGCTGTGAGTACCAGGGCTTCAAAAACAGAACAGACCAGTGGTCGATTTGACTCCTTTGTAGGAACAACAGTACTATTGATTCCTCGCAGCCATAATGTCAGACTAACACTTTACTTTAACTGCCTTAGGGTCAATATGTAGCTCTTGACCCTTGACCTCTCTTTAGGCTCATTCAATTAGGTGCCATAAAACTGAGCTAGGTTCCTCCATCAGAGACTCGCTTTAACTGGCTCCATCAGAGGAGCAGATTTACACACCAGGGACCATCTTGACTCTCTCATGGTTCCTCTGAGTAAAAATAATCATCAATCACGTGATGACTTCATTCTTAAAAATCTGCATCCTACTTTCATTGATGTTCGAATGACAGGAAAGTGAGAGCATTATCTACTCCCTCGTAACGACTTTAGAAGACTTAATTGGTGGTTTAGAGTCTTGAGCCTCCGCAGAGCTTTGAGGAGACAGGAGATAATTGTGCTGATTGACTTTAAGCGCGGACAGCTTGGGTTCTCACCAACCAATTTAAGATCATTAAGTCACGACAGCCATTAAAAGAGGACGGAAGTGTCTGTGTGCAGTTTGAGATTGCACATGTGTCTCAAACAATTAGTTAATTAACAGATCGAGTGACTGACGAGATATTCACTGCTGACAGTATTGATGACAGGAACGTGTAACTATTATTCTAAAAAAGACTGTGACAGAAAGGTTGTCAGATCATGATGGTATGAAACTTAAGGTTTTGTTTACTTGCACAAAAACCAAATGCATAAATTCTTATTGAAGAAAACATATGTAAGCATATTTTTGATTGTATGTTAAGTTCTTATCATGGCCATTTTTGAATTGATAGGTTTTTAAAATTAGATATCCACAGGGAAAAATTAAGCCTTTTTTGACAATTATTTTGACATTAATGAGAATACGTTTCTGTAAAAAAAGCGGAATAAGTTTATCTCAAAGATTTGAACAGAAGTTGAGGTGTGTATTTGTAATATTCACTTATTTAACCTTTATGAAGCATCTCTGGAGATAATGACCCTGTTAGTAAAACGAGCTCACAGGGTCGTTAACAGAATTCGTCTGAAGGAATTAACACACCATAATTACCCCAGCTACTGTCCTTTGCAGAGCCAATGGACTGACTGAAAGGCTACTGTGTGTGTGTGTGTGTGTGTGTGTGTGTGTGTGTGTGTGTGTGTGTGTGTGTGTGTGTGTGTGTGTGTGTGTGTGTGTGTGTGTGTGTGTCTGTGTATGTGTATGTGTGTCTGTGTATGGTGAATTGCGTGCCAGTGGGGGCTGTCTCACTGGTAGAAGCTCTTGCAGGGTTTTGTCAGCATCCGTCTAATGCTGTCAGTGTGTGTGAAGCCACATATATCCAAACCTTTCCTCCCTGCCGATCCTGCTCTATTTATCTGTCACACACTCCTCTTTCACACACAGACACACACACACATCTTTTTCTTGCACATGTTGAATATAAGATAAACGACTGCCTCAGTGCATCCACTCTGACCCCGTCTGCTGATGAGTTTCCGTCTGACTGCGTGAACTTGTAATACTTAGTTTTGTCCCCGCTCGATGTGTGTCAGTGTGTGAGCCATCAGTGTGTGTATCGGCTCCCTGGAGCTTACAGTGCAAGGGGTGAAAGTGTGTAACCCAGAGGCTGTGTGATGCGCTCTTCAGACACACACACACACAAACACACATCCTTAACTCTGATGCACACTGGCAAGCCAAGGACAGTTAGAGGACACTCGACTCATTGGTTCTGATTGTGAGTGGCAGAGATCAGTGTGTGTATGAGTGGTCGTGTTTGTCTAAAAGTGTGTGTGAGTGTGTATATTTCCCCTTACATGCCCTTAGCATCCGTTCCGTCTGCAAACACAGCAGGTGTTGACGTGTGTGGGCTCTGTTTTGTTGTTTTGTTGCAGTGATGCGTCTCCTGAAGGAGGGAGCAGACCTCAACATACACACTGCTGCTGGAGGATCATTGCTACATCTGGTGAGATACACACGCACACACACAGGTTTACAATCCACATTCATAACTGAACCAGTCATGTGTTCAGTGTTTCTCCAGCAGTGCTTCAAGAAACCTCTGTTTCTAAATGAAGGCTGTCCTTGTAATCTGCAGTGTGCTCGCCATGACAACGTGTTTGCAGCTGAACTCCTGATCGAGCGAGGCCTCAACGCCAACCTGCAGGATGAAGATCTCTGGACGGCCCTGCATGTAGCGTGTGTGTGTGACCATGCAGATGTGGTGCTGCTGCTGCTTCTGGTAAAAACACAAACACACAGACACATGCATGTGCACACAGCTTGGCAATTGTGCTCCTAAGTTCCTGGCAATTTCAAGCATGTCAGCTACAAACAGGATTAGTGTTTTGGCATAAGTCAATGTACCAACTCTGTGTTTTGAATGAGCTTCCATTTATGAGAGGGTTTAGATTAACAAAGTCTCCAAATCACGACTTTCTCCCACAAACCCAGCTGAATCACTGGAAATGAGAATATTCAGAAACGGGGCATTAGCTGGATATCAAAGAGAGCGCCTGCTCTGTGGGGGATGTTTCCGGCTCTTGTCGGCTCTGCCTTGACAAGAGCTGTGGTTGTACTGATTAGGGCCCCTGAAACGAGAGCAGGGCCAGCTGCCGGGGAGGGTGCACACATCCAGCACTCAGTCAGCTGGGCTTGTTCTGCGAGTGTTGATTAGACCCAGAGAGAAGGGCGTGACTACAGTGAGCAGCTTCGGTGAGATCCAGTTCCGCTTGGTTCTGCTGATTGGGTCCTGAGTGATTGCTGACTGTGGGTCTGTGGGGCAGGAAAGAGGCGCTCCAGAGTGGAACTGATATGTTTGAAGAGATGCCAGGAAGAGTGTGAAACTGACTGTACGACCAGTGGCTCGTGTGTTTTTGAGTTCACATGCAGCTTATTACCCTGAAGGTAAAGATTCATCGAGCAGGGCGGGAAATAGAGACGTCATATGCAATGTAAGCAGTGACTTACAACGGGCAATAGCATGAGAGAGATTTAATGTTGCTCCCTTGGAGGTTGTAACTGAAACTCTCCCATTTACCAAGACTGAACTGACCCTGGTTAAATAAGGTCGTATTTACACAGCCACCATGAAGGAACGAGGGATAGAGAGGGAAAAGAGAAGAAGAAGAGGAGGAAATATTTATGAAATCTGAAGATCAAGAGTCAAAGCTGAACCTTTTTTTTCATATAAACAGTTTTTTTCACCTGAATGTCATTGAACACAAACTGCTTTATATGTACATATGAAAACTTCTGTCGACATGTGAGAGCACCTGTGTGCATGCTTGTCAAGACAGATCAAGGAAGCTAGAAACGTCTTTATTCCCAAAAATGGTGCATGACGTGGGATAAACTTTTTATTTTTTGTGAGCACCAAAGGATTTCTGAAATAAGACCCCGAGGCACTCCTTGTCTAAAAATGGCTTCAGTCGGGCTTTGTTTCTGATGGAGATGTAATATCCCTTTTCTTCCGTTTATTCCTTCTGACACCCGTCTCCTCCAGCACAGCCCCTCACGGTGCCCAGTCATCCCGCTCTGTCCTCAAACCGCTGCCTTATCAGAGCTGTAAGTGGGTGATCTTCCCTCTGAATATAACAGGTTTACATTTTAATGAGAAGTGGAACAGTGGTCTCGCCAGACGAGCTTGACTGGCAGTTTTATCGCTGATGGGCACAGGGAGGAACAGTGCTGTTAATAAGTCCTAATCTATTGTGCCTCTTTCTCCATTTTTCCCCTCCCCTTGTCTCGTCCTCTGCGTCTCTGTCCTTGATTTCCTGTCTCCACTTCCTTCACAGAGAAGCAGGGACATTTTTGCTGACAGAGATGATACCGGGCTTGTCTTGTGGGAAAAGCAAGAGGAGGGTGTGTAGAGTGGAAGTCTGGCCGCTTTGTGGCTCCATGTCCGGGTTGGCAGTGATGTTAATTCTCTTATCTCCTGCCTCCAAACAGCAGGGGGGGAGTGAGCTGTTTCTAAACGATCTCATTCCCAACCCATTTCCAGATGAATTCCCAAAACCTATTTCTAGCTCCAGCTCTGGTGAATGTTTGTCACTGAAACCCATCCTGGGCTAACCGGCACTTTGCAGGCATTGTGGATTGTCTCTTAGCGACTGAAAACATGCTTTTGTGTTTGAATCAATCCCTCAAAATAACCAGTGTTAGTGTAAAACTGGAGGTTAAACCAGCGAGGTTAATGAACAAAAACAGACCCAAATACACATTTCCCATCAACGCTCCATTCAGCAGCACATAATTAGACATGGCTTGATGAATCCATCAGGATGAGTTGGCAGAGGCTCTTGATCCACAAGTGTTACATCTCAGCTGTCCTTCTATTCAGAGCCGCAGCCCACAAGATACTGATCAAATCTTCCTCTTTCACTGCCTCAATTATGCCTCCTTATAAAACTCGGGGCTGGAAAGTGACCGAATAGATGTGGGAAGCGATTAGAGTTAATTGCGTAGCATAATTCTTCTGCAGCATCTCCTTTCTGACGCCGTGTTAGAGGAAGGACTCTTGAAGAACAGAATAATAACCCCAGCTGTCTTAAAATGTTTTCCAGCAATGAACTTCAGCTGACTCCACATCAATGTTCATCCTTTTGTTCTTGCTGTCCCTGTGCTTGTGCAGGAATGTAGCAGTGCAGACAGATTCAGCACCACGATGTTATTTCTCACAGCTGCAGACTCAACAGGGTTACAGTAGCCATGTTGACCCACTTTCCGTGTTTGTAAATGATGAAAACTTCTGAACTCTTGAGTGCTTTGAAGTGAAAACGATTAACAGCAAGCCCCCGGCTTCCCCCCAAACTCCACCGATCCCCAGCTGAGGTTTCTGCTGATAATGTAGCTCGGCTTCCTTCAAACATGACACAAGTTCACCCATCAACTGTTGCACTTTCTTATGGTTCATAATCTCCTTAAATGATATCCCCAAACCTTCAAAGCCAGACTTTTTCTGAGTTTTGAACGCAGAGTTTGAAAAGTAGCTTTGCAGACTATTTGTTGATCATGAGTTTTGTGGCTGCAAATAACACATTCTGTTGTTTTCTGATCTTTGCACCGCTTTCTTTATGACGGGGGAGTGAAACAACAGAAAAACTGACTTTAATGATTTATGGTGATGTAGAAAAAGAGTGATCATTCCAGCAGAGTCTTGTTTTCAGTTTCCCACCACCGCAGAACAGCCCTCGTATCCCAATGAGCAGATGTTGCTTGCAATCAGTCATGAATAATGAAGCCATCACTTGATTGGAAAACAAACTTATTCTGGGAGATTTCTTTGTCTCAAATCTTCAAAGTTGTAAACTGGATTATGAAAGCATCTGATAAACAAGACAAGACAAGCGTAAAACATGCTGCATAGAGATGAGCTGTGTTAGCATTTGTGCTAAACGCAAAAGATAAAAAGGAAGCAAATTAAGATTTCTATAAGGAGAAATATCTGTATATTTTATTGGGCATTATTAAAATAGACTTCCCATTCCTTCATACAATAAGTATCTAGTATATGTATGTATATTATTAATGTATTTCCAGGTAGAATGTGTGGAGCGACTTTATTTCATGTGGATGATTTCCCCTGAGCAGTGACGGTCCAGCTCAGCATCGACAGCCCGAGGGATGACTCCCGGTGCATATTCAGTGCTTCTTATTGATTCTCTGGCAGTCACTCTGCGTAACAACTGCCATAATGAACCACAAACAGAGCAGCACGAACAGATTCCCATCTCCACAACATCCGAGGTGGATTCGCCGTATTGTGACGGCGGGGAAGCGTGTCGGGGTCAGGGGTCAACTTGTTAACCCCCTCTGAGCTTGGCGCAGCCGCTGGCCAACGCAGACTCATTTATATCTGTCAGCAGTTATGAGAGCTCAGAAACATGATTAATGTGAGCGGATCGATGACGAACGCATCACGCTTCCTCAGACATAATCGGCGTCTGTTGGGCTTTGTGACAGAACAGGAAGTCTGGATGAATTATTTCTATCATTGTGATTTTTTTATCGTCAAGTTTTGTAAAGAAGGAAAGGCCAAGGTGTAAGAATGTTTGAATTCATTCAGATTTTGTTGTTAAATGACATCTGCAGCTATTCAAGAAGGTGGTCAGTGATGAGATCGGCTTTCTGACAGAGAGAGATCTGTCAGCTGATAACTTCATCCAGCTGGAGCCCTGATGACTTTCCCTTTACCTTGAAGTGTCTTACCTGCATGTATGCACTCATTTTAACAGAGACCATCAGAGACAGGCTGTTAGGTTTTTAGGAGTGTGGATGAAGCAGCTTGACATTAAAGAAGGGATGGAGTGTGTGTATGTGTGTATGTGTGTAGTGGTGGGGAAGGGGCATAATATCCTCCCCCCTCTCTCTGACACACTCATCTCTGGGCTCCACTTTGCGATAAGGTTTCCAGTTTTCTCATGAATAGTCACAAAGCTGTGGCTTATAGCTGTTAATGTTAATTAATTCCCTTTGTTAACCCCTAACTAACCCTCCAATGTGAGCTAAATGGCTCCCACAAGGCCGCACACATGGGTGCACAATGAAACCGCAGAGCTCCACCAGAACAGATCCTCTGATAACTAGAGCTGACGGCATTGTGCTGCCTTTATCTCACTCTAACTGCTGAGATAAGAAATGTTTTCTGTGAAAATCCACAAAACATTTATTCTTAATTAAAAAAAAAAGCTGTGGTGTGATTAATAATCAGTTTACGAGCAAGTCTGTAATGTTTAACAGCTCGCTCCTCTCATCTTCTTCCCCCCTCCCACCCTCTGTGTCAGCTTCAGGACCAGGTCGTAAATCTCTTTGCAGCGCTGCAACCTGATCGTTTGCGTTCTATTAGCTGTAAATATTCAATAAGGATGCTCACTTAGAGTCCCCTGTCCCTGTTATCAGACCAGCTCCAGACAGGATCGTTACACCGGCTTGTCTTTTACGGTTTAGTCAAACAACAGCAAGCGATTTATGACTGGATGCTGACAATACCTGCTTGAAAGGATGCATGTAACTTTTAGTACCAAACCCCGAGGACAGGACGATAAGAAGGAACAGACAGGAGTCCACATGAGTGCGTTTTGCTTTGCTTGTACACATTTCTGCTCACCCGGTGAAGCACTGCAACGTTTTCTTAAATAACGAGAGCAGGAGAGTTCCTCTAAAGAGACGCAATCAATCATATCCATATTGTGACCTGCTGTAGTCAGAGTAGGAGTCATTAACGTAGCCCCAGGGAAGGTCTCTGGTGTTATCTCATGCTATAATAGAAAACTGCTCTGGCAGGGTCCTTGTTGCGTAAACACACATTAATCTTGTCATATGCACAAACACACGCTTGCTCCAGTGATCTCTGTGAACGTTAACCAACGCAGCCCCGCCCCCAACCTGGCGGTTAATTTAATGCATTCTTTAACTCACTGTATTGTCTGTTAAAGTCAATGTGGTTCTGCTCAGGTGAGACGCCTCTGGGAAACTGAGATAATCGTGCCTACTTAATCACAGGTTCAGGTCTGATGAATGGCTGTGACTAAGAACTGTTTGTTTGTGTCTCCTCTTTCTCCTCACACCCGTCCCAAAGGCCGGGGTGAATGTTCTACTGCAGGACGTGAACGGAAACATTCCTCTTGATTACGCCTCAGAGGGAACCGAGACCAGCTACATCCTCCGAAAACACCTGGAAGAAAACGGTATGCTCTGTCCTCCTCTGGTTTTGTTTTCCATTTCACTGTGAGAAAAAGGAGGAGAGAGGACTTTGGTTTTAGAAAGTTAATATTCAATTTCTCTCATTCAGGAAGTATTGGAGAGTGTGAATGCTTAATATATCTTGCCCACAGTTAAACAGCTCTGCATGTGTGGAGATGTGAAGGTGAAAGACGCCCACAGGCCTAATGACGGTGCATTTCCATCGGGTCGCTTTTCTCCCACAGAGAAAGAAGAAGGTCAACACAGGAGCTACAAATAACCAAGATAATGGCACTGGAGAGTTGGAGGCGCACAGAGTTGGAAATGGTAGAAGCACAGACGTAGAGTGACTGAGGGAGGAGGGGGCAAGTGTGAGAGTACAGAGAGCCTCAGAGAGGAATAGGAGAAAGAGGAGTGGGAGTCACACTGATAGATCGAGACAGGAACAGACATAGACAATGATGGAGGGTCTTCCCTTATATGTCTGCCATGAGAAATTCAAGCTACTCACCACAGACAGCTAACTCATCAAAGCTCACACCAACATACTCACACACAGCCGCTGAACTCCTTCCTGCGCCTGCCAGCCAGCCCCCGTGCTGATCCCTTCCCTCCTGCCTACCTTCAGCTCCCCAGATACCACCCCCCCTTCCCAACACTCTGGGCTTTGCCTCCATGAAACACTCATACTCACGCAGGCCCTCTCTGCCTCTGTTGCTATAGCAACTTGGCGGCATGCTCTCTTTTTCCACATGAAGTCGGTGCGCTTGTGGGAAAAACGACAGACCGTCCATGTGGCTCTGCATCAGGGAGAAATACCAAATTCTGTTTTTCTTCACCGCCGAGTCGCTTGTATTTGAAGTGACACCGGATTCCTCCACAGATCATCTCTGTGGAGGATGAAAGCTCTCCTCTGTAGCTTCACAGCTCTTCTGAGCATAAAGAAAAAACACCCAGTGGCTCTCATCTGACTGCAAACACAAACTTATTGATGAATTAATCCAACCAGTCTACCTGCAGAAAAAGTCCCATTAGTTGTGTGGCCTAGAGCTTATCCTCGTGAGCTATGGATCAATTGATAATCAATTCAGCCTATTACAGCCACCAAAGTCAGGTCAATGTGTGCATGTGATTATTTTACAGTGTAACGATCATTGGGTTAGGATAGACGTCCTGGTTGACCTCTGTGTCTCCTTTTTTCACAAATGGGTAAGAATGTTGACTGTAGTGTCATGTTTTTTTTTTGCCACAGTGTCAACGGGAAAAAATGGCAAAACTCTTTGCAACAACTCTTTACTGTTGAGGGTTAATAGATGGATGGATGATAGGTTAAATGAAAGCATTTCCACAAGAAGTGTAACTGTCTCTTTAAGCATGAGCTGCAAACTTTCTGTAATGTGTATTTTCTGACCTTATTTTCTTTTACCTTTGGCATTTTTTTTACCTGTAATCAACCAACGATCGCTGCACTGCCAGTCAAAGCTTCGTCTCACTCCTCTTTGTGTTATTTCTAGGTGTTGATGTTTCATCCATGCACACCATGAAGATGCAGAGATCCAACACGATGCTGTCGGACGTCAGACAGCTTGTAGCCTCTGGGGGAAGCCTCAACCAGCCCAATGATGAAGGGGTCACTCTGGTATGTAAACCCTTTCTCCCTCTGTAAGTTTGCTGTTTCCTGTTCTTTTCTAACGCCTTCTTTCGTTTCCTCTCTGAAGCTCCACATCGCCTGTGCCAGCGGCTACAGAGAGGTTGTGTCACTGTTGATGGAGAGCGGAGCCGACCCTCATCCTGCTGACAACCACTTTTGGACCCCTCTCCACCTGGCGGCAAAATACGGACAGGTAACATCCAGCTGTGCAACAAAACCTTAGATGTTTGAGGCCTCTTGAATTCATCTCACCACGCTGCATTGATCCAACATGATTAGAGTAGTTAATGAAATAACGAGGAAACTATTGATGGTTGCCTGAAGTCCCCTGCACACTCTGATAAACAGCCGCTCAGACTGTTGGTTCAGAGATGTCGAGCATGTGTGCATTTGTTGAAGAATTTTAGATGAGCCCTTTAATGGTCTCTCTTAGAGGAAAGGAGATTGATTTCCAGACGGGGCGGAGGAGGTAAGCGATGGGAAATGGAGGTTTGGGTGCAGTCCAAGTATGAAGGAAAGGAAGCGATAATGTTCAGATCTTGCTGACCCAACTAGATATTTAATTACATTTCTGGCCTGTGCCCCGTGTGCTTGGCTGCTGACTGAGAATTTTTACATTTGGTATTTAAAGTCACTCTTGACAGCTTCATCTTGCCTCGAGGAATGTTTTTTTTCCCTTTTAAGAGCTCTTTTCTCTCATATTTATCAGCCACCTTTCCTTTATATCCTTCTTCTCTCATGACCCCTCCTCCATTGATCCCCTAAATAGAACAATAACCTCCTGCTGTCTTTGTTTTCCAGACTTTCTGCCTGAAAAATTATTCTGTTCGTGTTTGTGTGTAAAATCTAAGTGCATTGGACTTAAGAATGGCAGTCTGGAGGATTGGAGAATCGATTAGGTTTCCCTTACAGAGCTAAATCACCTCAGCTATCAGCACTGGACTGCTGCCCCAGCTTTTCCTCATGCATACCAACTACTGTGTGAACACTCACGTACTGTCAGCACTGCCTTACAGCTGATCTGACACTGGCATGTCAGTGATGCAGGACATTATGTGTTGGAGGTGTGTGTGTGTGTTCGTCCAGCTAAGGAAATCTCACGCCCATTTAATAAGTGTTTTTTTTCTGTGAGGGGGAGTGAGAGGCAAACTGTGTTGCCTGGAAACGTTTGTTGGCGACTGTAACACGAGCTGCTACATTAAACCCAAAGACCCTTTCGTCAGTGTGGCATTCAAACCAGACTGACCCTTTAAGAAGATGTACGACCCTATTACTTCAGCTAATTAAGCCTTGCTCTCTCAGCATTGTGATAAGTTAGACCTTGGTGCTCTGCTGTCGGTTTGAGTCAAAGCTTTTTAAAGTAAGTCCTCTGGAGGGAGGAATTTCACTTTTTTTTTTTTTTTTTAATTCTTTGGACAAAATGACACTCCATAAATTCAGTTTCTAATGAAGGTACATGTGAAAGTCCTCTTCTGTTGTCATCTAAACTGATCTGACAAACATTATTAAGAGAAACCTGTTCTGTCTGAATGTACCAGCCATGAGGTTGCTTTGTACCCTCTGATCCCCATCCACTGATGACCTTTTCATGGTCCTGCTGTCAACTTTGACCCATTAAAGAGTTCAAATCCTGTGGTGCCACTGACGTGCTGTCAGTATTTATAGGGTGTGAGTGCAGCTGACGGGGTCTGTGGGCAGTAGGGACACTGTAGACTCATGCCCCAACAGCTGTTGACGAGGGGCAGAGCCAGGCTGCTGAATGTGCTGAATCACTCGTACATGCATACTGCGCAACATGATTTATTACTGCGCTTGTCCGAAGAAGTTTCTGGAGTTGGAGTTGTTTTGAACTGAAATTAAAAAAGTCTGTGTTTTATTGATTTAATTAAATAACTTTTGCAAAGTGGTGGGACCCTCTGGAGTAATATTAAAAAAGAAGCATGAAAGCAGAAATAAGAGGCTGAAATAGAGGCTGAGTATGGGTGATGATCAAGAAACTTGGGGGGATTGTGGCTGCTGATAGTACCAAGACTTGTGCATCATTCGCCCTATTTGCTGTCCTATCTAAAAGTATAATTTACACCCACTAAGTTTTGCACTCAATGGTGACCAAGGGTGTATTCACACCTGTGGCTTGTTGTATTTGTTCTGATTCAGGGGCAAAAATGATACAATTGTAGTGGTTGTCACCTGGTGTATGTGTTCACAAGGCAAAAGTCTCTTGCGGTCCAAAGTTGTAAACAAGTGCCACATGCGATCAATTTTTTTTCTCTCATTGGCCAGAAATCATACCCAGAAGGCAGGGAGTTTCCTTATCTGCATTCATTCATTCATTTATCATTCATTCATTCATGTTCTTACCCGCTTTCCACTGGGAAGAACAGCCATGGAGCATCAACAATGTGTGTGGCTAGTTAGCATATATCTGGCTCATGTACCAGTATGCGCTGTATGGTCAACATATGTAGTTTTTAAAAGTCCCAACCGCGTCAAGGCACTTTTTTAAGGCACTTCATTTCTTTACTGCTCCGCGTGAGCCCACAACTCATTTTCCTCAGCTCCTCAACTTTCTCTTCTTCTGCTGCTGTAGTTGATTCTTCTACTTGTTCTTCTTCTACTGTTTTGACTGTACAGTTGTCAACCAAGCTCATTACTTCCCCCATTACTACAGTGTGAGCCACAGTTATGAGTCAGTTGTGCCAGTTGCTGGGGTGTTTTTGTTCTCACTGCACAGGAACCACTACAGGGCTTGAATGGAAGCAAGCTGAGACCACCTTTTTTTTGCGATCTCGACCAGCTTGTTTTGTCCCGCATCCGAGCCAATTGCCATGTTCATATAAGCCCAAACGAAACCAGGTTTTTTGGGGTGCTGCTCACTGTTTCTGAATAACTGCCCCAAACGACCTGAGTGGGAACACACCCTAAAATGAGCTGCTAGCATCTCCACTGTGTGCAGCCCTCAGCTGGGCTATGTACTTTATCTTGATGTTTCTAAGTTTGATGTATGATACTATGAGCTGAATAGAGAGAGTAAGCTTTGACTTTACACACACCCAATAATAATGAAGAAAAACTAAGAAGAAATGCACCAGATTAATGCAAAAACATTGTGAAATATAAAATCTGTCATTAAATCAGGATTTTTTGGCAGTAACTGGCACTTTAGAGCTCAGTCTGACATGTCAGAAAGTATTTGTGTGAAGTGCACAGTAAGAATTGATGCATTAGGCTCATTATTGTCATACAATGTTTCCCAAGACCTTGAGATGTCTGAGAAGCTTTTGCTGCACTCACATCTCAATGTGTGAAACGCAGAGATATTTTTCTGGGTCACGTCATTTTTCGTCTATAACCAGAAAATGATGAAGAAGATCTTTGTCTGCTGTCGATAGTTTGTGTCATACTGCTCTACCTAACTAATCATGAATGCCAGTCACCAGCGAGATCTCAGAGAAGTTCAACTTCCATTCAAAGCTGCTGTTACTCGACGGTGGTGGAGTGAAGGTGGTGAAAGCAGAACAATGAGAGGAGAGAGGTCAAGAGTCAGAGTGTGTGAGCTCAGAGACAGAGGTGACAGACGTCACTGCAGACCACAATGAGGGTCTTCTGCTGTGACATGTGATGGACGATATTATAAAAGAACCTCCTCAGTTTGGGTCAACACTTGTCATGTCTGATATGCTCTGAACGTCTCATCTGTCTGACGTTTGAAGTCTGAGCCCGTGTCACAGCGAGTCTCACATTTACATATCCTCATCTGCTCTGTAGCAATGCAGCCACTTTTAATACAAGGATCCTCAAAAAACATATTGAAATCTTCTCTTAAGTGCTTTTTTATTCATGTTCTGGTGGTTTTAAAAGAAGATTCAGTTAATGGTGCCCTCGAAATGTTTGAATCTCTCTGTGATCTAATGAAAATGGATTTGGCTGTTTCTCCCGTCTCTTACAGACAAGCATCGTTAGCCAGCTCCTGCGGCACGGAGCGAACCCGACTCTACTGAACTGCAACCAGGACAAGCCCTCAGGTAACACATTAAGGCATTCACACACATAGAAAAACACACACGCACGCACACACACACACACACACACACACACACACACACACACACACACACACACACACACACACACACACACACACACACACACACACACACACACACACACACACACACACACACACACACACACACACAAATACTGCCGCTGGAATGGGCTTTACATGTTTTTCACAAGTGAGGGAGGTAATGAAGCAAAACAGCAGAGAGATGGATTTTCACTTATTCAGTGGAGAATGTGCAAATGCATTAATAATCACAGTGATAATGTAAAACAAAGGCTTTCTCTCGCTCTCTGACACACACGTTCACACAATCTAACACACAGTAAATGAGGCTTTGTCATAATCAGTCTCTGTTTTGCCTATCTGTGCTCATCTGAGGGGATTTGCAAAGAACTCATTATTAATGGAAGGAAACATTAACACCTTGTTCACACTCACCCTCAAACACACACTCTGATTAAACTCTGGTGTTAGCCATACTCCAGAGGCTCTGGTGTTATTAAATCTCTAATGATCATAAATATTACAGTATTACATGTGTTGTTAATTTCAGAATTGTGTGTGCAGGATGAACAGTTTATATTTACATAAAGACAGGTTGTTTTGATTGGGTTATTATAGGATACAATAAAAAAATACGCACATTTCATAACCATTCCCAGTGAGAATTAAGCTTTAGATCTTTTTAAATCCTCTGTTGAAATAAAATCGCCAAGGAGGTTATGTTTTAGGGAGAGTTTTTTGTTTGTCTGTGAACAACATAACTCAAAAAGTAACAAACAGATCTTGATGAAATTTTCAGGAAATTTTCAGAATGAGATAAGGAAGAAGTGATTAAATTTTAGAGGTGATCCTGATCACCGTCTGGATCCAGGATTTTTTTAAAGGGTTCTTTATCATTGTGATATAGGGCTGTTTTCACCATATGTGTAAATAACTCCACAATAAATGGTCGGATTGCTTTGCAAAACAATACAAGACAAGGTCAAGGTAATTTCTGACAGATGTTAAAGTATGATCCAAATCCTGCCAATATTATGGACACTAAGATCCTGAATATGAAATATGTACTGAGTCATTATAATTTTCAGCACTGTCAGGTAACAAATTATGGTATAGTAGTTTTTTGCAAAGTTAGCATCCTACTTTCTCCAAAATACACAAAGTAATTTACTGTTTGACGTCTAGAGCAGAAACCAAAAGAACCGCCCCCCTTTTACTTCTTAAACTATTTAGAAGTAATTTGTTTTTACAATAGTGTTTTGATCTTCTCTTCTGTTACTGTTCATGCCTTTTTTATGCTTTACGATTCTGTTTGGCTGCCAGGAGATTTTTTTAATTTACCTCATTGGGACTTTCTGATTAAGTAAAGGTTAAAACCAAAACAACTTCATTACCAAATATGCTTTAGTGTGAGTTCTACAAGTAAAATGTCATTCTTCACATCTTTGCTGTTATACTCTGATTCAGACAACTTTGCCCCATGGGGCATTTAGTGTGGAGCAGCTCATACACACAAAAGAGATGCACAAACGAAGACAAGTTGACAAGTTGAAAGTTAAGGACGTATACAAGACTTAAAGAGGACAATGGTACTCTGCATGATTATAAGTTAGCCAGGCTGAATACAAACTTTCAATAAAAGAAATATAAAATATATGTCGCGCGAAGATCAAAGATTGTTCTGCATTCAGTCATCTGATCTGAGATGAACTATTCTGAAAAGCAGTTTGTTTTAAATGCAGGTAAAACATACCGGCGCTGTGAAGGCAACGAGGAGAACTCATCAAAGAGTACACGACCAGAAAAGGCTGAAATACTTTCTGCCTTTCTGAGTGTCTGCTGGTTAAAAAATGAGCTCAAGTCTCACTGTTTTACATTGATTATTTTTGAACAGATTTTAACAATCCTTGTAAGGCTGTTCCTATCTTTAACAGAGAGTTTTCAAAACCAACAGATTAAAGAGAAACAGAGGAGACTCTCACTTTAACTGTAATGACCTTGGCATGGCCATAGACATGTTCAAGTCCCCCTCTGGTCTTAGAGGATGAATAATGGAGCCAAAGAAAGAAGTCATCACATTAGAAATTCCAGCTTTGGCTTACTTTCACCTCACCTTGAAGCTGACAGAAGGATAAAGTCCAGCCTGACTCACCACTGGAACATTTTTGTCTCATTTTTCTGTTACCTGTGAAGATTGTCAAATTCACTTTCACAAAGTTTCCGAATTCCTCTCTTTCATCATAAAACCAGGCTGCAGATGAATGTGATTGTGTCACTGGTGTTGAAATATGTCACCCTGAGGGGCCCTGGTCTCCTGACCCCCCTCATTGTGTGACAGAATATCAACACTGCCTCCAACTATTTCCATGGCTTCATCACACCTCTGACTGCCCTGCTCCCGCCTTAATCAATAACCCCTTCCAACGTGTAGCCTGAGATAAGACGTGAGACAAGCCCACTGAGAGCGAGCCCCCCCCACCCACATCCACATGAGGAAAAGAGGGAGAGAGGGAGCAGGAGATGGGAATGTGAGAGGCTGTCAGTCACAAATCGAAATGAAAAGACGGGATGGAGCCGCTTCCCTCCCTGGTGTCCTGTTAGACCTCATTACAGAGAGGGGGATCTTAACTACTCCTTCCTCCTAACATGCTGGGCTTGACATGCTGCACCAGGGTGTGAGTAAGACGAGAGAACAGAGAGGCACTGCTTTTCACTGGTGGCACTGAATATTTCAGTTATTCTGGATTTTTGATCTCTATCCAAATAATACTATCTTTATTTATACAGCACCTTTTAAAGACTGTTCAAAGACTTTTATGCTTACAAGGCAAAAATGGGGAAACTTAGAGGGCATCACAACAATAAGAAGGCCAGACGCAGCAAAAAATGGAAAAATAAAAGATGCAAGGGTGAAAAAAAGAAGGAAAGCAGGTGTTAAAGTCTATTTTTCTTTGTGGATTTTAAGTTTTCAAAACAAGAAGCTCTTCTGATGATCGTGTTCTGTGTGTATAAATAGAAGTTGCTGCATCTGAGCCAATAGCTGATATGCTGCTGAACGCTGAGGAGAGCTGGCTGCAGAGGCTAAAGGACCCCTCTGCTCCTCCACTCTCCACCGACCAACGCTACGACGGCGGCTCACATGACCTCAACACTCCTCTCAAGAACTTGTAGGTCAACCGTTCACACAGCACACTTCTTACCCTTGTTTACAACAGATTGGACCCATTCTTTCACTTTTTGTCGTTTTCAAACCCCTCGCTTTTCCACCTTTCACTCAGAAACCCGTTGGGTCTCTCTATCTCGAAGCGGGACAGCCTGCTGGAGAAGTGTGCCATGTTCAGAGAGGCGGGAGGTGCGCTGAGCCGACAGCCCTCCCAGGACAACGGCCTGGATGGCCCATTCAGCTCAGGAGCCAGCAAACTGGAGCAGGTACCCTTCTCTTCTCCTAGAAACAAGAACATTTATAACCTTTTGTGTTTTATGGGGAAACTTGAAGAGAAAGATTTTATACTTTTCAGTTCCATAAATTACGTGGGGGTTTGCCGAACACAAAAAGAACACACAAGATTTCTATTTCAAATTATACCGACAGACCCTTCAATTCTTTCATGTCCCCAAGTGCTAAAAAACATTTCCCATCTGCTCCTTCTGCCTGTTTGGTTTTTGAATCTTGGACACGAGTGCCTTGATTACTTAGGAAGAGAGTTTCATTAGCCTGAAGCGTTTCCCAACTGGCTGGCTGAGGCTCTGACAAAAAGAAATCGAAACATAAAATGTGTGGAAATGTGAGTCATTAAGTTTTGATTTAGCAGAGAGAATTAAAGGGAATTAAGAATTTACATACTGTGCTGCATATTTCATTTGATTTACATTTGATATTCAAGGAGCTGTGTAGAAAGTGATCCACGTTGAGTTCAAAAAGGAAAAATCATAGTTTCATAAGAGCGTTGCATTTTAATTGGATAGACTTTAAACTAATTTTTTAACATCTCTCCTTCTTTAAGCTCCGAACCTTTTTATCTTTCTTCAGGTCAAGTTGATGCCGCCAGCTCCCAACGATGACCTGGCGTCCCTCAGCGAGCTGACAGACAGCAGCCTCCTCTACGAGATGCAGAAGCGCTTTGGCAACGACCAAATCTACGTAAGACCCAAGCTTCCTTGCACCATCATCAAAAATGCAAACATGCAGATCCCAAAACACTCAGCAGACAGAGAGAAAAACAAACCTGTGTTTTCTCTCGGGCAGAATTGGACCACTGTAGTGATTTATTTGTTGTGGGTTGTTGTTTTGTTGATGTTCTGGGAGCTCGATTTTTGTATCACAACACAAATTCTTCATACCCAGGAGCAGTGCAGTAATGCTTCCTCTGGAGAAAATACAAAAAGTGGTTTAACAGTACTGTACTTCCTCTCCTTCAAACTGTAGAGTAAATATTTTATTCCCCAACATCTCTGAACTAATTTTCTGATCTTTGGTAAATCTGTTAGTTTGAATAAAGTCCAAAATCTGGCTTTTACATCTTTAAATTTAACTGGAATATGAAAGTAGTGAATGAAATAATATGGAGGAAAAAAAAGTGTGTGCACTGAAGCAGTTTGCAAGTGAGCCATAGTACTTCATTCTGATATTTGTCAAGAGTTGCACTTGAGCAGTACAGAACACAAAGCAAAACTTAGAAAATGAAGACAGGAAAGTTTGGCTGTGCCTTGACTTCAAAGCATAGGCGCAAATCCGGGGGGGGGGCGCAGGGGTCATGTCCCCCCCTTCCATAAAGTTGTCCCCCCTAAAAAAATCCAGTTGTAATTAATTTTCTAATAGTAAGGTTTTTTTTTTCAATTGTGTAATACAAGTCATGCTACTTAAAACACAATGATTGACGAGTTTAACTATTGAAAGATCACGCACACACCCCTCCCCGCACGATCCTCGCAGTGGTTTGATCCAATCTATTTCTCATGGCACGGATGCTGCAGCCGCGCACATAAATAATTGCATACAGACAGAGAGGAGGGTCGCGGTCAAGTAAGTAGCTTTCACTGAAAGACTTATCAATCATAACTTCACTTGTTAAACAGACACACAGAGAAAATGAAAAGCAAATGTCAACTCCTTTTTCCGAAGTCTGACAGTATGCTTTAAAAAAAAAAAAAAGGCGCTGATTGAGCTTTCCATCCGATGTGGTGCGCACACACAGACTACAGAGCGCCGAGGATCGTGATTAAGTGCATTAAAACACTGAACAATTTATAAGTTTATTATCACACCGTTTTCTGCTGGCTGGCAAACAGCCTCTCCTCTATGATGCAAAGAAGGCTGTGACATATAAGACAGACAGGTGACGTGCTGACATCCTCGTCCCCTCATTTATGACACAAATATTAAAACTATTTAAGATGCCTCTTGTGAGATAGAGGCATCTCTAGTGAGATTTATGAATTCATAGATGAAGCCATTATTTATTAAAGTCTTATGTTCTATTCTAGATTTATTGATTTAAAAATAAAGTAGTTATGACTGTGACTTAGATCTTGAATAGATCCAGTTTCTAATTCCATTCTGACTGTTAATTTTAAACCCTTATTGTCCTCCAATTAAAATCAACACTTTTTCATTAATTTGGATATAAAATACTAATTATTGAGTTCATAGTGTTATGGATGTGTTGCCCCCACATTCCTGCCAAAACATTTTTTCATGAACTAAAGGAAAATGAAATCTAGGCTGATTATCCATAGTTGGGACTAGTCACTGTTTAATATCACAATATAAAACAACACAGTAAAAATTATAGCATTTATTTTTATGTCCCCCCCTAGGAATCAGTCTCTGAAATTTTACTGTTTATTGTCCCCCCCAACAATGAAACGGGATTTTCGCCCCTGCTTCAAAGTATTTATTTGTTTACTGCCAACTCTAAAAGCACCAAACTGACTTGCACCGTTTGTCTGGGACCAGCTTTTCTGAGGGATCACAGGAAAGAGAGGCCACAGCACAGAGCCTATCTGCAGCTTAACAACGCAGACATACAACCCTGAGCAGTTTCAGAAATGTCAAAAATGGAAGAAAGAGGAAGTGGCCATTAACAGGTGAAATTAGAAAGAGAGTTTACGCTTATGGTGCTGAATTTAAAGTTAGTGAGGCAGTTGCTATTAAAATGTGCCCATGTCTGACACGTTTACCATATTACCATTTTGTTTTGACTTAACAAAATTTTTATTAATTTCTATACTGATTAATACAATACAGTATGCTCTTGGAATGAGTGTAATGTACAGAAATATATGGAAAAGGATCAGCAACTTCCTCCTTCATTCCTTCAAATCCCAGTCTACTGCCAGATGGTCACATCAGTGTGCTTTTATATCAAATTCTGGTCCAGACAAGGTCCTTGTGTCTTTTTGCGTTGTTTTGTTTCAGCCAGTGACTGAGTAGCAAACCTTCGAGATTGAAACAGGACATGAGGTCTTTCAGCCTCTGACTGTGGGTGGGGTAGCATCCTCCCACCTCACACGCACCGCACACCCTTAGAGTTCGGCATTTAATAGGAGTATGGTTAGCATCCTCCTCCCCAGTACCAAAAATAGCCACTGTAGGATCAGGTTGCAAGGTTATGTTCAGGATTTGTGAAGAAGTTTCAAAGACTTCTCTCTAAAGATTTTCAGGACAACTTCAGATGAAGGCAGACGGCAGTCCATAAACCCACAGACAGAAACGGTACAACACAACTGAGCATTTATTTCCAGTTCTCTCACAAATATTTGACCCAAAAACATTTAAATTGAATGTGAAATTATTTTACTACATCCATATTGTCCCTGTCCTCAAATCTGGCCTCTTCTTGAATCTAGGGAGTGTAATAGAATAGCTCAATTCAAATATGACAGTGAGCTCTGCCCCTTCTTTTTGATCTGACTCGTGTCAGATTGAAACCTCTCAAACATGCTTCCACTGGTGACAATTGCAAAATCAATACCAGCGTAGAGTGATTAGAAAGCAGAATCCATAACTATATTCAGGAGTTAAATACCTCCATCTCCAACAAAGAGTCCGTTTTATATCCCTGTCATTTTTTCCTGCTTTAAAAGTGTCCCACAGCTCCCCATGGGGACTGAGCCCTTGAAAGACTGGAACCAGATCAATGTGGAGCAGTCCTGTGCTCTCTATTCTTGTAAGAGGCGGTAATAGTGTGTTATTATGGAAACCCAGATGGGCGACAGACAGTAGGGTTGGTCACAGTTGGGGGAAGAGATAAAGAGAGTGGATGGGTGGATAAGGGAAAGAGGGATGATTTGATTGACTTTACAGCACAGTTCATTTTAGAAGAAGAAAGGGAGGAAGGAAAATTAGCAGAAGTGCAGTTATTGAGAGGATATTATGCACTCCTTACCTCAGCGTGCCAATCTTTTGTCACGTGTCACCGTGATATTTCTGAAAACATTTAATTCTTCTTGTCTCCATGCATGTTGTTCTGTCTATATGAATTGAAGCATTTCAGTGAAGGGTGCTCAAACCAGAGATAAAGAAAGGGATAGAAGTAGGTGGAGGACAAAGGCAATGAACGCTCCATATGTGCCCAGCAGGGTGGTCAGAGACGGGGCTTTGATGAGTGGTCTGCCACCTTGTGCCAGGAGAGAAGGACCACAGCACCGCTAAACCCCTGAGGAGGGAGGCAAAGAAAAAAATTGGGACAGACACACTCATAAAGAGCCTGGATTGTTCACAGGCATGTCATGAGATCAAACTGTGGACAGTGAGGAAGTGACGCTCTGTTCTTGGACAGGATCTACTGGCTCTAAAGTTGTGGGATGAATGTTGCTTTGTGTCCGCGAGCTGTGGGAATTTGTTCAAGTCATTAACCTTGTGTTCGGGCCCGAGGACAGAGCAGCGTGTTACAGAATGTTAGCAGTGTCTGCATGCTCCCAGGGGAGAGGGTGCTGGCTTACAAACAGCCTGCAGGACTCTTAGGAGGACATAGAGGGTTAGCGTTTTAGTGGAAAAGCTCACAAATTGGTTATTTTGACCTAAATGTCCCCAGGAGGTGTGTGTGTATGTGTGTGTTTGTGCTGGAGGACAGATCGTAGACCCCTTTCTCACCTTTTTTTGCTATAAGATTATCATATCTGTTATGGTAATGGTGTCTACCACCATGAATACTGAAGAGAAAGAAGAGGGCTGCACTTCAATTTTCAGGTCGATGTTCGCTTCAGGCACTCAGTAAGTAATTAACCTAGCTTCAATCTGTTTGTGTGTCAAAACAGGACGTCGGAGCACAGCTTTGTGTGCTCAAAGATGCACCCTTGGATTGTTCCGTATCAGAGAGTAAAGGTGACTTCAGGTCTGTTTTGTTGTGTTTTGCAGACTTACATCGGACACATCCTCCTGCTGGTTAATCCCAACAAAGAGCTGCCCATTTACTCCACTTTGGTAAGCGTGCCTTTAACTTTCTGTGGCAGTCTTTTCCTCTTTAAATGTCAAATCTGCAGGTCAGTGATCCCTGTTGCAAACATGCAGCATGTCTGCAGGAAACACAGACAGTCCTCTTTGAACAGAGTCGTGTTTGCTGTATAAGAAGAACATAAACGGCTGAAATGGACCTTGTGGTTGATAAATAATGCAGCTTTCCTGTCAGTGATACACAGCACAGAGCTGAGTCTGCACCAGCGTAGGAAAAGAGGGCTTCAGTTTGGTTGGTTTACACACAAACACACACACACACACACCCTCTCAGAATCAAACAGACTTTATCTCCTCTATAAAGACTTAATTATAAAAGCTCTCTTTTATCTGTGAAACGCAGCATTTCTTACAAGAGCAACAGCTCAGGGAGTGACTCACAGGTGCGTGTGTGTGCGTGCGTGTGTGTGTGTGTGTGTGTGTGCGTGTGTGTGTGCGTGTGTGTGTGCGTGTGTGTGTGTGTGTGTGTGTGTGTGTGTGTGTGTGTGTGTGACCTTAATTTAAATAGTCATTTTGAAATGGCTGATTTAATGCCAGCTTAGCACTTGCCCATGTGGACCCAAGAGGAGCTGACTGAAGGAGGAGACATCTTCTCCTGCCATGACAGAATGAAGCCAGCCCCCCATCATACACACACACTCATTCACACATACACACACACACCGCCTGCCTGAGTCTGGAACCACTCCAGGCCTCCACACCCAGCTGAGAGAGTGAGTGGAGGAGCAGGGAGGAGCCCGTGTGTGAAGGGCATATGCCACAACATGTGTGATCTGCTGGCCGTCTGTCACCCTCTGTGGTGTGGTGGGCCACAACCCATCCTCCATACCACACGGGCACACACACACACACACACACACACACACACACACACACCTGCTGGTGCGGGTAGAGAGATGGCTGACACATCAGTCATCCTGAAGCTCAGTATAGGAGTCAGCTGGGGGTTACTGTCTGATACACACAGAGCAGTTTGAAGAAAGGTAGAAAAAAAAATCTGACGGTTATGTATCTTTTATTCTTCCTTTGGCATAAATTTTGCACAGCTGTCTTCAAAGTCCTTTTAAACTCTCACCGCTCCTCTCTGATAAAACACTTTCTTCCAGGGGTGTGAAGACTTCTTTAAATGGGAACATCTGAATATTTGCAAAACTGAACCAAGACATAAAAATGCAGAGATGTCTGCATGAAAGGACTGACTCCCTGTGTTATGCTGATCATTTGACAGTGTGAAAAAATATTGGAGATCCCTTAAGACTGTGCTTTCTCCGGACCTGCTGGAGCTTCAGAAGCTGCAGACAGATGTTAGTCATGGCGTTAATCAGTCTTGTTGCGTAGTATGTGGTAAAAAGTAAGGATAGACCAATATGGATTTTTTGGGGGCCGATACCAATACCGATTATTAGTAGGCAAGGAGGCCGATAACTGATACTTAAAGCCGATATTCACTTGCAATCAAAATGAAAATATTGGCGCAAAAAAATTTGAACAATACAAACTCCAACACTTGACTGCATTCAAATGCCTTCAAGCATATGTTTATTAAACAGCTCCCATGCTTAGCAGCATGTTTTATAAAGTTAAATGAAAGCTTCGAAATATAAATAGTTAAAGTTTTCTACAGTAAATAAAGTTTTCCAAAATTTTAATATAACTGCAATAAAACTGGACAGAAAGTAATGTAACAGGTATTTAATGCAGTTGAATTAATTTTCTGTTTGGTTCTACATGAGTGGTTTTAAATGACCATCTAGGGCTTCCATAGACAGGAAGAAATTCTGTGCAGATAAGCATCAGAGCCAAAACAACACAGTTTTGAATGGGTTTCATATCGGCCGTCGGATTAAAAAACAAGGCCGACGCCGATATGCCCCAAAATGCCAAATATTGGCCCTGATAATCGGCCCGGCTGATAATCGGTCTATCCCTAGTAAAAAGTTGTCTTCGCCAAAAAGAAGCAGTGTAAAAAGAAGATCAGATCTACACTTATTTCCAATATAAGCACATTGTGTTAAGAGTCATGTCAACACAATAGTTTGTGTGAGACTCCAGGCTAGAGGTGTCGCTGCAGTCCACTTCAAGAGGATAGTCCTCACAGTCCCTGTAATGAAAAAATAAACTGTATTTCATAAAACAATTTAGACATTTCATGTGAGTGAACCAGAAAGTAGGGCTTAAAAGTTTTACTCATGACTTTGATCAGCATTGTGCTCAATGTAGAGTGTAAAAAAGATGTTTTTTTTGTGGTGCAATGTATGTTTTGGTTTTTATATTTGATGATTTGAATCATGTAGTTACACTGAGGGGAAATCAAACACACACTTGCTTACGAAAAGAAAGTTGTGTGCGATGTTGTGTCCCAGTTTAGTTGAAACTTTATCCTTTGTTACTCATCATTTGCGTGTCTCTGTTTTATATAACTTAACCTTTTTCTCCGTCACAGGTGAGTCAGTTGTACCTGAGCTCCACAGGTCGCCTCTGTTCCTCTCTGCCGCCGCACATCTTCTCCTCAGCAGAGCGAGCGTACCACATGATGCTGCAGGAGAGACGCCCGCAGTGTTTCATTCTGAGGTACACCTTTTTACCTGCAGCTCTCTTTAACACACGCTCACTTTTACACACACTCTGAACTCGTAAATGTTGACGAAGAAAAGTAGAAAAGAACATGTGATGATAAGAATAGCTCAGGTGGCCACCTGGTTTGTTCACACCCCTCTACCACACACCTGCTCTGTACTCTCTGGGAGATTAATCGCTCCCAGCCTGAGCCGAGCTGCAGACCTGAGCGCTCGCACACAGATGGAGGTTTGTTGCTTTGTCCTGGACTGGACCAAGGCTGCCCCCTGATTGCAATTAAACCACGTTCCGGCTCTCCGGTGACATTCCTGCTGAGTTGTAACCAATCTAGCAGAGTTAATGCACCCGAGCCACAGGCTATCCATCTCACTCACAAACACACTCACACATGCACAGGCCGGGACATTGTACTGTGCTCTCTCATGCTCACACACACTCTGTGCTACACTTTATCATTCCTTTTCTTGTTCCACTTCATATTTCCTCACACACACACACACACACTCATATACGTTTACAGGGAATCAGTGAACATCATCCCTGGAGGCCAGAGCACGAACAAATGCCCTTGAAATCTAATAAAAGCAGTAAATGAAAAGACAGCAGCAGAGAGGCTACTGGACTTCACACTCAGCACAGGAACTACAGGAACACACACACTCACACACATACACACTCACACACTCACAGATACAGACAAACAGCGCACCACGGCACACTGCGGTCATTAGTAAGGGCTTCTGACCTTCTGAAGCCATCTGTTTGGTGTTACTCTCCTGTTCTCGACTCTCTGCATGCCAGAGAGTGTCAGAGCATGCACTGTAGAGGAACCTTATGTCAGATTTAATATCAACAAATTAAAAAACAGGCCTCTGGTGCCAGATTTATTGTCACAGTAACAGCATGTCGAGTGCTGGTCAACTGACGAACATTTTCGCCTCAAAGAAGGTCTGAATGGTGATGGGAGGAGGGTTGAGGCGTACAGCTGAAGTGTCAGATGTGGGGAAACACCCTCTGTGACTCATCCTTTGAGACGGATCCAGAGATGTGTTACACACACAGATGTTGGGGTTTTAAACTGTTATGCCTGTTTTAACGTGATGTTTAATTCTCTTTTTGCAGCCTTTGGCAATTATTTCTGCTTCCCCTGATGTGGCTGCTTTACCCCAGCATTCATTTGTTTTATGTTTCCAAAGCAGGAACAAAAGAAAAGTTAAACCACATAAATCAAAGATAATGTGAGTCATATTGCGCATTTTATCATAGGTCCACTCTTTCTTACACAAAGTACGTACAATGTTTGTTATCATAAAATCAAGTTTTATAACGAGAAAACCTCCTCTTTAATATTGAGCAGATCTTTATTGTTCACTGTGTGATTAAATCTCAGGATTGTAAAAATCTGCAGCATAAAACCATCACCAGCCTGTCCTCAAGTGCCCTCTCTCCATTACCTTCCATTTTTCTGCAACTTTAGCCCTTTTCATGCATGAAATCCCAACGTTTTCCAACCAACTCTTGGACATTTAGACTTTTCAAATATGTATTACATCAAACTGACTGATGGATGATAATTTATCTGTCTAAACTAAGCTGTACAAGTCTTGTGCAAGCTACAAAAATCTTTAAATGTCCATTTTTTACATATTTTTGAATGAAAAAAGCACAAAATTTTGGCGTCTATTCATGTTAACTGTGCAGAAGAATTTGTTAGTTTAAATAGAAGGCATTAACACAAGTGTAAAACATGTCTTTCTTTCTTTCTACAATAGCCTTAAAAATGTGCAAATCCTTCCTTCAAAAAGACACCAAACAATAGAGACAATATCAACACATAAAGAAAAGCAACACCCAAAGACCTAAATTACATGAAACTTGATTTCTTTCTTTCCTTCTCTATAGTGGTGAAAGTGGTTCTGGGAAAACTGAGGCCTGTAAACACATCGTGAGACACCTGACCGCCCGCTCCAGTCCCAAAGGCTTGGCTTTAGAGTCCAGGATGAAACATGTAAGTATGTTCAGTGATAGGGATTTGTTAACCTGAAAGATTCAGCTGAGAAACTTGCCTGTGTGATGAATATGATCCTCATTCGCTCTTGAGCCGACAGAAGTCTGGGTAATATGAAATCAGACAGCACACAGTGTTCTGAGCCAGTGTTTGTTGCAGTGTTAGTGTGTCCCACTGAGAGGAATGATGTATGGATTAGGACAGCTGGACCCTATTTATCAAAACTACCCTAAGGACGGTGGTCTCTTATTGTCCTGTTTTTGTATGACAGAACCATTTACAGCAGAGAAAATTGTTGGGCATTATTCTTCAGGTTGATCCATTTTTCCTCTACTTCCCCACCTGATGAAGAAATATTGATGGAAAGAAGCTAAAGAGGACAAACACGAGTCTCTCATCCCCTCTTTATCATATTGTGACATTTTCATGGTGCTTTCCAAACGACTCCCCTGATATCAGTCAGTTAACAAAGCAGTGTGTGGAGAAAGAGCGGCATGCTGATGAAGTCATCTTTATGTTGTCGATAAGTGGGTCAGCTCGCTCTCTGAGTATCCAAGGACACAGAATTACCCCCATAATGGAGGCACAGGGACATCTAGTGGCTGACAGCAGTATGGGAGCAGAATCTCGTTCTTAAATCAATGACATTTCCTTCTGTTGGGTTGATTCTCCAGGTGAACTGTATTCTGGAGGCTTTTGGTCATGCAAAGACTCAAAGAAACAACAACTCAAGTCGCTTTATCAAGCTGCTGACCGTCCAATACTGTGACAAGAGGAGGACACTGCTCAGAGGTACGCACGGATGGGACTGAATGTGATCTGATGGTTTTGACAGAAAATAAACGCATGGGTTCAGGACTTGAAATTCAATCAGACAAAAATTCTGAAGACTCAGGAATTCTAACTTGATTAATGATGGATACTGAATTAAGTACTTTTATAGGTACAGACCAAATTCTGTCAAAAGTATCAGGTACTGATTTACATAAAATCAAAAGTTACCATGTTTAGGTACTTAATAGAATAGAAAATACTTTATTATTCAGGATGAATAATGATTAATGAATGCATTATTTCAGTAATGCATCCTTGGGACTGTGAGGTAGTAGAAGAGTAGGTGATTTTCCATGCTGGATATGAACACAGCATTACAAGGTTATATAATGAAAAATAAATATGTTAAATTGAAAAAAAAAAAAATTAAATGAATTGATATTAACACAAAAAAGTACTGAAAATTGGTACCGCTAAGTACCGATACAGATTGCCATGTACCAGGTATCAGTACCATATCATTTCAAATGTGAAAGGTACCCAACCCCAGACTTGATTTAGATTTGAAATATGAATAGGAGGAATTGGACTTACTTACTTTAATGATTATTTTTTGAGCTTGTGTTATTTTATTTCTAAGGCTCGAAGATTTATTCATTTTCATGTGAGGACTGAAGTGTGTCCACCTGTGTGTGTACAGGCTGTGTGGTTCAGCAGCAGTTAGCGCCAGGATGTGTTAAGAGGCATCTCTAAGAGTGTGTTTGCCTTAAGGTTGCGTGCATGAGAATGCATGTTTGTGTAGTGCAACATGTTGGATATGGAAATGAACAAATGAGGAGATGCACAGGCCTGGTCTTCCAATTTACAGGACTATCCACTGCTCCACCCTATCAAAATAAAGCTATTAAAGCCAAAAAACATGTAATTGAAAAAAAAAAAAACCTTAATAGGTGAAAACGGGTTTGGGTTGCACCTGAAAAATTCCGACGCTGAAGGGACTTTGACTGTCGTTAGATAAAATTAATGCTCCAGGTCCACTTTTCATCCTATTCATGTTCTTCTGTATAATAATGTGAATGAAATATTAACTTTATTGCTCAGTTTTCAAACATTGTTATTCTTTACGGTCTGGCTTCTCTGTTCAGTGCTTGCAGTGCTGAGACATCCTCAAGGGCACTGGAACACTGTGTTAAATTTTTCAAGCTAAAGAACCAGCAGGGGGCAGTAAAAGCCAGTGAGTCTTCTGTTCCCTTGCTGTGTCTGTCCCCTCTGGCCCGCTCACCTCATTTTACCCCGGTTAATTTGATCACCCAGCACTGAGCTTAACAAGTGGCAGCAGAATGAATGTCCTGTACAATCACCCTGAGCGCCGTTGAAGTGTCATTCACACACCTGTTCCTGAAGTTAAAAACACATCTGATGTTTCAGCTCGTCTCTACACGTACATGCTGGAGAAGTCCCGCCTGGTGCACCTGCCCGCTCACCAACACAGCTTCAGCATCTTCTATCTGATGGCAGAGGGCATGTCGGCCGAGGAGCACAGCGCACTTTACCTCAGCAACGTGCTGGGTCATAGGTACGTGACGGTCAGGGTCACATGAGGTAAATACATGACCAAACAAAGAGCCATGGAGTAGATACATAAATAAATCTATGGACATGATAAATTCACACTTCACATCCTCAGGCAAACATAGCTGTTATCATAAATTTAACATCTGTAGATCTATGAAGCTGTGCCTCTTACCTACATGAGCATACTTTTCTGACCTGCATCTATTTTTTAAATCTGTGTTTGTGTTGCTCTTCTCTACTCATGCGTGTTCGCGCTTGCAAAGTGACTGTGAGTGATTCTGACTGTACTGTTTTTCACTGAATGCCACGAGTGTGATAACCACCGACCTGAATCGGCCTGAGCTGGAATGGCACACCATCACTCCCGGCATCTCACAAACACGTCATATCTCTGTTTGTCCTGAGTGTGCTCAATCCACTTCTGCAGAATGAAATATTCCCTGTGACACGCACTCTTTATAACTTTCTGTTTTAGGCTGTAACCTTCTGAAGATATGCACGTAAATCCCTGCAGATGTTGTGGACGTTCACTTCGCTTAGTCTACCAGAGTTATTCTAAATCTAGCATTTTAGATCATCCCATCTGTCTGTCTGTACTCCAGATATCTTGGTGGAGGACCTCCAGGAGAGAAACCTCCAGTAGCCACAGCTTCTACCCAAAGCAGGGAACGCCTCGCAGCTGTCAAACAAGCCCTGCGAGCCCTGGGCTTCAACAAGCAGGTATTGATTGACTTCTGCTCAGCCTGTTTATTCGAAGGTTGTTGACAGCGGGATCATTCGAAGTGTTGATGTCGGAAAACCTTAAATGGCCACTCATGAGGATGCACCAGAGAATTTATCTCTGGAGAGTCAAACTGTGGATTGTACAAATGAAGCGGGCTCAAAAATAAGTCCTCTGAAGTGCATAATAGCCACCTGAGAGACCCTCACCTTTGGAGGACATAATGAATGGTTCTTTTATGAGACATGAATCTCAGTTATCTGCGGGATAATGACACAGTAAATTGTAATCTCCAGATTCTCAGGTTGATTAATATTGCACATGCTGCCTTAAATAATTGACTACAGTCTGTACTCCGGGGATTCGGCAGGCTGCGTGGAGCATAACAAATCAAGAAAAGGACGTTTTTAGGTTTTTGATATGATGCTCATTATCTGTTCGAAGACTGATCATATGTGTAATGTTGTTCAGTCCGTCCTGAGCTCAGCCAGCTGTGTCCCCGGCCCGTTATCAGGTCCTTTTCTTAGATTCAGTCAGCATCTGACAGCAGTAAGTGACCACCAGCTCACCTTTTAATCCAGCAGCAGTAAATACACTGTGGCAAGGTGTAGGGGACAGAGGAGGAGAGAGCGATAGATAGTGGTATTATCAGAAGGCGTAGTAGTGGTAGTAGTAATGGATAAAACCAAAGAAAGAGGGGGGGGGGGGGGGGGGGGGGGTTGTTGTGCAAGTGATGGACCACCCATTGGTCTTCTGTCTAAGTCTAATCAAGAGAAGACTCCGACTCCAGACCCAAAGGTCAATCGTCATTAACGCTTCCCAGCACTCCTTTTTCTTTCTCCCGCTCTCATTCTTCTCCTTCTCCTGAGAGGAGGGGGGAGTGTGTCTGCGTATAGAGTGTCAGACAGAGACTAATGCTCATGTTTATCTCCCAGATATCAGCTCCAATGTCCCGCTTTGAGAGAGTGCACAGGCATAAATATTCGCACACAAGCACGCATGTAAACTCAAACATCCCCCTCTCAGAGAATCAGAGCTGTATGAGGGAGAAGGAGAGGAGAGGAGAGGAGAGGAGAGGAGAGGAGAGGAGAGGAGAGGAGAGGAGAGGAGAGGAGAGAGGGGGTATTCTGGTAAGCGTCCTCTAGTCAAGGGCAGAGAGGGAGGGAGAGGGGAGACACCAAGGGAGGGAAGTGTGTTAATAAAGGGAGTAGGGTTGAGAGGTCAGGAGAGATTTGCTGATTTTCTGAATCAGTAACTGCCTGTGATTTACATAATCTAAAAAAATTATGAAAGATAATTATTGTATTTTTTCCTTATTGAAAGAACTCATTAGTATCTTAAGACTGCCTCTTTCACATCCTGAATGATTAAAAAAGAATTCTTATTTTTCGATTTGATGTTCATTATATTATTTTTCCTGTGGCTTTCTAACACCGTCTTTCTCTTCTTCCTCCAGGAGGTTGAATCCGTGTTTACGCTGCTATCTGCAGTGCTCCATATTGGAGACCTACGTTTTACTGCACTGACAGATGCCGACACAGCCTTCCCCTCTGACCTGCAGCTGCTGGAGAGAGGTCAGTGCCTTGATCACATGACCAGGGTCACATATCCACCCAGTGTGTGATGGGATCACACCCACCCATGGTGTTTACCACGTTGTCATCCCTCTTCTCCTTCTCTCTCCTGTTTGGAAGTCTGCCAGCGCTAGCTTAAGGCCAGACTGTTGCTGCTTTAAACCCTAAACACAACCATGGTGATGAAAAGACGCTGCTGTACACACACCATACACACATTCACACATACACACACCTTTTCTCTAACAGGGTCAGTGTTTCCCCTCGTTCTGAATCACTCTCTCATTATGCAACCTCTACATGTGCTCCGATGACCCCTGACCTCTCTGAGGTGGTAAACAAATGACATCAGCGCCCAAACTGGAAACCGTCAGTTGTTGTTAGGGGGGATGTGATGTCACAGCTGGTGAAGTCAGCAGAGGGCTGCTGTCACCTGTTTTTGCTGCTTGTTTATGGGCTCTGCTCTGAAATCCATCGATGACTAATCGCTGCCAGCTCCACAGATCGATCAGACGAGGATGATCCGCAGCTTGATGTGCTGGCAGCGTGATTTCATCGTCAGAGCCGGAAGAGCAGATGGAGTTGTGGGATGTTATCAGTGCTGCTTTTCTGACACTTCCTCTCATCTCGTGGTTTATGCTGTTATTTTGATGTTTTTCATCCTGTCACATAACTTACACCAACGCTTCCTCTTTCTTTCTTTTTGTGTCTTGTAGTTGCTGGATTGTTGCAGGTATGCTCCAACGACCTGAGTACCGCCCTCACCTCTGACATCCAGTACTTCAAAGGTATCCTCCCTTCAGCCTGCTTCATCATTTCAAATGTTGAGAAAGTTTTACAAGGGAATCAGATTAAAAGGTCACAGCTGAAGTTAGATATTTTGTGACATCAAACGACACCAGAGGGTGAGCAGAAGACTTTTTTGAGGCTGATACAGGTGACAACATTGAGGAAGCGAAAGGAACATGTTGAACTCATGATATGTCTGTGAACATTTTTAAAGAATAGCTCCTTCTACCCAAGTTTCATACAAAGAGTCACATTTTCTCATCAAATAATAAATCTTTTTGGCACTGTTTTGGTCCTGTGGTCATGTCACATGTCCCATCCAGGCTTTCGTCCTCAAGGGGCAAGGGGCAGCCCCCTTTTCCATGCGTCACTCCCCACTCTCATTCCTGCTTTATCCAGTGTACTATGAACAGACATGAAAATAAAAAAAATTAGTTAAATTACTTATTACTTAAATTAATATTACTCCTGGACAGCCAGATAAGCGAACCTTCTCTAAGGTCTTAGGTAGTTTCAGTAGAGTGGCTAGAGCTACACGATTGGACATGGATTTCCCATTTGGCCTCAGTTTGTCGTATGACTCTTTGTTCCACATTGAGTTATGTCCCTCAGCAAAGTATTGCCTCCTTCTGAAACTTCTGGTCTGGTGAACTTGGGAACCAAAGGAGTCCAGCAGAGAGCGGAGGATCCTGACGTCTTCTTTTATGATATAAATACTGTGTTGTTTACACTTTGTATACATCCACCACTAACTGTGATCCTTTCCAGGGCCCTGCAATTTGTCAACAATAAAATCTATCCCGGTATCCGAGTTGTACCTCTGCCGGTGATGCAAACGTGACTCTCATTATTCTGTTTGAATACATCTCAGTAATAATGGTTCTTTTCAATGCCAGACATTTCAGATTGTCTCCATGGCTCATTCCCAGCCTAAAAAACATTCAGTCGTACTGTCCCCGTCCATCGTGTAGCTTTAGCCCTTCGACTGCCTCTATCTCAGACCTTAGAGAAGGTGCGCTCGATTTGCTGACCCAGTTGTCCAGGAATAGCATTATTATTATCAATTAGTATTACGTGTGCAGGATAAAGCTAAAATTTTGGCCACAATTTATTAATTTTTTCATGTCTGGGGGCTTCTTCCTAAATAAAGGCTTAGACCTAAAAAGAAAGAAAAGATGAATAAGTAATGCGGCAATATGACTAGCACTCTGCAAATCTTCGTTTTTAGCAGTCTCATTAGTCAACAAACATTTGTGCTAACACCCAGATCATGTTAGCAAACTACAGTCAGATTTGCTGCTTTGTTTGTGTTTTTTTTTTTTTTTTGTCGAACTTAAGTCAGAATCTTTGGAGAATGCAGAAAGACATCTCAAGGAAGGAAGAGTGTGTAAAGCAGCTTAGATATTTATATATTGCTGTGAAATTGGCGTGAAATGTTGGTAAAATCAATAAACGTGCTTTTTGTGTCAGGTGATGTGATCACACGGCGCCACACAGTGGAGATGTCAGAGCAATATAGAGACCAGCTCGCCAGGACCATGTACGGACGCCTCTTTAGCTATCTGGTGAACAGCATCAACGACTACCTGCAGGGACAAGACGACAGCATCGGGTAAAGCTGTGTGTGTGCGTGTGTTGGTGTGTGGATGTGCCTCGAGGCTTATTTGGTTTAAACCACTATTGAGATTTCTCTGGAAGTTCAGGCCGTTGATAAGCGTTCCCACAGACGCTTCCAGTGAATCCTACCTGACAGCAACTCACAGACCGTCACTGTTTCAGGCCTCAGAGCGACAGCACAGTTTCTGTAACATGACACCCAGTTTACGGTTGAGGTTTGTGATACTTTACATTTCATGCACTCTGAATACGAACATACTGAACAACAAGGCCAGGACAGATGACATGCTGATGGTTAACGTGAAGGTTAATCTCTCACACACACACACACACGCTCAGACTCCTAGGTGGAGGCCACTGGATCCTTGGTGTTGTTGATGTTGTGAAGTCTTATCACATAGATAATCGACATTCCAGATCTTGGAATGTGTTTGTGCTTTGCCTTGTTTACAGACCAACCATAAAATGTAATAAACTTGTCAACCACACTACTTACACGTGGCACACCCTTCTACACATTTGTTTTTGCTCTTCCACACACACTCATAAAAAAACAAACACGATTATTCCTGTCAGGGTGACACAAGCAGACCTCACGTTGATAATGAAGTGGAATCACATCAGAAATAAAACTTGATTTTTTTATTCCTTGCAGGGATCCTGCTCTGGAAATTGGGATCTTGGACATCTTTGGGTTTGAAGATTTTCAGAGGAACGGCTTTGAGCAGGTGGGACACAACTCATCTGTTAGATTTCTCTCAACCTTTACTCCACAAGACAAGTCACCCTCCCCTCAGCCGATGAACATTAGTGCCTCTAAAGGCCGTCTCTTCCTGCAGGGATCCCTCTGAATAATTTGCAGTCTTGTAGTTTCAAACACATCTTAATCTAATCACTGAAATATTTGGGTCTGATTTCTATTCTGGCGCAGATATTTTAGTCTGTAATGAACGAGGTGAGGTCTGCGGCTGACTGTGGCGTGACTCTCAGCTGTCCTCAGATGAACTGACACAATCACTGCCTGTGTGGGAGAAGTCAAGGCGAGCTTCAAACCAGCGTGTGTGTGTTTGTGTGTGTGATTCTCATTCTTGAATCACTGAGTCATTGCAGATTTATAGTGTTACAGGATGTTTTCATTTTAATTCTGGGGCATCATTAGCGAATCATTACGAGCACATTTTTTTTTAATCATGGCCCTGGGAAGTTGCTCCCAGCTTATCTGTTTTAAAATAAGTAAACGTCAATGTTTGTTTCTGGATCACACTGTGCAGATGAATAATAAGAGATTACAAAAAGAAGCTGAGTAACAAAGAGTACATCAAGAGCTCTTTCTTCTTAGAGAGGTTTTAAGAATCCTGTGCCCCGCCTGAACGTCTGGTTCAAAGATTCATCCAGATCTCTTATGATCATTCATTTTGAACCCCATCTGAGCGTCTGCAGCAGGTTAGGCTGACCCCAGGTAACTGTCCACAGTGCCAATGCATTAAGTTGACTCCGATTGATATCAATTTTATAGGATGCAGATTCTCTTATGTACTAGTTCCAATAAGAATGAAGAATATCAAGTAAATCCAAGCTAATTTTCTGACTAACAGGGCTTCAGGTGGACAGGAAAAAAAACTGTTGGAGGTTAGGCTCATAAAAGTAATAATAATATACCTGACTTTGATTTCAGATTTCTGAAAAAAAAACGAGAATTCAGCCTTTTTTTGATTTCAAGGGAAAGAAAATCTCTATTTCAATATCAAATTCACATTTCTGTGTTACACAAAGATTTGGGTAAAATAAATGAAATGTTGCAACATTTTTTTGATCAGTCATAGAAATATTTTTACTTTTTATTTAATTCTTTCTATCTTCTGCTGTCGTTTTTATTCACCCATGCACCAGTGCGTCCTTATTGCTCAGTTGTCGTCACTCTGTCAGTGTGTGCTCACTGCACTGCACCGTGCACAGATACAGCATGTGACACTTTTTAGTACTCACCTGTTATTGGCCGTAAATCTGTCATGTGCTCATCAAGCATGCGCTCTTAATAGATGTCCTCATTGTTGTACCAGCAGGGATCAGACAGACAAGATTGTTTACTACCATGTTGGAGTGTGTGTGTGTGGAGGGTGTAATTCATCGTGCTCAAGAGGCTAAGCACTTATTCCTGCTGCACAGAGCTTACATTCCTCCCTGTGGAGCTCCCAATCTCTTCATTGCTTTTATTAAGGGGAATGCATGCTTGTCTTTCCTTTCTCAAGTCCATGAGTGTGTGTGTGTGCGTGCGTGTGTGTGTGCTGAGATGTCAGTGGCACTACTCTTCCTCTTCTAATCCAAGTGGCAGCGAAGGATTGTGTGACCTCTTCTCTTCAGGTCACAGGAAAGGCAAAACAAGTGTGAGGTGTGAAGAGCGAGGAGGACGCCTACGTAACAAAACAATACTTTCTCTGAGTTTTAGGCGGTGACATTATCTCTTCCATCTGACTTCTCCATTGTTGGACCTGAGCTTTTTGTTAATATCAGCGTGTGTAAATAACACACCAAATCGAGGAGGTTAGGAGCAAGGTCTGAATCAACAGTCATGCTGATATATATACACACACAACCCCTCACACCCTTGATATGTTTGTTCACACATGAATACGCACACACGCAGACACATTCACAGGCACACCTCGCATGCACTGCGTGATCAGGGTCATTAGTGCCTGTTAATTAGAGCTGTGTTTGTCAGGGGTGTGTTGTACCTGCTCAGCACTTTGCTAATGAGCTAACTCAATCAACCACCTGCTGGGACTAAGCCTTTAATGTACTCGACCGGCTTGAAGACGATGAGCAGGCAAACACTTGGGGAAGGAAAACAAGACCGCAGCCGAGACGAAGCAGCGGCACACCTCGGATCAGATATCTGCTGGCTGTCAGGAGATATATGGGTCATAGAGCTGATACAATCACACGGCGAGCGCCAAAGAGAAAGAGAAACTTTTTTTTATGTGAATGTTGAATGAACATGAAGCAGTTTTTAAAGTGGATTAATCTTGTGAAAAAGCTGATCTCTGAACCCTGATGATGAGAGATATGGCTATGAGTGGTTAGGCACCTACCAGCCAAGACTTTCTTTCCCATGAGCTACGTTGTTTATGGTCCTGTCAGTGACATGAGAGACTGATTAAAATCAAGTATTTCTTCACTTAAAAACAGTCATGACAAGGTTCACAGCATTCGCAACAAAAATTGTCTTCCTTCTGCTAACCTGAGATCAGTTTGCAAGGGCTGAAGTCTAAGAAAGGAAACCCTGACTTCTTGTGCCTCCTGGGTGGATCTTGAGGTCTTCCCAGGCTAGATGGGCTATATAAACCCTCCTCCTAGCTCTGGGTCTGCCGTGAGGTCTCTTTTCAGTTTGACACTTTCTAAAAGGAGGCGTTAAGGAGGTACCCTTATCAAATACCTGTACCACCTTAACTGACTCCCTTCAACGGCAAGAAGATGCAGCTCCACTCTGAGCTTCAACTGATGCCCCCTTTGGAGAAAACTTATTCTAACTGCTTGTGTTACTTCATTCGTTCAGCTAATGAACCTAGGTTCAGTGTTGGAACGCAGATCGACTCATAAATAGAAAGCTTTGCCTTTCAACTCAGCTCCCAGCACTCAGCCATCTGTCACTCTCTGGATCTACTTTACCCTCACTTGTGAACAAGACCCCGAGATACTTGAACTCCTTCACTTGGGGAAAGACTCACTCCACACTCAGAGTCAGAGAGGGCTGACTCTCATCCCAGCTGCCTCACACTCAGCTACAAAGTGCCCCATCACCCCCTGAAAGTCCAAGCCTATAGAAGTCAAAAAAGCAGTAGAAAAAAGCAGAGATGGAAATTTGGAGCTCTCAGACACTTTTTTTTTAAATGGAGGGTTGAATTGATCATCACCACTGTGTCCTTGAAAGCACGGAAGTCAAACAGATTTGTTGGGAGTCATGTTGCCAGTACTGAGTTTTGCACACAGCCTGTTTTTGCTCCCCATACTGTTTTCCTATGTACATCAGAGCCAACTGGTCAGAACTCCTCCAATCTGAAAGATACTACAAATGGAAAGTACAATCCCTCAGGTTTAAAATTCTCAGTTAATCCTTAAAAAGAGATTATTTTACAGTGAAGGGCTTTCATATGGGATCAGCATACAAACTAAAAGTACAAAAAACTGAGGTATCAAATCCTGTGGTAAAAACAAGGCTTCTCCTTGCAGCATAACCGTGACAGGTTCGTTCCTCGACTGCAGCTCTGTGCGATTCTTTTTCTCCAGATTTGTGACACATTCGGGTTCAGGAGGAGTTTAAACAGGCCGTGCTGTTACCCTCCGATGTTCTGTGTTGTTCCACCTCATATTGTACGCTTCTGCTCATTACATCGATGTGACAAGGCACACTTGAAGCTTCCCCCTAGAGCTCTACACACACACACACACACACACACACACACACACACACACACACACCAGACAAACAAACCAGTTTTTACTGTCTCCCTCGTGAGCTGTGATTGGTTGGCTGCTGGGTTAGGAAGAGTTCATGTGTCCCAGCAGGAACACTTTGTCCATGTTAAAACAGGCCTACACAGGAACATGCATGACATGTATGTAACATACATTTCAGTGTCAGATGTTTAAAAGCTGTCAGTTTATTTGAGCACAGTTGACTTTCCTGAGACACATGTCACTTAACCTCTGAGAAGAACATCATGCTGAGCTTGTTTCAGGCTGTTTGTGACATTTATGATGTGTGTGTATTACAGCTGTGTGTGAACATGACCAACGAGCGACTCAGGCAGTACATCTCCGAGGTGCTTTTCCAGCAGGAGCAGGCTGAGTGTCTGCAGGAGGGCATCGCGATGGAGACCCCGTGCTCCCACAATGGCCAGTCAGCTGTTCTGGACTTCTTCCTTCAGGTACTGTACACATCCGGTTTGGACCAGCTGTACTGCAGGGACTAGGGGTTGTATTGCAGCTCATATAGCTTAAATTAACCCTCTCACCCTTCTTTCCTCTCAATAATGTCTGTGTTTTTTTTCCTCCCTTCAGAAGCCTCAGGGACTGCTGTGTGTGCTTGACGAGGAGAGCCAGAGTCTCAGACCAGCAGAGCAGACGCTGTACAAGAGGCTATCGACCCAGCTGGACTCAAATCCCACTCATGGCCTCTCGTTCACGACTAAAGACGGCAATGGAAACCCCCCACCCAAAGACCAGGGTCCAGCTTTTGTTGTCAGCCACTACGCCACACAGGTCGGCCTGTTTCTCACAAATGTTTATCCAAACATAGAAGCAGAAGTACGGGACATTAAAACCTGAATTCCATCCCAAAGTGTCACTGCAGTCTTATTAGGTACTTACTTTTAAAAATTAAACAGAAAAATCCTCCAAGGTCAAATAAAAGAACTTCTTTTCTTAAACTTAATGACTGTTGTGAATGTCTAAGATATGTTTGAAATACACATTGTTTCCTGAGGCTGCATCACATTTAAAGCATTGTTCTGTCCTTCAAACGCATCTAGTGTTTACTGCACTTGAAGCTGAAGAAGCATCCAATTTCCAAAACATCTTGTGTGCTGTCAGTTGTATTCGCAAGCACAAACAAAAGCCATACAAGCAGAGGAACATTTTGAAAAGCTTTTCATACATCTGTATCTGGTCAGTCCTCTTAAAGCAGAAGTTTTTTCTTAAGGACTCCAGTTGATGCCTTCACAAAGATTATGGTTGTTAATAAATGACTCCTTCATGCCCTAGAAGTTGTTTAAATAAATGTTCCCTTGTTGTTTATGTTCCTCCAGATTTCATATGACCTCACCGGATCCTTAACGAGAAACAAGGACTCCCTTCCTCAGAATCTCCTGTTTACGATGAAGTGTAAGTACCCAATGAAAAGCAAGCGTCCCAGCACATTGTGGCGTCAGAGCACACTTGATCACAAAGATGCACTCTTGTCTAAACTCACAGCACACAAACCCTCTCTTTGTCTAAGTGTGGCTGTGTTTGTGTGTGTGTGTTTCATCACATATGCAGCAGACAGCCCAGTCTGTGTGTATATTGTCTATAGAAGGTGCCAGATGTGGGGTGTTGTGGTTAGCTGCACACAGGGCCGTCGTTGTGTGACTGCCAGGGTAGCATAACGTCCAGCAGCCTAATTGCTATAATTCCCATGATGAGGTTAATCTTCTAAAGGCTAGCCCTTCACTCACACTTGGCTGTTGTCCCCGCGTCTGCCCAAGTCGATGTGTCACTGCCGTTCGTCTGCACACACTGACAAACATACTTAACTTCCACTTATGGGTTTCATCCCCTCCTGACTTTAGGTTTAAGCCTGAAAGCTGTTAAAGGAGCAGAGGGATCTATGTGGATCTATATGTTCAGGTGGTGCCAGTGATTGCTATAACTGAAAAGACAATTACTTGTGGAGCCTCGTGTAATTAAGTCCTTAAACAAGTCCAGGCCACGTGTTTGTTTTCCTTTGCTTAGTGCGCCTACCTGCCGTCACCCCCCTCTGTCCCCGCTCTTTCTCCCAGCATTGTAGATGAGAGCCACACGCCCACATTCACACACATGTTGTGTGGCTTTCTGAATGAGCTCATTGTTGCTGTGGCCCGCTCCACGTGTTGTCGAGTGGCATAGTCCACCCCCTCTTGTTGCTAGACTGATTGTTTACATGAAGCCTGACTTCATGCCCCCTTTGCCCACCCCCGCTCCTTCTCTGACGCTTTTCTCCTTCCTTGTTTTCATTCTATTCACTCTCCATCACCTTCTCTCCCTCTGTCTCTCTCATTATTCTCCACCACCCCCTTATTTCCACCAATGTGGTTGCTTCTTCTTCCCTTTTTCTTTTTTTTTACCCACACTTTTTCTCTCTCCCTTCTCTCTCTGTGTTTGTGCCCCGCAGCCAGTGAGAGTGTGTTGCTGCAGCAGCTCTTCCAGTCCAAGCTGACTCAGACTGGTTCTCTGGTGCCAGCTGCCCAGGGCCGTGCTGGGCTGAGAGGGCCTAAAGCTGCTCTGTTGCTCCACAGGATGCCATCAGCCTCCCTGGTTACTGCCAACACTGTCCCCCAGCAGCCCCGGAGGTACCATGACCTTACCAAGGTACAGTCAGAAACACTTTGAGAGAGCATAAACCACACATGCAGAAAAATCACATTTTTCCTGCCCCAGATCATTATTATTTTTATTATTTCTCCTGGAGTTTATCATATTTATGCATCCTTTGGAATCATATTTGCAAGATGGAAGTTCTGAAAACACACACATACACATGCAGCAATGCTCATGTCACATCATATTTCTCTCACGGTGAAATATGAAAACAGACATCAGGTAAAACTACTTGGGGTGTATTTCTCAGTCTGTCCCCATCTTGATGTCTTCATTTTGCAGTAATTTAGATGTTTTGAAAAGCATATTGTACCGCCCCACATGTGTGATAGAAACACTCGCTGGTTGCGTAACCTGGAGGTTTCTGCCTGGTGTCTCTGTGGCTCATTAGCCATCGAGAAAACAGACTTACATAAGACCCCCTTTCACCTCCCTGAGGTGTCCCAGCAGGCTTTTTACGGTAACATTAGGCATTATTGCAGCACCACATCGAGCACGGGACAATAAATACAACAATAAACGCCTCAGCTCGAGTCCAGCTGTAAAGAATATGAAACAGAATAATTGGGACTGACAGAAAGTGGTCTAATGGGGCGGTTTACACAAACAGATTCTCAAGTCTCCAGTGAAAGCTGCACTGACTCGATGTAATGATGTGTAAAAACTGCTTTTATGAATTCATATTAACTCTTTGCTCTCCTTTGCTTTCAGATCCTAAAGAAGAAAGGCTCCAGCTCCTTCCTGCAGAGGCTGGAGCGCTGTGGGCCCGTCACAGTGGCTGTCCAAATGAGAGTAAGAACCTCTCTCCCCCACTTTCTGCACATGTGCAGTAGCTGCATACATACATTGGTTGTTTTCTGAAGAGGGTCCGAGTGAAACTTGTCCTCTTTCCGTTAAAGCAATTATAAGCAATTTGCTGGCGATTATGAGCAAAAGGGTCAAAAGCTGCCGTGAGATTATTTCTTTATGTTTACGTCCGCTTAGCTTTTTCTCCCGTGTCTGTTTCCTGCAGCTGGAGAAAGGCGTGCGGGTTTGGTCGTATTGTTCAGAGGAAAAGATGTGTCTTTGAGCGTTTATTTAAAGAACATCCAGCCATGTTGAAGCCAGTGGACTCATGGGTTGAAAAAAGCAGATTTACCATTTGCAGAGGACTTAACTTAGTTTGTAGATGCAGCGTGTCAGCAAAAACTGAAAAACACACCTCCCTCTGCATCAAATTTTTGATCTCACCTTCAAAGAGTGCAGGATTTTATTTATAAACTGTTGGATTTGGGTTTTATTTGATCATTTTAAGGACATTCTTCATTCATGCTCCTTATCCAAGACCTTCAAAAATAATAAACCATTCACACTTGTGCACAGACAGCCTTTGCAGCAATGCAGCCAAAAGAATTATTCACATAAGAGTTGTGTGATTTCAAAACTATAAAAAGCAACATTTTATATTCAGTCAGAGCAGTTCAGTGACGCAAGGCGGCTGAAATATCGCCCAGAGAAGCAGCACCTTTGGTCTGAATGAATCCAGTGTGTTGCACAATCACAGTTGTGGGTTTGTGGTCGGCGAGTCCCTCAGGGACGGGCAGAGAAGGAGAGAGTGGGCTGAAGAATGATGCCGTACCAAGCCAAGCATGAAGCCCTCCACATGAATGAATGAACAATGAACAACAACCACTGTGTGCCCCTGCGTACTTATTTGTGTGTGTGAAATCTGCGAGTGACGCTCGTAGAAGAGGGATGAGATTGTGAGTATTGTAACCAGAGGTATGCAAGAGAGAAAACTGACGTCAGTTCAAGGAGTGGTGCAAACGCAGATGTAAGTGTTTACGTGCATCTGGATTTGAGGTTTGGTGTGTGTGTGTGTGTGTGTGTGTGTGTGTGTGTGTGTGTGTGTGTGTGTGTGTGTGTGTGTGTGTGTGTGTGTCTGTGCGTGTGTGTGTCTCTGCGTGTGTGTGTCTCTGCGTGTGTGTGTCTCTGCGTGTGTGTCTGCGTGACCTTGGTTGTAGCATCAGTGAGTCCAGAGCTTGAAGAAAAGCTGTCTCACACTCACACACCCAGAGAAAGAGCAAAGAAGTCTTTGTGCTGTTTGCTCCAGAGGCGAAACACACCCCAGAAAATCAGACCACTTTTCTGGAAAACAACGTGATTTCACTCTAATCGATGCAGCCTGAAAGAACAGGTTACAGCATCAAAGCTAGAGGAGGGAAGGAGCTCTTCGTTCTTTGCCTCAGCACTCACTGCACATCATTCAAACACTAATAAATATGGATCATCAGGACATGTTGCTTATCTCTATCCTTTTTGTTCTCTTGCAGAACTCACTGTCAGAGCTGATCAGTAAGCTGCAGGCCTGCACACCTCACTTCGTGGAGTGTGTGCGCCCCAACGCCAGCGGTCAGCCAGACAGCTTTGACAGCTTCCATGTGTCCTCCCAGCTGCAGTACATTGGAGTTCTGGAGATGGTGCGCATGATTCGTTACGGATACCCCGTCCGCCTGTCCTTCCCAGGCTTCCTCAGCAGGTCAGTTTCCACTCATGCTGCATAATTAAGAACACTTGTGCTCTAACTTGTGTTCTGTCTCCGCCTGATGATTCAGATGTTTCACTGAAACTTCAGCTTCTCCTGTAAAAGAAGGTCCTGAGAAGGATTAGGTCACTGCGATCTCTCCGTTTACATCATCGTGTGTGGAGATCAGAAAGCTAAGGGGTGTATACCGCGAAGGATTAGTCCGGCACGTGCAGACTTACACATAAACAGAAAGTCACTGAAGCACGATCTGACCTCGAACAGCTTTTAAAGAGTATGATTGGCATCTATAACAGCCCATGAATGGCCCTATCACATTTCCAATGTCAACCTGACACACAACTATCAGCCAGTGTTTCACTTAAGCATCATTAATGTTTTGGCCCTGCTTCTCTCTCTCCTGTTTATCTTAATCTTTCTCTTTCTGATGCTCTGATTCCAAGAACTAAAGGAATACTGAGAGGATTTAGCTCTTATGCCGTCTTTCTCTCCTTCTCTTGCATCCTCAGTCTGTCTCCTGGTCTCACTCTCTTCTCCTCTCCCTCTCTCTGCTGTTTTTTGAGGATAAAGGGATTAACGTGTACATTCCAGCCAGATAATAAGAGAGGACAAAGCCGGTCACATGACCCCCCCAAAAGTTTCCACTACCCTGCTGTAAACATCATCACATCACTCCGCGAACACACACAGAAACACACGCACACACTTGAGGAATAATCTCTGGAGGGTTGTCAGGTAGCTCTTGTCCAACAAAGGGAAAGAAGTCTCCAAAGCTGTGGAGAAGAATGTTTTTAGTCTGCTGCATCCACTGAAGAACTGAACTCAATATTGCTTCATGTTTTCTGCTCAGTCTTTGCATCTTTACAGCAAAATTAAACATGTTTACAGCCAGGGTTAAAAACAAAACGGTCTCCTCTGAGTACATCCATACATTACTTATTGCTAGGCGCCGCCCTGTTGTGGCTGCCTGTTACATCAGCTCTCTCTTCTTTGTTTGTTTCTTGTCATTTTTTCATTATCTCTTTATTTATCTCTTTATTTTTATTTTTTCATTATCTCTTTATTTTTGCTCCCGTGTTTGTCTGGAGATCCTACATGTAACCATGGCTGCATTGTTTACATGTGAAATTAGCTGTTAGCAGCATTTGGCATGTCAATGCTAACTAGTGCAAGACCTGACGTCTTCCCACAAGGTGAGGAGAAGGAGGTGAGGACTACGTGCTGGTTCTCAGGTGTGAGTTAAGAAGTGACAACATCGTTATTGGGAACATAAGATCTGTCTCCAATAAGATGGACGAGCTAGTCATGCTAACCCAGCAACAGAGAGAGTACCAGAGGGCAGAGTAGCATCATGCTATTCACAGACATGGCTAACGAAGCTAACACTGGACATCAACACCACATTGGAAGAGCTGCACCTGCTGTGAGCAGACAGGATCCAGGAGACAGAGACTGAACAGACTGCTGAAGAAGCTCAGTCCTGGACCCTGTGGAGGTGGAAGCTGGCTGAACTGGACAATCATGGACAAGCTGTCATCATCTATTTTATTATGGACCTTTCTGCACTTTCTATACACTTTCTTACTTTTGTTTCCTAGATTGCTGCTGTGAGTCCTGAATTTCCCCTCGGGGAAAAATAAAGTATTTTCTACTCTATCCAATAATGCACTCAGGCTTTATACACAGCTTCAGAAACAGATGGGTGATGTCACAGAGACTACGCCCATGTTTCATCCAGTCTATGGCTCCATCATACACCCAATAACTGCACTGAAAGGTTTTGATGAAAGAAAACCTGAACATGGAATTCAATCAGGAGAACCTGTGCGGTGTCAAATAATGAAGTGAATCCAATATAGACTGAAGCATTGTTGAATCATAAGCTGCCATGGCTCCTTTGTGTTTCTGATGGATATTCCTCACGGAGCGAACGCTCCCTTTGATGAGGATTTAATTGAAAGATTCCTGTGAGGGTTTGGTGAAAGCTGTTTTTAAAGCCATATGTGTGAGAGAGGCCATGTATGAGTACAAGTCAGTGTCCTATAGTTATAGAGCGCCGTGTTTCGTTTGATAACATCTTTGTTAAGGATGACTGTGACAAGCAGATAACAGAGCATCTAAAAAACTGAAGTTCAAAAAACAGATTCTTCTTTTCTTTACTTACACACTCTGAGTGGTGGAAAGTTAAGACAATCTCCTGCTTCCTGTATGCTGCATTTCCAAGAAACCCGAGAAAGAGGTCATCATCCAAAGCCAGATTTTATAACTCAACTCATCTTTGTCTACAAATTTATAGACTTAATTTCTGATCCTGATGATAACATGTGAAAGGAAGCCAGTGCTCGCTCCCTCCATCCCGGCATTCACATCTGGAACGTGATGTTCTTCCCAGCATCTGTGCAGCTCTTGTTCTGAAATAGCTTGAAGGAATGACCTCAGATGTGCTGCTGAAGCTCAGACTGGGTGAAAAGAGATAGTGAATGAAACTTTCTTCATCTCATTGATGCATGAATATGTGGTGTGTGGTGTTTGAAAGTCAGCTGTTTGTATCATCCTGTGATTGATCAGCATCTCTCAGACTTTACTCGTACCACACGTCTAATCCTTTCCTTTTCCTATAACAAAGCGCAAGATGTCATCCTTTATGCCGGATGATAGTATGAAGTAAAATCAGTAAAGAAGCAAAGTTTATATTCACTGTAACTCAGTTTTTGTCTTTTTTTCATGTTCTACAGCAAACCTTTGTTTATAACACATTTTTTCAGAATCCAAAAAATCCTAGAAACAACTGCAATCAACAATGGCAGAAGTTAAAGTGTAACAAATAAATAAGATCAATATAAGAGGAATTAATGTTAATGAAATAAGTCAGTTTATGCTCACAGATGCTGCAGCTGTTATCCAAAAACATTTTCAGGAGCTTAGACAAGTATTTTTTTTTATTATTTTTCGTGCATTTCTAAATGAGGACCTAACAAGCTGTAGCAAAGAAGAATATGTCTACCGTCTCTGCAGGCAGTCAGTTGGGCTGCTGTTGAGCCATGTCAGCACTTTTCTTTTAGTCCATTTCATCATTCTGCGTTCTAAAACATATTTTCATAATTGTAACTTCATTTCCCTAACAAATAACAGAAAATCAACTCTAAAACAGTTAATATGTTAGTTCAACACTGCTTTTGAAATTAACCCCTAAGAATTTAATGCATTTTTCTAAGTCTTGAATTTACTATGGATTCATCTAAAACATGTGCCTGAAAAAGAAAAATTTCTTATACAACTTAATAGATTGTAATGTGTGAGAAACAACAGATAATCGGCATTATAAATGGTCATCAGTCGACCTGCTCTCTGATTATTGGAGTTATACAACGATTTGGGTCAACCTCTAATTTTTACCGTCATTAGGATCTAATGAAACTCATGTGCCTGCCGTCCTCACATCTATCTAACATGACCCTGTCCTGAAGTAATTAAGTGGTTCCTCTTTCTTTACTCAGTAATAAGTTACTCACCACCGGTGGTTTGTGCACTCTGTGTTTTTGTTCTTTGTTCTTGGCATTTGGAGAGCCTTTCCCCAACATGTGTCTCTGTTTTTGTGTTTATGCTTTCAAGCTATGCTTCGTTTAAGTGGCTGGTGCTCACAAAGACACCAGTCAGCTCGCCGGCCCGACTGCCATTCATATCTCTGCCTCTCTCCTGCGTTGATTCAACAGAGACAGAGCCGATGAATGAACACAGCCTTGGCTATGAAGGATGCAGGGTGGGGGTGGATTGCATTGCTGCATGAAAAGCCCTTTTCACACAATTTCCCATTCTTTCCCTGTTTGCCCTCTCCTAAAAAGTCATTATTTTTTCATCCTTTTTTCTCCCTGTTCTTTTTCTTTATTTAATTACTACTTCTTCACAGCCTTTCCCATTCACTCCTCTCTAAACAGCACAAAGAAGATCTCCATTCCATCCTGTCTCTTCTTCCCTTTTCTCTTCATTTGTGGCTCTTTGGAAATCGCCTCTGATCCTTGACTCATCAAAGTGACAGGCCTATAAATCAGCTGTTAATCTTGAGGTTACTCTGCACTCATGGATACAAACACTGGAGCTAAGTCATAGTGGTCTCGTGAAGGAAATTACATGAGTGTCCTGATAACCTGAATGATTTATGAGGAAATCTGTTTTACCGTTGCGTTTATTTGTCTTTTATGATACGTTGCGTGTTTTGTAGCCGGGTTCATTTTCTGCCATTTGAACCTTAGTTCTGTAAATCTCAGCCCTCCGTCTGCGTTGTTTCCTTCATTTCTTCATTGTCCCACGCTGAATGAGAAAGAAGCATCAGTATTCATTGAGAATGTCACAAATGCAGCTCAAAGGTCATGTTTTCACAGCCACTTCCGAGTGGGTGCTCGTTATCTCGCACTGGTGGATGCACCTACACATTTGTAAGCTATTAAGTTAGCTGCAGGAGAAAATCCATCATCCTGACCAAGCACTACAGTGGAAATCCATGACTGAACAAAGTTAGTATGCTAGAAGGATGTGGTAAATGTACATGGAAGGAAGGGATTGGTTTAAATATCAGCTGTGTTGCTTTTACCGCCGCTGTGATGCTCAATAACGGTGGTAAGTGATGGCCCTTTGGTCACAGGGAGCAGCATTAGCGTCCTGCAGCCTTCCATTTAAACTCTTATCAAAAGCCTTATTTCACTTCTTTAAGTCCACATGAAGCCCCCCTGGGTCTTGTTAAAGCCACGACCATCGATGGTTTTCATATCCTCATCGGGGAGGTCATGGGTTTACAGAGTTCCTTTGTGTTTTATGGGCCCAGGGGGACAGTGTGTGCTGTCTGTGGACTGCTGTTTCCATACAGAGGGAGAGGGTTAGGGAGAGTTCAGACAGACCCCGCTCCTGCAAATCAAACATATCCTACATCCACATGCCCTCACTTACTCACTATTGGCAACACAAGTGGTTTATGCCTCTGCCATCTGCTTGTTGTATTTTCCTCATCATGGGTTTGACAGAATCAGCTGGACTCTGATCGATGACAGAAGACACTGATCAGAGATTAAGTTTTTTATGGGATGCCTTTCAGATACTCAAATTTCATTCTGCAATAATTTAAGAGCTTTCAAAAGTGATAGTAGTTTTTTTATTTCACATCTGTCATCTTTTCACTTTTCCTTAAAGAGGTTTAAAAACTTCAGGATTCCCACAACCTTAGGTGAGTTGGGAAAAATCTGATGTGTGCCCCCCCCCCCCCCTTATTTTTTTAATTGTTAATGAAGGTTTCAAGCTGATCTCAGCTTCCGGCAAACTGTGAACAGAACTTCAGTAATACAAACTACACTATTCTGTACGTATTTTACTCATCTCCTCTTAGCTAATTATTTGGCCACACTGTATTACCATTGCCTTATTTTCAGCATAATAATAATATTTAATCTTGTAAAAGCCAGTTTTTGACTATACTGGTGTATTCAAAGATATTTTTGTCAACATTTTGCCCTTTTTTGACAGGTCTACTGAAGAAAGATGGAAAATATGGGAAGTAGAGATTAGACATGCAGCTAATAGTCACTGCTGGGAGACAAACCAGTGACCTCTGCGAGTGTGTGACATGTATGAATACATCTGACCTCATCGTTAAAGCAGCAGAGTGTTCATTATATGTCAGTGCTCATTGAAATGTCAATATAAAAATGATTCTTAAGTCCTGGATCCGCACTTATATATTTTTTTATGTAACAAGTTTTAGTTGTCGTCACTAATTTTGTGTTTGTGTGATGTAATTTTTGTGATGTGGTATTCACATCACAAATTGCATGCTTAAACAAGAGTCTTTTTCCAGTCCAACATGCAGTAAACACCACCAGGTAACCCACACAGATTCATGGTACGACACACATGATGGGTTGATGTTATATAGAACTGCCAGCAGCACAGACATGTGAGAGGTCGAGTGCCAGCTGAATGAAATTCTTCACCATTCGATCATTTCATTCAGAGGCTGAAATCGTTTTTTTAAAGAAAGAAATAAAAAGGTTAACGTTTCATCTCTAAGTCAAGAATCCAACAGTGTTAACCTTGAATTCCTTCTTTGTACTTAAAGTTAAACACTGTCTCTAAATATGCTTTTTTTCATTCAGCTATTCAACCTTGACTTCACAGTTTTGTTCATGGAAGTATAAAAATAGTGACGTTCTCTGTGTTTGGAGAAATGCGTCAGCCACTCTGACCTCGCCATTCACGTCTTCACATTCAGGAGTAGATTGTGTATCTTATGTGTCGTGATGAAATTCTGTGCCAACTTTTCTCATGCACACAAACAAACCCCTGTCTACGTCCAGCTGACCATTCATAGTCATGGTTGTCCAGAGCAACACCAATAGGAACAGATGCTGTTTGGCTCGGCTGCCGTACGACCCCTCTGACCTTTGCACCCATTGTTTTTGAAACGAGAGGTCCCTCTTTCTGGATTCCTAATTCTCTGTCTGTGGCTCCTGCTTCTCTCATGTTTTCGGTTTTCCTCTCAGATATAAAGACCTCGTGATCCCAACTTTGGGAGACAAGAGGAAACTGTCAGCAGAGGAGAGATGTCGCTTGGTTCTGCAACAGTCCAAACTCCAGGGATGGCAGGTGTGTGTGCAGTGTGTGTGTGTGTGCATCTCTGTTTTGCCTCTTTTTCTGTCTTCATCAATAACAAAAGATTTGCCAAATGACTTAATCCCTGACCCTTTGTTTGAAAGGTCCCGTGGAATCTTTGACAACTCGTTCCAGCTGTCTCACCTCATCATCATTCTCCTCACACACACACAAACACACACAGTGCTATAATCCACTCCGCCCCCTTCTATGTCCTGTCTGCCAGACTGCTGTTGTGTCTGAGTGTGTGACCCCACAGGTCACAGCAGCTCCTGCCTCACACACGCACACACACTCCCACACAATAGCCAGCAGACACCTTTTTTCTCACACACACACAACTCTTACAAGCCGAGTGTGTTGGAATGAATAGTCTGTGGAAGTATGTTCGCCAACGAAGCTTCGTGCACCTGGTCTTAAGTGACCTCAGTGGACCCGTCTAATACCCCCCTAAGCCCAGGAAGTGAAAGCGTTGTCCAAGCCTGCTCACACCCCACCCACCCATTACCATACATCTCCATCCCTCAAACAGAAAGTCACAGTCTTCTGAGGTTTCCAAGAGGAGACAGCATCACTCATGTGCAGGAAGAAATGATGGAGCTGCTTTAGAGTAAAATGTGTGTGTCTGATTAGCCTCCTGTTGTTGTGTTTGTAGATGGGCAGCAGCAAAGTGTTTCTGAGATACTGGTTGGCCGACCAGCTCAACGACCGCTGCTACCAGCTGCATAAGAGGATCATCACCTGTCAGAAAGGTAACGCCCGTAAATGATAAACATGTAGTCTTCTTTTCTGTCATCGCTTCCTCTTACTTTGCATCTTCCACTTCTCCCAGTTGTTCGTGGTTGGCTGGCCCGACAGCACGTGCACCACAAGCTCTCCTTGCAGCAGAAAGAGGAAGGCAGTGTGCAGCGTTTCCTGCAGGGGGCGGAAGACATGGGGCTGAGGACTTACGACCAGCTAGTCATCCAAAACGCATCGGACATTGCACGAGAAAGTGACCGCCTACGCTGTCACGGCAGCAGCCTTCTCAACACACTTTGCAACAGCCCACCGCTTGGTGAGAGGCCTGAGCCAGTGGGAAAGGAGGAGGACCAACCTGTTAGGAGGTAAACATGCAAACACAGAGACACACCCTCGTACTTCGGTGTGCTGCTGCAAAATCACTCAATCTACAGCTCTCAGGAACTCAAATTTCCTGTGGTAAACCTTTGACCACATGATCATCCATGATGGAACCTTGTATTGTACTAATGAGCAAAGCGAGGCTCATGTAACTTTATATGGTACCCTAAAAGAGATGAAACCATAGACTTAAAAAAAAAAATGGACGTCATCTTGCTCAGTTAGGACTGCTCCCCCTGGTGGCTGGCGGCAGTGTAGGTCAAAAAATCTGAATCTCCAGTCATTCCAGATGAGCTGTGGTCAAACTTTAAAAGATTAATACACCTCGTAGAAATGTTTCTCACGTCCGATTGCTGTGGTGATTTGAAGATATCATTTGGCTGCTTATATTTAAATCCTCTTATTTCTGAAAAGTTTTGTTTTCAGTAGTTATAAGAGGTTAAAAACTAGGTTTTACATCACATTTAACAACGATCAAGAGCTGCCGTTCTTGTTTTTTTTTTTTCCCGGGGATTGCAAAAGATTGTTGGGAGGTAGAGTCAAGATGTGATTGACTGTCAAAAGACTTTTTTTCTTTTGTCATCGGCTCCACTCACATTCTCCCAGAATCCCAAGAGTCTCTACTGCGTAGACTCTGGCTGCACAACTACTGCCAGTGGCTACACCTGTGACGAGGATTTTGGCTTCAAAATCGTACAATAGTAAATGGCAGAGCCATGCTGTCCTCTCTTTATACAGTCCATGGATGGAACACAGACAGATGTGGATCACAGCCACACAACAAAAGGATTGGACATTATCATTGTACTAGCTACTAGGGCTGGGACAATATGCTAATCCCACGATTTGTTTATATTTCGATTTTTGGGTGACGATTTGATATAGATTGTGATTAATCGCTTTTATTTAGCTTTTTACGAGTTTTGGTTTGCTTTTTTTTTAAAACCAGACCATTTGTTTGACAAAGGTCTATGACTGAAAATGTTGCGTTACAGGTTTTTTTTCTCTGGAAGTTGGCCGGTGTGCAGGATTTTTCGTTTTCCTCTGATTAATTTTTCTAAAAAACTCCAAAGAAGTGGTACAGGGGATAAGTTACTCTTTCTCCCTTTTTATGAACTCTTAATGTTGATTCATCTTCTCCTAGCTTAATATGTGGTTCAAGTGTTGCCTCTGGGTAAATGAAATGAGAGCTTCTTTTACTCAGTGGAGGAAAAGTCATGATAACAAACGTGAATGTCTGAAAGTGACCACAGGATGGTAAACAGATGCTTCGTTGCTGTCATTCACAGGATTTATGACTTTAAGAAGGTATCATGTGCCTTCATAAATAAATGTGTGTATGTGTGTCCATGTGTGTGTCCATGTGTGTGTGAACCTTTGTATGTTTGTCTCTGTGTGTTTAGTGATTAATGATGTCATTGTATCCCGTCGCGCTCTGGGCTTTTAATTGTTAGTTTCATGATGGATTGTCAGATAATGAGGCTGTGTTATCAGATTGTATTAGTGTTGTGTTGCTCCTATGGAACGCTATCCTTATCTCCACATCGGCTCGTTCTAATGTAACATGTGACGCCTGGAGAATGAGGGATTACCCACGAGGCTTGAGGTAGAAACGGTTTTTACAAGAAGTAATAAGAAGCTCATTAGAGGAGATGCTAAATTAACATCCAGGATTATGAGATGTCACTCTTGTACTCTTTGCAAAATCAGGCTTGAATACAGATCCAGAATTAAAGCACAAATCCACCTCAGCGCTTTTATATGAGATTTTTTTGCTATGTTTTCATTCAGTCTGAAACAGTTAGATGCAATGGTGTTTAGGCTTTTTGATATTTTCAGTCAAAACATTTTAAATCACAACTTGCAGGTGTAAAACCTAAAATATATCAGCCTTTAAAGAGCAAGAAATGTTTGTATTCTACTAACATTGTCCACAGATGAAACAGAAAGTTATAAACAGCACAGAACACATCAGAAATGTTTCACTTTTTAAATGTTGAATGATGAATTGAGTTTGATTATTAGGATACAGGTTAAAGATACCCAGGCAGGATTTCTGTGTCCTCTACGTGTCCTTGGGTGTGTAACATTTGCAGCCGGGACACAAGCACAGGGGGGGCTTCATACATGAGGAGGGATGTCAGCAGACGCACTGGGAGAAGAGTCATGGTCTCTGTATCATAGAGGGGATTAAAACACACATACACACCCATGTACTAATGCATAAAAACACACTCACATGCACTCTAACCCAAACTAATTTTCCTGCCGTTTTTTAAAGAAGCTTCATTCCCCATCACCCACACACACCCTGAGCCTCCTCCAGCCTGCATCATGCGGCAGATGGCTCCGCCAGATTAGCAAAGGAAATATCAGACTGGATGTTATCAAATTACTGCAAGGAGATTAGATTTAAAGCATAATCTCTTTGCTCTTTATCCTTCTATTGGCCTGCTTAACTCATATTTGTGGTGTGACAGCTGAAGCAGGCGTACATGGAGCCCGAGTGTGCTGATGATAGAAATGATATCATTAAATCAATTTGGACGGGGAAAAGTTGAGCTTAAGCTGCAAGACATTTCAGTTCTGTTGCTTTTTGCTCTTTTTAGGGTCCTGGAGAAAAGTGGGAAAACCTACGATGGTCCCGTCACTGGAGGAAGAGTTATCCGCCACTTCAGGTCCAGCTCAGTGCCCACGCCTCTGTCCATTGAGAACATGGTCCTCTCCTCCGCCAGTCCTTCCATCAAACCAGTCCTGCAGCAGGCAGCTCATACCAATGATGAAGGGTTGGCAGGTGGGGGTCTGTCCTCCCCCAGGAAGCAGCCTCCACCCAAACCAAAGAGGGACCCCAACACTCGTCTGAGTGCATCTTATGAAGCAGTGAGTGCCGGGTTGGTGATGGCAGCCAAAGAGTGCCCGACTCCAGAGGGATACGGCTCACCAGCTGGAAGCCCTCCTAAATCCCAGCTGTCCCCCACGGACCCAGCAGGTAAATCACCTCCACTGCTCTCTGAAAGAAACCACAGATGGTGTTTTCTGTCATTGTTGAAGCCTCATACATGAACTTTCTCTGTCTTTAGCCAAACCCCGCCCCCACAGCGATGACTACACAACCATGAGGAAGGTGCCACCCCCGAAACCCAAGCGCAGCCCTAACACTAAGCTAACAGGCTCATATGAAGAGATCAACGCCGTGGCGCCACAGCTCCACCAGCTGCGCCCTGCAGACGTGAAGCTGGCCCTGCTCTCCCGTGCTGGAGGATTTGGAGGGTTTGGTGGTTTAATGCAGAGAGCAGCTTCTGTTGATGCCCCCCAGGGTGTGGGACTGAGTCTGTTCCAGGGCCACGATGAGGAGGATGTGTACATAGAGATGTTGGGCTCCCAGCAGCGGGCTCGCAGCCTCCAGGAGCCGCCTGACAGCCCAGAATTCACAGACTCAGAGGCTGTGTATGAGGAGATGAAGTATTTTCATCATGAGGACGGTGGGGCTGCCACAGCTGTGGTTACAAAAGCGGCAAAACTGGAGGCTCTAGGTCTAGGCCTGGTAGGATTAGGGACCTCTCCTCCTCAAAGTGGGGACACCAAACGTGTGTCAGCAGGGGTGACAGCCGCCATCGACACTGCTCACTTACAGAGCGCTCTAAACACAGCTTCCAAAACTCCTCACGGCAAAGACGGCAGCTGTGACATCCCTGCTCCCTTCCCCAACCTGCTGCCTCATCGTCCTCCTCTTCTGGTGTTCCCCCCCTCCCCCGTCACCTGTTCCCCTGCTTCAGACGAGTCCCCCCTCACCCCGCTTGAGGTGAAGAAGCTGCCTGTGTTTGAAACAAACCTGAACTACGCTACCGGCCCTGACAGCCCGCTTTCCCCACAGTACGCCCGACAGAGGGCTGATTCCTCCCCGAGCCTCACTGTCCTCATACCAGAGAAAAAGTCCACACCTCCCCTCACCCCTCCTCCTCCACCTCCTCCACCCTGTAACCCACCTCCCCCCTACAGACCCCCTTCACACTTCCCCTTCCCGCCTGAGGCCAGCTTCCTGGCTCTGACTCGAGCAGCATCTGTCACAGGAAGCTCGGACTCCCCGAAAACCTCCTCGTCTCAGAGGCCAGGTGGGGAGGCGCTAGGGAAGCCTCCCCCGTACTCCCCCATGAAGATGTCTCGTCCTGAGCCTCGGCGGGCTCACTCGTGCTCCTCGTCTCCGCTGCTGTTTAACCCAGCCAATGGTAGGCCGCTGACCAGTCCTCTGGATGAGCTTAACACGCTGTTCAGCTCTGGACGGAGTCTGCTGAGGAAGTCCACGTCCGGACGCAAGATGAGGGATGGAGGTGTGTCAGTGATGATTACACGCAGATAACAAATGCAGTATAAATCACAAAATATGCAGAGTTAAAGGTTGAGTTCTTCCTGCATCTTCCCGCCAATCATCTTTTTTAAAAGCAACTACAGTTAGACAAACTTAGTCCAAACCTCTGCTGCTTAAATCTGTAAGTTTGTGCAGTTTTCTGCAGCAAGTAGGATTTTCAAGTGGGTCTCAATAAACACACCAGTGTGTTTTTGTGTGCATGCTCTCTTTTGTGCAGAACAATTAGTCCATGATCTCAGTATCAGTCTGCTCTTTGCTCTATGATTTGTCCGACACTCTGTGTTTAACTTCTGCAGCAGAAGTGTGAGAGATAACTGCCTGTGAGGGTCTTTGAAGCGGTACATTGCTGAGAACTTTCTCATATATTCCACATACACTCTCCTTACATTGATTTAGGTTGAGCCAGACCCTCTTGGCCCACTAGAGGCATCCCATTTGTTACAGTCTGCAGTGCTCTGCTGCCCTTTGGCTGCTGCAGCTGCCTCCTAACATGTTGCCTAATGAGCTATCATGTGTAGCCCACTTAGCGTCACACAGACGGCACTGTATAGCTGTAAAAATGAAGCACATACATGCTTTGTGACACTGATGCAAAGGTTGACCTTTGCAAAAGCAGGCCAAATTTATCCATCAGTAATAACAGGGGGCTCCTCAGGTCAGAGGTTTCCGAGGTTTTAGAGGTCACATCGTGGTGCGTTTATGAATGTGAGTTTCCTGAAGCAAAGTTTGAGGCTGCATCGTTCCTCTGTGTTTGTATCCGACTCTCTCTTCCCTCCGAGTGTATTAGTTGTGGCTGGGTTAATAATACATGAGCAGGAGGACGATGAGGATGGGCATTAAATATTTAAGAGCTCACTCATGTTCTCCTGAAGACGGGGGGACTGCCCTGCAGCAGTAAACAGGACATCCTGAGCGGTCAAGAGAATGATGATAAAGTGAAAATATCAGCTCTTCATGTCGGTGATCAGCCTCAGCGGTCACGTCTCATATTAACGTGGAGCTTCTGTTTGTGTAACTCTCAGATGTGTCATACTTCTATTATTATAATAAGTTTGAGGTTCGGGAGCTGAAGTCCTTATAAGCGGTGGTATGGGAGCACACCATGACGCACACGCTTCACGTGACACCCTGCTGCTTCGTCAGCACCTGGACCTACGCAGGGAAAGCGCTGGCGTCATGGAAACTGTGCGACAGAGGAACCTGGAACTGGGGTTCACAACCTCACAGTTATTTTGAGTGGGCAAAGCCAGGCGGTCCGTCAGATCAGAGCAAACAGGGATGCCAGAGGGCTTAACAGGATGGCCTACTTCCGTTCCCCGCTCGGCTGTTAAGTGACCGACTGTGATACCTGACGCTGTGGGAGGGGCCAGGGGTTACAGTTGCTATCCCAGACATCCCTGTGAAGAGCAGCTGTCTCCCCTTCCTCCTCCTCTTCTGCCTTCCCCGTCTTCATCCTGAGGGAATGAGAAAACCACAGGAATGCCAGGGGGAAGAGGGCAGGTGGTCTTGGCAGGCTTCAGGAAATCACTGTCATAAGACACCTCATGTCTTACTGGCAGGACAGAGTCCACAAAACGGGATAAAAGACTCATTTTCCCTCATTATGATCCTCAGACTACAAATCCTCTGTGACTCATCTCTCCACATGGTCTCCCTCAGTCCACCTGGCCTTTATCTCTGTGAAACACGCCCCCCAACCCAAGGGACCAGTAGTAGAGTTTGTTACATTTATATTTAGATGCCTTGTGACCATGGGCAGACCAGGAGGCACATATTTGAAGTGTGGAACAGCAGCTGACAAATTCCCATTCATGCTGCAGCACATATACCTCCAGTCTCTTACTCACTCAGCGTGTGAGAGCCTGCGAGCCACGCAGAGAGGCAGCAGGGTCAGAGGGGGGTCACGAGGAGTCACCTTCCCGGCAGACGGTGTGGAGAAGTACTTTTTAAGAGACTGAGGGGGGAATTCATGAGGAATGAGTCACGGCAACAACTTTTTGCCGCACTATCTGACGTCATCAACATCTCAAGGTCTAACTCACTTTGCGTAACCGTAATCGAGCCCAAACTCGCCCAATAAGTTTTACATCTCCGCAGTCTGCCATGCCAAGCTTCTGTTTGTCAGAACTGAAATGTCAAAGTGTTATTATCAGACTGTCAGGATGTGTTATAATCACTGCAAAGAGCATGACTTACTTTGAAATACTGACGCACCAGCCCATCAGTTTAAGCTTTCGTAAATTAGACCGTACCTTTTGTCTTATTTGCACAGATTTGGTGTGTGCAAAAGCAATCCTGAAGGTCGAGGTTGATGACGCAGTGGAGAAAAGATCCTCCCTGATCACACATAATGAGATTAGTCATGAAATGGAAGAGTATCAGTAGATTCAAAAATACTTGAAGATGTAAACAAACTCCTTAATACACAAGTTTTTATAAGTTTTGTCTGAAAGTTTTAAGATATTTACAGTTCCTTAAGGCTGCTGTGCTTATCTTTGACTCTATTCTCAACAGGATACAATTCCAACATCAATCTGCCGGGAAGGGATGACTCTGGCTCTGCCCCTACTTCACCGTCTCTGCAGCTTCAAGACAAGAACGCCAACAATCACGCTCCTCACTCCTCAAGCACTGCCCCCGTGGAGAACGGCAACCAGATCTCAAACGGTAACACGGGTGATGTTCATCCAAATTACAGGCTGAGTTATCCTGAAGAAAGCCAAAAAAGAAGGGTGCATGTGTAATGTATGAACTTAAGAGTTGAAGCAGTCCCAGAATCAGGACAGAAGACCACAGAGAGCAGAAGAGAAACCCTTCCTTCAGCTGCAGCCAGAAGAAAAGCTGTGTTACATCTTGCAGTCTGTACCTGTGTTTGTGTTTGTGTGTGGGAGGACTTCCTGTCAGACGGTTGTGCTTTGAGTAAAGTGTCTTTGATATGATGTGTTCAGGGTCGCTGGAGGATGAGAGTCACAGCAAGTCAAACACAACCAGCTCTGCGTCTCTGCACAGACACATGGACAGTCATCACACTCAGGTAAACACACACTTACAGACACACGTTCAGAAACATTATATGGATGTATGTTGTGTGTTTTTCTAACATTTGGATCTTTACTGCCTGAACTACCAGCCTTTCCCTTACACAGAGACAAACCTGCATACGCACTAACCCACTGAGGACCATATCAGGCTTGTATTTTGTTTGGGCGTTGTTGACATTTAGAGAGGACAGGAAAGTGGCCTCCTTTGAACTACATGTATCACTCATGACACGGGAGCTTTCTCTGGCTCTGTGGACGGGTGTGCGGTTACGGGGCTGGATTGAATGTCCTTCACGCTTGAGCACAAAGCTAACAAGTATCCTGGGCCGCACATGTAGAGCCTTTGGAAAAAGTCAAAGTGGATTAAAAAAGAGTGGAAAACTCTTCAGGAAACTTGGAAAAAAACATGACTCTGTTGTGGGAGTCACTGCATTTTATCAAAACTTTACACAGTGTCTGAAATATTTTGGGATTGTCTTTGACAAACTGTTGAAACAAATACCTACATGTAGCAAGATCCTTGATGGTGAGTTGTTGAACCTCACCCTGGCTTCATCACATCCAGATGAAAAGCTCTCTGTCCAGTATTCTGCAGCTCTGCATGCAGGACTTGGTTCTTCCATCTCCATTTTTGAGAAAGTTTCGCTCAAGGAGTCTGATTCAGTGCCTTGAGAGTCGGTCTGGGACTGACAGCCAGAGTCATTGGTGCATAAAGCACAAAAACGAGAAAGCACACAGTGTCCCACTTTCAGCGGAGCTGACGACACACCATTTATTCCACATTGTCACTATAGATGTGAGGGCACACGATGTTCCCACTCCACAATCCTCAGGTGGACTAAATGTCAGCTCACCAGAAGCCTTTCTTTCAGGTTTGTCTCTGTGTGTAGGATTACATTTATATTCTAGCACATCGTGTTTAGAGCCGCCTTCTTTCAGCCTGGAGAGAAACTCTAAAGTTCAGCGCTGCAGTTAATGAATTTCTGAGATTCTCAAGGTTTTGATCTGAATACATGAACTGTTTGACTTCTACCTTTGTGTCCACGAGTCTTTTCTCTCTGTGTAAGGCTGGCCGCACACTCAAAGACTTTTACATCTTAAAACTACATGAGAACACACACACGCACACACACAAAGGCAGTTCAGATCAGTTTTAAACAAGACAATCCATAAGCTGAACATTGAGAGAATCAGACCCTAAACCTGGTTTTAAGATCGTCTAGTGTGAGGCCAGCGTTGATCTCACCCCCTCCTTTATCTTCCAGAGGGGTCATCTTAACTTTTCTCCATTCGGAGCGGGGGCTGCCCTCTAAAACAGTGAGGGGGCAGGTCTAACTGGGAGTCCTATTAGCGTGTAGGGATGTGGTGAGTGTACGTCATCCCTCACTGCCCTCCATCCCCCGATCGCAGTGTTTTTCATCGAACCAGCCTGAGATCTCATGAAAAAGGGGCCCAGGAAGTTAAAGTTTGAGGTACTTAAAGTAATTAAAAGGATGATTTGAAGAATTATTGAAGAAAAAATTACAATTACAATTTTGATTCAAATTTTTGGCTTATTTGTCAATGAAGACTAAAACCACATCGCCCGAGGAAACTTTGTTACTTCCTGTATCCTTAAAAAACTGTTCTGGGATCAGATTCACTTTGAGATGGGAACAATCTGATCCTAGAAAAATTTATGCTCCTACTGCTGCTCTCATATCTCTTTTTTTAATCCTTTGCTTCTGAAATGAAACTGCAGCTCTGAGGTTCAGTTTGACCATGAAGATGTTCTCTCACAACTTTATTTCAAGATTCAGTTTTAGTTTATCTTGATGTAACAAAATCAGTAGTTTTGAGTGCAGATCAAATTTCTCAGAACAGCCTAATTCTTTGATAAATCATACTGTTGACACTGTCATCCACATCAGCATGTGATTCATCTGGCAACTAGTTGGTTTGTTTGTGCTCAATTACCTGTTGTGAATAAGTGAATTAAGTTAGTCTCTAAGTTTTTAGCATTTCTCTGTAAACTTCTGGCAGTCTCAGAAGAAGCACATAACATCCATTTAATTTTATTTCTCTGTGAAATATTTGCTTTTGCAGAGTGACTGAGGCTGCACGTTCTGTAACAGAACAGTTGAAAGAATTGAAGAATTGAAAATGTACTGAAAAAGATGTCCTACATTAGAGTTTGAATCAGACATTAAGTCCATAAAAATGCAATTTTCTGATTGTAAGAAGTGATTCGTGTGAAGTGAATGCATCCTGCAGAAACAAAGAGGATGAGTAAGTCTACTGAGAAAAGAAGAGCTGCAGTTTTTATTGTCACTCATTCATCTGCTGAGATTTTCTGATGCTGAATTCATCATGTCCTTCCCCTTTTTTTCACCTTCTTGAAACTTATCATCTAACTAAGAGATCTGCAGGAGTCAGTCCAGGCCTTCGTCTTTGTGCCTCATCAGTCAAAGCGTGGCTCCACTGGAACATGTAGAGATGGACACTCTGCCCCCCCTCGCCTGTGTGCCTCACTGATCTCGTGTGTTGTCTGGAACAGGTTCATTACTATGAGTTCATTCAAGAGATGGGAACAACTCTGTGACCCAGAATGCCTTTCAATTAGCTGCATTCCAGACTGTGTTTATGTAGGATTAGCAGATCTAATGGGATAAATGAAAGGGAAAGGATGAAGGAGGAAGAGAGGGACGGATAACTCAGTCAGGAATGAATGGAGCAGTTTGTTTTGGTTCTTGTAGTTAGCAGTCAACAGTGCTCCAGACTAAACATGTAGAGAAGAGCGAGGAGGCTCTGCATAATGACTGAAGTCTACACACATTAATTTAAGGGCTGGGCGATATGCTTTTCTCCCAATACAATTCTTCTGTGATTCTTGGGGTGCCAATCTGCTTTAAATTGCGACACAGAGAAAAGTGTATCACATGTGTGTCAGTTTTAGGATTTATTCAAGAAATCTGACATCTATTTTTTCAAACCAGCGTATCAAAAAAGACTTGAATGAAGGATTTAAATTTGGAAAAAAAAAAAAAAAAAAAAAAAAGTCATTATTTAGAATTGTTGAACAAAAAAACCTGATACTACAATACATTGATTTTTTTCCCCGCACCTAATAAACAGTTATTTCTTCTCAGACACAGAGGAGGCACAAGTGATAACATTTAAAAGTGAGAGAAAGGCTGTGCAGTGTGTTTTGAGGACACATAAAGCCGCTGTGTCTCTAATTAAAGCCGCTGGTTTCCAGTAAGTGTACGTGTGAAATGAGGTAACACACTCATTTCTCTGAAACCCCCTCATCACCTGACCTGTCAGATATTTTCCTGGTAGCCCTCACACACCCGTAGACCACTCACATCTCTCTCGTCTTCTCCTCTGCTGTCCTCTTAGGCAGTCTGGATAACATGCTTCCAGGAACAGACGTGTTGTATGGTTCTCTGTTTGACACCATCACTATTTCAGCGTCATTTTTTCATGTGTTTTGTGACTTGAACACAGATCTGGTCCAATCAGAGCAGAATAAAAGCGTCTGCATCAGGTTATTATCACACTCTCTATTCTTAGGATGTCCGGTCTGTGTGAGTTTAGAATGACCACTACTGGTCCTACATTACCATATCATTACCATAACATTAGCAATCTATTAACATGTTGATTTGATGGCGGCTCCCTCCCCCACGTCCTTGTGAGGAAGGATGGGTTTATAGATTCCCAGATTGAGGGATAATTAAGGGGAAGGAATCCAGGTGTTATTCTGCGTATTTAATGAAACAGTGTTAATACTTATATTTTTGAGCGCTCATGTTCAGATGATGAATCTTTGCTTCATGCAGCAAAGCTCTGCAGAAATAGTCATCACTAATAGATCAGATTTTTCATTCAGCCTGTTTTAATGGAGGGCTGTGTGACAAGCTTTGTGCAAGATTTCTTTAATGCAAAGTCGATGTCCCTCAATGTGAAGGCGCTGAAATCTCACTTAAATCATAGATTATGAACTACAGATAAATATAAGAGACTGTTTCAAGGCCACTTCCAAAGTCCCTGTAGGGCCTTTAAAGAAGCCACGTTTTCCTGTTCTGTCAGGCCTGACTGAAGAGTGGTTACTGTTACAGCAGCATAACACTGCCCCTGTTTTGAGAATGAGATGTTCAGTAGTCACAGAAGTGTCACGCTCAAGTGTCCGTGTACTTTGAATCATGAGGCGACTGATGAAGCGTTGTTAAATCAGGTCGCTGTTGTCATGTTGAAGATGAGCACGGAAACAGTTCATATGATGAAACACTGATATCTAAAAGTGTTTGTCCCTCTCATTAAGTGTTTTGTGGTAACCATATCTGTGGCTGATGTGTGTTTGAGTCTCCTCTTGTACAGTCATGCATTGCAGAAGGACACAGTGTTCCTGCTTGTCCACTGTCCCCAGTAGCTGGTGTTCCTAAGCGGCGCCAGAGCAGAGAATAGCCTGGCAGGGAGGTGTAAATTATGGATTAGGTCGTGGAGTATTGTGCTTGTGCCGGGCAATCAGTCAGTACGTTTGTGTGTGTGCGTGTGTGTGTGTGTGAGCATATTGTTCCTCACAGGTGTGTTGTTGTTTGATCCTGGCTTTGTATGAATGTTGGGGTATGAGACGCATGCAGTGGGTCGTGCTTGTGCTGCCTGTGGCTATAAGTCCATCTCGGTGAAATGAATCCATGTCTGTGTGTCAGATGCTTCGCATTAAGCACAAAAACACACCGCACATGTATTTGAGGACATTACTACCCCTTTTTTTCCTAATACTGCTCTCCTTTAAGATTTGGTCTGAATCAATGTGCTGCAGGTGAGTCAGTGTAGAGAGGAAGAAACCGCTCCTGACCTGGTTTGGATCATCTGTGTCGGTCTGATTGGAAGCAGATTGGAATTTCTGTCTGATTGATTAACCTGTGTATTGACTGGCAGATGACTGATGATGCTCCCTTTATGGGATTTGTGTGTGTGTGTGTGTGTGTGTGTGTGTGTGTGTGTGTGTGTTTGTGTGTGAGGAAAGATCAAGAGCCACTAGAGGTGCGAGCTGCACACAAGGATCCTTGAGGTATTCAGGGGATCTACACTGCACTGACACTCCAGCGTCCACCGGCAGAATACGGAGATGTGTCAGTCAGAGCGGGGATCCCCCTCTGCTGCTCTCCATCCATCAGATGGCTCATTGCCAGCTCTTGATTCATCTGTGTTGTTTACAGAATGACTCATGCCAGTGAGTGTCCCACTTTGTGCAGAGAAGCCAGGCAGAGTGATCAGTGCCTCCCTCAGGATGATGGATCAGACAAAGCTGTGTGATTTTCTGTGCCGTGTTAGTGTGTTAGTATTAATCTCTGATTCCAGGACGATATTTTGAATCTCTCAAATGTTTTTTCATTGACACTTATTTTTTCTGCTTCCCACCCACATCATCCTCACCATGCCTCCTCCAATCACAGCTCACTCGTGCGTGCTTTCCGTCATCCGTCTGTGAGCATCATCATCAGAGCGTTCTTTCCTCTTTTTTCTCCCTCTCACATATTTTCTGTCTCTTCTTCTGCTTCAGGTGTTCCAGCGGTTACGTCTGAAAAACGGGGATGAGAATACAGCCCTCGGGGAGCTTCTGCGATGGCGGCGAGCGCAGTGTGAGGGGCAGGGTGCCTGGAAGCACCGCCCACCTCCATCCCCACCCCTTCCCCCCACCCTGCTCTGGACCAACAGGAAAGCCTCTCCATGACGGACGCTGCGAGTTCCTCACTGTTTCCTTCAGCCACACAGGCAAATTTTCTTTTTGCTGTTATTTTTTTATGCAGACTCGGTGTCCTCCTGGCTCAGGGGTAAGGTGAAGGAGCCTCATCCCTGGGCTGAAGGTCCAATCCTGCACCTTTGAGTTCCACTGTGGAGCATTCGATAGAAATGAAGGCAGACACAGTGGAGGCTCATTGGGAGCAGCTTCTTTTGGTTTATTTAAGATGCTGAAGATTACTTGATTTATTTTTCATTGTTTGAAAAAGAAGTATGATTTCTCAGCTCAGTGTGAATTGAAATGCAGATTAGCATCAGATCTAAAGGCCCGTTTAAATGGTGCTGATTATACTTGACATGCTGCCCTTTGATGTCCCCATGTATGCCTGCGTGTGCTCCCCGAGTCTCAGACCTTTCTGAAGTTTACATCTTAACCACGGCCTTCGGACGCCTCCGGTGTTCAGCTTAGTGTACTGATTTAGAAACGGGGCCTTCAGGTACGCGGCTCTCACTTAGCCTCTCACGTCTGGGCTCTAAGTGCTGCTGCAGCCCTGGCAACAAGCGACCAGGGGTCAGGGTAACCTCACTATGATATCCCAAGGTGCACTTCTCTCCCCCATTGTTACCACCAGCCTTTGAGGAGCGAAAACCTCTGGCCAAATTTCTGCACTAACCTTTACCAGGAAGGAGGATTCAACAAAAACCTGCTCCAGTTTGAGGTTTCAGGCGAGAATAACAAAGCTGGAGCTGACAGGTATACAGTTCATGTTGTGAACTCTGTGCCAAAGTGAAACATGTCTAAATTAACATGTATAGTTCTAAAAACGATGTATTCAATAGTTCCCATAGCCTCGTATGTACAGACTGAGAGAAAAGACCAAATCAAAGCTGCTCCTGTGGATTAGAGGAGATTAAATGTACCGTTTCTGAGAACATCAAAAGAACATGAGGAGAGAAAAAAAAACTACACTTGAACATAACTCCCTTTGTGTCTCATCAGCACCTGAACCGTGTCATGTGTTCGGTGCTGTTCAGGAGACTGTGCCGAGCTCAGGAACTCACGCACAGATGAACTTGATTATTGTACAGAACGACCCGCCGCGGGTTTGAAACCCATTACCCTCCACGCCCCCACCCCTCCTTCATCTCCTCTCCCTACCTGACCCCATCAAGCAGACCCTCTGCCCCACTCGGCCTACCCCCTACCCCTCCCTCCTAATGGATCAAACCAGCTCTACGGGTGTCTCCAAGGTAACCACTCTGTAAATAATGACCAGTGTTGTATGTTGTGGCTTTGACTCCAGCAGAGAAGCACAGAGACTGAAAGAAGAGGAAAGGCTTGAGAGAAACTGAGATCTAAGAATGTCTTGGGTTAGATGCAATGATCGAGCTACAGAGAAGAAGTTTATTTTAAAATGTGAATATCTTTTTTTTCCAGAATGATTGTCTATTGCTATGAAATTCTTTATACTCTATTTAAGATTTCCCTCCCCCTCTATCCTGCTGTTCTGTTCATACAGATGTTTTCATCGTATGTGGATGTTTTATTGCACAGTATTTATATGTTGTCGTTGTGTTGACTTCTGTAATGGGCTGGGTGTTGTCCTGACAAGCTGTTTGATCACCGAAGACGGCTCAGGATTGTTAGAGCCGCAGAGTATTGATGGAATTAATTGATTTCTCATTCCCACTGATCACCTGCAACGTGTCTGATTCAGCCATACGAATCAGCAGCACCATCACAGGATCGATCCCGGACGCCGCTGAGTGGAGGCACACACACACTCGAGAGGGAGCCGCTGATGCTCACGTTGAAGACGGCCAATCCGGGAGCTGCTATTTTTGACTGACTGGCTGAATGTACATAAAGATGCAAACTTTCCTTTACCTGCCTGTGCACATCGAAGAATCCTTATATATGTTATTACTGGAACATGCGCCTGTATTGAATCAGTGTACCTGACTGCTTAATGTGTCTTAATGTATGCCGTCCATCTTTTACAGTAACTTAAAAACAATGCAGATTTTCTGAAAGGCATCATTTCACTCCATGATTCACACCTTCTGTGCTGTGATGGGGTTGCATGATTTGCATCTTCGTTTCATCTTCATCTTCATCTGATTCAGATCTACCGCAGGAGGAAAAAACAAGATAAGGTATCTTGCCAATGAAAGAGAGATGTTCTGATTGTCCTCCAAAGTGTTCAGTTCTGCATCCTTTCTCATCTCCTCGCATGGCGTCATGTCAGACCTGCCTCCTTTAACATGCTGTAACTGCATCCCTCTGCACTGTGAATCACTGCGCTGTCCCTGTGTCTCATCTGCACAGCTCTCATCATTTTTCCTCCACCTCTAACAGGACCAACCTGCACACATATCAGCTCCATCCCTAAGCTTCACCAAACCCTGGCAGCCGGAAAACTGCCACTCATCATCATGAGTCAGGAGTCCTCCGCTCTGAGATCAGCTCTCTGGTGTTTCTGTTGGTCCAGAGCGGCTGTTTTACTGTCCCCAGTCCATGTATAGTCGTCCTGAAAGACACAATATTTAAGCACCTGATGGAGGGTGTCTCACTGCCTTTCATAGTGTTTTTTTTATACATGACATACAGTATATTTTAACCTGCATACATATGTGTTTGTGGAAAGAAAAAAAGATTGTATGTGATATTTCATAATTATTATGTTCCCAATGTTTTATAAGTACTGTACCTGTACAGCAATAAAGCACAACTGTGTCAACGACAGCCTGTCAGTGTTGATCTGTGAATGTACGTGTGTGTGTATTCTACACAAACCAGCAGTACGAACACTACAAAGAGCAATCAGAGCAAGTTTTTCTCATATTTTTTTGTACTTAAATATGAGCTACATCCACCTGACAAGTCCAGAAAAATGTCTCATTTGAAGATATTGAAATACAATTTCAAGAAAATAAATGAGTGCATCTTTCTGGACTTGTCCAGTAAATGTGGCTCAAATCATGCATCATTATGTTCTGCAGCCTCCTTCGTTTAACGTCAAGGCCCTCTGAATTGACGCCACTCAACTTCTGAAGGTGTGCTTTGGGGCTCGGTTTTAGACCTGGTTTGCCTCCTTCAGCGAAAAGGGTGTGACCCTTGGACTGTAGAATACATGGACGTAGTCACCGCTATGTCAGCCGCCTGTTCCTAATCCAAAGTACTGTAATTGATCAATGGATGAGACCATTTTGGATATGACGTTGTGCTTTGAGCTTCCTCTCTAACAGCTGTAAGGTGTCTGTTGGTCACGTGAGCTGAGCTTTGTCTCTGATTGGACGAACTGGTGGCCCGCATATCCTCTTAACCGCTGAGTAAGAAAAAAATCCTCTACCTGTACTGCGTGCACCAATAGCGAAGTTAGAGTTTCAATCCTAAGCTGCTTTTTGAACAAGGATATAAATGGGTTTTCTGGTGCCTTAAAAGTTTTTTGGCTCACCGTGTCCATGGTTTCCGGTCTTTCTGTCTTTATATTTTCTGAGAAAATTAGTCATCATTTGTGTGTATGCGTGGTCTGAAGAAGTTCCGTTTTTGTTCCCACTGTAAGAATAAACTCAAGTAAGAAGAATACACTCACCAGTCACTTTATTAGGTACACCTTGCTAGGACCAGGTTGGACCCACTTTTGCCTTCAGAACTGCCTTAATCCTTCATGGCATAGATTCAACAAGGTCCTGGAAACATTCCTCAGAGAGTTTGGTCCATATTGACATGATAGCATCACAGTTGATGCAGATTTGTCGGCTGAACATCCATGATGAGAATCTCCCGTTCCACCACATTCCAAAGGTGCTCTATTGGATTGAGATCTGGGGACTGTGGAGGACATTTGAGTACAGTGAACTCATTGTCATGTTGAAGAAACCAGTCTGAGATGATTCCAGCTTTATGACATGGAGCGTTATCCTGCTGGAAGTAGCCATCAGAAGATGGGTACACTGTGCTCATAAAGGGATGGACATGGTCAGCAACAATACTCAGGGGGTAGGCTGTGGCGTTTAAACCGTGCTTACTTGATGAGCACGCCAAGAAAAATATCCCCCACACCATTACACCACCACCACCAGCCTGAACCATTGAAACAAGGCAGGATGGATCCATGCTTTCATGTTGTTGACGCCAAATTCTGTCCCTACCATCCGAAAGTGGAGCAGAAATCCAAACTCATCACACCAGGCAACGTTTTTCCAATCTTCTATTGTCCAGTTTTGGTGAGCCTGTGTGAATTGTAGCCTTAGTTTCCTGTTCTTAGCTGACAGGAGCGTCACCCGGTGTGGTCTTCTGCTGCTGTAGCCCATCTGCCTCAAGGTTGGACGTGTTGTGTGTCCAGAGATGCTCTTCTGCAGACCTCGGCTGTAACCAGTGGTTATTTGAGTTACTGTTGCCTTTCTATCAGCTCCAACCAGTCTGTCCATTCTCCTCTGACCTCTGGCATCAACAAGGCATTTTGTCCCACAGAACTGCCGCTCACTGGATATTCTCTCTTATTGGGACCATTCTCTGTAAATCCTAGAGATGGTTGTGGGATAAAATCCCAGTAGATCAGCAGTTTCTGAAACACTCAGACCAGCCCGTATGGCACCAACAACCATGCCGCGTTCAAAGTCACTTAAATCACCATTCTTCCCCATTCTGATGCAGCAGATTGTCTTGACCATATCTACATGCCTAAATGCATTGAGTTGCCATGTGATTGGCTGTTCAGAGATTTGTGTTAACGAGCAGTTGGACAGGTGTACCTAATAAAGTGGCTGGTGAGTGCATCTTGATGAATCCCAGATTTGTGCTTCAAATTTTCGTATCTACGGTTAGTTAACAGGGCCCATTAAATGGCTCATTTTTTCGTTCTCTGTTAGAGCTGTTTTTTTAGACATGAATAAGATCTCATCCGGAATTGTGTTTTGCTTTGTGAACATACTGTAAATTAATTTCCCTCTGGCTATGAGTTTTTTTTTTTTTGCATCACTTCAAGCAGAAGAGATGTGATTTAATTGAGCAGAACTAACCCTTTAAAATATTTCAGATGTTTACAGGATCCAGTGAGATGACATTTCCCATGACCAAACTCTGCCCTCTCAGGTATTTACAAACCTGCTCCAGCTTCTGTTCAGATTCAGGTTAAGACAAGCACGAGCTGAGTGAGTATGAACAATCGAACGTTCTCTTCCCACATTAATAATCTGCTTTAGTAATTGACAGGAATGTTTCCCTGAAGCAGTCGTCGGGGGAAGAATTCACCTGGGTGTGGGAGAGTGTGACTGTAAACAGCTTCCACCACAGGCTGCTGACTCACACAACCCCAGGTGTGTACAGTGTGTGCCCTCAGTTTAGAAATATGTGTGAGGTATGAAACTGAAAAAAAAAACAGCTTATCAGATTAGAGACGTAGACAAGGAACAGGAGCTACATGTTTGTGTTTAAGTAAAAACTACTTCAATCTATACATCATGCCTCTGACTGATATTTCTTCTATCATTTGCATCAACCACACAAACAACTGGTTTGTTTCCATCCACCAGTTTGATTCTTTAATATTTTATTTTGCTTTTATTTCAAAGGAAAGCTGAAGATAAATAGAAAATGTGAGGAGTAGAGAGAGGAGGAAGACATGCAGGAAAAGACCATGAGCTGGAGTTTAAAGAGGAGGTATTGTGCTGTTTTTAGTCTTTATTCTATCCCTCTGGTGCACCCCAAAAATCTTTACAGCTCAAAAGTTATTTTTTTCTCTTACTGGTGTTGAAGAAGACCTTTATTTCAGCCTCTGTCTGTGACACTTCATTTTAGCTGCTTTCTCTTTAAGGCCATGTCCACATGTAGTCGGATATTTGGAAAACCGCAATTATTTTTGTATGTTTAGGCCTTTCATACACATGAAACTGCTGTTTTACGTCTGTGAAAACAATGTTCTTTGAAAACTCCAGCCAAAGTGAAGATGGTTTTCTTGATTTTGTGTAGACGCCAGGAATACAAGTTTTTGGTTCTCCAGTATCACAGCTGAGTGACTGGGGTTGATTGGATGACACAGATTTTACATCAGAAAAACACTGTACATTTACAGGGGGGTTTGCGTGTGGACGAAAGTATTTTTTAAAACGAATGGGGGGGGGGGTTGTTTTTGAAAATACCCGGCCATGTGTGAACCAGGCCTAATGCTCTTTCTCAAAAAAAAAAAAACCTTACCTCTGATTGGCCAGCCCTCTGGGTTTTGATTCCCAGCTTGGCTGGTCAGCCTTTTTGTGTGGAGTTTGCATGTTCTCTCTGGGTACTCCAGCTTCCTCCCACAGTCCAGAAACATGCTCACCAGGTTAATTGAGCACTCCAAATTGTCTATAGGTGTGAGTGTGTGAGTGAATGGTTGTTTGTCTCTGTGTCAGCACTGCAATTGGCTGGCGACCAGTCCAGGGTGTACCCCGCCTGTTGCCCAATGACAGCTGGGATAGGCTCCAGCCACCTGCGACCCTAAACAGGATAAAGGGTTAAGAAAATGGATGGATGGAACTTTTTAGGTGAAACTTTCTAGCCTCGCCAACCATGGCTTCCTACAAAGCTTCCTCTTGTTCTGTCCTCTATGCAAGAGGCACAGTAGTAGTACCTGTGGCACAGAATTTGAACAGGCTAACATTAGTGATGGGCATTTCAAGTAAAAGTATTGTTTAATATTTGACCGTTACTATTAAAAAAAACCTATTTGAAGCAGGATTTTTTTCTTTAAAAGCTGGCGATCGATTGTGTAGGAATATCCTGCAGACCCTTCCTTCTACATCTAGAAAGTTATAATTTCCCAACTAGTTTCAACTCTGTGTCTTCCAAACACATCAAGGATTCTGGTGCAAAGTTTCCATCTCGTTTTCATGTTGAACAAAACAAACTTGTCCGAGTAAAACTAATGTATACATTACTTTGTAGGCCAACAAATAAACACGGTACTCTAGGGAGCACTTGACCTGTTTTAAGAGTAGCTTCATAGATAAAACTATTAACACAAAATGTTCTACACCATAAGAAAAAGCTGTGGCCTCTAAGGTCTGTTTATGAATCTGCAGCCTTGAATAAACCCTTATACTTCATAACGCTCCCTCCATAACTAAAGCACTCGTTAATCTGAGGCACATTTCTGCAAAGGCAAACATACATGTACTAATGTGAGCATATTTGTACAGCCATTAGACGCACAAAAGCAGCTCAGCATGTTTGTGTATTTATACTGATAATGACTGACATACATTTGTGCTAAGAAGTCTGTAAACATACCTGAGCAGGTGGTTTTTAGCATTTAGAGATAGATCCATGAATTAGGGGTCCATCTTTCTGAGGACTCTCAAATCTTTTGTCAGAGTTTAAAAATAAATGTGTTCAAGCTGGGAAGATGCCCAAAAGCTAAAAGTCGTTGGTTTATTTAAGGGGTGGCAAGCACCTACGCACAATTTGTTTGAGGCGTAATAGCAAAATCAATATTTATTGTACATTGCTCTGAAATTATAATGATGAATGAACAGCTCTATCTGACACCTGGTGTGTGCATTGTATGTTGATATGTTGGAGTGAGTGGGAGGCAGAGGGAGGAGAGGTCAGCGAGGTTACAGTGTCAATCTGTTTGTCTGTTGTTGCATGCAGTCAGCAGCTCCGATCATTATTCTTACGCACCCATAGATGTGAGACTTCTCCAGGTCGAGCTGCTTGTGCTTATATATCTCCCCTTTGGCTTCCATTGGAATCAAATGTTCACACATTTTAAGTGTTAACCCAGAAATAGTGATCGTTTTAGCTCCCATGTGTTGACCATAAACCTAAATCCAAACTGCCTCAGTAGAAACGTTGTCCCCTTTATTATCCCCTCCACCAGAAGGAGCAGCGGGGCCATTCTGTCATTTATTCTGGGTTGAAAAGGTCCTCCATTACACAGGAGGAGGGGTAAATGGCCAAGAGGTAATTTGGAGCTAACTGCCCCCTGATGCTACACCAATAAGCCCTGAATCAAACACACAGCCCCGTCCACTCAGTCTTCCATTTAGGGCATGGCCTGTGTTCACCTCTGCCATATATCCTCAGTTCCTCCTGATTCTCTCTGGCCTCCATCACTCCCTCAGGGCTGCTTCAAACAGCACTTTGTACCCAGGTGTGCTCTACGTCCAGATATATATAGGTTGTTGAATTTATTTTGAGGTTGAGATCGTGGCTGGGTTTACAGTACAATGGTAGCAGGGAACACGGAGTCCCATTCTTTACATTGAAATGACACCCCTCCCCTGAGTTGTCCTTGGCAAGTAAACATCAGCGTGCCTCGCTTGCAGTTGATGCTAGCACGTAGGGGTATTTAAGGTTTGACGGCTGGAACAAAAGACCTGATCTGAACTTTTATGTTGCCTTAACTTCCTTGATTTTACTATCCACGCTAATAAATTCAAATTAATAGTTTAAGTGTTATGTGATATTTTGTTTAGCAAGCCTTGCTGGTTTTCTTGATGCTGCTGCAACGTCACTAAAATGTTAGTTAGGGAAGACAACGAGAGCTGATTCACAGCAGCACGTTATCAAATGTCTTTGTCTCTGCCTTGACAGCACAACCTTCAACCTCACCTCCAACTTCGAGGTGGTTAGTCCTGTCTCATCACTCCTTAATTTCTGCATGTAAGCCAATAGGTGAGGAGTCATGAGGGTTTAAGTCTGGACGCCAAAAACAGCAAGTGTCAGTGCTAAAAAGAAACACCTCAGCAGCCTCTGTGTGGATGCTTTGACACATCAGTGGAAGAAAATTCGTAAAAATGAACTCTTCAATCTTTTCATTTAGAAAGTGCATCATTTTTAGGCTCCTTGCTTCGTAGATGCTGTCACACTTTCATCACTTCCTGGGATGTATTGAGAAAATGGAGCAATGTCTAAAGCTGGGCATACACTGTACGATATTATAAATCTTTTGACTCAGCTCCATCTCAAACTGCACGACTAGATCACTGAGTTCAAAAGTTTGCAGCCCAAGAATCATGTTCTCACACTACACGACCTGATGCTCTGATGCGACTTTACTGCTCACACTACACGTCCATGCGTCGGACTCTGTATCCTTCTTCTCCTATGACGTAAAAATTGAACTTTAGACCAACTTCACAGATAGCCCATGCTCTGTGCGAGAGGTTGAGGCAAGTCAGCTTGTGGTACTGCTCCTGCTGTGCGATACCTTCACAAGGAGCAACTAGGATTTCATCATTTGATTTTCTTGCTATCAGCGGATTTGTGATCAGCAGCACATCGTGAGGTGTCAACCTCTCCTTGTTTACCCCGCGTATATTACACAGGGCACGACGCAGGATTGAGCTGAAATTAGTCCTGACCCAAAAAATAGTTGCACAAGTGACAAATCGGCTCAAAATGAGCCGACAATCCCACAGTGTATGCTCTGCTTAACTTATTCCTGACACTCAAAGGTCTCATATCATGCTCCTTTTCTGCCGTTTAAAATGGATCATTGATGTCTTCATGAAATGGTAGTAACATGTTTTGGTCCAAAAGCCAATAAATCAAGCACAGCAGCATTGTTTCCAGGCTCTCATAGCCCCTCTGTTCAGAACGCTCTGATTTAGTGGGCGTGACCTTCATATTTAAATGAGCCACCGCTGATACCGCCCAGCTCTTCGGTTCGGGGGTATCTGCTCCGGTGGACCAGTCAGGTCAGACTTGCTCCTGATTGGTCAAATAAGGGAATCTCTGACATTGGGAAATCCCCAAATTCCAAACAGCTCATTTTAGGTCAGTATGTTACATTCACAAGCACTACGAAGTACAAGTTTTGTCATTAAATATCACATTTTGTGGGCTGGGAGGAAAGCCAAAGACCCACAAATTTCACTAAAAGACTTATAAAGTGATTTTTGCACAATATGGGACCTTTAAGCTTCTCTTGCTTCTCTTTAAGATTCAAAGACTTAAACTTGTCTGCTTTCATTGTAAGTCATGACTTAAGTGTGACTCTTTAGCTTTAGCTTTGACTCAGTGCATGAGTACGACCAAAAGTAGTATGAAGATAGCTAGACCAGATGAAATCTGCAAGCATATGTATGCAAGTGTGCAGATCTGTTGGTGGCTGGCCAGAAATGACAATCCTACTTTTTGTGTTCCACTATTGTAATTTTTCGATACACCAGCTGAAATATGAGGCAAAGGGGTGTGTAGTGAGTTGTTTATCATCTGGTGTCTTGAGTCGAGCCACTTACAGGTGAGCACAAATGGTTTATCGTAGGCTGAAGTGTTGTTTCTCTGCTCTTATAAAAAGAGACATTTGTTCCCTACAGGAACACAAAGTTCCCCTTCATGGTCCCCTGGAGACCAAATCTGATGTATCTGATCAGTATTTCCATAAATCTTTTTTCACCATCTCCTGCCGGATCAAACCAGATTCTGTTGTTCTCTGGAAGAATGGTTGCCTAAGATGTGGGTGGGGACGTTGGGAAAGAGGGAACTACTGTGTGTGTCTTGCACAATGAGGAGAAAACAGGCAAGGTATTGATCAAACGTGCTTGTTTTGGCCTACAAACCACCATCACAAACCCACCGGAGACGGACTGACACACAGCACTGTTTGTCTTTCTGTCTATACGTTTGTTTGTCTGCTGGACGAGGAGGGAGAAGAAGAAGAATAAGGGGAGGGGGGCTGTAGATGAAAGCTGTAATACTCCCTCCATCTGGGAGATTTCAGAGGCCATGAAACACGGGAGTAAACATGATTCCTACTTCTATTGATTATTTGAGCGCTGGTTGTGTGGGTTTGTAGGTTTATGTTGACTTATAAACAGCCTGGGGACTTGCTCGCCTGGCTCTGATCAATGTGCTGAGGAAAAGGCAGAGGTTAGAGGGGTTGTTCCCTCAGCTGAGAGCCCTCTCCTGCTTTATGATAGCCAGAGGTTCAGGGTTATACTTGTAACATACATGAGGTGAGTCAATGGGGGCTTCACATACGATCCTCTCCACACACTTAAAGGCCTCATAATGTCCTTATTTCAACCCCATTTTACTGCCAACATAATTCCTCTCTGTCCTCCCATTGGCCTCTCTCCTCCTCCCATCAAATATTCTGCATCCTCCTCTAACCTCTCTGTTGTTCCCTCTTCATACCTTCCTTTCTTTGACACCGACTTCTGCTCTCTGAGAGCGCTGAAATCAATAACATCATCTCTCCACTGTCTCAATTTTCAATTAACGACGGTGAGGTCCGTCTGTCCAGACACATCCATCACTCCAGATCAGCCCCGAACATCAGATCAGACATAAGCTCACATCTGGGAGCAAATAAGCTGCGCGCCATGGTGCAAATATTTTAAATTATTCAGACTGTGGTGTACATAAAGTGATTGAAATTACGAAAAATAAAATCCAAAGAAACATCCAATGCTGACGTTAATTTTTAGTGACTTTCCATAATAAATGGACGTAGTCTCAATGACATCATCCGTCTGTTTCTGAGAAATAGTTTTGAAGCAATCGTCGGCAGCTGCCATGTTTGAAATGGGGCAGGCTTTGAGCCTCAACACTGGCTTGGTGTGTATGTGGTTTCTGGTACTTCCGGAACCAGCCCCAAGAGGACACTCGATGAACTGCATGATCTTAGCACTTCTGTATTGTCTTGCATTTTTTGACAAGAGGCAAAAGATAATCTTGTGTGAAAGTTTTTAATATCTATTCTTTTAGCTAGTTTAACCACAACAACACAGTAGCCAATCGTAGCCCAAGATCCATTTTCACACAGCACCCAGCTTTCATCCTATTATTTTAATTATGGCTCTAAATTATACAATATTCATATTTCCTGTGAAGTGCAAAAACAAAAACAAAAGTAAATTGAGGCTACTCGTGTAAAGCTAAAGACATTTGAAAAAAACAAATTAGAAGACACAAGACTAGATTGAAATATAAAATGATGCAGAAAAGGAGAAGACACAAAAAAAACACAGAATGCAGGATCAGAAATATTTGGTGCTAAAAATGCTTGTTTGCAAGTCAAAATCCAGATCCTGATCCTGCCATAAGAACATCCTAACCCATTTTCCCCATACCGCCTCCTAATGGAGAACATTTTACTTGGTCAGAGGCAGAGTTTGTTCTTATCATCTGGTATCAAGAGACACCTGAGGGACAGGTAAGGGTTTGATTTCATCAGTCTATGACTATGGCACAGGTATCTTTAATGACAAGAAGTCACCAAGAGAAAAAGTCAACAAAAAGATGTTGTTAAAGCACATAATTTAAGTGAACTGACTTTTTTACACAAACCCAGGCTCCCAAAACCATCAACAAACACATTCATCATCAGCCCCCATGTGGAGGGAAGTATTGTGTCAATATTCAGCAAACACGGTTTTCTGCTCCCAACAAACCCATCATGGAAATTCCTCCCCCACATCTGAATGTGATAAACAAGCATCCTCTCTCTTTCTATCAGTGTCCTGATGTCAAACCACAGCGATCCCGAGCTCATGCTCTCAGAAAACCCAAACAAAGTGATAAATCATTGACAGCAGATGAGTAGTAGAAGATGAATCCATCCTGCGTCCTCCCTGCAGACGGCAGCTACTGAAACATCACTCCTTCTCTTCTCCCCCATTTACCCAGCAGTCAGCACAACGAGAGACACTGGGGTGATCTTTGATGATAAAGCTAATTAACACGGCAATTAACGAGTCTGTGAACTGCTGACGAGGTCGAACGGGCCGAGACGCTCTTTTTCTCTCCTGTAACGCTTTACATGCATACACACATAATGTGTGTCAGGTAGGGTGCTCAAGGGGAAACGGTAATTAGGTGTAATTGCATCTTTAGCGTAGCTGCAGACGTATAGACCTGTATGGATGCTCTGAGAGGAAGCAGTGAAGTTTCAGTTTTGTTTGCTTTATCTGGTGTAGAACAGGTACAGAGGATTTTTCTTCAAGTTATTCTTCCATAGATGCTTGAATGTAGAGTTTCCCTGAGACATCTTACAATAACCTATAGAAATAACTTTCCAAGCTGCTCCTTTTGGCCGTGTCTCTGTGAATCTCTCTCTGCTGTATGTCATGTTTAAATTAACAACCTGTACCGCTCCCATAAGCAAACATATGGCCCTCCATACCGTCAGCCTATATCTCTGCCGGGAAGAGATTCCACGTCACTCCAGCTCTCGTGTGTGCTGAGCGGGGGCTGTAAAATCCTTATTGACTCTGTGGATTTGTACATTTGGAAGTGAGATTAATCTTGCATTCCATGAATTCACAATGGAAACGTTTATGCTTTAAAATCTCTGAAATATGCAAATACTCAGCAAGCAAAGCAGCCCGGTCAAGAGGGAGAGTGTCAGCCGTTTTCAGGCCTCGCCTTTGTGTGGTGGAAACGCTTTCTTCTTTCATTTGTCTCCACTGTCAGCAATAAAATGAAAGATTAGAGTAAACCCCAGACAATTTATTCCCTTACTGAGGGAGACACAGTGACAAATGAAGGGAGGAAACGCCCCACTGTTTTCTCTAAATCCCTCATATACCTATATATACCTACATATTCATTTTTAAATTCATGTACAAAGACTTTAAAGCTCCACTCCTCCTGGTGTGAAAGACAATCAGCATCACAAAGAGCTCTAACGCAGTTTTAATCAAGCTCTGGTTAACTAGCTAATCGACCATTAACCAACCAATTATATCTCATAATTGGCCTACTTAAGAAGTATGAGTAATTTAATTAGTACGGCTGCCTCCTCTTCAGAGCTGGAGCCACAATGAGCTGTTGAGTCCATCCTGATTTAAGTCACACACTTGTCATCTGCATTAACAGTCCATCTGGAAAATGCACACAAAGACACGTGGGCACACTCCACCCTTTAAAACAAAGCAGAGATAGCTGAATCTGAAAGTGGGAGACACCTTATATAGATACATGGTATGTATACAAACCCATCTCCATAAGAGTCCATACGCTGTTAAAAAATGCTGCTAAAAATAAGATTTGATGGTTTCCAAATCATTCAGAGATATGTAAGATTAAAACAAAAACACTACAAAATAAAATGTTGGGCTAAAAAAAAGGATTCTTCTATTAAAGATTTATGCATATGTTAGTATTGTACTAGTAATACAGACAAGTTGTTGCACATCATATAGAATCTCCAGTTCAGCCAGTCTCCACCTCCACAGGGTCCAGGACTGAGCTTCTTCAGCAGTCTGTTCAGTCTCTGTCTCCTGGATCCTGTCTGCTCACAGCAGGTGAAGTTCTTCCAATGTGTTGTTGATGTCTGATGTTGGCTCTGTTAGCCATGTCTGTGAATAGCCCTGTGAATCTCTGTTGCTGGGTTCGCACAGCTAGCTTGTCCATCTTTTTGGAGATAGATCTTACGTTCCCAATAACGATGGATGGAAGAACAGGTCGATATCGTCACTTCTTAGCTCACACCTGAGAACCAGCACGTCGTCCTCACCTCCTCCTCACCTTGTTGGAAACATCCGGCCTTGCACCAGTTAGCACTGACATGCTACAGGCTGCTAACAGCAGAGTTCACATGTAAACAATACGGCCATGGTTAAATGTAGGATCCCCAGACAAACACAGGAGCAAAAATAGTAAAAAAAAATCACTGAAGACAAAACCAGTTTGGTGTCCATGCCCAACAAATGAACCATACAAAGTAATGATCCACTCCAAATGCAAAAATGACAAAAAAGAGATGAAAAACTATAAGAAACAGACAAGGAAGAGCGAGAGCTGCTGTAACAGGCACCCACAACGGGGTGGGGCCAGCAACAATTCAAGGAGGGAGGGTTTCAGCTGTTTCTGGTGATCTGACCACAGCTGGGAGGAAAGAGACTTGTGGTGAAAAAGACTGAAGTGAGGCTGAGTCTCTTAAAAGTAAAGAAAGAAAAAGAGCTTATCACTCTGTGAGAGACTTCATGAGCAAAATAAGTTCAGTGATTTCAGATTTCATAATGTTCCTGATCAAAAAAATCCTCTACAGTACATGATATTATTAACCCAAAGAGTCCAGCTTTTAGTATAGATATAAGATTGCTTCCTACACAGAAGACACATCATCCCTTTTTTTTTTTTTTTTTTTTTTTACATTTTTGAGAGATACATCCATGATTTTTCTGTGTTAAGAAAAACATGTAAAGTTTTCATTTTTTTATGGTTTATTGCACTTTTTTTTTAGCAATTTATTTAGTTATTCTGGACTGAGCTGGGCCCAAAGACATGATTCATTCATCAACAAGGCTGTGAGAACATCCTCACCTCAGGTTTTGATGATGTGAATGAAGCCACACTGCTCACAACCTCTTCAACAAGTCTGCATTAAAAATCATCATAGACCTTGTTTTATTTTCTGTGATTCTCCACTTGTTCATCTGTTCCTTTCTGTGCACCGTGAGGCATGTTTGAGTATCGACAGAGCTGCAGTTGATGGTTCTCATCTCCTCCTAATAGCAGCATGGTGTGATCCTAATCAGCATATGCCCTCTGGATCTGTGTATTAGTATACAGACGGTGTAGCACGAGGCCCCTCTGTCACCAACTGACAGGTGACGCATGCAAAGACACACACACTTCGGCTCTACCCAAACCTCATTATGTGATCTCCGTCACACTCTGGATCCAGCTCTTTAGGGTCCTGCTATTGAAAATGTGCATTAGGATTAAGTGCTTGTGATGGATTTGTGGTATTATCTGCATTATGATTATTAAACAGAACAACTCAAAGATGCAGATTCACCGATGCTGAGGTTTTATGAGCATGCCTGAATTAAACTGTTGCACTTTACAGCTTCGGCTCCCCACATGGAGGAGGCTGTAACCCATCTGGTGGGGGAGACGTGATGGGGGTGGGGGGAGGAATGAAAATGCGAGGAGCACATTTCATATGTGTAAATGTGTAATGATATGATAACCTCTGAGAGCTTTGCTTCCTTTTAATTTGAAATATTTAGAATATGTGGCCCTGAGGCTTCTTCTCTGTGTGAAGTTGCTCTGAGAGAGATAATAAAGTAGTTGTTAGCACAGTTGGCAGTAACGTGCGCGATTGCTTGCAAAGACAACGAGTGTGAGTGTCTCTTTGTTTCGAGACTTTGCTGGCCAGACATTTTGGCAACTTTTGCTCCAGAAAAAAAGAGATCCAAGAGGATTTCTGTGAAGCCATCCAAGGACTCGGTCAGAGGCTTCAGACACTTTTATATTTCTTTGCTGTGTTACAGTTAAGAGCTGAGGAAAGAAGTGTTACATTACTGGTGTTTACAAAGATGAAAATGAAGAAATAACATCAATGTGAGGAAATCTATCCAGCTGTCACCTTTTACCTGTTTGTAACCACCTTTATTTTTTGACTTTCCTTCATCTGAAAAGATTCTGAAGGAAAGATCACGTTTGATTTCCCAAAAGTGATTTCTGTGACTATTTCCTGAAGAGCAACCAACCACTCTGCATTGTTGACATCACAGAGATGTTGTAGCAGAGCAGAAAAAGCTGTTTGTAAGGATGAAAAAATAGCTGTCTGCCAGATAATTTCCCTGGAAAATTGCTGCAATGTGTTTGTGAGTTTTCATCAAACAAATTCATGACTACAATTTTCATATTTCTGCTAAAAACTATAATTGCAAACACCTGCATCAGTTTTATGATGGAGCTGCAGGAGATGAATGGACACCTGCCTCTCATTTGAGCATTATAATAAGAAAACAAACCCAGCCCTCCTCGAAAGGCTTAACAGTGAGCATGAAGAGAAGACGACAGACTCAGTGTGCTGTTGAAGTTGTTTGCATCCTTCTCTCTGACTCCATAAAGTGTGTACACAGCGATAACAGAGGCCTGAGAGCTCCTCCACCTTCAGCTGCGTAACCCACGAGGCAATAATAGGCTGAAGTCTCATGTGCTCTGAAAACTTTGTGGCTACTTTCTGGGCCCAAAGCCACATTCCTAAAAGCATTAACATGTTTGTTGTGTTAGCACGCAGGACTCTGTTTATAGCCCCTCTAAGACTCACACAGTATTGTGTAAATGTTCTGGCAGTCGTACATGATGGTCTTATGCTTGAACTAGAACGGCATCCGAAGAGCGCAGACATCTGCCAAGGCCAACAGAGCAGTCCTCTTTGATATGCAATCCTGCTCTGATAGTTCTGTTATCCTACTGACAATTAAATGGCACCTCCTTGGCAGGGATCACTGTCTGAGTGTCACAATGAGAGTCTAAGGTCAGACTGAGGAAAAGTGCTTTTTCATCACAGCACGAGTCTGAAATGTGTGCAAACATTTTGTAATATTCTCTTTTTTTTTAGTTTTAGTTTTGGAAATTTTCACCTCTATTAGAGGCATAGAGCCGGCACACATCTCTGTCTCCTCCTCAATTGTTGCATAAACGTCTGACATGAACCTGAGAGGTCACCTTGCCCTGCTTGAATAAGGTGTTAGGTAGTACACGGACTTATAGCTGCCACTCAGCCGGAGCACTGATCGTTCCCGGGTCAGGAACAGAACGTTACTCGACCGAAGCCAGGTTTAATTTGGACAGCTTAGCACCCTGCATTCCCCAGAGCTGTCACAGCAGCGTGGAAAACACCTTCCTCTCCCTCTCAGTCAGCTGAAGTACATGCAGTGAGAAGCAACTGCCACTCTCTCGCAGGCACACACTCACACACATATACACACACAGTCGGAGAGATCAAACACAGAGCAAGGCAGATTGTTCCTCCCTGAGAACAAACACCAGCTGGAAAGACAGAAAAAAGTCTTTTTAACACACTGACTGATTATTTTAGGGGGATTTGAGCTCAGTGATGTAAAATCCTCTTTGGTAGTTCTGTTCATGAAGCCTTCCCGTCCAAAAAGAGGCCTGTCTCTGCCGCTCTTACACCTGTGTTGGACTTTGGTGAGCTGGTACTCAGGGCTTACATGCTCTGGATTTTGACTTGAGTTCATTCTCTGTATCACCCTGCAGGCTGATATACTGACACATTCTTACCTATAAGTCTATTTTAGGCCTCCTCACCTTCATCAAGAGTTCAGGAACTTACTGTACACTCTTTGACCCCAGGAACTTTTTGCACTCTCTGTACCAAAGCTCACAACTGTGGTGGTAAAACAAAACAAACACGCTTTTGAGTTTGTTGCTTCCTTCTCTGGGAATAGGTTAAGTTAGAGCTAAATGAGTTGGTCCTACAAGGGGGACTTTAAGCTGATGTTGAAAGTCTTAGCAGCAGAGACATAAAGCTGCAGGTGTTTTGCTTGTAAACTGTCAGCATGATTTGTGTCCTGTTTTTAACAAAAATGTCTTACTAGCCACATTAATGGACAAGCTTAAAAAATATGTTGCATATTAAGTTTGGATTGGCAGTGAATTTAAAACCAGATGAGATATAGTGATACTTTTTTTGCAAATAAATGGGGAGTTAAACTTTCATATTGCTTTTTCAACCTGCCCCAGAGCGCTGTTTCCATCCAACGTATTTGCAAAAATTCCAGTTTAAAGCAAAAACGAGAAACATTACAATCCAGATCATTACAAAAAACATTTTCACTTTTCTTTTTTTTCTTTTTCTTTTTTTTTTCTTTTTTTTAATATTTTTTTTATATTTTTTTAGGGAAGCAGTTATGACATTTCTTTATTAAGAAAAATGTGTTTCAGATCTTCATTATTTTGTATTTTTTACTCTTTTTGGTTTTTTATTTGTTTTTTTTCATTAAAGTTTGGGATATAATTGGGTTGGGTTTGGGTTGTATTGGTGTAAAGCAAAAAAAAAATATGCAAAAAAAAAATGAAACCAAATCCAAAATGTGAATATGTGCTTTAAAAGATTTGGTATGGTCAATCTTAAAGGATTTAAAGACTAACGTGATGCCTGAATCTTTCTTAAAGAGAAAAACAACTTGCCTTTCAGGAAAGAAACGTGTTCCTGACTACTTTCTTGCTCTAAGATATTGTTCTTATTTCAAGAAACTTGTCACATACAACCTCATTGTCAGCTGTGTGTGAGTTTGACAGATTTAGACATAGTGTATTTGAATTTGCAGATATTTATTTTATGCTGTCTGGCTGATCTTTGTCAGAAAGATTCAAAATGTCAATGAGTTTTTTATCCTGGTTGACTCAAGGTGAAATTAAAAAACACACATCTGAGTTCCCGTGATCACACACACGTGCAAACCATTGTGTGAACCCATTAAGCAACACTACCTGCCCATGTGCTTTCCATCGCTAAAGAGAGCGATCACGCATGGCCTTATCTGTTACCATGACAGCACACTGTATCTCCCGTGGGCTGTGACGCCTGCACTGAATCTGTGGAGTGTTGTGAATGGTGTCGAGATAGGAAGGGGAGACCGCTGTGGTGGGAAAACTGAGATAGCAGCAGGCTTGATAATTCAGGAGATCACTAATATGGAGGACACTTAATGTTCTGACGTCCTTGGGTTGTATTGTTCATACTGAATAGCTTTATTTATTAAAATGGTTAAAATAATGGCTGCACAAGACTCCTGATCCAGAGATGTGGAGCTTCTGGAAATATAATCCTGATTCTGACGCATTTCTGGCGGCCTCACAGACCAACAGTCAATGTTTGGACCCAAAACAGAGTCTTTTTTCATTTAAGTCAGCCATAACAAGAGGAGAACCAACCCCCCACCGTCTACCGTCCTCTACAGACTGAAAGGTCAGCCGGGGAGCACCATAAAGAGGAGAGGAGTGTGGTCATTGAGTTCCTCTAAAGTTCAATCAGATTCACAGGAGGCCCGGTGCTCCTGCTCAGACTTTATGTGCGTTTGTGTCTTTGTGAAGGAGAAAGGAGGTGCTAAATAAGAACCTCAGATTTTTAAGATTGTGTTTAATAAGCAAAAGGGAGGAGGGACAGAGTGGGTGTGACCCTGAGGCAGAGCGACCCTAAGGTCAAAACAACAGGAAGGAAGTCACATGACCCATTCAAAGAGGAGAGAGCGGGGGGAGGAGGGTGGATTGAGAAACAGACACAGAGACAAACAGAGAGGGAGACACGCAGAGATAGAGATAGGGAGAGGGATGGAGGGGTGGCGTCTGCTCTTTTCAGCCTTGTTTTTCTCAGCCGGTCTGACGCAGGTGTCTGCAGACATGCTTGGCGCCTGTCCAGGTGTGGATTACAACATCAAGACCACTACAGGGAAAACAAGGCGCAGGGTATGGCCGGAGGGATCCAGTGGAGAGAAAGACTGAGTTACTGCCCTGTGTTTTATCTACCCTTCATTCTACTTTCGTTGTAGCTATAAAATCAAAGTGTTCGTTACCTAGACAACGGGCGGATTTAACAAAAATGAAGAGATGCTGCTGGGACACACTGGTCTGCTATAAAATAGAGTGTTTGCAGTAAAGCACAGAAAGAAGATGAAGGTTGAAAGGTGGTGAAGGAATTAGCTTATAAAATGAGAAAAGGTGAAAAAGGGTGGAGTTGAGTTTTTATCTCCTCCTTTACGAGGAATGTCCAGGTCAAGAGGCAGGATAAGCAGCGGTCATTAATGACACACATTATTGGTCCCTGAAGTCCAAACTAAGTGGTAGCGTGATATTGGGTGGTATGAAAGCAGGGTGTGAGGCTCGCTGCTTTATTGGCCGGCTGTTAAACTTTGGCCTTTTGATGTTTCCTGTGTGGGTTGACCTCTGTGAGATCACTTACGACCGAACACGGTTGTTTGCCTGACTTTGGCTTTTAAAGAGAAGAGTTGATTATTGGATGATTAAAGATATGAGTCAACGGTTCTCCTAACTGGACCTATAAATACAGCGTTCACATATTTCAGCTCAGGGTTATGAATGAAGTGAGCCTGTAACCCTCAGGTTATGATCATTAAAGCTCCTCAGGAACACCTGTGGGTGGGATCCCACACACTCAGGGCAGGTTCCCTGAAGGTTTGTGCAGCTTCTGCACCCTCAGAAAATTAATTCTGAACTGAAAAAAGCAATTTTCATCCCTGGTTGTTTTTTTGCTTTGAATTTAATGAGCAGTCAAGCATTTATTTTAAACCAAACAGGCCTTTTTCTAGTGACCCCTAGATAAAATGTTACTGTCAGGATGAGAGCGCACAGCTCTGCGCAGAACAGAGTGGGGATGCTAATGCTTGCAGCACTTTTGCTTATTTATAGCATTAAGCAATGTTCTTTGCGAACTAAATCTTGAGACAGAGCAGATAGTGAGGAAAAATTATGTACAGTTCTCGATACTATTAGCTTCTGTAATCCATTTTTAGTGTACTCTTTCCTTTGAGTATATCATACAGCTTCCTCCCTTTCTTTTAACAATGTATTTGACTTTTCACGTACAAATTGTACAGACATCACAATGTGTTGCTGTATTGTATGATACAAAGTAATTTTTGTATTTTTCATAACAAACACCCTCCCACCCCAAAACACATATTCACACTCATCTGTCTCCTAAAAACTACAAAATATAAAAGGTAGAGTCTCTTAAACACTGAAAGGCCCCTTGGTTTAAACAAAATATATGTTAGCAAATACAAAAAATCTGTACCTTTAACCCTTTTTTGTGATCTACCATGAGTCCCTGTGAGTGTACTGCTCTTAAGTTTTTTAAGCCCACTCTAGAAATAGGTCTGGATATAAGCCTGATAGTAATTCATAATTCAAAATGAGATTAACAGCACCAATTAAAGTTATTCCTCAATGCTATTTCTAAGCTTCCCGATTGGGCCAGACAGGACTGGATTGACTTACAGCAGGCTGAAGTCTTTGTGATGACAGAGTTTAACGGTGAGAAAAGAGATCTGTGTTTTTTTCTGCTGAAAACAATGTCTTGGATTAACTTTGTAGTCCTGCTGGACACGGCTGGTCAGTGGGGCCAGCATGTGCAGATTTTCAGCATTCCAATAGATTGTTGTACATTGTTTTAAGCAGGTGCACCCCTGAGGTGTAGAGACAGAGATATGCAAACCTTTGTTGTATTTGATTTTATAATTTGATACTGATGTATAAACCAGGGTTTTATCAGGCAAAATATTTGATATTTTACCATCTATTACCTCGAGTCTGATTTGCGCTCTATCGCTGCTGATCAATGCGTTGCACATGTTGCAGATGCATTTTGTTTGTCCTTTTCTTAAGTTGAAACAAGAAAAACCTCCATCCTAATCACAGACTGTACAATATGAATGCAGTCTCTGTGATGTCACCTATTTGTTTTTGATACAGCATTTTTAACCCTTTTGCGGACATATTTTGGCCATATTGGAGAGCTGAACCCAATCAACTTTTTTTCTGTAGCTTTTGTTTTACCCTGCTGAGAACTGTTTCGTGGATAAGAATAAGAAAAAGGACAGAAAAGCAGAAAAAAACTAAACAGGGGAGAGTGATAGAGGACAAACTGAAGGCTAAAACATAAGCTAAAAGCTAAAACACAGACTAGAGGCTTGTATTAGTGTGCATTTGATGTTTACTTGAGGCTGTGTTTGGAAAAAATTTAAAGCTCATCTTATTCCAGTATCCTCCTCTCTCTTTCACACACACACACACACACACACACACACACACACACACACACACACACACACACACACACACACACACACACACACACACACACGCTGGCTCCACTGGCCAGCATTTAAAATACAGGAGGCAGATTAACTTCCTGAGGAGCTGATGGGACCGGCAGTGGGTTAAGCAACAGACATGGAAGAGGACAGGAAGAGGTCAGTGGAGCTATGGATCCGCTGGTCAGAAGATCTCAGTGTTAGTTATCATGCAATCTGAAAAAGTAAGACAATGAGAATTTCGGGGTTGTTGTGGACTGGATGGATTAAAAGATGAAAATAGGTATGAATAATGGGAAATGTCAACACAGAACCAAACGCAGCCCCAGTCAGGGGAGAGGAAAGAGGGTGAAAGTGATATTGTTTCCGGGCAGGATGTGGAGGTCAAGAGTGCTCTCTGAACAAGGATCCTTCACGACCAAAAAACTGGCCTAACATCCAATGTCTGTGTGTGTTGTCCACTTCATAGATACCTTAAGATGCATGTGACCCCCAAAAAAGGTAATGTTATACCTGTGGATATTTCTTTGACCTGAAGAGCTGAAGAATAATGACACAAGCTGGACAGAGTGCCAGTAACAACAAAGCTGTGATCGTATAATGTGCTGACAGACTGTTTGGTTGTTAATATGAGTTCACCAAAGTGTGTTTCCATGTGTTTTCTCCTCCTTACATTTGTATTTGAGTATCTGTGGCTGAGCAGAGGCTGTGTGGTGTATCAGTGATGGATTGGTGAGCACATCGCGCTGTCATTACCACAGAGAAAAACATGCACACAGATCCATGAAAACACAAGCACATCCCTCTCACTCACTCTCTCTTTCTCTTATGCACAAACACATTTGCCCAATCCTGCTCTCAGAGCAGCTTTGTTCCCGTGAGCAAGTGGGTTCAAAAACAAATGACGTGCTTGGCCATTTATTATGTTCCGGGCACTGTTTTTCCTGAGGCTGGAATGTGGAGAGGAATGTGTTGTTGCTCTGCTAGCGCTCAGAGGGAGAAAAACCTATGGTGGGGTGATGCTTGAGGAAACAAAAAAGAAGAACAAAAGATGAGAAAACAGATAAAGGCAGAGACTCTAGGTAGGAAGATGGTGGGGTAAAAGAAAACTGATGACAAAGAGGGAGAAAAGGGAGCTTACTGAGAGTACCTGGTGAAAAACAGACCAGCTCTGTCTCAGTCTCCATACCTGGTTTTCTTTACAGCTGTTCTGATGCTCTGCGCTCGGGCCAGGCCAACTCTTGCATAACACCCGGCCTCTTATTGGCCTGCTCACATGAACTGTGCTGCAGCCAGTCTCTCTATTTTCTTATATGGTTGGGAGTAGTAGGGGAGAAGGGGAGACTGGGTATGGTTGTAACATGGGAAGAGTTGTAACACCACCAATTACACCAATCAGGGATAAGATAGGAGTCACATGATCATTTCAGTATTTACCCACTTTCACCCTGATCACACATGGTGATTGTCAGGGCTGGAAACAGGTGCATGCAGATTCTATAGAGGAAAAAAAAAACTGATTTGAGGTAAGAGGTAATTTTTTTGACTGAGAATGTATTTTTGTTTAGTACTTAAACTATTCCAAATAAAACCATTTGACTTATACCAAAATAAATTGTAGTTTTTTAGGCAAAATGTGATGCATTTTTACCATTCTAATTTCAATCCACCATGCTAACACAGCTAGCTAAACACTGGCTGACAGTGGGTTGTAACACACCTTTAAAAAGTGTTTCGACCACCCCCTTATGTACATCTAAGAACATTTTCTTGATTTAAATAACGTTGCATAACGCCTAGGCAGTGGAAAAGAAAGACTGACAGGGGTGTGCCTGTAGATGTTTTTTAAAAAAGCATCTGATGAAGTTACAAAGAACAGCAAGTTAGTCTGATCAGTCAGGAAGGCACAAGGGATCTACCATGTTACTACAAATCACTGCAGAAGCTGAGGGTCCAGTGATGTCCCGGTGAAGGTTACTGGACCCAATGATGTCCCAGTTTAGGTTACTGGGCCCAGTGCTCTTTTGGTGCTGATCAGTGTGTTGCATATGTTGCAGATGCATTTTTTTTTGTCCTTTTCCAAAGTTCAAACTAGAAAAAACTCCATCCTAATCATAGATTGTGCAATATGGATGCAGTCTCTGTTTTGATACAGCATTTTCACCCCTTTGTGGACATTTTTGGGCCATATTGGAAAGCTGAACTTAACCTAACTTTGAGTAAAGTTGAGGTGAGGAGTCAGTCTGTCAGTCAGTCTCTGTCTGTGTCAGGGCATAATTTGTTTTTCACAACACTGTTGGCAAATACACTTGACCCATTTGAGGGAAAATAAATTGTCGAGGGAATAACAGAGCTGTTTGTACGTCACATTGTGTTTTGTAGAGGAAGGTGTTTATCACAGGAAAGACAACATGTAGACACGTTTTGGAGGAGGGGTTCATTTCGTAGTCCATGTATTATTCAAATACACTCATTTGTATAGAAAATTGCTCAAATCTGAAGAAGAGAGGACACGCATGAGAAAGCAAGACATGGGAATTAGTGAAGAACAGAAACATGGTTGTATGTGTAACAGGCTCATCCTTCAGCGGGGGCTCTCAGGGACGCATTTGTCCCTGCAGAGGGTAGCGGTTGAGGGATGAGGTCTATGGCTCTCAGCTTGTCTGGGGCTCAGTGCAGAGCAGGAACACCCAAGATGGATGAGAGAAGGCTAAACGAGAAAAGGTGGATCAAAGAGCTGGAAGGAAGCGAAGGAAGGATACGACGGGAGCGCTGGGAGAACAGAGAGAGGGGAGAAGATGAGTGATGGACAGACAGTCATTCTTTGGATCCATCATTGAGTGATGCTCCATTCAGTGTGTTGACTGAGACCACCTGGGGGACACTGGGGGAAGGCTGTGTTTGTTTATTAGCGCTCAGGGGGAGGGGTATCACTCGTGTATGGATGGCTGTCAGCCTCCCAGCCCTCCACATTAGGGTGATTGAAGGAAACTGATGGCCCACTTCCAGACAGTGTCAATGTCTTTGGAGTGCACGGTGAACCTGCTGTGTGATCTCCATGATGGAAAGCCGCTTTCATTACACTGATACAGGAGAAGCCAAACAAGGCAATCTTTTGTATCTCAAATCTCATGTTGTTATTGTTGCTGCTGAAATGAATAGTTGAGTGGAGAAATCAATCCAGGGCTCTGTTTTATGAGGGTTTTCTCACTTGCTTTGGACAGAAGAAGCCTCGTGTGGTTCCCTGATTATTTATTTATCTTTACCTCTCCTGTTCAGCATCCATCATTCATATAATATATGGTAATCCCCAAATGAGACCCCCTTCCCCCCTCAAAGCTCCGCCTACTCCTCACAAACTCAGCTTTATGTGTCCCTTCAAAAATCCTGTTTGTGTATTTGTGTATGACACTCTCTTTCACACACATATGACCTCTTGAAAAGGTCACCACACACTCAATATGTATTTTGTGAAAAGGAGTTGTCACAACTCAAATGTAAATTAAAACATTCTTGGCTTCGTCCTTCACCTCTCATGCATCTCTCCTCCTATCGGCCCATTCCTCTCACATTTAGAAACACTGAAAGAGTCAATCTGAGCTTCTGGACACAAGGACAGAGTCTCAGTGTAGCGTAGAAACAGCATGTCCTTGCTGGGCAGCGTGCGTCATATGGAGAGCAGCTGAGATAGGGCATGAGCTCTGAGAATTCAGAGCATTATCATAGATAAAGAAAAAATGAAGATAGAGGCGACGCAAAGATTAGAGGAGGTGAAACATTCATAGTCATCAGTCAGGGTGACAAATCCATTCCTAGAACAGGTTCAGGTAAAGAAAGTGATGAATGTAATGATTGAGGTTTTACAGAAAAACTGAAGGAGATACACATTTTAACATTCATTCAAGCTCTCTAAACATTTTTATTTAAAACAGATAAAAATAACCCTTATGTGGAATACAAAGAACTGTTTGGCAGTCTGACCTGGTTGTTTGCAGCTTGACTATAAACTGTGAAAGCAACATATAAATTCTCTATTTTGATAACTGTTTCTTTTGGGGATTTCTCCTCACTATGTGTGGTCAAACATCCTTGTGCCATTGTTACATTGTAACAAGATAAACCTCAACTTTTCTGCACTGATACGTTCTGCGCAAACATTAGCAAACTTTGCTTCTGACTGACGAAAATGTTCTCCATTAGGGGACGATATGGGAAAGATATGTCAGGATTTTTATGGCAGGATCAGGATCTGGATTTTATCTGGATTGTTTTTCATCATGTTTTACTTTTGGGCTTTTCATGCCTTTAATGGGATGTCAGAGGACAGTGGATAGAGTAGGATAGGGGGTGAGAGTGGGGAGTGACACCGACTTGAACATTATGGGGCGCGACCAAGCGGAAACCTCCGTTCTCAGAATATGAGACATTGCAGAAGTGTAAAAATCTTCTGTTTCTCAAGTGTCTGCTTGAGGCCGGCTCCAGAAGTTACCAAAGTCACGTACAAACCAAGCCAAAAAAAAATGTTTTCACACAAAAATTAAACTATTTTCAGCCTGGTTAAAAAAAACATCTCCTGTCCACCAGTTTTACTATCAGCACACACTGTACAGGGGGTGAATTTTCTTTCAAAATCTGCAGCTTGGAGGATATTAAGATCATGAGCTTGTCCAATCAGAGGCACAGCTCTGCTCACATGACTGACATGCGCCCTATAGGTGTGCTCGAAGCCCCCGTCACTTCCAATATGGCCGCTTAAAGCGATTCGCTTAAAATGTCTGTTTCAGAAACAGATGCGTGACATAGGCGAGACTATGTCCGTTAATTAAACAGTCCGTAGGCGCAACCTTGACCATTTCTTTAGGACTTATTTTGATGCTCCAGTTTTTTACTGTCCCGCATCATTTCATAGCATTTATCTCATCATGTGGCCTTTGATTTGTATTTTGAGCTCTCACATTTTCACAACATAAAAAGTGCATTAATTTTAAGCTGTAAGAGTTGTTGAGCTTCTGCAGAATGTCCGGAGCCTTAGCTTTACTAGTCCGCTATGCACAGTGCAAATGAAGTTTTGTGATACGTTACTAGAGATAGTTTGGTTTGCTTTGTGTGCTCAACAGATGCTGTAAGATAAAAGCTGGAGGCCGTATTAAAATTTTGAACTTCCTCTTCCTGGATGCTGTGGAGCTCTCAAGACCTGCTGCTCATTTTCTCATTAGGGTTAATGTATCATGAGCATTAACAGTCTTTTACCACCCTTAACACTCACAGAATCACAAAATAACACACAAAGACGTGCAGCTCTCTGACACCGAGCAGCCAAAGAAGCAGATGGAGTTTCCATCTTTGGGGTTTGTGGCCGTCTGCAGGTCATGTGCCGTCTCCATCCACCACATCCATCACTTTGAGGCAAAGACAGAGGACTGAGGACTTGAAGCAGTTAGGATGTGGTTACTTTCAAAGCTCTGCGGCGTTTCCAAATCTGTCGTTCTTACATCATATGCTCAGCGGGGCCTCTGTTTTGCTAAACTGGCGCTCCAGAAATGTGTTTTTCTTATGTTGGCATAGCGGTGCGGTAATAAAGAAGCGACGCTGTGTTGAATTGCTTTACCTGAGCATGAGTGAACATGTGTAATGGAGCCACACCCTGAACTGACCTGCAGCTGTAAACACACATGCAGACACACCTGCCATGTATGAGTCACCCAAAGGGGGCGGGGCTTAGGAGGGAGCATGAGATCATCCTTTTGGTTCCCCCACATTTTCTCAACTCCCTCCTTATCTCTGCATCTCTCTTACTTTTACAATTCCTTCTGTGCCTTTGCCTGAGCATCTGTGTGTGTGTGTGTGTGTGTGTGTGTGTATGTGTTTGTGATTGTGCTTATTTTCCCTCTTTGTTGTGGGTGCCACTCTGTCATCAGAGACAGGAAGGGGTGTGTAAGTGTGTGTGCTAGGTGGGTTTTTGTTCACCTGGTGGCCTGTGAAGAGGGCGGGGTGTTGCTCGTGTGTGTTTATGTGTGTGTATATGTGTGTGTTTGTGTGTGTTTTGGTAGGGATTACAGTCATAGGCAGCCAGCGTGAGAAACAGGAGATGCACAAGAAGCGTGAGAACTCTACCTGGAAAACAGCTGGGAATGCCTGTTGCCCAGGCTTACCAAACATGCATGCATAAACTGTGAAACACATGCACACATACACACACTCTAAAATATGTAAGTGAGGAACAGGCACATGTACACACACATTGCAGGTTATACACGCCGAGTTAAATCTGCAGTTGTGACTCATATCTGAAGAATCGTAGTTTCAGGGTTAACAAAAGAAACATCAGAGTCCCTGAAAGAATCAAATGTTGAGCAAATCAAGCATCAACTTACAGAACACCGTCACCTCCATCTGCACTAATTCACTCTTATATTTGTGCAAGAAGAGGAAGTGAACCTGTTTATTGCACTTTTTGCGTAAAGATTATGCAACAGTGGAAAGATGGCTCAAGTCTGTTGTGCAGAGCTCTGTGTTTGCTGATGTGTGTGTATGTGTGTGTGTTTGAGGCGGTAAATACGACAGTGAGGGAGATAAGCAGGAAGCACTATTCTAATATTTGCCTGCAGTTAAAGAAGGATCTGTTACACACACACACACGGACACACACACATAAAAAAGGGTTTGCCTCCGCTCTCTCCCTCTCATCCATCCTTCCCGTCGTGCTTATATACAAATATGGTGAAAACATTCTTGCATGCAGAAGTGTTTGCATTCCTGCTTCGTGGATCTGTGGGAACCATCTAGGAACCTGTACATAGATGTCCACATCTGCAGGCAGCATGCATGAATTATATAAGTCAAGATAGTTTATTCAAATCCACATACCTCTGCACAGGTGTGGTGACACCTCTGTGGCATGCAGCCAAGACCATTTCAAGCAAAACATATTGACTTAGTCATACAACAGGACTTAAAAAAGCAAGAAAAAGGACATAAATATACCTTTTCTATTTTAAAAGAGTAATTACAACTTGAGGAACTGCACCATCTATGTAGAAATCTTGCCAGAGAAGTAAATTTAAGATTTGGCTGTATTTAAGCTTTGGGTGAACATTCATGTTTCAAGTGAAGCTAGTTTGAAATTGTTTAAAATGAGCAGAAGTGGGCAACTTCACTGGGTGCAACAGAAAGGGGACTTGAGAATTGCAATTAAGAAATATAAAATGTAAAAAAAAAAAAATAAAAATAAAGGAATGAAGAACTTCTCACTACAACAACAAAGAAAATCAGCCAATCATGTTTGTATTTATGACCCCATGGCTAAACACACTGTGACTGGCTCATCCAATTTGAGAGCGGGACTGAGCTAGAGGTCAATTATCATTACTAATTTGGATTTTATTTCACTGTTAAAGAAGTTAGCATAAGTTTATGCAGGACACGGAAGTCATACGCCCAGCAATAATGAGCTGACAGGCTGATGCTCAACCACTAACTCCTCTCAACCAATCACAGCGTATTTAAACCACGTCTTCACTCTGTCTTATCCCTGCTCTTTGCTACCCAACTGCTGCTGTCTTAACAATTCCACCTCCACCCCAGCCTCCACCTATTAAGACTCTGAATGTATTCTATTGATAAGTATGCATCCTTTTAATCTGTATGTATTTTCATTTTCATTTATTTTTTTATTCAGTCATGTCAACACCAAATATTGTACCCAATATAAGATAAGATAAAGAAAAAAATACTTTATTCATCCCCAAAGGGAAATTCATGTAGTTGATGACTATAATATTGACTACAATATTAATATTGACATTTCACACAAAAATAACAGAGTCAAGAGTCATGTGTTGATAATTGACTGAAAGGCATAGGCAGAAGCAGACTGCTTAGCAAGGCCTATCCAATGTAAACAACTTTTTAGGCTACCAACTTCCAGCAAAGCAAAGAAACAACAACACAGATAATTAATCACACTTGTAAGCTTCAAAAATTGCTCTACAAACCATTTTCTTAAAAAAGAATGACACCTTTTTCAAATTTATGCTGGCATCATTCCAAAATTTAACTCCAATAATGGAGACACATCTCCTTTTCATACCTTTTTTAGCTTTTTGTACAGTAAATTTACAAACACCTCTGAGATTATATGGACTGTCTTGAATCAAAAAGTATTGAGTCAGGGAGCATTTTTGATTTTGCGCTGAACGTAACTGCATTATTTTATAATTAAACAGATCAGATAATTTCATAATATGAGAATTTAGAAACAATGGCTCTGTGTGAGCATAATAGTCAGCCTTATTATAATATTATAATACTTATTGATAATACGTATAGCTTTTTTTGCATTTTTATTATTGAATTTATGGTGGTTGTGAAGGTATGTATGGGGGTTTTGCTATGCACTCCCTGGAAAGCTCGGGCAGGCTGCTCGGCTAACCCAGGGAGTACTCTGAAAAACAGAGCTGTAACACCAATTCTAACTGTATCCATTGGGCAATAAACGGATCAATGTATGAAGAGAGTGTTCCTGACTTAACAAAAGCTAGTGTACTGTTTGAAGATAAAGAGTGAACTAAGTCCAACAAGAAAAGAAAGAACAGGCGTAACGTAAACCTATAATAAGGTGCTTGATATGTACCCGGCAACAAAAATGAAACAAAAATAGGGACTTAAAGTTTGTCAGTGTCCAGGGGTAATGGTTGTGGTTTTTGTGGTTTGAGCAGTTTTTTGCTATTTCAGCATGTGCCCAATAAACAGAGGCTTTTGCTTTATGCAGCATGTCTTCCCCAGTTCTCCATTCCCCACATTTCCAGTCTCTCTTCAGCTGTTCTGTCCACCAAATGAGAACATGTCCAAAATAAGATTAAAAACAATTTCAGATAAATTTCCACATGAAAGTCCCGCCTTCATCTTTTTTTCTGTTTACCTCACAACAACATGCATTCATCACATCATCTGATATGCCCCACAGATGATGTTGCAGTCCCTCACAGATTGCCCACCAAGATATTGTAAAACCAATCTTGTACAGTCTTACGTACGCTGAACCTGTAAGATTGCGGTCATCACGCAGAATGTAGGACAGTCCCCTTTGTAGTGATTGCAATCATAATGTGATTTTTTTTTTCCAGTTATCTAAGAGAGAAATACAAACGCTTATGTATAGTTGCTGTGAAGGTCTCGAGGTAAACACTTCTCCAAAGCATCCAGACACACCACGCGGGCACTTTAATGCAGAAAATATGTTGCACGCTGACCGTGGCTGGTCACAGAAAACCAACTGAAGAGTGATTTGTGTGCATGGTTTGTGCATGTGTACATAAGAATGTTTTGTGTGTGTGTGTGTGTGTGTGTGTGTGTGTGTGTGTGTGTGTGTGTGTGTGTGTGTGTGTGTGTGTGTGTGTGTGTGTGTGTGTTTGCGTGTGTGTGTGTGTGTGTGTGTGTGTGGGAAGAGGGGGGCATCCGCAAATGGCCAAGGTATACTAGATTTGAAACACACACACACACACACACACACACACACAGCCACTAATGTAGTGGCGGTGTCCCAGACAGCTTTCCGGAAGCATGCCATTTCCTGTGAAGCTGTTGCAGGTCTCTGTCCATACGGCTGATGGCTCCCTGGGGCAACCTGCTACTTTACGCTACCCATCTACTGTTACCCAGCCAGCCAGCCCCCCCCCCCCAAACACACACATGTGCACACATTTCATCCTGTGCGCACACTCACGAGCTGACATGCAGCCAACACTCACCGACAGGCCAATTCACTCTGCTCCTTTTCTTAGAGGCATGGTTATGTCCTGAAAGCATGTGTATATACATCATGAATTCCCAGGTTTTTATATTTTGTTTTCTTCTGCTTCCTTTCCTCTTCATCACTCATTTGACAGTGCATACTAAAGAAACAAGGAGGTAGGCAGACACAACATGGCCTGGAGCTTACGCTCTACCCTTTACGATTTAATGAGATGAATTAGAGTCTTTAATTAAACTTGAGAGGCAAGTCAAGGAAGAGTGAGGACAGGACGATAAAGAGAGTAGTAATAGATGACATTTAGTTTTCTGATAATATGTCACATTTAGCTCTTTAGGATCTGACTCTCTCATTAGCCTTCTTTCTTTTTGGGACATATCAGCCCTAACGGAGGAGATCTACCTCCAGGCTATCATTCCGTCTGTTGTTAACCTGCATATTTCCCAGCAACCCGCCCCCTGCTTTCCAGCTGTTCCTCTCCACCCCTTTACGGCTTACACACGCTCAAGATCAGAATACAAACATGTGAACGCACACCCACAAACACGATCCCCTCCTCCCCATCGAAACACAAACCACTCGCAACAAAAGACAATTAAAGCTATTTCTCAGCATTAATTAGCATTTTAATTAGCAGGGCTGTAAGAATGAATAATCTGGCAGCATATGGCTAAGGGTGAAAATCATAATCCTATAACACTGTTATTTATTCCCTCCCAGTAGCAGAGGCTGTTTCAACACGCCGGTCTAATTACAATTGCTGGGGGTGGGGACCAGGAGCCGCGCACAAACAATAACAATGCTAATGCTGGAGGCGACATTAGGTTAGGCCTACAACAATTCTGGTGCACTGTTTCTCAATGCAGAACAAACACTGTGAGGAAACAAGATGGGACATGGGAAATAAAAGAGGAACAAGATATGTCCCCTCTTTTTTTAAATGAGTGTTTTCTTAATGAAAGAAGCAGGAGCTGAATTGAAACATCTGCTCTGGGGAGCGTCCATTCATTGGAAGATGAAAAGCCTGAGCGTGTGTGTGTGTGTGTGCGTGTGTGTGTGTGTGTGTGTGTGTGTGTGTGTGTGTGTGTGTGTGTGTGTGTGTGTGTGTGTGTGTGTGTGTGTGTGTGTGTGTGTGTGTGTGTGTGTGTGGAGAACAGACACGAAGGCAAATGGCTTTCTTAAATAACATCATTATTTATTGCATGTGTCTATAAAGAATCAATACAATCTAAAGCAATGAACTAAGTTTAAATTATCGTCTCTTAGTAGCATCACAATATGCAAGATATGAAATATTTACAATGAAAAAGACACAGCAAGAGAAGCCAGGGCCCATAACCATAAGTTGCTGAATAAAAACTCGAAACATTACCCAAATGCAAAAAACACTGCTCAAAACATCAAGAGGCTCGATTAGCAAAAAACACACAGAATAAAAGTTCTCTTTTCAAATTTGGAGGAAAAAAACGTACAAACAGCAAAAATCTGATTCATAAGGTTAACAAACATTATTAACAGTATTTATACATTTGGTGCGTCTTTGTAAACTAAATTTCAAAAGTGTAAATATTGCATATATGCCATTTATGTTGTACCTACGAATTAATTGTGTCAAGTATTAATGATTTCTCTTAAAATCTTGAAAATCTTTTTTTTTTTTTTTTTGTCAGAATTACAGCATTAGAAAAGGTCCTCATAGTGGCATCTGTTTCACAAGACTATCCCATGACAAAAAGAAAAGAAAAATCAAAGCCAAACCATACTGGTTAGCATATAACTTAATTAGTGCTTTTGTTGTATCAGGAAGTTCACTCAAACACTTACTATGTACAGCACAAACAACATAAGTTATTTAACTTAACATCTCAAAGTTTCTCAGCGTCTGCTTTAATGTCATTCTCTGCAACATCATTCTATATACAGTATATAGGCAAAGGTTAAGTACCAGTGAATTCAGATAAATAAAGAGATACTTCTCCTGCTTAGTTTCTGTCATTCCACATGAATCTGTGTCATAGTTTCCTTTCAGTACCTCTGCATGCTTCATGGATGTTTTTGCAGTCTGAATCGGTCTTTGTTGGGTTTGTGTGTTCCCAAGCTCAGAACACAGCGTGTACTACATTCAACGTGTCTTGTGTTACAATCTAAAAAGTTTGTAAGTGCAAGACCTTGCGTTTTTGGCTCCAGCTCACCCCCCTGCCTGGCTCACTATCAGCGCAGGCCATGAGGTTGGAGCGTTTGAGCGGCTCGTACCATGTTGTGCATTCACTGCATTGCTCGGCGCTGCTTGCTCGCACCTGCTAGACAAAAAACAGGCGGTGCGACCGAGCTCTGCAATGAGGCATCAGGTGATAGAGTGTAAGATTCTGAGCTGTCGAGATATAAATAACATTCAGGTTCCCGTCCTCTGTTGTGACAGGTCGTAACTTCCTGCAGAATGTGTGTGCAAGTGTCTGTGTATATATATGTGTGTCTAGTTTGCAGGATATCACACAGCGGCTGAGAAGGTGAAGTGTGTAAAGGTGCTGAGGCTTGGGCTCAGACAGGCCACAGATCTGGTTCATGCTGTTGCGTTGGGATGTTACACCTGCATGCATGTGTGATACAAGGCAATGTTAAGTATTCCTTTGTAAGTGTCTGTGAATCCTCCTTCTCCGGCATATTCATAAATATATTACGCTGAATATTTATTAATGTGTCTTGTACTGTGGCGAGAGGAGAGGGTAATCTTAGGGAGATGTCTTTCACGTGGCTCTGCTGAACATTCAGTCGGTAAATGATCACTTAGTCTTTGATATACTGCGTGTTTATAGGTCCAAACTAAAAAAAGAGTCCATCAGACAGGAACTGATGGACAGAGTAAGGCTCTGGATTGGTGATCTTTAAAAAACATTCACCTCTGAAAATAAATATTTCTCATATATTTCTACTGTGTTGAATTGGTACCAACCTGGTTTTTCGCTGAGGTAGGGTTTCTCTTTAAGCAAATGTTTACTTTGATTTTTAAATATGCTCTTAAATGCCACCTCTTTTTTCATTTTTTTGCAGCACAATCTTTATACAAATTCACACACACACTTCATTGAATGCATACATACATACATGATAAATAAATAAATAAATATATGTAATCTGTATGCATGATAGTTTTTGCGTGTTTGTGTGTGCGCACGATGCTCTCCAGGTTTGGTTCACTGGTTCTCAGGTGAGAGAGTAAGAGGCTAAAAGAAAACCATCTCTAAGGGTTAAATGGTGTAAGAACAATAATTATAATTAGCATAATAATATACTGCAGATTTAATTTGCAGGCCTATGCAGAGATATAAATAGTTACCCATCTGTAGTTAGAGATAAAGTCTGTTTAAGTTCGTATCATCTGGTAAGTCGTCTAATACAGCAGCAGCAAAGGCACCCGAATGTTTTGGTGCCGAGAAAAAGTGGAGGGAAGTTTTGGGGCAAGGGTCAAGTGTCCGTGTTGCCATGGTGATGGCCATTCCCGTGACCCTCGAAGGCGGCGAAGAGGTCAAAGGGCGTCGACTGCAGTGCATGGTCCAGCTGTCGCTGTGGCGACCCCGTCACTTGGCTTCGGAGAAATCCTACGTTCACGGGGGGAAAGGAGGGAGAGGAGGAGGAGAGGCGGGGCCAGCCTTCATTCTGAAAAAGAGGGAAAGAAAAACATGAGTGAGTTTGATGTCATGTGATACAGATACGAGTTTAATCAGAGTTTAATCTGTCAATTCTGCTTTTAAAGCTCAATGTTAGTGTCTTCAGAGGAAATGTGATTCATTACAGAGGAGCAGAGGAGGTCAAACAGTTACTCCTACTCTGTGCTACCAAGTAAGGAATAAGTGCCCTGCCTCTGTGTGTGTGTATGTGTGTCTTCCTCAGCTGTAAGACACTGAAGTGGCAGGTGCTTTCACAGCAGGGGGAAAACAGAGTGGCATTTAGCCCCATGCAGCTGACACAGGGACACACTCCAATGATGGAGGGAAAAAAGATACACCAAAAAACCTTCTGCGCCAACTAACACACCCAGGTACTTTTTTTGACTGCACACCTTGTGACGTTTGAAAAAATTAAAGACTACCAGTGTTCACTCCCACACACAACACAGCTGTGTACTTTCACATCCTATAAACCCAGAGTGTCGCTTTTCTCCCAGTGGAAAGCAGCACTGACCCTTGCCCCTGTGTACTTGTTTGTGAGGTTTCATTTGCATGCAGAGCTATCGAATGGGAGCGGAAGCACTGGCTGTCACACACTAACACAAAAACACACACACACACACACACACACGTTTAATCCTTCTCTGCGGCTGCATTTCTTCCCTCTCTCGCTGTCTTCTCTCCCTCTTCCTGAGCCAGTAACAAGAGCTGTTTTCACAAAGCTGGATGTGATCGTCATTCTCTAAAACAAACCTTTCATTCAGAGACTTCACCGCCCCCTGACTCCCCGACTGCTCCCACCATAAACACACACACACACACACACACACACACACACACACGTCTCATATGTTCACTACAAGGACAAATCAGAAGCTGATGTCAACTTTAAAAACAATCATGAAAGAGAAAATGATGCATGCAGCATTTTCATAGATGCTCCGGGATTTTCCAAGGAGCGAAACCGTGAAACCAAAAGAGTTAATTTGACAAATGGAATGATTGATTTCCCTCCTGAGGCCACCTGTGCTGGCAAAGCTTCCTTTTCTCTCTGTCTCTTTATTGACAATGGGAGAAAGAGGAGGGAAATAGAAACAGTGGGGTGGGAAGTGGTGGAAAACCACAGTAACAGAATCAACCTGACAGAGAGGAACGGGAATGCAGTGAGGTCATGAGACCGATGGTCCACAACAGTCTGAGTGACTGTGTGTGTGTGTGTGGATGTGTGTGTCTGTGTGTGTTCCAGCAGGGGCTGGGCCAGTCCTGTAGCGGCAGACACTTGGGTGAGAATGACTGAGGTCTACCGGGAAAAGGAGCTGAATCACAAACAGCTCAGATTAGCAGCCAGGTGTTGAGCCATGAACATAAACATTAAACATTCCTAATATTGGATGAATAATGTTGAGTGCGGCATTTAGGGACTCAACACACACCCACACACTGATTTCCAAACAGAGAGAAGTGTGGGTGGGCAGGGAGAGACTTGGGGAGGGACCTGGGGGGCTATTGAGAAAAGGGGACAGAGGTCCAGCAGGGGAATGAACCCAATGCCTCCGACCCCTCCTCTTTTTGGAGCACACACACTCACACACATCCCCCTCCTATGTCTGTGCCCCCTGTCCCACACACACACACACCCCTCTGCTCTGTTCATTATTTATTCAGTTCTCACAAGCTAAATATAGTCGTGCTCCATTCAGAGCTGGGACACACACACACATACACATATACAGGCATGTATTAGCAGCCTACTCTCTGGTACTCTAAAAGCAAAGTAAACACATCCCCGTGTGCTTCTGTTTTACTGCAGAGCTCAAAGAAACAAACGACCTTTAAGGAAGAAACCACACAAACTGTTAAACACAACAGCTCTGAAAGAGGAAGAAGATCATCAACGCTAAACAAGCTTCCGCAAACAAACAGCCAAAAGAAGTGATGTTAGGAGTTTCCTCATGCAGACAGGGAGAGATCAGCAGGCTCAGATCTGCTCTGTTTACATTCCTGCCTGACTGGCTCCTCCCTGATCTACAGCAGCGCCAAACAAACACCAACTGACTCCTCACCTCTGACCTCGCACACCTCTGCCAGACCAGCCAAAAAACAAAAACAACACGCGCGGCTAGCTCTGTTATCCTCCTGACTCGTTATCACAGGTATTCCGGATAAGACTTCAAAACCTACTTTGGAATGATCCGATTATAAAACCAGTTTGGGGACAGTTTCACTCAAGGTAGCTGCTTCAGGAGTCTCAATTTTGGTCTGTAAAACATCAAAATACTCTAAGTAAAGCAGCTGCGTTCGACCTAAAAGATTAATTTCACATCATTTTTTTCCCTTTAACTTTTCAATTCAATTATAAAACCTTTGCCACAAAAGTTTATTCATGCTACCACGCACACTCTCCTCAGGATAGGTCAGTTATCACAAAAGCTGGCCATCACCTATCCAATGCTCTGATACATCCACCTCCACTGCAAATCATCACTAAAGTAATGGGGTTTGTAGTTTAAAATCAGCTGGACTGTAGTCCATCCAGATGTCAGTAAGTGTTGTGTGAGCTGTGTGTAAGCACTGTGGGGTTTGTCACACACACTGAACTCCTCTTTCTCTTTCTACCTCTAGACAAAACAAGCCACTCGTCTAATCCTGAAGTGAATGTAATCCGTCTTACCTCCAAGCTAAACCGAGGATACGGTAGGTTGAGTTTGTTTTTATCTAGTGCTGGAACATCCTGTCCTACTTTAGTCAAAGAGTTATGTATCAGAGAGCAGCACTGTGTACTGTTTGTGTATGAAGGGGAGGGGGCACAGGTGAGGACAAAGACGGCATGATGAAGCAGGGGTATTGTTGTCTTGTGATGGGCTCCTATTCAGCTACAGAATCAACTCTAAATGTATGACTGTGTTAGCACACCATAAAATAAAGGACCACTGTATACATGCTGTATAAATAAATGAGCTTTACTTTAAGTCTGCATGCAATCATAAGCTATGCTACTTAATAATAAACCCAACATTTTTGGTTTTTACTTTGAAGAGTTTTTTTTGTTTTTTGGGGGGAAAAGTTTTGAAGTGACTAATTTCCTAGTTGTTTAAACAGAAATATAAAATCTGACTAGCTAACTTATCTGGGTAAGAAAACTAAGCTAAACACTGAATTACACAGTAAATGTTGCTGGTTGATAGCATCAGACTGGTTTAAAAAGGAGCTGCTAAAGCTAACAGAGCTAGCACTACTAGCTTTCATTCCTCCCTGCAGGTAAATGTCAACATACCTTTGCTACAATTGAGTAGCTTTATATAGCTTTGACCAGATGCAGCCTAAATACTAGGTGAACTACATTTTTTAGATCAAAATACAAAGTGAGATGTTGACATCAAGGTTGTAGAGCATCATCATTTTATGGCTGCAGATCTAAACCTGCATTTCAGGCCTACAATAATAAAACATATTAATATTAATAAATATTCTGGCTGTTGATTCTGGGGCCATCTTGTAGGGTGATAGCATCTAATCTGTTTAACTCATTCTGCTGATTGCAGTGTCTTGTACTTTTGTTCTTTATTGTTTTTCCAGGTTGCTCAAAAAATGTCAACTTCCACAAACTGAATTTGACTTTTTAGTGTCAGATTTAAGAAGATTGAATCATAAAAGTTTAGTTTTGTTGCTGATAGTCCCAGAAAATGTTGGTATTTACAGCAGGGATTAGAAATATTATCAGGAGTTTTGTTAGAGGGTGTAATCAGAGATCATAGCTCAATGCTTGATACATTGTTACACAATCCTCTATTGGCCGCCAGTGTGAAAAGCCAATCAAAGAGAGTCCTCTGAGGTCAGAGAAGACCTGTAAGTGTGGAAAGAGGTGTGTTTGGGCGTAATTAAAAGAAAATAACAAGAGGAAGAGGGGAAACATCCAAGGAGGATGAAGAGTATAAGATGGGAGGGTTCTGGGTCAGTGTGGAGCTCCTTGAAGCAAGCCTGGCCACACCCCCACCTTCTCTCTGTTGTTGTTGTGGCAGATGGTGGTCGGTCATTAGTGTATTGTCACTCTCCTCTGATGGGCCAGATAACCAGTGAGCACTGCTTGGCAAGACAGGTGCAAAAAAAAAAAAAACCCCTGAACCCCAACCCCACCCCCACCCAAACACCACTCCACCATCTGCTAATGGTTGTGTACATATACCCAACATCAGAGAGGGAGCATTTTGAGGAGAGTAGTCTAAAAGAGACTGTAAGTGGAGTACTATAAAAAGCGAAGAAAATAAGTGAAAGGTTGAAAATAAAGTCAGTAGGCCTCCCTGATTTGCTTCTTTCAAAGAAAAAGGCATGTGCAGACATCTGGAAAAGCCCCAACAGCAATTTCCCACCTCTCTTTCAGCCTCACTCACACACAGAGCAGGTTTAAAGGTCATTAAACTGACATCGTGCACATACTCAAAAGGTGTGCACTAATAGCTAAATATCGCCCTTCAGCTCCCCCATCACCTCCCCTCGCCCAGCACGTCACCTCAGGGCCGAAACCCAAACAACAACACTGCGATCCATCATGTAACGGACTTCAGCTGTACTCACGAGCCACGTGAAAACCTCCATACAAACACACGGGCAGGATACGCTTACACATTTGCATGTTAGTATCTCTGAGGAGCAAAGTTTCCCCCTTTGCATAAGCCTCACATGCCAAACGAGGACAGGTGATTTCCTAATCCACCTGTCTGCATTGTTGTTCAGCAGGGAATGCAAATGGCTGACTCACTTAGTGATAATAAGAGAATGCAGTCGAGCCTGTTGTCTCGTAGTAAACAGTCGTGGCCTCTTTCTCTTTCTTTCCCACACACATGCAACAGACGTGAGTTTTGTTGTTTAATGACAATATCCATGATTCCCCACGCAGCTGGTCACATCCCTCACCAGAGCTGAGTCACTCACTTTTATGTGCAAGGATGATTTTTTAATGTTGGGGGGGGTTACATAACCATGAGACAGTAGCAGAGGCAAACTCTTACTGGAACGACACTGATCTCATTCCTCTCAGTCTTTCTTGTCTTCCTTCACACCCCCTTACTCACTCTCACTCTTCCTCCCTCCCTTGAGCAAACAGCTCAATTGTCTGTTTTGCTGTTCATGAAAAACAAAGAAAGTCATCCATCCTTGTTGCATTGTCCCTCCACCTGTTTCCCCCCTTCTCCCCCTGCTTCTGTAGCTCAACAGAGGTACAAAATTCAATATTTGAGATCTCTGAAAACACAAAAGCAGAGGGACACAGTGGAAAGATGGGACAATAATTGTTGGGCTCACAATAGGTGTGAGGGTCTGCATGTTTGTGTGCACTTGTTAACAGTGTTGTACAAATGATAAGTGAGCTCTCACTCATTTATAAAACCGGCTCTTTATTCTGTTTGTGGAGTTGCTCTCAGTCAATAAAAAAAGATCCTTTTACCCCCCTCTGAGTCCATCCCACCAGGCTAGAAAAACAAGTGAGCATTCAACTCTCCCAGCAACCTTTGCACACTACCCACATTACAGTCCTGAAACTCAGTACCTGACAATTGATAAACAACTGACTCACTTGTTTTTCTGGGGAACTCGATGACTCCACGCTGGCTGCGCTCTCAGCGTGGAGTCCAGCAGAGACAGAAACTAAGGAGACAAACTCGATTATGAAACCACAAACAGCAATTACACTGTTGTATTTCACAATCAGGGACGCTAACACTCCTGATTCATTATGATCCCAACACTGTTTCCTTTACAAACAGTCGCTTTTACACATCTCTGCTGTTACAACATATCATGTAAAGCCAGTGATGCAACAAGAGAACAAAACAAGAAGTAAAGAAATACTTCTTTCGAACAGAGACGTTCATTCCTGAGCATTTCATGGCTTTTTTCACACACACTGGTCAGTAAAAGCCTTTTTACTCTGCGTAACAAATGATAAATCGCGTGTTCTGCTGCATGCGTCACTGCATCAAAGTGGACTCTAGAACTGCGTCACTGAGGGATGACCAGAGGAGATCATTCACACAAACAGCTACAGCATCAAGCCAGCCCAAAGTGAAAGGAAACAAGTCCTGATAGAGTTTCAAAATAAAACTGTTTCACAATAAGATGCAACAGAAAATCTATTTGAGCTGAGACGATAATGACTCAAAAAGCAGTTTTTGTTTTCCATTTACTTCAATCTTCACACAGCAAACATGATTATTCCTTGGATGCTAAAGTGTTTCAGCTTTTAGTTATTCCTTTCTGCTTTTATTTAGAAGAGACACTCATTTCTGGAGCTGCTGCTCTGATCCATCTTTGCAGTTTGAAGCCCATCAAAGAGCCAGCAAACAGCCCTTCTCAGCATCTAACAGCCTTGAGATTTGTCCATGTGTCATGGGTGTGACTCGTAGGTGACTAATCCTATCTAAACACCGCAGCCTACACCCAGCAGCAACTTTCATAACAACTTCACTTCCCTCTGCTCCTGCGGCACGAGTTTAGTGACTAAAATCTGCAGTTCTGACACTAAATCCCTACTCTTACTGCAATATGATGCAGCTGATAGATTCCTTAAGCTGCATTTAATCAGAGCAACAGTCTCAAACACTGCAGAGCTGGTAATCCTCTAATAAACATATTAATCTATTTGCTTCTATTTCCGTTTCTCTTAGAGAAGAACATTATTTTCTGCTTTGGAATAAAAACAAGCTCAGACCTGCTGCTCAGACACGAGCAGCTTTCCTCTGCAGAAAATGCATGAGCCCTGAGGCAGATCTTTATCCTACTCCAGCACCACTCCCTTCATGAATGAAAACCTGCATGAATGAGTGTTAATGTGTGTGTGTGTGTGTGTGTGTGTGTGTGTGTGTGTGTGTGTGTGTGTGTGTGTGTGTGTGTGTGTGTGTGTGTGTGTGTCTAAAAACACTCACCTTTGACAGCAGTAGCAGTCTCCTTGAATCCCAGGCTGGCGTAGGGACTTGCATTGAAACCATTCATGCCCCCTTTGCAGCCACAGGCAGTCTTGAACCTCAAGAGTCCATCAGAGTCCCCTAGTCGGCATCCTCCTAGGTTTCCCTCCATCAAGTTTAAGGCGATGTAGTTAAGTCCATTTTGATAACCAGCTGACATCTCCCTGCACATGGGGCTGTTGCTGCTGTAGTCCTCATCTGGTCCCTCAGAGCTGCAGTCAGTGCGGGAAACATTCTCCACAGAGGCCGAGCTGTGCCGTTTGGTGTCATGGGCAAAGGATGGGCACACCGGGGTGACAGTAGTGGTGGAAGAGAAGGTCTCAGAACTGTGCCGCCGCCGCCCCTGAGGGTCGGCCCGGATCACTTTGGCCCCTCTGTGCGGGTCTAGCAGGGTGACTGATAATGAGCCTCCACCCAGGAGGAAAGAGTCCAGTGGCACAGGAGGAACCCCGTCCACAATGTTGTTCTCCAGGCTGAGTCTCTTGATGCCCGTGGTGGGGCTGGTGGGGAGGGGCGCAGCATCAGTGGTGCAGAGAGCAGGTAGAGGCACAGGAGGACTGAAAGTCATCTCAGTGTAGTCATCCTTAACTAGAGCTGGCTGACACACAACGCTCACCTGCTGTTGGAGAGGATATTCCTCTACCATCCCCCTCTCCTCTGAGTCTCCCTCTGTGCTTTCCTCCTCTTTCTCCTCCTCTCCTCCCAGCGTGTTCTGATGGGCGTTTGCCTGACTAGGGCTTGTGGAGACTTCCGGCGTGCGATGAAGGCTCCCTGCAGAGGGGGAGCCCCCTGTTTGGTGACTTGAGGAGCTGACATCAACATTAGCATAGTCTGAAAGTGGTGAGGGTGCTTTCTCTGCACACACAGAGGACTCAGACCTGTCTGGCACTGCAGAGAATGGTTGGTCGTGGGTAGCACCACTAAAGTCTATGTTGATGTACTCTCCAGGGCTGCGTGGCTCTGAGGGAAGGGGGTGTTCACTCATACATGGGAGGGTCCTCAGAGATTCTAGAGCCAGGCGAATGGGCCGACCCACCCTGCTCCGATGTACCTGCGTTCTGTGAGGAAAAAGTGCTGAGGAAGGCGTGTTAGGTGTCACTGGAGACCTGCTGGCCTCAGAATCTCCAGGAGAAATGGGACAATAGTTGGACTCTTCTTCTATTCGTTGTCTCTGTAAACTCATCACCACATACTGGTCTGTGTCTGTGGAACCGTTGCGCTGCAACTGGCTTTTAAGCGAGCGTGGTAGAGAGCTGTAAGAATAAGGCTGTCTGTGAGGCTGCTGGGGGTGGGGGTCTCCACCTGATGGACTGAGGATGAAGTCAGGGGGTGTGAGAGACACGAGAGAGTCAACTGGAGACATGTTTAGGTACTCTCCATTGGTGAGCTTTCCATCAGTGCTCTCCACTGACATCTTGGTTCCACACCACATCCGCATATAACCGCTGTCCTCCAATGAAACACTCCCAGGGGAGTCAGTGCGTGAGGCCAGCCCCGCTGAGGAGGAGTGTGAACGGGGGTTGATGATCTGCTTTGGTGCAGAAACACACATGGGGCTCATTGGCATGTAAGGGTCATCCTTTGATCCTGGTGTCTGGGGCGCTACACCTGGCATCATGGGCATGTAGCCACTGTCTCCTTTGACACTGCCAGCACTGATCTGTACGTCCCTGTAGTCCTCAGGGTAGCTCCCTTTGGGGGAGGCAGTGTGACACCTGCGAGTAGAATGGCTTCCACTGTTGTAGGTGGCCCTCATAAGAGTGTATTCATCCAGGGAGGCTGAGGATATTTGGGGAGGACCCCTCTGCTGTCGGGGAGTGGTGAGGGAATAAGTGCGTTTCCGGTATGCCTTTTCCAGCTCTGGTAAGCGGCGGAAACCATTCTGCTTTTGTCGCTCCATCACCATGTAACCATCGAGCTCACTGCCATCCCGGGAGGGAGAGGTATCCGCTTTGAGAGACTCTGGCGTGTTGCTCCGCAAAGTGAGCGGTAGTCTCAGATCCCGTGCATCTGCAGGGCTGGAGCCGAACTCCTCACATGATATGAAGCCTGCATCACTGGGGGAGCCTGAGAAGGAGGCACTGCAGCTGGAGGGGCGAGGGGCACTGCTGTCTGGGCATGAGGACAGATTCCCCAGGCTGGGGGTCACCATGGGTGGGGAGTGGGACAGAGACATAGACATGGACTTACTGTGCTGGAGGGAGGAAGATTCAAATGTCCGACTTGGGCGCGCTGTTATAGTGTGAGACCTGCTCAGGAGTGTCCTGTGGACCCCGGGGCTTAGGGGGCTGCCGGTCACTGACATGGGGCGGGTCATGGTGCCATCACCCTCGCTGGCTGTGCGTATTCGACAGGAGGAAAATTTGCTCACAGGAGAGGTCGCAGCCATGCTGTCAGTGCGAGACCGCCGGGGCAGCCCTGTGTGGCTCGGGGGGAGATGGTTGAGGTGTCTCCGTGTGGGCACAGAGATAGGGTTTGTACCGGATGACTGGCTTTTGCTGCGCGGACGAAATTCCGACAGCTCCTTCATGGCTTTCATAGCCTCCAGAATAGTTTCGTGGATATTTTGCGCCACCACAGAGTCATCAGCCTGCATCCACAACTCCCCTGGTCCCGTGGCTGCAGATCGACCAACCTCGATGAAGAAAAAGCTGTCAGAGTGGCCGCACCTCCGGATATTCATCAGCTGTAATATGACGGAGGCAATCTCTGTATTCAGCTTTACGAAGCTGATAGTCCTGCTGGAAAGGCAGAGTCTGTACACTCCTGTCAGATTTCTGCTTTGCCCCAAGCCTTTAGATTTCAGATTTACTTGCCAGACCTCTTTATATGTGGCGGATACCGGCGTTATTACCCCGTAGCTCGCCTCGTCGAAGCCAACCAGCGAGGACGCAGAGTTGGACGCTGAGCCGTCGTATACTTTCCCCTCTCCCATTAAATCCGTCAGCACCCGGTACCAACTCTCTTGCTCCTGCTCGTTTTCTGCTGCCACGGCAAAGTACTCATCCTTGGTGTAGAGAGCGATAAGATATTTGTGTTTTGCGTCCGCTCTCTTGTTGATATTGAGACAGCAGTCCAGAGGAATAACTCTCTTCGCCGCCGATTTGTTTTTCCATTTCTTCTCGCTCTCGTAGTACTCCAGCCGCGCAGGGAAACCTTCGCTCTGCTCCTTTAGAACGAAAAAGCGCTTGTGTCCGTGTTTCTGCTTCTTTAGATATCCACATTTCTTGATATTGTTGTTCGCGTTTGTATTGCTGGGTACAATCGGCTGCTCTCCCGTGTTTGGCGGACTCGCCATTCTCGTGTCCTTCGCTCTCAGACACAATGCTTCCTTTCCTCGAGTTGCTGAAGAAACGACGCGCTTTATTTTAATCCTCTATTTCCAGAGCCGGTCGAGGGTTTGTCCGTCTTCTCCAAAAGCTGAGCAATAAATAACACATGTCTGCTATAGTGTCCGAGCTGGGGAGGGAGAAACATGTGACGATCTACACATCCAGAGCTGGTTTAAAAAAATACGAGAGGAAAGGAAAAGGAAAAAAAATACGCACACCGACAGTGGGCGGTGCGCACGCAGCTCATTGGGCTTATTGGTGGAAACGAGATGAATGCTGGAGTGAGATGGCCCTGTTCAAAGGAGAGAGAGAAGGAAAAAGCCCTCCTACTATCACTCTGCCCTCTTCCGTCTCATATGAGCGTAGTCAGTCAGGGCTGGAGCTTTATTTAGAGCAGCTCTGTCCTGTGATCCAACATTTGACTACCCGTGAATATTTTTTTATTTTCTAAAAATACCAAACGAGATGATCCTGACAAAGAAAGCACGAATTTGCGTCATTTACGCCGTAGAGGAGGGTTATGAAATACATTTGAATAAATAGTAACCTGGTTGTGATATTATTGGTCATAAATAAAAGGAAATGAATGATTTTTAAACCCTTGCTCCCTCGTATTCACCTAATTTATACACACTTACTTATTCTTAACTATTCTATTCGTTGAGTTTTATTCAAAAGCGTCGTTTGAGGGAGTCCTCCTCTGAAACTGGTAAACAAGCTTCACCCAGACGAGACTGCAGCTCTGTGACAGGAATCTGATATTCCCCATGTGTCGTTTTACAGGGCATTCACGGTCCCAAGTGGATATGCTAAACCCGCTTTCCTTTTCTGTTAGTAGTGAAAGGACCAAAGTGCTCATAATAAACAAGTAGGCTCGCACAAGAAGTGGGGAATGAGAGATATAGTGCAGTGTGCTTCATTGCGTAACAGCTCGCCTACTGCTTTATTCATGTTTGCCTGGAGCTCCTGGGATAGCTGCTCGGTTACAGTCTGTTTCCGGCTATATTTGTCTTTCCATTCAGAAACAGCACGACGGCGGGACGGTTATAACTCAGGATGCTACTACGCGTCGTCAAATATGTAACGTTACAGTGGGGTGAGGATTAATCTGCAATAAAATAGAGCCACCCTCCTCTGTTACTGAAACAGGAATGACCCATATAAGGCTGAATTGGGGGGAAAAAATGACGTCAAAAGTTCTCCTGATCTGAATGCGTCAGTGCCTGGCAATGTGCGTAATGATGAAACGCTGGAGCATGCTGGGTACTGAATGGGAGTGAGTGAACTGACAGCAGGTAGTCTGACATCCTGAAGGGAATTTGGGATTCTTCTCGGGTTTAACAGGAAGAGGGGGTAGCGAGCAGGTTAGAAGAAGTCATAACAGACAGAGAATGATGAAGAAATGGAACAGTGAGGCCAGATTGGATTTTTGGGGGGCTGAAAAAAATAACTGAGGGCAGCTTGAAAACAATTGGGGCTGCTCTTCAACACATTTGCCTGGTTTCCTTTAATATATTTATAAAATATTAACAAATAAGAAATATTGGTGAAATGTAAAATGTAGATAGCCATTTAGCTTCACTTTTTGATAGTAGTGCTAGATGGGTCTTAACTTCTGTCGCACACACACACACACACACACACACACACACACACACACACACACACACACACATTTTATATATATATATATATATATATATATATATATATATATATATATATATATATATATATATATATATATATATATATATATATATATATATATATATATACACACACATATATATTTATTTATGGAAAAAAAGTGGACTGTTTGTAAGAATGAATGAGCAGGAGGCAAACTTCAAGCGTTATTTTAATAATGGGAACTGGTTTGCTGTTCTGCGATTGACTGGCAACTAGTCCAGGGTGTACCCCGCCTTTTGCCCAATGACAGCTGGGATAGGCTCCAGCCACCTGCAACCCTGAACAGGATAAGTGGTATAGAAAATGAATGAATGGTTTGCTGTTAAAAGGGAAAGGGTGAACTTAATTTTCTACAGTTATCAAATATAACAAAAGTAGCTCTAAAATTTCCACACTTATTCTAGTCAGGAATATAACCCCTGTTCAAACAGTACAGAACAAAGTTTAAGACAACCCAAACCACAAATCTTAAAGGAGGACTAACAACTCAAACACTCTTTCTAATATTAAGAGGAGGAAAACCCACATCCTCACAGCCAGCTTTATTATTGTTTTCAAAGGTCTGTCACAGGTGAGCTGGCTGTGTCTTATTACCTCTGGAGCTTCTCCCATTCCAGCAGCAGGGGAACAGGTGAAAGAGTGAGGAGAGGAGCGGGATCTTCCCACAAAAGGCTTATATGTTGAGTGATGAAAACATGTTGAACAATACCCCACCCCCATCTTATATTTTCTTTTCCCTTTAGATCCCACAGTGCTGGCTCAGCAACCAAACCACCTCAGCAGCAAGGTCAATTACCATACCCTCTGTGGGTCAATTGTGCCACCAGAAGCAATGATTTGACTACTGCCACTGTGGAAAAGGAATCAAATCAGGTAACAACCTCACACGACCTGTCCCTCAAGTAACCTCTAGCTCACAGATTCTGCCCAGAGGCAGATTCTGTGTTCTGTGCAGTTGTTTTCTTTTCATTATTTGAGGGAGTCTTGCCTTAAGTGCTTTGAAGGTATATTCACATAAATAGATGTAACAGAGCTGGCTGCTGGCTTGAGGATAAGGAGACTTCCCTGTTTGTTGATATGAGGTTTCTTGTAGGACAGACATGAGGCTGAACCTGAACTTTGACTTACTGATGCCAAACAACTGCAGCAGAATAACAACAATGTTTGTGTGTCTCTGTATTGAGAATCAAATGGTTTTCAGCTGCTTGAATCTATGATAAATTATATAGAGAGCTCTTGAAAACGCTCATATCACCCTAACACCTGACTGCCACGTGAAGAGGGGGTAGTGTGAAGCACAAGCAGAGGCTAAAGGACTGACACTTCTTTTTGCATAACCCATGAAGCATGAAAAATGCAAATCAGCCATCTATAAAACACCAATAAGGTGGGTGATTGTCCCATAACTGTGCTGTTTACAAACCCAGTGTGCTTGTGTCTGTGATGCGTCCTTGTCCCTTTCTTAGGTAACTACATGAATATTTATTACCCTGCAATTTTCACAGCAGGGTGCATTAATTTACAAGTTAATTAAATGGCCAGCTGATCTTGATTTACAGGGCTTTAAATGGGCTCTCTCATCGTCTCCTGGTATGCACCCATTAGGCTTTTATAGGTTTATTTATTTAGGGATGGATAGTGGTGCTCCTTAAAGGGTGAACTGTCGCTTAACAGTCTCGTCCCTCTTACTCCCTAGATTTATTTACATTTGTTGTCAAGGAAATGCAACGCTAGAGTCCTTTACGCAAGCAGATGATCAAATGGCATTAAATAAACAGAGTATAGTAGATTGTCAAAGTTCACTCAGTAGCTTGTCACTTTAAACACTTAATCTCATTTAGGCTCTTAAGGCTGGCCTTTAAATACAAACAGCCTCGCTTGCCCCGATTGCTGAGTCACAAGTACATAATACCTCAGTCAACCACTGCACTGTCGCTGTGTGTGACGATTAGTTTCATAAGCTTTTATAAAGCAGATTAGAATAGCCGATTTGATGAGATAAGATTAGGGACAAGCAGGAGGGGGTAAAGATTAGGCTTCACTAGCTACTACAAGTAGAGCCCCATCAAAAGAACAGCACAAACATGTATTGCCAGCAAGTAAATGTCACACACACATCCATTCAAATGGCTTATTCATCATTAGTTGAGGGGAAAACAGATTATTGTTGAAGCTTTGGGTGTTGGATTCAGATTGCTGTATCACTGTTGTTGGGATGTTTTTAATAGAAGTATTATCCTGTTGTTACTGGAGACTGAATGGATTGTGTGGATTAAACTTAAAATTCGTGGTAACTTATTAATTCGAAGGATCCTTCTCCTTTAAGAGCATGTTTTGTCAACTTTAAGGAGCAATATGTAGGATATTCACCCTAAAAACCCTTGTGTAAACGGCCCCTTGGAGTGAAACGTAAAAGTAAAAGTATTGTTGCTTTTCTGCCTTGTGTCTACACAGAAACAGTGTTTTCAGAATTTTTCTGAAACACCCCAGACATGGGGCTCTGAGTTGAGACATGATGTCTAATAAATTGGAACTGACCAGACAGTTATAGCGCCAACTATAGGCCTGGCATACTTACAACAGCATTTTCAGTCCCTCTGCGTTTCTGTGTAAACGCAGATTTTTTTTTCACTGCGTTTAAGTGTTTTCAGATGAAACATTGTGTAAACGGGGCCTCAGTATATCTTTTGATGTTTGGGAAACATGCGTTGTTGAAATACAAGCATCTCTGAGAGGGGTAGTGTTTTTTATATGGAGTAGCTACATTGCTGTATTTCAATCACAGGCATTACTTTATTGTATCAGGGTTTGTCATAAGGAGAAAGCAGGATGTTTAAGTTATAATTATGTCGAACATGTTCCTTGTGTGATTTCTTCAGTCCAATCTTGTAACCAGGTAATGCTAATGGAAGCCTGTTTTCAGAGCTCTTGAGCACATACCGTATAGATTGCTGTGTTCAATCTCACGTTGTCACCCGTAATTGACTCAATGCACTAATCAATACAGCAAACGTGAAATTGAAACTTCTCTGCTTGTTAATTTTTGCTCTGATTGATCACAAGCAGGCAGAGCAGGAGGAAGGATGGCGTGAGCCGATGGAGATCTTTGTGTTATTGGAAATGACTGCGTGCGCCTGTATTGAGCCACAGCACGAGTGATTACAGTTTTGATTACTTCAGTTAACCAATTTATCGGGATGGACGTAATCTAAGTTTGATTAAACTGCAAATTGGAGACAGGGCCTGCAGTGTTGCGTAAAATGGCACTAGAAAGTCAATTATAATGGTTGGTATATTGTGTTCAAGGCCCCACAAAGATCAGACAGTTTATTGAATTAGGTCATAGACTCATCTGTGTTGTAATGTGTTTTACAGTTGCTATATGGCTGGTGCTCATTTTATCTCTTCTGTTCTTTTAATTCTACATGACAAAAAAATTGTATTGTAATCTTTAACCTGCACTAGATTTGATTTATTCTGTCACTTTTCTTGTCATTTTCCTTCTCCCTTTTACCACTGAGCTCTATGACGTGCAAAGCCAGTCGAATGGTGGTTATGCTTGTTTGATAGTGAACTGGTGCAGCAGTCACCTGACATTTCCTGAAGACCTCTCTGTACTGTGTAAATTTTCCTCTTGACTGTCGTCCCCACCTTATCTCCACATGATGTTACGACCTCTTTGTAATAATTTGTTGCACAGACACTCCAAATGCCTGGGGTTTTCTCATTTCACAGGTCACTGAGACGCATATTTATTTGATATGCTCATTAGAAAGGACAGGAGGCATTGGGCACAGCATGCTCATATGACCAGAAGAGAAACCAATGATAATATGTTTATGTAGGCCGAGGACATACACAGACAGCATATTTATTCATGAGTATGTCTGGATGCACACAGAGAAATGATACAGTAGCGTGTTAGTTCTCAGTAGCTGTGATTAAAGCACTGAATGCAGATGATATTCAGGCTCCAGAACGCCATCATCAGTCATTTGTCATTATTATGCAGTCATGAGATTTCTTATAAATGACAGTGATTCATGAGCAGCCTCTCTGGTTTGGTCAGAAAAACGGCTGTGACAGTAGGCAAGCATAAAACTTCAACATGTTAAAAACAGTTTTAGACTATCCCATGTTTCTGTGTCTGGTAGACTGGCAGTTTATTAATGATCGGATTTATTATAGACTATGTTTGTACCCCAGCAGTGATAGTTGTATTTTGGTCCACTGCTGCATAGTGATCATCAATGCACTGATGATGTTGTTTCCTCAGTTAATCACATACTCCACACAGCGGAAGGACGATTAAAGGAAGGTGGGTGGCAACTGCAGTATTTAAATTGGTACTGATCTTAGTAGGAGTGTGTAGGAAGTTGGCTTTTGTGTGTGTGTGTGTGTGTGTGTGTGTGTGTGTGTGTGTGTGTGTGTGTGTGTGTGTGTGTGTGTGTGTGTGTGTGTGTGTGTGTGTGTGTGTGTGTGTGTGTGTGTGTTTTTGTTTGTGTGTGTGTGTGTGTGTGTGTGTGTGTGTGTGTGTGTGTGTGTGTGTGTGTGTGTGTGTGTGTGTGTGTGTGTGTGTATGTGTGTGTGTGTGTGTGTGTGTGTGTGTGTGTGTGCGCACGCACTCGTGCATGTTGTTTAGGCGTGCATTGATTTTTTTCACTGTGACTTAGCCTCAGCTGACCTGCTGATCTAATATTCGTTCTCTCCTCTGAAACACTCATTCTGTCCTCTTGTTCTATTTTCTCACAGAAACAGGAAATGCTGTAGTACTCATCACATTTTGTGCTTTTTAGTGTGCTGCTCTGATAGACAGAATTATGCAAAGGAGGTCAAGTGAGGTAAAGAAAACAACTTACTGTCTATCTCAGAAGACAAACTTTTGCCACAGTATTCCAGCATTCCTTGATAAATAACTTTGTTGAGTTGAAAGTCAAAAACAGATTAACAACAAAATAACAAGTCAGGGCATGAACAGTGGAGTGGGAATGCACCCCCTTGATGTCAACGCAAAACTGTTTGACCTTCAGTTTCAGTCCAGACAACCAATCATTTAATCATGCTCAAGATCCTGAAAAAAGTAAATTTGTTCCAATGATTTAAACTCCAAATCTGTGAGTTTCCAGTAATAAGAGCAGCATCTGCTGTCAGAAACATATTGAGTGTTTAGATCAGGTTAAAGGAGGACAGTTTTGAATGCAGCTTAGACTCCCTCCTAAAAGTATTCAGGAATGGGTCCAAGTGTTGCTGCCTTCAAATGGAACTTGTAAAGTTGTGTACATTAAACGCTAGCATACAAGTGCTAACATGGGCTGTTTCATCCTTGCTATTTCAGCAGAGATACTGAAATTATTATTTGCACTGGAATGACCTGTGGAGACACAAACTACATGAACGCTTACTCATTTGGTCCCTTATGGGCCTTACATTGACCAAACTGCTGCTTTCTTGCTAATATCCTGTAATTTACCCCAATAACAGCAGATCTTTACAGTAAAAGTCCATTTAAAACTTCTTACCTAAAATGTTTCAAACAGATTTGTATCTTTTCCTACTACTCTTCAACTGCCCCAGTTTCTCACCAGTTAAATCAAGTGGGAGGCAAATCCAATTACCAGTGGTCACTTGAGACACATTTGATATGCTTTTGCCTTTCAGAAGTGAACTATAATCCACCTTAACTGACTGTGGAAAAAATGCATAGGTCCAGGACACAAGATCTGAAAGATTCACAAATGAATCACTTGTTCAGGTTTTATTGTTATGAGCCCAAATTAGAGAGAATGTCTTATCACTTTGTTTCCCAGTTTATTAAATCAGACCAACTTAAAGATGACATGGATATTTCAGTGCTGTCACAGTTCTCTACACAGATGCCATGCCTGAGTAGCTGCTTTGTGCTATAGCCTCACGGACTGAATGAAAGTCACTTTTAAGGTCACAGTTAAAACCTCATTACCAGATGCTCCAGAACGACAGTTGGAGGCCTGGACGTGTTGCCATCAATTTCCCGTCACACACTGACCTAAAAAACATTTTTATCATCATAGGAAGAGGTTTTGCTGTAAAAGATAGACAATTTTAGCAACACACCATAAAAAGACTGTTTCTTTTTTTTTTCTTAGCAAAAACTTGGTCTGTAATGCCCAACAACATTTGGAGAGTGTCAATGAACCGTGTGATTGAGTTATTATAACACAATATCCCATTCCATATATCTCCTATCTAGGGACAGCCATTTTGAACAAAAATACTCTTGAATAGTCACCACCAACTACCCCTCTATTTAATCAAATATCATGTCTTTATGTTATAGTTTTACAGATTAAAGTGTACATGTAACCTGTTTTTTATTTATTTATTTATTTATTGTTTTCTCTGCTTATATTTCACTGTAATGCAATGTCTAAGCTTATTTTCCAAACAGCTAATCACCGCTGCATGCGTCTGTGTTTGTGTGGTCGGCCCTGTAATGGTGCTTCTGTATGTGTGATAATTGAGATGATGATTTTATAGTTTAGGTTTAATCATATATGCATGCAGATGTGTGTACGTGTGCTTATGTGTGATACTAATGTTAATGAAGACAGAAAAGGGCCAGAGAGGCCACACATTTAAATTATTCATGTCGTGTAATTAGCCAATCAAGTGTTTAGATTAGATGTTGATGACTCTTGTGCCACGAATAAGAAAATGGTGCTCCCGGAGGTCAGGAAGGGCTTTCCCCAACAATGAGAGAGTCACAAAAGACAAGGAGCACAATTATGTGCACATTGTGACCAACTATGCTCATTCCAGCCCATGACATACACCGTTATTTTTTTTAATGCTATGAATTATTTATTTCATTCAGTTTACATATTTATGTGTTTACAAATGGTGCTATTAGTGGCTAATTAGCTTATCTAATGAACAGCTGTAATTATATTCTTATTATGTGCAATGATGCTATGTGCTATGCGTTTCCAGTGATTTTTAACCCATTTACCACCATCCCTATATAGATAGTGCCACACATCAGGCGTCTCTATCTTTTTTCATCGCATTATTTTACACAATTAGCATTACATCACATTTTAGTAATTAGTATTTAGTTAATATTAGCCAATTATTGCACTTCTGGTGTAGCCACAAAGCAACATTTGATCATTACACACTATTTATCCTTTTTTTTCGTTGTTATTTCTTAACTGTTGATGTTAGCACAGTTTCCACAGTCTGAATGATCGTGCAAACCAACTAGATGATCAAACATCTGTTACGTTTGATCTAAAATGAGTTTTTCTACAATCATAATTGTATTTAAATCTTATTAGTGAGGGTACGCATACTTCAAAAAACAAGAATAATTAATTGATCAGCCCTCACATACACAACAATACACTGCTCAGTAATTGCATTTATTTGAAGCGCAACATGCTCTAAGTTGAGACATGATGTCAAATAAATTGGACACTGATAGGGGCTGTAATTTAAATCTATATGGAGACAGAGGGGCACACATGAAGTGCACACCGCTCCTCTAATGAAAGAATCAGTCATAATATCAGAGGCCCCCTGAAACACACAAATAAATATATTCATCTAACACAACAAATGATGTGAGGAATGAGAGTGTTTTCTTTTATGCATTTTAAGGATTATTGATTTAAGGAGAACCTCCTCTTAGATGTTTGCAATTAGAGTGAAAGTGATAGGTTATATGGATGTCCACCATCTGCATATGCACACACACATACAGCAGTCACACTATCACATGAATATGTAATAAAGTCTGCTAGAATTAGGGAGATAGAGTTTTGTATCATCCCAGCCTCTCCTTCTTCATTTTTCTCACTGCCAGTCCTCCTCCCCCATCATCTCTCCTCTTCCTCCCCCCTCCAGTTGGTCACAGGCCGGCAGCTCTGAAATATTTAACATTTCAGAATCATGTCCGTCCATCTTCCTCTTTAACAGTGCTCCAACTCAGACTCTCTGTGTTGAGAAAAAAAAAAAAAAGCAGCACTGGTTGGTTATCTTTATATAGACCGCAAGAGTCAGTGGTGTGTTGGAGGTGGTGTTGGTGGGTGGAGATCACAGAGGATCACATGTGTGTTATGTAGTAGGGTGAAATACTCTGTCTGCTTGCACACTCATCAGTCAGAGGCTGGATGTGTGGGTAGTGGCTAGATGAGTAGTGGAGTGGTTTTGGCATCCACGGGGGCTGTGAGGATGTGAGAAGGTGGACTGATTGCCAGAGAACACAGGAAATGTCTACCTCGGGCATTGGACACCCCTCAAGGGACTGATAGCACTGATCGTCAGCATCCTGATTCAACAATATCTGTGGAGAACATTTTCACACTGAGCCAGCATCAATTGGAGTAAAATTTTAGTTGAAGGTTTCAGGAGAAGCTGTTACATTTTTCTCATTCTCAGTATTTAATGTGCTCCTAGAAGATTCATTCAGATTTTAGTGCATTATAAACAAGTGTGTATAAAGCTTTACACTTTAACTCTATTGAGAAATTCCTCTGCTGTTGGCCTGAAGCGACAAGCCAGAGAATCTGTACTTAGTGAAAGTGGTCCCCATCAAAACCCCCTTTTCCCCCTTGATAGTTTAAGTGCAGATTTATATTTATGTTTTTTTCTGCCTCCAAACTCAAATGTATGACCTGCTTTTCAAAGACTCTGGAAAACTAGAGATGATCAGACTTAACATTAATCTGCAAACAGCATATTCTGATAATCATATTGATAAAAATCACAAATGTTTCCTCTTTTCACACACTCCGAGGAGTCTAAATTCATAAAAATAGGGAGCACATGACTTGGCCATATAGGTCCTCTATAATTTCCTTTTATGCTCTCTGTACTTAGAACACATTAAACATCCAGCAGTGAGGCAATAAGGAGCAGGGTATAGAGCAGCATTAAGATCTTGATCATTAAGTCAATAATGAAACCTCAGTTTAATTTAGATGGCCATAATTGATCGAGATGGGGCCTAATTGTGCATACATTAAGCACAATTCTGAATTTCAGATGTAATGATTTTGTTACAGAATTAAGTGTGATGAACAATGAAATCCTCATTTTAAGGTTTGACTCGAGGGGGCAGGGAGTCAGAGAACCACAGCGAGGACTTTTTTCCCCGTTTGCTAATACTGCAAATGTCTGTCGCCATTCATTGTGACTGCCTGTGAAGCAGCACACTTCATTTACATACATTTACATTCCAACATTTCACTCATTTGATTTTGTTTATAAGGGGTTCAGCAATATGGAAAAGTAAAGTATACTTTAGGTACGAATGTTTTGATACCTTGCGAATATATGTTTTCGTTTGATGATGTTTGTGGGTGATTTTTCATTTGCATAATGCATGCCATTAGACAGAATTTGGTGAATGCATGGCTGCCCTTGTGTAAAGAATACATTACATAGTGAAAAGATGTGTAGGAGACATTTATTAGATATACATTTGCATTCGGAGGCCTTTAGGGTCTGGGGAGAAGTGATCCAGTTTTAGGAGACTGGCTGTGACAGTCATGGTGTGAGAGGAGCTTTGATATGGAAAAAATTGGGTGGCTGATGATCTAAGCGTTCATGTGTGACGTTACTGAAATAGGAGGATCTACCACCGCCCTTCCATGGGTACACTTGTCTTCATCAGCAGTAGTGCTATTTCTCCAGTTACACGCTGTCACCCTTTAATAAATACAGACCAGACACAGCACCAGTCTGTCGGCATCAATTCACTTCATTTGAGAGCTTGAAGTGAGGAAGGGCTCAAAGCAAATCATCAGGAGTGATGTCGACACAACAAAGCCGAGACCAGCAACAGACTAGACCAGACTATAGGATCTTAGCTGACTTTAAAATCACCGGAGATCATGCACACTTAGAGACAATTCAAACTGGCAGGTTATTTATGGTTTCAGATCAGGAAGGCTCTGACACCATAAGGAGCAGTTAGATTATTGTTTTGACTCCAAATGCTTCAAGTTTATTTGGAAAAATTATCAATTAAAAGGAGACCTGAGTCAGGTCATGCCCACATTTCATTGGGAGATTTAGGCCCAGATTTTCTGTCTTTAAGAGTCTAATGTGTGTACACGTTTAATGTTTTTGCTGTAATTTCTATACAAATACTTGTTTTCAAACATCGTTACATCCTGACTTAACATGAAACATGCTAGCAAGAGAAAACACCGTTTAGGGCAGACATGGGCAAAATACGGCCCATGGTCCACATCCTGCCTTTTGCGCGTCCCTGTCTAGCCCACGTGAGGTCAATCATAAATTACAACATAAATAGAAAAAAAAGCCACAAACACAACACAACTGTGTCACTTTTATTTTGAAAAGCTTGGATTATTTATGTATGGATACACTTTCGCTCATGAGTCCTGCATGTAAACAGCAACAAGTGAAGTTTGTCAGATCCACACAAGATCGTCTATCACTGAAGGTACCTCATCCAAATTTCAAAGGAGCTGGTTCAAACCCAAGACAGACTAGGTTTTTCTCACTGCAGAGGTAAAACAAAGTGGAAAAACATTTGCGTTATTTATTCCATTTGAAGTTGTTCAAGAGTTTGTTTTTTTTTCAGTATATGTGGAGTCTAACAAGCTAGAAATAAAACAAACATTTATGCTTTGATTGCTTTGTTTTTACTATTATTACTTCTAGAGGAGGGATTTCCTACTTGACCTACACCATAATTTCACATATTCATAAAATATTCTTATTCTTATGGTTACCAGTAGCAGGTAATCAATATATAATAATATATAAGTGAGAGCTGTTCATAATGGGAAAAACTTTATATTAAGCAGAATGAAGTTCATGTAATGATTGGTGTGGCTCTCTGACACACTTCATATTTCTCATGTGGCCCCTCCAAAAAATAATTGCCCACCCCTGGTTTAAGGTAAAACTCATAGTATAGTAATCAACTAAATACAGGATAACTGCATCAGTAAAATTCAGCTCAAAATATCTGTTTATTTTAAGTTTACTGCAAATCTGAAAACCTAATATGACTTTGTCTTGATGTTAGCAAGGAAACAGTTCAACTTTTTTTGAAAGAGCTCCTCAGTAAAACCTAGTGTGTAAGAGTGAATTTAATGTTGTTGTGACCCGTACAAACTCGGATCAGGCGGCAGGTGTGTGTGTGCATGTTTGGAAGAGACATGATGGGGGTGAGTGGGTCAGTGAGTGGATCAAATAGTGGCTAACCAGGTTGTTACCACTTTGTTGATTCATGTAACAGTGTCAGCTGATGGTGGAGTCAGAGTTGGAGACTGTAAACATGGAAGTTTCCAGAGTGCCGTGAAAGGCCAAAAGCCTTCCATATCACTCAGGAGAGATTCATGGTGACACTGTTTACAGCTGTCCCCTCATTGCCTGTGATGATGGAAAAGACTTATGGTACACAAATATAACAGGTTGGACACACACAGACATAAACAAACAGGAGGGATCCAGGAAAGGCAAAGTCTTTAGCACCATGTTACATCATTCACGCACGCTGTCGCCACAGGGTTCCATGTCTGTGATTGTGTGTTTAATCTGGAGTCTCCTGAGACGTTGAAGAACAGCCACGCTCTGTAATACTGTTGAGCCAGCATGTGTTGCCATGGTGTAAGCACATTTTTGACGTGTTCAGGCCACCGTTGAAAAACAGCTAACTCCCATGAGGGCCACCACACACACACACACACACACACACACACACACACACACACACACACTCACACACACTCCTATAACAACTGTGACAGCGTGTGTGTGCATGTACGTGTGTTTTTGTTGATGCAGGTGTTACTCAGGCCTTTGCAAAGGCTAATGGAGGGGCCCATTAACACTACAACAAGCCTAATAGTACTGTAAATACTCGCTGTCTGCTGGTGTGATGATGGCTTTGCTCAATAATTCAACAGCTGCTGAGAAAATCAGCAATCCGGTTTTCTGAAAGGGCCAACAACGTGGTAAACACTGCGCTGAAATGACCAGAGCACGACTCAAATAGAGCACAATAGATGATGTGCATTGCTGTACTCAGAGGTTCACTGAAGCGCTTAATATAATAGAGGAGAATGGTTTTGTTTACATAGATGTTTGGTGTTTTTTTCCAGTTCTTCTCAGATAATTTGGCCAATTTATTGAAACATTTTTCTACCTTCAAGCTCAAAAAATGTATTTTCCCATGGCAGCGTATATATTCTGTTGAAAGTGGCTATGTGTCAATGATTAAGTCACTTCAAATTGACTCCTCCATGTCCAGCCAGTTAGCTTTAGCACGCTTGACTGTTCCTTTTGTTGTATTTGTGGCTTTTTTACTGTTGAAGGTATTTGTTAATGTTGCTTGAGGTTAGCGATGACTTCACTCAGCATGTAAATGAGTCCGTGAGAGATTCCTGCTCCCAGCTTGTAATATTAACTGAGTTAATTTAGCATGAAACACAGTAAAAGGTTATTTACTAAGTATGCTGTGCGGTTATAGATTTGTCTGTTGTGTAAATGAGAATGTAAGTTATGGTGTGCTTCTTTAAACACAACCAGTGCATGCTGCGCACTCAGCCAAGAGCTCTCTCCCAACACTTTACACGCTGAAGTGACATCAAGACAAATAGCAGTGTCACGCATAATCAGTTGAGCATTTCTTCTCAACATAAGGTTTAATAATCATTAGTGGTCATTTACATTATGATTTGTCTAGACCATAAAAATGAAGAAAGCGTTGCAATCAGCTTGGCTCATCATGACTGAAACATTTGTTTGTGATGGATAAAAAATTTCATTTCTCTATATTTTTACCCACATTACAGCATGGATCATTTTCTGCTCATTTATATGTGTTTGATAAAAAAAATCTGTTTCATTACAAGAAGGAAAAGTTGTGTTGTACTGAAAATGTAATTTTAACTATGAGTCTTAACACCCTTAGCTGCTAATGTTCACACAACACCCACAGTCCTCCTCTTGCACTCTGGAAGAACAGTACCTAATTACTATTCCTCAATGGTGTGAAGATTGGACCACACAGTGTTCCCCTTTCTCTCCTCTCTCTTCTCTCTGACCTGAAATATATTCGAGTAAAGAGTTAAGATGCATACTGTACAACCAGCCTTGAGCTGGATGGTGGAGGTTATGCCATTTCCATGTATAGTTTGGGATAATCAATCTGGCTCAAATCCCACGCCAGGTCTCAGTTTTGCAGTTTTAAGTCAGAGTGACTTGAAGTAAATCGATCTGTGGCAGAGAATCATTAGATCATATTAGAATAGTGAGTTTTTGGACATATAGACAGAGGTTTATGTATTGATATTAAGAGAAATAAGACATCCATAGAATACAATCCAACTATGCTCTACCTTCATGTAAACCGACTGTTTGATTCCTGTGTGTGCAGTTCTGACAGGACATAAAAACAATGTTGCGATTGATGGATTTTGTTCACCCTCTGTGCTCTGTCTGGCAGCTAGTCTCCATTTTATAACTGGTTTCTATGGTTCCCTTTTTTGTCTGACTTCCACACACCATGTCCTATCCTCAGTTCCCAGTACTAGACGTGGATGAGCCTTGAGTGCCAACCATCTGATGGTACCAACGGTCCAGAAGGCTCAGGCAGACTATCCTGTGGAGACTGCCAGACATTTTACTATAATAATTACCCCGGATGCTGTTTCTCCCCGCTGCAGACGGCAGAATGTACTGAAAAATAATGTTTAGATTCATACAAAAATACACTCGGCCATCCTGAAGGAGTTTATTGTATCTGTGTTTCTCTGCCTCTATTTTCCCATTCAACATATGACAGCAGTACGTAGATAGGATGGTGTAAGGGAAATTGAAAACAGGATATACATTTCCTTGGCTGATTATGAAATAAACTCTCTATACACTACAGAGTCTTTATGACCGAGAGAAACTAACACCACCACCATGTAACAATGATGATTTCTATACAGTTATTTTGATGCCTGTAGCTAATGAGATGATGTGAGCCACCGCATGCTGAAGAAACAGCCTTTGTTGACATTTTCTACAGTACAGATTTGCAATGAGTGACACGTTTAACTATCAAAAGACAGCAGCAGATTTTCCTCAGAAAACACTCTTTAGGAGACTATTCAGGCTGACCATTTTTTTTGTACCAGGCTGAAAAAATGTTGTTTTTTGCTGTAGACATTGATATTTTTGAATGCTTGTGTATGTGGTGCTATGTGGTTTCAGAGACAGCCTCAAGTGGACACTGGAGGAACTGCAGTTTTTAGTACTTTGCATCAGCTTCCTTTCTCATGACTGAGGCTGTATTTCAAACTGTCTACTGCCATCTATTTTGGCTGACATTTAGTATGTAGTAGGTAGTATGTGAAAAATTGCAAAATCTGCAGTATGCCAAAAATCCCTGGATGTCTTACTGATCCAGGAAAATTTCTCAGTATGCAACAGACCAGTCTACCTGGCATACTGTTTCCCAAAATCCACGGCGCCAACGCTGTTTGTCTAAGCAGATGGCAGGTTTTGGTGAATTGCTGCCATCTACTGGAATGAGGCAGCATTATAACTACAATACAACAGCACTATGGTTAAGATCTGTGAGATAGAAGTGGAGTGATACGAAAGAAACACAAGAATCTTGTTACCACTATTTTACTTTCTGAAGCATACATGTATTATATGAAGGTGTTTCTTCCATCAGATGTAACAATTAAAATACCTCCCAGATTTATTTTCAGTAAACGATATAAATCAAATGTGATGATTCTGCTATGAAATGATTAACAAAGAAACTAAAATGCCAAGATCTACCCAATGTTTGTGTTGTACATTTATAATAAAGGCTCCATTTTCCAAAGCTGAAAACCAGAGTAGCATACTACAAAACAGGCTCAACAGAACAGTCATACTATATACTACATGCAAATGCAGTAGGCAGTCAGCAGTGCCTATTACATACTATATTTTGTTCAATTTCGTTGTACTTGTTACAATTACAATAAAGTTCTATTCTATATTTGCATATAGCATGTAGTAGGTGGTTTGGAAAATGGCCTGAATGTTGTGATGGAGCTGTGGTGTTTTCTTCTTCAGTGGTGTTTCATTACAAAGTCATACCGCCAACTACTGGCTCTAGATCTGTGTTTGAACAGACTTGAGTATTGGGCAGATTTTGTTTCTTTGGTCAGTGCCAGGCCAACAATTTCCCTACAGTGTATTGTTTTCATTATAGGCTTAACTATGAAGATGGCTAAAATGCTCTATCCTCTGCTTTAGTGACATTCATGTTAATTGCAGCTCAGGGTCATGGGACAGTAGTGGTTGTCCTCTAAATGAAGAGAAGGTCTTAGTGATGTATAGAGTATTTTTTTTAAATCCAGATGAAAAGAGTTTAAAAGATGGGTAGTGATGTAGTTGGGATGAATCAAGAAAAAAAAGACAGATTGAGAGTTAGACTGAAAGGCCTCCCACAGATTCACTCCCACTCTTCCTCTCATGCCCACGCACTCTCTGTTACTGTGACGTGCTCTCTTCCTTTTTACTCCTCCACTCGGCTGTGGAGGCGTTCTGCTCTCCTCTCATTCATTCACTGCCACGATATTTCCATATTTCTAAATGGACACTGGATGGAGTTGAAATTTCTGTGGAGGAAGAGGAGGAGTAGGAGGAGGAAGCACCATTTTTGGCTTCATCCGAGAGCATCAGATTTCCGATCATGCTGAGATCGTGATCGCAGATCGCATCCAGGCCAAACTCTACAGATGGTCTTATGTCATCTTTGTACATTGCAAATTAGGGCAAGAACATGATACAGTTATTGCTTCAACACTGATAGCCTCCTTAATAACAGTTACATCACCTAAAGAACAGCAAACATGCATCTCCTGAGTGAGAACTGTTTTTGCTGTCCCACATTTCATGACCTGAAGCTTGTGCAAAGAGTTTTCAGCTGGTCATAATAATTTATAATTAATTTATTTATAATTTATAAAATATATAGGGAGAAATGTTTTTCATTAAAAACAGTAACATTGTGATTTTAAAAGTACAGTAGTAAAATAATAGAAAAATACACACAAAACTATCTTTAAAACCATAAAGGCCCAACAGTGCCAACCAAAAAAATAAAGAAAATCAATGACTCAATGTTTGGTAGTCATCCAAAAACTCTTCTTCACAGTGCCAAGGCTTTAAAACTCAGAGATGAGCTTGTTTCTATCCTATCAGGCAGACTTATCAATAAGTTGTTCAGCTGCGCTGCACTGCAGTCACTGTTCATGGCCACTTCATCACTGACTATTTCTACAGTATAAAGAAGTTCTAAAGATAACCGCTTACGAAGATGCCTCTGTCCATTCATAGCTGCTGTTCTCATTCCACTTTAAAGTTGAATGAAGATAGTTGTACTGAAAGTTTTCAGATGTTGAGTACTGTTGAAAGAGTGATTTGAGGACACCAATTGACAGGGTTTATGTGAGGATGTACTCTGTGGAAATCTGCTGTACCAGAGGTTGTTCTGCCTCAATGATGGTTCCTCTTTCTGCAGTTACTTTCAAAACACTGACTTGCAAACCATCAGCTGCACCTTTTTCGCTTCCTGGTTCCTGGTCAGCTAATTATAGGGTTGAGGATTGTATGTTGAATTCCCACCTGTCTAAATCCTGAAAGCAAAATGACTTTAAAAAAAAAACAAAAGAGTTAGAAAAATAAACACAATAAGACGATGCAGCTAGGAGGAAGAAAATCAGTATCTGTAAAATGAAAAACAACTTTTTTTTAAGTTGACAAACAGGATACTACTCAGTTTGAACTTGTGTTTACTGCTGTCTGTGTGTAAGAAAGGAAAGCCTTTCACTTAATCTCCTGCTGTATTTACTACTAGTTGTAGCTGTGTGTGTGATCCCCAGACTGCCGCGAAAATCCCTGGCATGCAGCCTTCTTTTTTTACCATTGCGTGTATGTGTTTGTGGGTGTTTCCCTTTTAGGTTTTGCGGTGCATGCTGTGTTGCAAGCTAATCTGGCAAGCTAACCTGAGGTCAAGGGGCTATGCTTAAGGTTGTGGCCTCTGTGCTTAATCCACTCAGGAGAAAGGTCAGGCCCACACTCACCTTCTGGCGCATTCCCGTGCCGTAGCGTAAACACATTCTCGGAAATGGGGGAATTAAGTTACAGGAACTTTGACACATTTCTCCTTATCAGTTTGACTTAAACTAATAAATCCCTTTAGATTTCAGCAAGGGGTAAGTTTGGCCAGTTGGTTTCTTAAATCGTGGTTTGAGCCAATGAAATAGCGCACATTGTACGGTTCTCTGGCCAGTTTACTCCCTTCATACACAACTTCACAGACACACGATTGCACTCAAGCGTAATCCCAGGTTCTGTAAAAGTGATTGAAAGTCTCAAATCAGGTCTCAACCCGGCAGTGTTAGCAAACATCCAGTAGAATTAAACACTTAGAAGGGATAAGTTCTAACTCCAAAGCCCCTGAGCAGGGCTGTGCACGGCTGACCCCTAACCACATGGCACATTTGATATTGCATGGGCATTTGTCTGTGAATCCAGTGATTTATGTGCTTACTGTTTTTTGAGGGAAAATCCTGTCCTTGTGGATGTCTCATGCTGCCTAGTTTAAATTTCCTTGCCTCAGAAAATAAATTATGAAATGTATTATATTGATTGGAACTACTTCGAATGCTGCAATAACTCAACCTCCAGCTGACTCTAGTTGTTACTTTAACCATTTATTGTCAAATTTTGACTGCAATGTCTTTTTTTGTGTGTGTGTGTAACTCCCATGTTATGTCTCATTGCCTTTCAACTGTCCTTTGTCCTTAAACCCTATATTCTGCTCTGACAGCACCCATCCGAGCCTTATAAGTGAGTAATCATGATCGTGGTCATTAGACCCTTGCTCTCAGTCATACTGGCCATTTGACCATTTAGCCTTTCGGTGCTGTGTGACCATTCAGTGCGACTCCCACCAGAGTGACCTGGCACTCACCGGTCAAAGTTCAAGGCCTTGTTAGACATGTTTATGAAGATAGCGGGGGGGTCGAGGCCTCTGTTTTTCCGTCCAGCGACAAGAGAGGAAACAAGGGATAGGATTCGGGTAATAGATGAAAGACGAGAGTAGAGATGAAAGGAGGGGTTATCTGGTTCTCTGCGGAGCGTATCGATCTGTTTGTGTTTTCAGGGGGGGTGAATGGGTTTGTTGGCCACAGTCCCGGCAGAAGTGCTGAGGTATCGGCTGCAGAGCTCTGTTGAAGTGTCAGTGCAGAGGTTGCACTTAAATTAGGGTTCAGGACAGACTTGAGGTCAGCTTTTGGAGAAATAGCCAGTGACAGTTTAAAAGAAACCCCATAGAGCTCCTGTATCAGCTGAATGGAGAGATCACAGAGCATCACATACAAAGTGTGCAAGTGCTGCCCTCTTGTGGAAACACATTGGAAATGTACAAAAGGAATAAAAACACTCTCATGTAAATGAAAAGGAATATTCTACACATCATTTTATTGCAGGAATTACAAAGAATGAACATAAAATGTGGATTCTGTTTGGTAAGGAGTTAAGATTGTCTCCACTGTGGACAAGTTGTTTTGTTTTTTGATGTCAACACTGCTGATACTGTAAATAATTCATACCCACGCACTCTGTCAAAAACAAGTTACAGTGGAGAACAAAGACGCTTTGTGGTTTTTTGAGAGCTCTAAATGGCACACAAAACCTTAATGTGGAATCAACATTATACTGCATCATAAGACCTTTTAATGCATCTTTACTTTGCATAACTCAGGCAAAATACTGTTCTCCTAATACATCTGTGTTAAATAGTAAGTTAAAAATGATGCAACAGCCCTTTACTCTTTATGAAACATGAATTTTTGCATTTACGCAACAGGGAAACAAAAGAGATTTACAAATTGCAACAGTCAAGTTTATAGCAAAGTACATGTGAAGTGTAAGTTTATGTACATGTGCATTTCTTTAAGATCAAGAGAACAGACACTGAACTAAATCCTTAAACACACAGCTGTTATAAACACGGTTCTGACGGATGAAATGTATGTGGAAGGTGATTTCAAAGTCCTTTTTGTTGTGCAACAATTTACATGCAGACATCACATACCACACCACATCCACACAGCTAAAATCCATTCATTTATTTACATTTACACTCACACAAACCTGCTAAAGCTAGTTCAGTGCTGTACTGTATTGCATGTTACTTCGGCGATCATTGAAACACTTTTTGGTTCATGGAATCTTGGATACACTGCAGTCCCACATATTCTCATAAATCTTATAAATAAAAAATGGACTGGATAACACACAATAATAATAACCTGAGGAGAGTATGTAGAACTATGTTAGAGAGGAATGCTTCATATTTACAACAGTGTGATTGTTATATTTACGTCTGCAACATGACAATGATTTAGCAAAACTGACATGCATTTGTAGTGAGTGGTAAGTCCCCATCCTTAAAATTAGTATGTATAAAGAAGTAAAAAGGTGTGACAGTCTAGATTAACATGCAGGTATATCTTTGAATTCTGTGGCACTGAGAGAAAGATCAAAAACAAAGTGGAATAAAGCAGATAAGGAACATTGAATAGCACCTGACCTACACAAACAACCCTTTCAAAATGAACACCAGTTTACCAGTTTATGGGGCCGTGTCTTCAGTGCAGTGGTAAACTTGGCGCCATTCCTTCGAGACAATCTGTGATAATGTTAGTAAAGTGTTCTGCGTGGAGTAAAAGGCCACTTGATCTCCGTGCTCTGGTTTGTAGTGTTCAACCTGTCTGTTCAAAGCAAATCTTAGCCCCTTCTCTCTCAAACACGTAGGAAATAGCACCATCCTTTAAAAAAAAAAGGAGTTAAAGGCTAGTTGAAGATGCCAGCGCATGTTGTATTGCTCATAGGTTGGAGGATAGGCATTCTGGTGTCAGGGTTTATGTCCTCTTCATGCACACTTGACAGCGACTGATGTGTGTTCTAAGACTTCCTGCTTTAAGTGTTGTTGGGACAGGTTTCCTAAAATAAAGAGAGGAAAAAACATTGATGTGGGTTAGCTGGCTCAAATTATAAAGATATTAAACAGAGTATTAAAATCAAAAACAAATAAGGGGCATGAAGTTCTGATCATTTATTTAATGCAATAATAGAGATCCATGTAAATAGGGTATAAAATGTGTGTTTTTTTTCTTACGTGAACATCTCACTGTCTTCAATAGTGGCGAGCCAGAAGCTGTAGGAGTTGGCGTAGTAGTTGCAAGTTCCCCGTCCGTGACACTCAATGAACGGAGCACTGCGGAACTCCTCTAGACAGGAACCAGGAGAAGCTAGAGCCTGGCCAGAACCCTCAGCGCCTGAGCTAGTGTGCTGCAAAAACAACAAAAAAGTCAGTGAAATCAAAGAAGTTGTGCAAATTTTGATAGATTAGAGTTCCCTCTACTTTTCCTCATTGCGAAAGAACACATTTCATAACAAGAAGATATTCAACAAAATTATCACAACTTGATTGTCTTGCAGTATCTGTGATGTCAAGAACAACATTGTATTTATGATCAGATGGAATACTGTTCATCTTACCATGACAAAGGAGTAGCCAATCCACAGAGAGTCCCAACCCTGAGGGCACGGTGGGATGGTGATGGTCTGACTGTGAATTGCTATTACCATGGCTGGAGCTTCACACACAGTACATCTGCAGATACACGTATGAGAAACGTGCACAGTATGAGCTGAAAATAAGGTGTGTAGTGTGTGTTGATAGTGATTACTGCTTTTAACATCTTTGATTGAATAAGTCTTCTCATTGTATATTGACCTTTATCTACTCTGACTTCACAGACTACGATGGAGGGCAAAAGAAGCAGTGTTAGCCTGAGGCAACAATGCATTTTCTTTGCCAACTACATAGATTACAGTCTACTGCAGGAAATTTCCAGACCAGCGACTTTCATTTTTCACCTTCAAAGCAAGTCAAGTAAGTAATGTCCTTTTTGCCGTCTAGGCAAGACTCTGAAGCACTTGGGGTCTTTTTCTTTGTTTTCAGTCTGGTCTCCGAGTAAAGTGACTTGACTGAAATCCTGCCATACCTGCTGATGAAGGGTTTGATGCTTTCTCCGGTGAAAGGTGCCATGCTCATTGGCATAGGCTCAGGAGTGGTGAGCCAGTAGGAGAAGTCATTTCGAGAGGCAAAGTTGCACACGTTATTGATGTTGCAGAACAGGAAGGGCATCGGGCTGAACTTCCTCAGACAGCTGCCAGCCGTACCTGAAGTAAAGATCAACGTAATCATTAACTAACACCATAAACTCTGTCCTTTCATTTTAAATCCTTCTCATGAGGTGTTTCTTACCCAGGTCCTGTCCATGAGCCCGTGCGTTGCCTTGTACATAGAGCAAGGAGTAGCCATCATATATTGGCGAAGTTCCTTCAGGGCACTGTGGAATCTCCACTGACTGACTGTGACGGGTTACAAGGAATCCATGGTCCATTGAGGAGGGGCCAGGGGGACCAACTTGACCTGGGACTCCATCAGGTCCTGGGGGCCCAGGGTGTCCTCTAGGTCCTAAACACATGGGGTTATTAATAAGTTATGACATTAACAATGGAGAATCGTCTACCCAACATACATCATTCCTGTGAGCATCTCACCTTGTGGCCCCTGCAGGCCTGGTTCTCCTTTGGCCCCAGGCTGACCATGATATCCAGGAAGCCCATCGTCACCTTTTGGTCCAGGAGTACCTATCAAGCCTGAGGGAAATAACAGTAAGGGTGAATCCAGAGTACACTGGACAACCTGAGAGGATCAGTTTGGGATGCAGTTTTTGAAGCAAACCATCACCTTGCTGTCCTTTTAGTCCAGGGAAGCCAGAGGGCCCCTGGGGTCCTGGTAAGCCTTGAGTTCCTGGAAACCCTAAGTCTCCTTTGATGAAGATGGAGGGTCCAGGGGGTCCAGGTGGGCCTTCATTACCTGAGATACACAAGATCATTTTAGAGGTTTGTGTGCATACAGCCTTGCAGCCCTCTCATGTTGTATTATCGCTTTTATCCATGCTATCAAGGAAACCTTGCACAAGCAGTCAACTTACAATTATTTCAAATACTCATGGGCAAATGATTCAACAGTTTAGAGAACTTAACCAAGAATCTCACTATGCAGTCTTTTCAAAGGAACATTACAAAGAACAAATAAATTTACCCTTTTCTCCTGGGAATCCTCGGTCTCCATATTCTCCTTTGAATCCAGTGTCTCCAGGTATACCCTTTGGACCTAAAGTTGGAGTTTGAGAGTATTTTTGTTTGAAATGAACTGAACTGCCATTCATCTATGCATGTTCTTGTGCAAACACACACACACACACACACACACACACACACACACACACACACACACACACACACACACACACACACACACACACACACACACACACACAGTCTACAAAATTGTACTCACCTGGGAAGCCATGGACACCCTGCAACCCTGTCTCACCCTTCTGTCCATCAATACCTGGAAGGCCTTGCTGGCCCTGCAAGACAACCACACACATCCAGTTACCCGAGGTACCCATTTACAGAGCTTAGGCCCAACAGGAATGTAGCCTAATTTTACATTTGTTTGGGGACTATGCATGGAAAGTAACCTTTTGGCTAACTCTGGCATTTTTACGGACATTTTTAAGGCATCATTGCTGTAAATTAGATAAATCCGAATACAAAGCAAAAGGTCTAAGTCTCAATTGAAAGCCTCTTTACATACTGGAAGTCCTGGAGTTCCTGGATCACCCTTGTGTCCCGTCTCTCCCAGAAAGCCAGGGCTACCCTGGTTTCCTTTCTCTCCTTTCAGGCCATCTCTGCCTGGCACACCTGAGGGTCCCGGTGCTCCTTGGGATCCTGTGTGCCAAATACAAGAAGCGTTTTTGATTCTTCATGAAAATTCTTTGACCCTGGAGTTTTAAAAATGCTGGCATGCTGTGTATTCATTCACCTGCTTCTCCAGGCTGCCCTGTTTCTCCCCGCTCTCCCTTTGGCCCTTCCAGAGTTAAACCTGGAAGCCCCCTCTCTCCTGTCTCACCCTGGGGTCCCTGGTAGCCAGGGAGTCCCTTGTCGCCTTTGATACCAGGAACACCTGGATGACCTGGAGTTCCAGGGAAGCCAGGACTGCCTTTGTCACCTGGAGAAGTTAATAGGAAACCAGATGAGGACGCTTGATTCCAGTGACTAGATGATTACATGTTTCAAGAAAGAAGGTCTGACCTTTGCCACCAACAACACCAGGGAGCCCAGGAAAACCTCGGCCAGGGATACCTATAGAGGACAAAGTTTAGAAAAAAAGAAACATTTTTTATTTTTTTTCCCCAGTTTTCTGTAATGTTCTGAATGCTTTTGTATTGGTTTGTGATTTCCAGGTTGATAGTTTCTTGACCTGGCTCTCCTCTCTCCCCAGAGGATCCAGGGATGCCATCCACTCCGGGTTCTCCCTTCTCTCCTGCAGGACCAGTAGGTCCCTGTAAGCCACCCTCACCTGAAAAAGACACAATTCTATGTTTTAGTGAATGATGGCTTAGGCCCAGCTTTGCTTTTATTTGTTGATTTCTTTGATGGTTGAGTCCTGCAGCAGGTGTTGGAATTCTTTCTGTTCCTGATTTAATAAAGGCAGGTGTGAGAACTTGTCCACCTGCCCATATAACAAATCTGTTACTCACCAGGTCGACCATCACGACCAGGTTCTCCTGGTGACCCTGGCAGTCCAGGTGTGCCCTTCTCACCAGGTCGACCTGACTGACCTGCACAACACAACAAACAGCACGATGAGGACTCAAAAGAAGTATCAGAACCTACACCTGTACCTAGTGTAGCTGAAAAATTGAAAGAATATCAGACTGATATCTGACCTGGATATCCAACGCTTCCTTTGTCTCCCTTGGAGCCCTGTAGTCCTGGTTTTCCAGGCATACCCTCATGACCCCTCTGACCTTTTTCTCCAGCAGATCCTGGAAATCCAGGCTGGCCTGTTTCACCCTGTCAGAAAAAAGAAGAGGAGAGGTATGATAATTGACAGGGTGGGGTCACAACAGAGGGTTTTTGCAGTACAGAAAAATAAACAACATAAAACTCATTTAGCTTAGTTGTCTTTTAGATCATTATGGTATGTTTTCCTTGTTGCAGCTGGTGAATTACCTTTACTCCTGGAGTTCCTGGGAAGCCAATACCTGGCTCACCAGCTAATCCCGTGTCTCCTTTCTGTCCATCTGTGCCTCTGAATCCGGGATGTCCTGGTGTACCTATGTCTCCTTTACTACCCTTTGGACCATGAGGACCTGTGTAAGCACATGTGCAAGCATTAGAAGACACTCAGCAGACGTAAAATATCAACACCACTATCCTTACTGAAGTAAATGATGGTCACACTGACACACTGATTGGTGCATGGTTTTTGGGATGAAATGTGCATGTCTCACCAGGAATTCCCATCTCTCCCACACCACCTTTTGGTCCAGGGGGTCCCATACTGCCTGGCTCTCCAGGAACACCAGGATCTCCTTTATCACCTGACACACATCAGACAGAGAAGATAAATCCATCTTTTCCCGCCTATGCTTCTTTTAAATGCTCAATTGAGATACAGACAACATTAGATAAACCATTTAAGTAAACCACTTGTCGGTGTGGTTCAAACATCCTGTACATTTTTAATGTGTTTAATGCTGCTCTGTTGTCTACCTGGATGTCCAGGTAATCCAGGTTCTCCATCTTTTCCTGGCATACCAGGATCTCCGGGAATTCCTTGGTAGCCTTTCTGTCCAGTGTGTCCAGGATCCCCTGACAGAAAAAGAAAATTACCCCGATGAAGATATTTTATTATGTGAGGGTAAATATGCCAAAAAGAATGATATTTGTTGTTTCATACCTCTTTCTCCTGAGTCTCCCTTCTCCCCCTTCATGTGCTCCATGTCAACTTTGGTCATATTCCCAGGTGGACCCTGAAGACCTGGCTCTCCCCTTTCTCCCTTATCTCCAACTTTTCCTTTGTCACCTCTTGGTCCAGGTACACCAGGATCACCTGTGATTTGAGAGGAAAAGGAATGCAGGTGTAGTAGTGAAGGGTTTTTGTATTAACAATTTAAAACAGAAACTTGATTAAACCCTTTACAATTTGGCCTTTCTCACCTCTCTGACCAGGAGATCCAGGTAAACCAGATACTCCTGGAAATCCTGGTACTCCTGGTGTCCCGATAACCCCCATTTCACCTTTGGGACCTGGCAAACAAAAACAAAAATAAAATGAAATACTGCAATCAAGAAAAAAATACTGCAAAAAAAATTAGAAAATAAACAACTTAATAGATGCACTGAGTTTATCACTGGTGCCATTAAAGTTCTTGCAAAAGTAAGAACTCGGTGGTGCAAAGTTGTGAAGTTAATGATGCACATACTTCATAGCAATGCAGCTTTTGATACTACATATATAAAATCATAATGTCAGTTTATTGAGACTGTTATTTTAATTTGTGCAAGTCCAAAACAAGACTTATAAGGAATCCAACCACACAACCACAAGAAGTTTCAGTCTGAGTTTTTCTCATAAAGGTTTCTGCTGTTTTTGTCTCTCACCTTGTTTTCCAATGGGTCCGTCTCTTCCTGGTAAGCCTTGCAGCCCCGGCAGTCCTTTAGCTCCTATCTCTCCAGGGAATCCAGGAGCTCCCTTTTCTCCCTGAGGCCCTGGCATGTCCAGACCAGGAGGACCTGGGTAACCCTTGTCTCCCTTTTCACCCTGTCGTCCTGTTTAATATGACAAACATGTTGTGTAACATGTCAGAATTTTTGTAGCATGTACAAAAGAATCTATGTTTGGTAACTAAGGCTGAACTTACCAAAAGGACCAGGCTCTCCAGGTGGTCCTTGTGGTCCAGGAGAACCAGGTGAGCCTGTACCTGGAGGTCCTGTTGATCCAGTGAGTCCAGCTGGCCCTGGGGGTCCAACTTCACCTAATTCAAAGAGAGGAAAGAAAAGTAATGATGCACTTCATCACAAGGTCAAAGCTACTACAAACCTCACTTGACAAAACTGCTCCACAATCACAGTGTTCCCTTTAAAAATGTGTTAGCCTCAATGCTAACCTCCTTCTCACTGGTGCAACACATGCACCATCATCATCATCATCACCACCACTAGTCTGTGCAGACGATATAAGGACAAGACAGATACTTCATGATGTCCGACATGTTCTACTGAAGACTGGACTAGACAGAGTGTTGAGGCATTAGCAAGTGTGTGTGTGTCTGTGTGTTGTGTGTTGTGAAGTACCCTTAATTCCCTGAGCGCCCGGAGGTCCAGTCTGGCCCTCTCGTCCAGGAATACCGGGTAATCCGATGTTTCCCTTCTCTCCTGGGAAGCCAGTAACTCCTGGTTGACCCTGAGAACCTTTTTGGCCTGGAAGACCTCGTCCTGGTTCGCCCTGCATGGGGGAGACAATAACTTTCATCAAACAGACTTAGAAACTCTAGATATGGTGAATTTAGACAGCTATCCCAGTTTAGGATCTGTCTGTTTGCCAGAAGATGACCACTTCTGATTGAAGCATGTACCTTTTGTCCAGGGAAACCAGGTTTTCCAGTCTGACCATCTTGTCCTGGTCTTCCGGGCTCTCCTGATGGTCCTGGACCCCCTGGTACACCTCTGGCACCTAGAAACACAACATTTTATATTAAATATGTCATTTTTTGCACTCTTTTCTGTAAGTAAAATGTGTGTTGCATACCTATGGAGAAGAGAGTTATGGTCAACACTGGGTATCTCACCTTTGGCTCCAGTTGGACCAGGAAATCCAATACCAGGAGGTCCTTGGTCACCTTTAATACCTGGGAAACCTGGCTGCCCTTGTTCTCCAGGAAGCCCTGTATCACCTGAAGCAGATAACATGATGCACACAACATTACTCTTATTTTAATTGAAGAAAGGCGAGACTGTGCTCGCAGATTTACTCCCATATTCACATTTTGAATGATGTTGTTGCTTCACAGTGTGGCAAAAAGCAGACGCTGATGTCCCTCACCTTGGATTCCAGATCTACCAGGTTCTCCCTTTGGTCCAGGTTCTCCCTGCGGTCCAGGAGTGCTCACACCTTGACCTGGTTCTCCTTTAATGCCTGTTGGAAATGGTATATTATCAATGAATAAACGTACATCAGTGCATATGTTTTTTTGTCTTTTTAGTTTCAGATCTTCTCACAGCTTTGTGTATCTCCATTTCATATCTTTTGTACTCTGGCTGAAGATCGTAGTCATACCAGGTGTTCCTGGGACGCCAGGAAGTCCAGGTCTGCCTTGACTGCCCTTCTCTCCAGCAACTCCTGGTCTACCAAAACCTGGAACTCCAGGTGGACCCCTCTCCCCAGGAAGCCCCCCACGCCCAGGATCCCCGTCAAATCCGCGCTCGCCCTTGATGCCTTCTTTGGCCTCAAATTCAAATTAGAGAGTGGGACATTTAATAAATTGAATGGTGGTGAATGCTTCTCTCTATTGTCAGTGTCAATCATTATCAGTTCAAAATTACGAAACTTGGGAGTGACACACTTACAGGTTCTCCTTTGAGGCCGGGTAAACCTGGAGCACCATCCCTCCCTGGTTGTCCATCCAATCCTGGCCGACCTGGTGAGCCAGATACACCAGGTAGACCTTTGTCTCCCTTCAGACCAGGAGCGATAAAAATGTCCCCTGGCTCACCAACAGCACCAGGAGCTCCCATCAGCCCGGGGGAGCCATCAGTACCCTGCACACAGAGGAAAACAATGTGTTGGCAGTGAAGAAAATATTCAGTTTCAATCAATGGTATATAAAAAAAAACATTCGCACAGATTTGTCTAACATAACTCAGAGGTTATTCTACTCACAGGTCTCCCAGAACCTCCAGGATAGCCAGCTCGACCCTTCTCTCCCTTACTGCCAATTGGTCCAGGAGGTCCTGCAGGGTGGAAATGGACAAGAGTCATCACAGAGGAATCACAGGTACACAGGAAAGGTGATTCACCAGCTGGTTGTGTTTGGTGAACAACAGAAGTCATTTTCTTTTCTGTGTCCTTTTCTTTTTTCTTTAGATATGAAATCCATATCACAGTGGAATCCATAAGAAAACAAATCATTGATCATATTTCTAATACAGTCCTGTTTGAAACACTGCAGATGTGTATTACCTGCTGCATTCACCTACCTCTCTCTCCTTTAGGACCCTCAGCACCAGGTAATCCGATTGGGCCGAAACCCTCACACTGAAAACAGGTATCACCTTTGTCACCTGAAATAAAGGAATATTTTAAAAGTTATTAAAATTATAAAGAGATAAAGATGTATTAATCCTGTGGTTATTTTTAGAGTTACTCACCTTTTTGTCCCAGTTCTCCTTGTAAACCTGGAGGTCCAGGTGGGCCACGATCCCCTTTCTCAATGTCGCATTGAGTAGAGTCAACTGTGTTGCCATAATATAAGACACACACACACACACACACACACACACACACACACACACACACACACACACACACACACACACACACACACAGATAAATGAAAATGAAGTTATTACATTCATTATTACACTGAATAAATTATTGATTTGTTTTTTTCCCTAATTTTTGGAAATAAACCTTACGTGGTAGTCCAGGGGGTCCAGGGAGCCCAGGGTCTCCTGGCTGACCTGGAGGTCCTGGAAGAGATTCTCCCTCTATGCCCCTGTCTCCTTTCTCTCCAATGCTTCCTTTCTGACCCGTCTCACCACGAGGCCCTTCGATGTGTCGCCCTGGAGAATAAAACAGGTGAGCTACTTTGTTTTGTTCTGTATGCGTGACACCTGCTGCCTGTGCTGTGATGACACTGTGTCGTGTTACCTGGTAGACCGGGCTCTCCCTGAGGACCAGGATAACCTGTAGATTACACAAAAACAAAAAGAAGTGGTCAGAAAGGAAAGTGGTTTGAGGTAGCTTTCCATCATGTATTTTGATTTTACTGCACCTCTTTCTCCTTGTTGGCCAGGAGGACCAGGAGGGCCAGGAGGACCAGGTTGACCATCCCCCTAAAATGAAACCATTACACGTTTTGATACAACGATCACAGACAGTTTTCAATCAGCCTCAGCGCTCGTGCGTCTCAGGCAAATAAAATCAAACCTAATAAACTGAGGAATGGATTTAGATTGCGATATAAACTTATAGATAGTTTGATTTATCTTCTCAGAAACACTGAAAGTCAGTGTTTTTTTTAATCTAAAGTCTATAGGTGAAGAGAAATCTCTTACATGACCAGGTGGGCCTGCCTCTCCTTTTTCACCCTGAAACAGAGGCAAAGTATTTAGTGTTTTTGAAGATTATAATGTTACTAAGAATAAAATGTGCTCGAAATATGTGCAGGGGGAATCAAAGGTGCACTAGTTACCTGGGAGCCAATGTAGCCAGGTATCCCAGGAGAGCCTTTTTCTCCCTTTTAAAGAAATGTTTCAAAAACTTAAGCAACGTATAATTAAGTAAAAAAACAAAGTAGGGAGTGTTGGAGTAATAAAACAGTAAATGTTACCTTAAGTCCATATTCTCCATCTTTACCAGGCTTACCCTAAAATAGCAAAGAGAGGTTTTAAAATCATCTTATAAGTGGACACATTTAAGTGAATTCATGAACTCCTTTTTGTAATTATGCCATTATAACATCATTTGCAGACTTACAGGAGGTCCAGGTGGGCCCATTTCACCCTTGATACCTCGTTCATATGGAATGCACAAGCCCTGCAAAATAAAATCAGGCATCTCAAATAATTTCTGTCAGGACAAATAGTAAAGATAAGCACATTTTGTTTAGTGAAATAAAAGTCAAAGCCTCAAACTCAATACGTACTTTATCTCCCCTGTCTCCTTTCTCTCCTTTGTCTCCCTATATGCAAAAAAACACAAATATTTCACTGATAAACACAAGTTTATAGTGCTGCTTCTTTATTAGTGTCTGAAAGACTTAGTATGTACTGGTAGTCCAGGGACGTGCACTGTGGTGACTCCTTCAACCCCCTGTGGGGGTCCAGGTGGGCCAGGGGGGCCACGGAATCCTCTCTCGCCCTGCGGGGAGATGGCAAAAATATCACATTATTTTACATCCATTTGTTAATTACAGACCGAAATTAAGTATGTGGGGGATTAAGATTACTTTAGAAAGACTAAAAAATGTAAAGTATTTGGCATAGAATGCTTTAACAACATATAGCGATAAGCAGGAGCCTTTTTATACAGTAACATAAAATATAAAACTTCTTACCTTGTCTCCTTTCTCACTGACAAAGGCCAGCCGGTCACCCTGCAGAGGTTAAAAATACAAAGTCATCAGTCTTTGCAGGTTGATATAGTTACAGCTGTACATGTCTTAAGTTTTGTATTGTCCCACCTTCTCTCCAGGGGGTCCAGGTGGGCCAGGATCACCCTGTAAAACAGAAATTTAGACACACTGATGACAGCAGAACTAATTAACATCTTTTACAGCTCAAATGACTTTTTTTAAGTGATTATCATGTTTATTTAATTTTATTTTGTCCATGTTCATTAGTTGCCTAAATTTTCAGTCACTGTAGGAAAACTCACTTTGGCTCCCTGATAGCCACGAGGTCCAGGTGGTCCAGTGGGCCCAGGAAGTCCGTTTGATCCCTAAGAGGTAAAGTTGAGCGAGCAGAGAAACTCTGATTATAGATTCTAAGACACGTGTTTGCATGCTTCTCAGAAGACACATTAACACCCATGGAAAACAAAACATACAGGTAATCCAGGTATGCCAGGGAAGCCTCTGTCTCCTTTGAGGGGAATAATCCCGATCACGCCACCAGGGTCACCCTGTTAGAGACAAAACACAGAAATAGTTTGTCAGCACTTATGTTGCATCAAACTTACTGATGAGGAAACGAGTGACTGTATATAACAGTGAGTGTAGCATCCTGGTCTGAAAAAAGAAGCCAATACAGAGGTGTATTAAATATGCATTCTACCAAATGGCCAGCAGGTGGCAGCATCACTGTTAGCCAGGTCAGTATAAACTAGATACAAAATTTTTGTACTTCTCATTTGATGTTTACCAACAACAATGAAGGGTTTGCTTTAGCTTGTGTCTCCAACAGGCTACTAAAATGATGATCTTGAATGCCTTGGTCAGCATTAAGTCATTCTTAAATGTACTACTGGCTCACCTGTTCCCTTTCAGGTAGATCTAAATCAATCAAATCTTATTTATGGACATTAAAACCATCATCCTGTTTAACATCACAGGTAAATCTCTTAGGGATGTACCTTGTTAACAATTCTGGCACTATGTGGTGAATGTTCTGCTTCTCTTCAGTTCAATCGTACTTTTGAAATACGTTGTCATATATTTTTTACAATATATAGGGTAAATTAAATCTTGTAATAGAAAGTGCATCTATTCTGACATCATTTAAATAAATATGGCATGTTCAGTATGTTAGAAAAGGCTTCATCAATTTCAGCTCACCTTCATCCCTTGGACTCCAGGGATGCCCTACAAAGAGAGGAGAATGTTAGCCATGAATATAGCACAGTTTATATGATCAAAGTAGTGTTGTGTTTAAACTTCAACAGTTATTTACAGCATTTGTGTCTCATATAACTATACTGAATGGAGTAAGCCAATGAGGTAAAAAAAAAAAAAAAATTCAGTTTTGATGATTTGTTTTAACACAATGGTGGTGTTGTGTGTGCTTTTTTCTTACAGGAGGTCCTTGAATGCCATGAAAACCAGGGGCGCCATCTCTTCCTCTTTCTCCCTGAAACAAACATAAACACGGTCTTAAAGCACAAACACTACGTGAAATGTGTCCATGCATATCACGAGTAGAGACCTCATAGAACAAACTGGCTCTGCTAAAACATAGGCTCACCTTGGTGCCATTGCATCCTGGGATACCTGGCTGACCTGGTGGACCATCGTTTCCGTTGATACCCTAAAAGTTGGTTCACACAGAAAGACAATTTAGGTTTAAAAACAATCAAACTCCCTTATATTTCCGATTGGAAAGAATTATTGATATGGACTGTATTTATTTTACATGAAACAGGAAGTAAGATTACCACACTTAATCAGACTTACTGGAAGTCCTGGATTTCCTGGGAAGCCTGGTAGACCAGGAGGACCCTGCAAGATAACAGATACATCACCATTTCCCTCTCACAGCAATAACAAAGTAGTACTATTTATTATATATACTTTCATCTTACTTAATCATGATGTAATGTTTGTCATGGCAGTTTTTTACTTACCCGAGCTCCTTTTATCCCAGGAGCCCCAGATTCACCCAAATCTCCCTAAAAGAGACGGATCAGTTAAGATTAATTAAGTGTGTTTGTGTGCCATGTTTTTCATTACCTGAGGGCATGGAAGAAGATGACCATACCACAGGTTTGGGGTTAAGAGTGAGAGTTGACTCACCTTGAAGCCCATTGGCCCTGGTGGCCCCTCAGGTCCCTGCATCCCTGGAAATCCCATGTTACCTTGAAGACCAGGAAACCCGCGCTCACCCTGTAAACCATAAACCATCAGGATGATGACACAAGGCATGAGTTTGACCTCCAAAGAAAAGGTAATGTTTAACAGGAGAAGGATGTGATGAAACTATAATGAAGTCTTAAACTTAAATACATAATATATTTTAAGGCAAGCAAATGCATTCAAAGACAAATTTGATCCATTTTGGAGGATGAAACTTAATCAAAGAGCTTTATAAGATGTGACAATCACAAAATAGTTCTTCAAAGGAAAAAAACAAATGAAGGAAGAGAAAATCACATGTTAACAATGATATTAAAGGCATTGATATCCGTATTATTTATTACTTCTGTCTGTTTTAAGGGTTGCCACACTGGATGGCCTTCCTGACCAAACCCTCCACCTGTTTCTGGGCTTGGGACCAGCACTAGCAAGTACATCACACTGGCTTGTAGCCCCCTAGTGGCTGTATGGAAGCATTACTAACTTTCAAATAAATCTTGAATTAAATTCAAAGTTTGCAAACTGTGATCATTGGTTAACAAATTGGGACCAGTCGAGCAAAATCTACCAAGCAGCTGAAACTTTCTATTCATTTGTTTTCATCACATGAGATTAAGTCTTTGAAAATGTAATTTACTGTGATATTTATCAGATAGGTTAGAACATTCTCCACATCTTTTTATCTACGAGAGACTTAAGGAATTATTGTTCTCAATATAGTTTTTTTATTATACTCCCGAAACAATAGCACAAATGTCAGCTCTTTTTTCAGCAAATCTTAACCTCTGACCGCTGCTGTTACCTGTGTTTCATACACAGTATGTTATTTGCACTTTCTGCCACCAGATGGCAGCATTGTTTTATGAAGTGGAGTCGTGCTCCAGTAATCTTTCAACTCTTTGAGAGCTGCCAAACCCTGAGAGAGTGATGTGAGAAGCTTAGCAGCAGACTAAATGAAACCATACTGAACATTGTTTGGGTTCCTGACCACAGAACACCTGACTCCCATCACTCAAGAGAAACTCTTGAATCATGGGAATCTTCAGCCGGTTATCATGACAACTCTTGTTGTTTGACGTCAGGAAGTGATATCACTGGAATTAAAGCTCACAGGAGATTTTACAGAAGGCTGTTGGGTTTTTTTCTGCAACTTCCCAAACACAAAGAGGCTTTGAATCCACAGTGGATTTGGCTGGGCTCCATTGAACACAGTCAGTACATCTGTTGTTGTCGGGTAGGCTCAACATTTGGCTACTGTTGCAGTTAAAATGAGCCGTAAAAGGCCAGACTGTTGCACTTAGAGGAGAGATAACACACTTTGGAGGTCTGATAGAACACATGTACACTTGCACAGCAGGAGTGAAGATGAAAAGTTAACCCTCAGCGCTGACTCAGAAATTTCTCAAGTTGTGAAAATAATCTTCTCATAATTCTTTGCCAAAATGGAAGAAAAAAAAACACTATTAGAATTTTTTTTCCTTTCAAGCAAATCCGTTCACTTCTCCCAAATTTTATCTTGCAGAGAATGAGAAGAAGAAATTTCCTCTTTTGCTGCAGAGATCCAGGCTTGACTACCCTTCAGGAAGGCTGGAAAAACTTCAGGAGTATTAAAGCCAAATGCCAACTTTTCAAGTCTCAGGTCAGTGATTAACACTCGTGCTGGAGTGCTGACAGGTCAGTGGCTGATATCCAGCTCATGTCTAGTGTCTCCACCACATGTACATTTGTATCTCTGAGCAGCCTGTCTGATGGGAACAGGGCCTTCAGCCCAGCTGTAAGGACATGCTCTAATTCAATCTGATCTCTGTTCCTGGTCTCTGCTCCGTGACTGAGCCTCATCCTCTGCTCCTCCATCCATCCAGGCTCAAGTCTATCCCACTGAGCTGACCCCATTACACAGAATATAGAGCACACTGTGGCCTGCTGTGAACTTAAAAAAATGAACTTTACAAGATGTAAATATGGAGGCCTGAAGAGGAATTGGTCGACAGAAATGAAATCAGTACAAAATCTCACCTTTGCTCCTTTCACGCCACTGCAGTCACATTTTCCACATGATGGCCCACAGCCCTGAGGAAGAAGAGAAATTAAGGGTTAAACAATCCATCATGTGTCACTCTAAACATTTAAAAAGAGCATATTGTGTGGCAGGTAAGTAAACTAAACTGTGCAACAGACACCGGCAGGTCGTGTGATATCATCCATCGCACGTGTTCGGTGAATAAACCTCCTCATTCTTTTACAGCATGTTAAGGCCCTGCCTCTGACAGATGGCTCAGAGATATCCCACTGACACCCTAAATCATCATAGTGAGCTTCAGACAGATTCCTGCAGAGTTTTCATGCTGATTCATTGCACAGATGAGTATTTATAGGTGAAAACTGATGAACAAATCCAGATAGAGTCAACAGATGAATCACCAGCTTTCTGTACATTGCAGCATCTTGAGCATACATTAGCAAACGTCCTTTCAACATGTCATGAATGTAGACTGTAAAAAATATGGACATAGTCTCTGCGACATCACCTGTCTGTTCCTGAAACAGCGAAATGAGGTCAATCGGTGGGCACAGCCATATTGGATATGTGGCGGGCTTTGAGCTCCTTTTCTAAGAGCTATAGGGCGTCCATCAGTCACATGAGCTGAGCTGTGTCTCTGATTGGACAAACTTGTGATCTTAAAGTCTTCTTAACCTAAACTGTATATAGAATGGACAGCGTGGCTCCGCCATTTACCACTGTACAGTTTTGAAGCCAAAATTCTCCAGGCGCAGCAGTTGTGCAGCCAGAGTCTGCACAATAGAGGCTGTGAGGGATTCTGGGAGAATCTGAGTGAAGCCGCATGACAAAAATATATACATTTTTTTCTTCTTCTGGACTCTACCTCCTGACATGTTTTATAATCCCTGAAAAAAATGCACAAGAACGGCAGCTGTCAATCATCGTTTAACATAACATAAAACCTTGTTTTTAACCTTGTATAACTAATGAAAATGAAACTTTCCAGAAATAAAGGACTTAAATACAAGGCAGCCGAATTATATCTTCACCACAACAATCGGATGTGAGGAGCATTTGTATGAGGTATATTAATTTTTTTTAAGTTTTGACAACAGCCCATCTGGAATGACTGGAGAGCCGGATTTTTTGACCTATACTGCATCCAGCCACCAGGGGGAGCAGTATTTGTGGTGACCTCACTTCGAGCTGAGTGAGATGACATCCATTTTTTTCACAGTCTATGCTTCTGCTTCTTAACCGCAGTTAAAAAAAATTTTACATCCCATACCGTGTGCACTGATAGCGAAATTAGCCTTTTAGACCCACGTCTCATGAAAATCTCGTAAAGGTCTCGTGCTGTTTTTAGAAGTGACGTTTTGAATATGTTTGGGTTTACACATTTGCACATTTATTTGAACATCCAGGATTGTTACTTCCCTTCCGTGTTTTGACTGACCTAGACACAGCAAACAGAGGCTTTATACCTGTCATGCACATGAAGAGTCCCTAGTTGGCTTTGTGTTATACTGTGCATGCAGAAAGGCGTACATGCAGCTGTTCTCAGCCCATTTAGTCCCTCCACCCCACCCTACTTCCTCTCCTCTGGGGTCTCCAGAGGCTGGAGCCTGGGAACTGGCCTGCACTGCCTTGGCTCTGTCTTCTATTGCCCCCCCCCGCCTCCCCTCCACCATCCAGCTGTTTCCAGACTCACGTGTGCGGCGTCCAGCCAAAAGCCTGTCAGGGCTCTGTGGACAGGCCCGTTCAGAGAGAGAACAGCTACACTACCCACAAATACTTCTCTCCGTCTGTTTCTTGTTCTCACACTCACACACAACAAATGAACATTCATCAGAACAAGTTCTCACCGACACGTCATTTTTAATTCTACATTTTCTATATCTCACTATCCTGCCTTTCTTCTTTTCTTTTTATCTGGTAACTGACCCAATATGTGAGTCTAAATCTGTGGGAAACAACTTGAAATAGACCTTTCTCTCAGGTGGGACCTTCACCTTATCATATAGCTCTAATTCTCACCTCTTTGCTGTGTATGACAAGTGTGGTCTGCAAGATTGCGTCATGTCCCACCAAACTCCCTGAGACACCTCTCCGTCACACCATCTCACCTCTCCACTTCTGCTTCTTTGAGTGTTTTTCTTTCACAGGATTATTTCCTGTTATGGCACAGGTTAACTTCAGGAACACCTGCCTCGGATCAGATTAGTGTTACAGGACAAACAGAGGAAAAGAGGTATTGACTTTCTGAATGAAACACATGTGTGTTGAGTTATGGTGAACCTGCTGGGTCACAGCAATAAAATCTCCTGGTGCCGGATTAACATAATTTTTTCTTTGACCATTCGCCAGGGGAGCTGAGACACGCTAATATACTGAAGGAGCACACAAGCTCATTGTCAACACTGCACAAGTAAATCACGAGACTGCTACTCTTTCACCTGTTGGTCTTTGTCCACCTTTTCTATGTCCCCCCATAATTAGATCAAGCACAGATTCCTGTGTAATGGGGGCCCAACCAGTGAACCCAAGCTTCACCTCAACATGACGATGAAGACGCTTTGTGTGCTCGCCTGCAATGAAAGGCCTCCACCCTGTGATGTCTGCTGCTGCTCCTCCAAACACAGCGCAGCAATCTGCAGGTAGATCAAAGTGTGTCTCTTTGATTTCTCATGTTTGTTTTCCGTTCTGCGTCCGTTACGCACTGGCATGAACCCAAACACCCGATGGGAGATAAAACACAAAGACCAAACTGACATCTGTACAAAAAAAGAATCGTGCTAATGAGCCTTGAAGCCAAAGAGGAGATATCTGTCTGAAAAGGTATCTGGGCAGAAAAAGGAGGTTTTAAGAGGACTTTATCTATCAGATGATGGGGGCTCTGATTATCTAGTTCTACCACAAGTTCAACATAAATGCCTTTTACATCAGCTTACATCACTGAGGCAGAAGGAGGATAAAAAAAATGGCAGCTGAGTATATATTTACCTTTTAATCCTCCCTCATTGCATTTCCACCTATCTTTGGAGAAGAGTCTTACCATGTTTTCTGTTGACTCCAGGTACACTTTTATTTACTGAAGGGTTGGGGCTGGATGTTGTCAAAATAAGATTTGAGGTACACTGCAAAAAACTGAAATCTTATCAAGTGTTTTTGTCTTTTTTTTAAAGTAAAAATTGTCTTATTATACTCGATATGAGCTACTTTCAACTTATCAATCCAGAAAAATGTCTTGTTTCAAGTTATCAGAGTACAAAAATGAGGTTTGAATCGCTTGTAACCATTTAAAAAAAATCTGCCAATGGAACAAGAAAAAATTGCTTGAAAATTTCCTTGAGACTAGAACAATGTCTTAATACAAGTAACTTTTCTCTTGTTCCATTGGCAGATTTTTTTACTGGTTACGAGAAATTCAGACCTCATTTTTTTCCTTAAATAACTTTAAACAAGACATTTTTCTGGATTGGTCATGTGAATTTGGCTCATGTTGAGTCTAAAAAGTAATATTCTACAGAAAATAAGACAAAAACACTTGATAAGATTTCAGTTTTTGCAGTGTACCACTGTCAACGTTGGCATTGTACAGTTCGGTTGACATTAACCATAAACTGTATTAAACCATAGACTGTTTAAAACATGGACGTAGTCTCGCCGACGTCACCCATCTGTTTCTGAAACAGAAAATGAAACACATTGGCTATAGCGGCCATATTGGTAGTGGCAAGGGCTTCGCCTACAGCCATAGGGCGCTGGCCGTCACGTGACCCTCAGCTTTTCCTCTTATTGGGAGAGCTCGCGATCTCAATATCCTCTGAACGGCCGCGTAAAAAAAAAAAAAAATTCACCCCTCATACAGTGGGAGCCGGTAGGGAAATTAGCGACTCAGACAGGAGATGTTTTTTGAACCAGGTTAATTTCTGCTTAAAAAGTAGCTTTTTTTTGGCTTGGTGTGTATGTGACCTCTGCTACTTCCGGAGCCAGCCTCTAGCGAACACTCCAGAAACTATTTTAGCACTTCCGCATTGTCTCATATTCTCAGATCGGAGGTTGCTGCTTGTATTAAACATCTCCCCGACGACACTCTGTTTCTGAAACGGTAAATGAAGCACATCGGTTATAGCAGCTATTGGTAGTGGCAAGGGCTTCGCGTACAGCTATAGGGCGCCCGTTGGTCACATGACCCTGAGCTGTGCCTCTGATTGGGCGAGCTCGTGATCTTAATATCCTCTGAACTGCCGAGAAAAAAGTTCACTCTGTACAGTGTGCCGATAGTAAAATCAAGAAAAATTTGCAAGAAAACTTGCTTGAAACTAGAATAATTTCTTAGTAAAAGTAACTTTTGTCTTGTTCCATTGGCAGATTCTTTTTACTTGTTACAAGCAATTCAGACCTAAGTTTTGTCTTAAAATAACTTAAAATAAGGCATCTTCTGGACTGGTCAGGTGAATGTGGCTCATATGAAGTCTAAAAAGATTTTTTTCTACTAAAATGAGGCAAAAAACACTTGATAAGATTTCAGTTTTTTTTCCAGTATAAAAGGAGGAATTTGACTGACCTATACCTGTATTTTTTTAGTTTAACTTTCTCCAAAAGGATTTTAAAAAGTTGTATTAAGCCTTTACTGACAGACTGACAGGATGAAATAGTTAAACAATAAAATAAAAGTAATTTGACTCAATAAAATAAGTCACTGATAAAGTCTTTCTTAAAGTTAATCATATTACCTACTTAACTCTAACATCAAATATGCTTTTTTTTCTTTATTTGCAGCTTAAAGGTTTTTTGCAGAGTGGCACACACTGGCAGGGCAGGACCCTGGTATTCACGTGTGAGATTATAAGGAGATAAAAATGATGTCACTCTGTCCAAACATCCTGATTCTCCACAGAGCAAACATTCAGAGCTGAGGCCTGAGAGTCTGCAGTGATGAGTGTTGATATACAGAAGCTGGTGAGTCACTGAGCTCTGGAGAGACTGTATCTGAGCCAGTAGACCTCTGCAGCCTCACGTGTCTCTGGACAAGTGTTTATGTGAATCCTAAACCAGGATGGCAGCTTTGAATATCCAAACTGTGAAAAATCAATATGACTTACAGTGTCAGAGTGTTTATGTGAACTGGGCACTGTGCAAAACAGTGACTTATCATAATCACATGTGTACGACAGTGTGTTTGTGATTGTTTACTGTGGCTGGAGCTGGCAGGGGAGCTCAGAGCAGAAAGTTTGCTTTGACAGGATCTGAGATAGAAGAAGAAGAAGGAGCCAGTGAGAGAGGAGGATGAGATTTGTGTACACAGAGGCACATTCACAGGATTTTATAACATCGCTCAGTGAATCTCAGGGCTTAGAGTTGTGTCAGAGGTTACATCAGTCCAGGCTTCATCCCAGAAGGCCCTGATCTTTCAACAACACTTGCTTGAGATGTCTGACATCATTAGAAACATAAGTCCAGCTCTGAGACACTCTCAGAAGAGAGGAAGTGATGACTAATGTATTCTCTGGACACAGGTCAGGCGATCTCGACTTTAATGTAAACAATAATAATGTAAACTAATGACTGAGTGTATGGAGCTGTTGCATAACTGGACCCTCAAAAGGGTAGAGAGTAATACGAGGAGTCTCCTTTCTGAGGAAAATACAGCTTGTTACTAAAAGCCGTACATGGATTCAGTTTAGATTAAAAGTTTTCAGCTCACATCCCAGCAGTATCATTACAACCACATGGTGGCGGAAAAACCCCCGTTTTGCTCTCAGAACAGCTGAAGGTTTTTCAACATGTCTTTCCTTCCATGTTGAGGCAAAGTGAAGATCACACAAACATCTGGTCAATGTCATCCACAGACTTTTCTGAAAACTACATTACATTCCTGACACATTCCTGCTGTAACCTCCTGACGGCTGAAATGTCCGACCAGAGCCTCGAGGGGAGAAACTGTGTGGGAGAACTTTTTACATCCTGTCCCTTCTTTACATACAGTAGATAAAGAAGAAACCCTCACAATATTCATGCCATAAAACTTTTATTAGCAGCTCAGTCTGTGGCCTACTTTGTTTAAAGGTCATGATGTAGAGATCTGAAGCCAACGTGCTTAAAAAATCAAACTTCCTGCTTTGATCCATCTGTCACTTTTCTTTTTTCAAAAGTTTTCCTGACCCTGCAAACTAGAATCTGAGTTGCCAGAGAAAATTATTCAAACAAAAAAAATCCCAGAGTTTATCTCCAGAGAGGAGCCTTCCTTCCACACTGATACGAGGAAGGAAACCAGATAACTCGCTCTGATGCACTTTCACTTTCTTGATTTCATGAGCTTGAGTGAAAGGCTTTTCTCACAACACTCAACACATTGCAGCGTAGACTAACTCTGCAACACTCAGTGATTACAACCTGTTATCTTAAATACTTCAGGAAGAGTATTTTAGTGTTTCGCAGATGAAAACCTTTGGATCAGTGACTTCTCCTTTCCTAACTAACAATCAAAAAGTCTTAGTCTTAGTCTCTGTAGTGTTGTGATTTTGCTTGTCAGACTAAACACAAACAAAAGGAAAAATAATGTGCAACAAAAAAAATCTGTATGGGAAAAATAGTCAGTTGTTTAGTGAATAGTAAACCACAAAACCTAACAGCTAAACAAAGGCAATGTGCCAAGTAGAGCAACAAGGAGAGGATGAGAGAAAGACAGTGAGCGTGCAGGCCAGGATGATCTTAAATGTACCTGGCGACAGACCAAGGTACTCCCAGGTGCATCAAAGCCCCACCCACCTTCAAGCTGTCTAAGAACATCATATTATTGTTTTGCATCCTTGCTTCTCACATTTTTTATCACAATGGAAACCCCTCTCCTCATAAATCTTTGAGGTTTGGATAGTTGTTCTCCCTCTGACTCAGTTGTTTTGGAATAAAGCAGGAAAATATCTCTCAACCACCATGTGTCTTCACGACCATGTGCTCTCCAACAACAGCTTCCCCACGTGGGAAGAAATACACAGTTTAGCCACTTTGTTGCATCACTTAGTTTTGTGTTAACATTATGTTGTATGGTTTGGGCGTTTTGGGTTGATTTCATGTTGGCTGATGCAATTACTCTTTAAGACAAGCAATGAAACTTTGGCTCCATGTCCCGGCAGTAAATATTTTGCAATGTTGTTAAGTCGAACGTATCCATGAACTTTCACATAAACATCTGGATTTCTTTTGTGAAGGCCCGCTGGAGGAGTAATAACCCTTTTTTATTCTAATGTGTTTCACAAGCTCCCGTGCACCTCTAATGATGCAGCCGTAGAGATGTTTAACCTGTGTGTGTCACCCGTTAAGACACTCCTATGGCGTCACACCACAGATCATGTCTTCCATATGGAGACAATCAGGATAGTTTTACTCCATAAATGTCAGATGGATTGCTTTCGGCGGCAGAGCTAATTACACAGCTCTAAATGAGACAGCTTTGGAGCACATTGCAATGATGGGAAGGGAATACCTTTTCATAAATGTAGCAGTGAAATCATGCACATTTTAGCTCATAGCATTCCTGCTAACTCTCAACTGATCCTAAAGTCTTAAAAAGTGTTTCCCCTGGTGGCCTGTTTGAGCTTTTTTGTGGTTTTGGGTGATTGTTTGAGGTTTCTCTTCATGGTCAGTAAGATCACAGGTGCCTCTGACCACAACTATGCAGTTCCCACAGCCTTCCATAGATACACACACAGACACAGCAGAGAAACCAGAATACTAAAAGGATGAGTGGAGGAGGATTGATACATTTTTCTGAGTTGAACTGTGCTGCTCTGACATTCCTATCCTTCTCTGGTACTGCGAGGCTGGGATGAGAGAATAGACGTGGAGGAGGGGAATTTTTCTGTCAGACTGCCATACTTGGAAGGCGAGGATCCTGGTGCAAGTTGCTCTGTAAACAGTGTGAATGTGTGTGTATGTGAGTGTGTGTGTGTGTGTACGTACAGACTGGGATGGTGTGATGTGAAAGAGCATTTTTCAACGCTAAGACAGATATTAACAAATTATTGTTTATATCAACTCCTCCTGTGAGCTCATATTTTTCACATTATCTTGTTTTCAGTCAAAATAAAACATTCTCAAATGTTTCATTCAACATTTGAAGTATTAAGTGAAGAAATTCAGCCCAAAACCAAACCCTATGGTAAAACTACATCTTTTTGTTGCGCATTAGACATATGAGAATAGTTCTGTTTTAGCATGTGCACAGCTAACCCTACTAAGATTTACAATGAAACTAAGACTTTAAAACATATTCCTTGAGTATTTTGCTACTTTGATGAAGAAAAAATCTTTTGTTCAGGGTTAAATGACAAAACTGATTCTCACTCTCTTCTCAGCCTAGACAACATTGCTTCCCTTTCTTCCTCTGTGCAGTAAAAGTTGTTGGTAGTAGACTTTTTAAATGGTGTGACTAATCATTTTTCAAGATTTTCCAGATTCTTTGCCAAAATTACTATTTCTTAATTAGCATGCACACTTGATAGCAGCACGTTTACTCTTGCAGGAATACATATTCTGTCCAGCACGTAGCAGGACTGCTGGAGTCCTAGACCCAGGAGTTCCGGTGATTCCTACCCCAATGATGATCCTCTCCTGGTTCATGTTGGGCTAGAAAGCCTTAAACCTGACTCCAGGTCTGGCTTTGCTCATTATGTCCTTTTATTTTTGTAGTTAAGTTAAAAACAATCTGTGTTGGACAAAGTTTGTTTTATTTTGAAAGTCATCGGATGTTTTAATGTAGTTTCAGTGCACCACTCCCTGTCCTGGTCCATCTTAGTCCTCTTCATTCCTTCAGGAACACTAGGCTGCTGGTTCCATCTGGTCCAGTATTGTGCAGCATGTTGCACCTCGCCCCAGGACAGGTCTGCCATTTTCAGCTCGGTGGCCCCAGTTCTCCGCCAGGTGGTTTTTGGCCAGCCTTGCTTCTTCTTCTTTGGTAGGGTCCATCTCAGGGCCACTCTGAGAAAGCAGTTCTGGTCCATCCTCATCCTCGGCGTTGCCTGATTTCCAGCGCCACATTGCAAAAGTTGGTGCTTTTGTGCAAGTCCTGATTTGAGATCCTGGCCAGAAGATGCGGCATATTCTCCAGAGGCATCTACGCTGTGCAAACTGATACATCTTTGCTACTGCTGAAAAAAGTCTTGTTCATCTGACCTTGAGGGCTTAAACCTCAAGACGCAGCAGGGATGCAACAGACTGGAGCTAGTTTCAGTAACACATGGACTTGAATAGAAACTTATCAGATCCAACCTTGACAGAGCAGAGACACTTATGATGTATTTTGGCTGTAGCCCATGGCAAGAAGGCAAACAGAAATATTTCCCTCAAGTGAAACTCTTGACAAACTATCTGAAGGCTTGTCTCTCATTTGTCATCTCAAACAGTGGTCACAGTCAAAACTCCAGGGGAACCTTAGTCCAGTCCGGAGTCCTCTACCATGAAACCAATTTTATATACATTCTGCAATAAAACAGAGCTATGTTTTCTGTTTCCTTTATTTAAGGAGTCCTGCAGCGCATATTTACGGAGACTAACCCGATGTAAAACATGTCCTGTTCTGGCTGCAGGCAGCAGGTTTTCATCAGAACCACAGAAATCATTCAAGGCTTCTGTAATCAAAAGCAGATGTAGCTGCAGAGGGCTGTTCACACACACACACACACACACACACACACACACACACACACACACACACACACACACACACACACACACACACACACACACGCTCATAAACACAAGCTGAGTTATGTTAGTGTGTGTGCAAAAACATTTTGCATGTTTTTACAAACAAATAAAAAGAATAATCCCAGGCTAGCTTTCCAGGTCAAATCATCACTCCCTGGGAAAAGCTAAAATTGCAGTAAAACACTGAAATGACAGAAACAATTCTTCCCCCACACGAAGCATGTGGGAATGAGCCTGAGCAAACACACTCACAGGAGTCGGCCTAACGAACAAGGTTTTTAGAGCAAACTCCCCGTCTGCATGCATGACGAAGCATGACCAGGTTAATGTTGCCTGTCATCAAATTCAGGACCAGGAGAGCAGAAAAGCTCTGAGAGGTGGGCTCTCAAAGAGGTTCCATGTTTCTACCAAACAATACATGACTCTCAATTACAGACACCTTTCAGGTCACTTCAGAATCTGGACCAGAGATGTGGATCAGGGCAGGCAAACAGAGAGAGGCCCCCTGAGAGAGAGGAAAGTGTTAAACATGTCAGCAAAGCATCACAAAAACACAGCGGCCAAGTTTTCGCGTGCAGCAGGCGCTCTGCTAACGGGAAAATTGATTTAGACAATTTCTCAGGGTTCGCTCAAAGGAAAGGAAAGGAAAGGTGTTTCAGGAGAGAGTGGATAGGAGTGGAGATAAAGAGGGAGGACATAAGACAGGACAAGAAGAAGAAAGCAAGAGACCATGGAGGAGAAGAGGAAAAAACAAAAGAAGAAAAGATGGGAAAGAAAAAGAGACAAAGAAAAAGCCTGACAAGTTTAAAGAATCAGGAAAATTGTGAAATGGAGAAAAGAAGACTAAGCGAAGAACAGAAAGAAGACAGTGCATCAAAAAAAGGATGAAGACAAAATTGAGAATAAAGAAGAAGAGGTTGAACAGGGAGAGAAAAGGGAAAGGAAGTAGAGAAAGAAACAAGCAGAAGAGGTGGGATTAAAAAAATTATAAGAATAGGGAAAACAAATTAGAAGTAAAAAATATATATATATATCAATTGGTAAATAAAAAAGGACTAAATTCAGTGGAGGGGGGAGGAAGAGAAAGAAAACGCATCATTGGAAATCAGACGAAGAGGAGACATTTATCTAGAACAAAAGGAACAAAAGTTCAGATCAGACTCATTTCACGACAGACTTTCAAAATAAAACCTTTAATTTTTAGCTCATTTCATCTTAATGACATTAAATAATTGGCCACTTTTCCCTAAACAGCCGTCCTCCTAAAGGATCCTATACAACATCTCTGCCTTTGATTATGAAGGTCCCTGACCTGACAATCAGTCACATGACCCCCACATGCTCATCCTGCTGACCTTTGACCTCCGGTCAGACCATTAGAGAGGATTTAAGCTTTCAAACAGAGCTCTCAATACAAGGGTCATCTTGATAACTCAGTGTCTGAAAGGTCGTCCATGTGAATGAAATGTTACCTTGTTAACAAATTAGGCAGGGCTCCTACTTATCTTTTGGACTAAGAGGGGACTTTCCGGCTTTAGCTGCCACACAAACACACACTTGAGAGCTCCACCAAGAACAGCTGATAGTTGTTTGCCCCCAGGCTGGCTTTGTGTTGAGGACAGAGACTTTCTGGTTCCTTGGTGGGGATGCTGTGTCTTTAACGCAGACTACACAAGTCAGAAATATGGAAGTTTAAGAGTTCTGTTGTCTGGATCTGTGTGAGACACGCGGCTTTTGTTCTGTGTGAAGGGGCTGTTGTGCCCACACATCGATTGTTTGGTTTACAGTGGTTCAAACTGGGAAAAAAGAAAGAACAATACAAACAAAAACATTCCCTAACAATCCCACGCAGGCAGCACCGAATCATCCTGCATGTTTTCTCTTTATCTGGTGAAAACCTGACATTCATTTAAGTCCTCTGCTCTGCACAGAATTCAGATATTTTAGGCGATGAGAGTGAGAAAATATTCAGGGATGGTGAAAAAAGAAAAGCTAGAGGGGGGCTGGAGAGAGTCTCAACAATGACTTTTTAAGACGTTTGTTTTCTCTGAAAGAGGGCCAGTTCAGTCCATGTGAGTGGCTCCAGGGCTCGCAGTTCTTCAGCTCAGCCTGGGGCTCCTCAGTGAATGTGCATTTCTGTGCCACAGGATGTGGGGTTTAGGAAGCCATTCTTTCTGTGAGGAGGAAGGCCTCTTCCTTGCCTTTTAAGCTCACAAAGACAAGAAGGGGTTGAGTCGGCCTTGCGTCTCCCTCATGAGTGCTTCGATATCTGGGAATAGCATCAGCACGTGAGGACAAGGAGTGACCTCTGTGACTCTTGCACCAACTAAAAGCATCCCACTTAGCTAATTCTCAGACTCATTTTTCCCCCAATTTTGCTTTTTGGCACATTTCATAACCCCATTTCCATCCATTACTTTTAAAGATAAACAGGACTAAAACTGCATCCAACACCAACACTTTCTGACTGTGAAAAAAATTCATCTCGTCTGCAAACACACGTCATCTGCACAAAAACAGGATGTCCTTTTACATCCTGTTGTTCTTTGCATCTATAGCTTTTTATATCTCCCAAAGATCCTTTTTAAACTATTTTTGCACCTATGATATAAAAAAGACACACACACACACACCCACACGCACATGGATTTCATGGAAACATCTGGAAGTGAAGTTAGTAATCCATACAAAAACGCGCTGCCATCACTGTTATATAGAGTGACACAATGCATCCATCAGGGGCTATTCTTGTGCAGGAAGAGTGGGTGCATGTTAGCTCTATTTCACATCCTTTTCAACAAAGCCTTTTCAATCTGAGCATGCTGCACACATGCTGTGCCGAGGAAATCACCTCCTAGTAAAATTAACATTGACATCAGGAACACACAGGTGGTTTGAAAAACTTCATCCAGTGTGCACCAAACTAATGGAGCTCCTAAGCCTCATTATCCTTACGCACACTTCAGATAACAGCTGCCTAATAGACAAAGCTTCTCTCTATTGTTCTCCTGCTTCCATGCTTGGACTTATCTCTCACTTTGCCCTAACGTCACTGCTATTCCAACATATAGAGACTGCAGGATGTCGCCGCCCTCAGGCCCTTTAGAGATGCCGAAAACTGACAACAGATCTGCTCTCATATCAGCTAAAAATGTCTTAATCTCCCCCCAGACTCAGCTATGCATTGAAAGATCGGCATATCTCTTCTGCTGCCTATGGGAACAAAGTCATGTGACCGGGCTGAGCTTGTTTCCTTCTCAAAGTTATCAGATTAAGCCCTTTTTGGGAGATACTCTTGCAGAATAGCCGCCACATGAATGAACAATTCTCATTGTCACAAGAAATCCGCCAGCAGCAACATGAAGGCAGAGGAGGAGATGGATCCAGCATCTGCTCCTTCAGGAAAGAGGTTCAAAGTTTAGGTATGGATACACAGGCTCTAAATTTTAGTCGGATCTGACTCATGATCTGCTTTTTCTATCAGCTCGCCTCCGTAAATTTAAGCCAAAGAGTTCCATATTACCATGTCTGGCAAAAATAAAGAGTAACTCTAGCTCTCTTGGGATGAGAAGATTGTAAAAATGTGAGGTCTAATGTGGGAGGTGTAAGGCACTGGATGTGAAAAACCAGATCACACCACTTCAGACATCTCCACCGTGTTCAGCTGATACTGAAATAAGAAGTGTCTCCATTAATCTGAAGCTTAGACTTGTTGAAAAACACCACCCATCACATATTCCACATTAATCAGTTTAACATTTAATGGGACAGATGAAGCATGTGCCTGTGTGTCATCCATAATATCATGTGGTCTAACCCAATGTAGCTCTCAGTGCGGTTAACATCCTCATACCAGAATTCATTTAAGCTCAATCTGCATTCACTTGCAGGAAACCCATCATATAAATACAATAATAAGCTGAGTCCCTGCTCTGGGTCTCAAAGCAGAAAGTACAGCATTCACCAGAGTCTGATCCTGCACCTGCCCAGCGATGTCAGGGGCTGAGATTATAGTTTGACAAATGTTTTCTTGACCTTAGTGCATGTTTTGGCTTCAAACGTCATTTAGCGTGACTCTGGCTTTTGAAACAATCAGATGATGCTAACTCTAATAAAGAGCAAGAGAAGTGGATGTGAGTTCAGTTTCTGTATAAGGAGAAAACATTCTGCGTCCTCTGAGGCTTCAGCCTACAAAAGAAACACAAAACCAACCCCAGACTTTAAAAAATAACAAGCTGGTTTCCCGAGGAGCTGCATGACAAAGCGAAAGGTTTCGGTCTTGCTGTAGTGATCTTTTATTGTTTACAAAAGCACAAACAGTGAAGGAACACCAAGTTCCTGTAGTATGAAGTAAAAGGTCAGATATTTGTTTGAACTTCTATCGAGATTTTTCCAGGAAAAAACTGGAAGCCCCAGTCGTTTTTGTGCAGAGCCAGGTCCATAAATCAGACAAGAAATAGTAGACAAAGGAATAATTTATGGTAACAGCAGACTCTCTTGTATTGCAAAGCTGCTGTGTGCCATAACCTGGACATACCTCTCCAATGTTTTGTTTCCCTTTAACCACAAAGAGACTCATCCTGACCCCGGCTGTAATAAAGTTGTCAGACAGAAAACTTTCCCAGACACAAATATTGGTCCTAAACTTGCTCTTTGTTTGTAAAGTATGACGGAGACTTTCAGGCCAGCAAGTAATTAAGAAGACAGCTTGAGGAAGTAAATCTTAATCCCCACTCTTTTTTAATTTGGACCAATCCAAAAACATAAAGGCGTCAATCTATAAGACCATCATCATTGTGTTTTTCGGACTCCATCAGTTGGACACTTTGGCAGTAGCGGGTGGAAGTGTAGGTCAAGGGCCAGCGTGTGAGACTAAAAGATTTGCTATGGAGTATCATCCCCGGCTCCGACCCACATTCCTCCACTTCTGGGGGCTCATAACCTCCTCACGTCTGCCTCTGCGTCCCTCCATCACTCTCAAACTCCCACCTCCCTGTCAGGAAGATGTATCCATTACACCATCTCCATCCAAACCACAAATGACATTTATGACTCACCGATTTCACGGTGAAACAGCTTGAGTGCACTTTTCACCAAAACAATTGAACTCCAGGAAAAACTGATCCCACAATAACACAAGTGGATCTAAAGGCAGTTAACACAGAACATGTGAGTGTGAGAATATGAAAAAAGTCTCCTGATACCATTATCAGAGTATGATCTGTGCCAACAAAGTCACTTTAACCATTTGAGGTTCAATGTTGTGAGCCAGAGTGAGCAGGACTCCCCTTTTAGGATTCTAATGTCCCAAACCACCTGGTCCGAGTTAAGAGGTAAGGTCTAGTGCTGTAAAATAACATGTAGTACTTGCTAGTTTTTGAGATGTGCTCTGTTGCAGTCAATACTTAACTGTGAGCATTGGAGTTGCTTAAGAGGATAATGTTGTACTGGAGTCTGCCCAGGACAAAAAGGTGGTTTATTTGTGAAAATCCATCCATGGCAAATGTACATGAAATGTCTTCTGGTTGATGCTTGGACCACAGGGAGCTGAGAAGGGCTTTACCGTGCTTAACCACTGTTTAATCCTCCCCTCACTTGGCAACGACAGGAAACACACAGAGAGAAACACACACACACACACACACACACACACACACACGCACACACACACACAGGAGTGGAAAGTGGAGCATACCTGCCACACTTCTTGAGTATCAAGGTCAGAGAAGCATCACTTCTGCCACCTCAGCAGCGCCTGTCAAAATACAGCGCCGCAAACACAATCGCAACTCTTCCAAATGTAGGCATTTTTACGATGCTGGAGCAGCAGGGGGTCAGGCAGGTTGTACCTTCCCAGGGTGCATTGCTTGGTTGGTGGCCGGTCACGCTAACAGGGTCAGCTGTTGTCTCTGTGGGGGTTGATGGGGAGACCTAGAATCAGACCTAGACCAAACTACAAGCTGCGCTGTCTGCACTTTGGCAGCGTGACATGGAGATCAAGTGTTGATAATGATCCTCGGCTTTCAGCAGACAACTTACACACATTCTTCAGGCTGTATGGGGATTAACAGCTCTCAGAGCAGCCTCCCACATATCTGCTCATCCTCCCTGGGGTTCACCCTGTCCTGGGACATCATGGCCAAGTCAGGGGCAGAGAGAGGCTCATCTTTCCCACCAGCTAACGCCTTTCCAAATCCCTCCATCCGACATCCCACACACCAACTCTCACTCCAGGAATCTGCTAATCTGTCCTCCCCCCTCTCCTTCCTATTTTCCTCTAGGAATTACAAATGAGTCACTCTTACCAAGGAAGAGGAACTTGATTCTGTTCATAATATACAAAATGTGAAGAAAGTCACAGGATTGGAGCAAAGATAGAAAAATATCTGAACATTAGCTCAGGGCTTCATCCTTAAATGGTGTGAAGCAAAGCAATCTAACATTATCCCTCCATTTATCCAGTCAGTCTGACCTCTAGGTTATCACGTTCGCACGTGCTCCCGTGCTTATGAGCTTGAAAGTGAATTGTTTACTTTGTATATTCGCTCCTGGCCTCTGTCTGGCCCCGCTGATTGTGAAGGAGCCCAAACAGGAGGCTCTGATACTCCGTCAATGTCACATCTAGGAGCGTGTGGAGGCAGAGGGGAGATAAATGCACTGAAATGACCTGTGGATATGAGCCAAACACGCATTTCTTTTCATGAGATTCATACTGAAGAAGGTACAGGTTACACAAGCAGAAGTTAAAAATAACTAATGACTGCTTTTCAGCCTGGTATCTGGGTCATTGTTCTGAGGAAAGCCTCTGTCTGTTCCCTGTGCAGCTTTGGACGGATTACAGCAGCAAACAGGATCAAAAAACTTCCTTTTGTGGACCTCCCATGGAAGGATGTGACAGTCTCTTAGTTCAAACAATGCGTCCTGAGTGTTGAACTACTCTGACTGAATTTGATCAGCGACAAGATGTTCAGCCAGATACTTGCCTCTTCAGCCATCCTCACCACAGTTTCCAGATGTCCAGGCTGTGGATAAAAGTGGTTTTTGCTTCTTTGTTTAACCTGATATGTTGTCTTAGCATCACACACTTCTAACCCACACAGCTCTATAAATCAGAGCTCCATCTGAATAAATACAATTGTGGTTTAACACACCAAACAGTTTGCCAGTGTAACTACGAAAAAGACAGATGTTAAAAATTTGAAGGCCTCCTGGGAATGCAAACTTATTTGACATATAAACTAACATTTGTACCAAATCTCCTATGAAAATCCAAATTTCTGTGCTTATGTTGACAGCCTCCAGCTGAAAGTTCCCTCAACAACTGGCCCGGAAGTGAAGAAACCTCCTCACGATAACTCCAGTCTCCCCTGAGAGGTGTTCATCTTCCCAGAAATATCACACATTGCTCTACTGAGCAAGAAACATTTCCTCCCTCTCACCTGGATTCCTCTTTCTATCCAGGAAGAGATGTTTCAGCCAAACACTCCACTCGTGAATTTAGGCTCAAACACTAAATGTGAGGAGCTCTTCAGCAGAACGTCAACACTTTTTGAGTGTGGTTCAACAAACAGGAGAATGAAGATGGGTCTGTAGAAACGGCAACAGAAACAGAACCAAGTATAGATGCCAAATCTAATTTATTAGCTCCTGATACCAATCCCAGCCAAGAGCATTACTGATCTCATCTATAGCTTTTTGAGCCTGTGTTGTAGCAAAACTGGATTAGATTTACTATTAAACTACTTATACATCACTCATCATTATACTCTAAGGGTGCTTGATCGGAAAAAGCTGTCAAAGTTTGCAGGAATCACTAAGTCTGGCACAAGTATGTGCTTGAAGCAATTAAACACACCAAATTTATGCTCTCAAGACAAAGTTTACAATATCACTATTGTGAGTTTTTAATTAAGCTAACACCGCTAAAACCAAAACCTGAGCCAATTATGTCTTGTTTTATTCAAGTTGTCTTATTAGATAATTAGCCTCATTCGCCTGACAAGTTCAGAAAAATGTCTAATTTCAAGACATTAAAACAAAAATGATGGCTGAATCTTTGTAGAATGACATAAAATCTGCCTTCAGGGCAAGAAAAATGCACTTGTAAAGTTTCTTCTGTTAAGACATGAATAACAAGAAACTTGACGAGCACATTTTCTTTTGTACTTAAAATAATACAAAAATACTTGCTTGGATTTCATTTTTTGCAGTGTACAATATGAAGTAGCTATTGTGATATATCCCATTCTAGAAAATGAAAGCTCTTCATTCAGCAATCTAATCACTAACAAGATAATCTGATGACCGGGAAAGAAAGTTCCAGAAAGAGTTATAAATATCTCCTCTTGTTATCTGTGTTAGAGGATCATGAGATCATGGGACCATAAGATCTTTCAGGATGCCTTTAAGACAAACATACACCAGACATGTCTTAGATTATCTGAACATACCAATGATTAGCTGAAGCTGCATAGTTATCTCGCCATATGGCTAACACACAGACACACACACACACTTTTACACACTGAGTTAGGCTACTGTAGACACTCAGCCCCACCCTCACCCTCACCCCCTCCCTCTTTCTTTCCCTCTCCCCCTTCAGTAGAAATGGAGGAGGCAGGACTGGGAATAGACTCAACTTTTTTTTTTCATCCAGAACTGCTGCAAAAGAGAACAACGATGGAGGCAAGAAGTGTGCGACACAGAAACACTCAACAGAAACTTCAAACAGTAAAAAAAAAAATAAAAAAAAAAAAAAATACAGACATCTGACAGAAAGAACGCGCCTGTTTTGACACTTAAAAGTGCGCATGTTAGCAATGTTTGAAGCAAATATCTGATTGAACACCTTGAGATCGAAATCAGAATGGTTGGTCTTGTATTACATGTAAGTCCAAAACCCGTCCAACTTTATCTCACTATAAGAGACTACCAGCAACATCAGTACATTTAGGGCTAAATGATGCTTGGTCCGCTTACCTCAGCCCTGGTCAGGTCTACACTGCAGTAGAGAGCCGCCAGCAGTAACAGAGTGCCGCACGGTAGCAGCATCTTGGCGCTGCGCGGTGGTTCAGTTCAGAGTGCCCGTTAACAACCACCTGTTAGCCGCTTCTTGTCTTCAGTCTCCGGTAATTCACGCTTTATCTGCGGAGCTCAGGCAGCACGTTGGGCTGCATCTTTGTCCGAGACGATATGAGGATCACATCTATGCAAGTTGGTCTTGTTTCCTCTGCACCACACCCCCCTCCCAAAAACGACCACCCTCGCCCATGCTAACGGACTCAACCCTGATGTTACAAACACTTTGACTTTTCTCAGGAAGGAGAGAGACTTCTCCACTCACTTTGCTGTTTTCGTGAGAATATTTGAGGAGGTTTTGGTGTCACAGGTGCCTGTTCTGAAGCGTTTTCAGGCCGGGTGCCTGCGCGCATCTTTTTCCGCGTGAGAACTTCTTACTTACACTTGCTGACGCATGCGAGCCACGCTCTAAGGTAAGTGATTATGGCTACACAATGACAGAAATGTGGAAAAAATTAAGTAAAGGTGTTAGTTGTCTTGAGTAGACTTTAAAAGTTCTCTTTTCTGCGACTCCGGTGCGCACCGTCTGAGTTCACGTTGCTGGTAGAAACTGAGAGCACAGCTGTGCACCACAAGCGGGTAAAACATGAACTCGTGTGTTTAAGTGTCGACTAACATTGCGGGTCTTGGTGCTCTTAAGGTCGGACAGTCATGCTGTAGAAGTGTGGCAACAAGTTGGCAAGAGGAGCGGAACTGAAGTTTGGGGCACGCATGAGTCGGACCATGCAAGGACAACAAAGTAGAGGACTGAACAATCTGAGGTGAGCAGGAAATCAGTGCATATCTGTGTTTGCACAGGACTCATTGAACAGTGATTTTAAACAGTTTTTTCCTTTGAGTGCAGGCTGCTGCTTCTGTGCCTCTCCATTGCCATCCTCGCCTCTGGAGCACACGCGGTGAGTTTTCTCTTGTGTGTTGTTAACTTGTGCTAACTTAAATCTGTTGTCACTCAGCGCAAAAAAATGAATCAGAAACTGTTTCCAGGCTCGGGTTGTCGTTCACACAATAGCAGGCACTTGCAGACCGTGGGAGTGTCTGCTTTGGGGTGTTTCTCCTCATGAGGAGGAGGATCTCTGGCTCTGGTAAATTGCTGCAAAGCTCCAAACTGTTGTTGTGAAATGAGTCATGATGGAAGTTTCTAGTTGAAGTAAGGACATGTTTGATTTTTGGAGGGTACACAAAATGAAATAATAACAGCAGTAGGCTTTCATTTGGAGTTTCAGTAAATTGCTGTTAGCTTGACCCTTGACCTTGCAAGTATTAAGGGTTGGGGTCACAATCTGTGCAGATATGCTGAGTTAATCCCTTTGACCATTGACTTGTTAACACAGGCTTATATGTCACACAAACTTCAATTATCATCAGAGAAAAAGGCGTGTGCCATATTGTGCTGTTAATAATTAAGTACAAACTGGCATAGCGTAAACTTTAGTTTCACTACCACGGAGAACCTATAAGTTAATTTGAAGAGACCACATTGTTTTCTAATTGGTGTTAATTAAGGTAATGAATGCTTTTTGTTTTGGCATCCCTCTTCTGCAGCTCAGTCAGGAAACTGTCCAGGAAGACACAAAGAAGTTCTTAAGAAGCTCAGTCCTCAAAGAAAACTGTCCCATTTAGCCTTCGTTATCATGTGTTTTTACCACAAACTATTTAGAGCTGTATCTCTGTGTGCTGACGACCACAGAGCCGGGGTGTTTTGCCCAACAGTCAGACCTAAAACAACAAGAAATGATGTGAACCTGTTTCTATCTCTTGTTTTATAAACTCAAAGAAGCTGTAGAAACTAGATTTCCATCCAAATATGAGAACATTTGTCTCCTGAGTCAAGTGTTTACCTGGGCCCAAAGAATAGCCAGGAAAACCTGTCCCCTACCAGCCATTTTTAGTCCTCTCTCCCTCTCTCTCTGTCTTAACCTACTTTTAAAAACACACAAATATGGTCTTGTTGCCCACATGATTCAGAGGCCATGTGTGTTCTCTGTTTGTTGCAGTTTGTGCTGAATATCAGATGGTGCAGGCATTTAATATTAAACTCAAGGCTTTCAGATGAAAAGTTACTTTCTTGTCGTTTGATGAAAAGAACCTTTGTCTCCCACTTTTATCACATTTGCTCAGGCCCAGATTAAAAGCGTGTGACACAGCAGAGCTCCTCTGTTTATTATGCAGCTCTGCTCCAAGGAGATGATGCTCAGAGACAGCAGTTTCTTTTTATTTTGGCTCAGTCCATGTGCTTTATGCAGGCAGGTTTATTGTCGTACTAGGAAACAGCCAACATTGGTTATACAAGAAAAACAAAAGAGCTTAAGTTCTTGAGTTTGACGCACTAGCATCTGACTTGTGGTAAAATCTGCAGATGAAAAGAACTAGTTGAACCTTTTGAGTAATGAGGCATTTAAAGAGTTGATCTAACCTGTTAAAAGATCATTTAGATATCCCTCTCTAAAGTTTCCCATCCAACACATTTCTCAATCTCAACCTTGCCCAGAAAACATGTTTCTGTTTAATATAATTTCCACATCCCACCAGGGGACGTTTTCTATTATTTGAACCAGACCCCAGCCTCTGTGTTCCACTATTTTCCCACCATAGGTCTCTGTGTGATGTTTTTGAAATCCCCAAATTTGTTCTTTCCAGGTTTTTATTGTTCCTCTTCGTGGGTAATTGGGGAGAAATCTATGTGCCGTGACTCACAGTGACGTCAGACTCGGCTGCGAAATCCTGTGTCATTGAAACCATGGGCTGTGAAATACTGTGTTTTTAAATTACATCAGAAGAGAAATGTTTAGTTGCAAAACTGCTACATTTTTCAGGCATTGTAGCTTACCCACTTTTAAATTTATGCCTTCATTAAGCAAGTTTTGAGTTGTACTTGGTTATTCAAACAGAAAAAGTAAGTTGAAGAAACAATTATATGATTGTGCAACTTTTGCAAACTTAACTTTAAGTTTCTAAGTCGCAAAGCCTTGAGGATGTTTTCTGTGTCACAACATCAGATCTTTGCAGGCTTTCTGCTCTGTATCCTGAGTGTAAATTCTTCACTTAAGTGGCAAAATTGGACAATCTGGTTAAAGAGGGCAAAAACGTGATTCAGTACTAGGTTGCTTGTACATCCACTCGTCACACACACTCATAAACCCTGCACACATATCCGCTTATCTGTGTGCGCTGGTGGAGGAAGGAAGGCTCTTGAGGCAGTAATGTTAACAGGATGTTTTGTATGGGAGCCTCTGAGAGGCTTTGATTCTCTAGTGTTTGAGAATATATTTCAAGATGTGTCTCAGCACAATGCAGTGAGGGGGATGATGCTGGAAGAGAGGGGCTAAAGTTGTGGGAATTTGGTCCATGACTGTGGGGGAATGTTTTTGGCTGCAGGTCTTGACTGTACCTGGATCCTAGCAGCAACATCTGCTGTAGCAATTACCCTCCTTTCAGCTAAGTGGATGATTGTGATAAATGTTGTGTATGCACGTGACTTTTTGGCATTGCAACCTTGTGGTCAAAAGACTCAAGCTGTAAATGTCAAGAATAGGAAAAAGATGCAAATGATGGAAAAGCATTTGAGATGAGATGCATAGCCATGCAGCTCACTGGGGAAAGTTCGGGGTCATCCTGATGGAAAGCCGACATGTGATTGACCTCTCAGATGTGATTGTTTTATGGGGGGAGGAAGGCGTGTGTTCACAGCGAGAGGAAGATGTCTGCCTTTGATAAGGATGGAAAACCGCCTGCACATCCCTGCCAAAATAATGACTGTGATATAGAGAGTGCCTGGATGTAACAATCAGGGGAAGAGTCTATTGTGCTGTGTTGCAGGAAGCTGCAGGAAGCTGCAGCCTGGGATGAGAAGCCCATGTGTGGGGTTTCCCTGTCACTGAATGTCTGTTAGACTGACGTTGAAGTGGATTGCATTTTCCACTGAGGCGTTCCCCACATTAGAGACACACACCTCTGACCTGTGAGCACGTGTGAAAACGCTGGCATGTGTGTGCGTGCTAACATACAAATGGATTTACAGTGTGTTTGTCTTTTGTTTTCTTAACTATTGTTCCCTCAAGAATGGCTGTTTTCTATCGGAGGTGATTATTTGATTAGTCTCTGTGGTTCTGCATTGTTGCTTTGAGGAAGAGGCCTGGTGAGCTTGGCTCTTTGCCCCTATTGCTGTAAAAATGACCTCCTTCAGCAAGCATGCATGTGCCGTTAAGATCACTGTTGAAAGAGCATTGTGATAAAGTTTGAAAAAGTTCTGCATGAGATTCGTCAAGAGCTTCCCAAAGGCTGCTGAAAGATGTATTGGATGACTCAGCCAATTTGCTCTCCTCCATTGGCAGAGCAGGTTTAATTTTCTTTCTCGCTCGTGCACAGAGTGTGGGCTGTGTTTATCTGTGGGCTCAGTGAAGTCAGGTTTTATGGAAAACATCCTGCGTGCAGAATTGTGTGAAGAGAAAATAGATTATCCAGAGGAGTTCTCTAAACAGGAAAAGGAAATGGGGTGGAGTCAAATGTGTCAGAGTTTCTTTACAACCCTGCAGGACCCCACATAGTTGGACTTCTCCACAGACTGTTTACCGGGTGGTTTATCCAGAATGTAAACTTAGTAAATCATACAGTACATGAAGCAAAAATGTGTAACAGAGAAGGGAATGTGAGCATCACAGACAACCTGTTTGTTTTAGTTGAGCTGCTTTCAGGTAGTGTAAAGGTTACTCTAAATTACTGATCCTGCTTTCAATTGAAAGCAGCTGTGAGGAGTTAGAAAGTGATCTTAAAAAAGGTTCGGTTCTAGATATATGTCCGATTGTAATCCACACTTTAAAATGAGATTATCAACCCCAATATTGCTGGTTACAGGTCATTTTAAATGGCAACTTCTTAGCTTCTAGTTTGAGTCATCCAGGACAGGATTGATCTACAGGACGTCTTGGTCTCTATGACAACACCACGCTGGCTGATGAAGTTTAGTTGTGAGAAGAGATAAAACACATGGTGATAGTGGACACTGGAGCCTAACCGTCAGATAGAAAAAGGAAGAAAAGCAGAACAAAGTTAAACAGGAGAGTGATACAGCCCGAGCTAAAAGCTAATTAGCCTTTATTATTCTGCAGTGGTCTGTTCAAACTCGAGAGTCTATCAATAAAATAAAGAGTGAGGTTACTTTAGCTCTGCTTGGTAGATTACTGGCAGGACATAACCAGGGTTTACCAACGTTTAACATTATGGACATGTCTTAGAGCACCGGGCTGCTAGCTGCGCTGAATATAAACGGCTAATAAACTACATACAAATTGACGGCGTTTACTTGTTGTCACATTAGCCTACATACATCGGAGCACCGGGCTAACATATAGCCAGCTGCTCCAACTTTTGCTACGTAACAGTACTGTTAAGTCCCTTACCTCTGTGCTTTGTATCCATTAAAAAGTTGTCTTGAACAAAGAAAATTCGATCTGATCTCCATTTAATTCCAAAACAAACACACACTGTACTTAAAGTAACTTACGACAGTGTGCAGAGACTCCGGGCCAATAGGTGGCGAGGGAGTGCAATTAAAACGGATCTTCCTCGTAGCATCTTTAATGTCATATGTTTAACAGCCATGTTTAACTTTTTTACTAACCAGGTCTCTGTTTCATCTCTGATGTCATGTGACAAAGATAATATTCCTGTGATCTCTCCTGAGCCCAGCCCACTGCCTGGATCAGGATGATGTTGATGTTTTGATCACATATTAGAGGTTTTACCCACATAAAAACCAGGATTTGATATCCCCAAACCTGATTTAAAGAGATGTTATTGATGTGATACTTCTTATGTGATTGGCTCACTTTAAAACAAATTGGCTGATATGTACACACACAAAGTAGAGTCTCACATTTAGCAACCTGCAGCTTGTTGACAATCAGATTATATTAAGTCACACTCCATTTGTCTTTTTGCTGGCATGCTGATGTTTATAAACACAGAGCTATTTTATATTCATGACTTTATAATGATGCAAAACTATGTAAAAGAAGAAACATCCCAGGGAAGAAGGAGCCAAGAAAACCAACAGTTTGATTGTGGATAATCTCTGTTCATGCTTCATTTTCTTTCCCAGTCATGTGTGACAGCCGGCAGTCACACACTGCCTCTCTGTTTCCACTGACCCTGAACTGTACATAGTATGGTACATCAGTTTTTTCCATGTACCCTAATGCACGATATGTTTACCAGCTTCTCTTAGCATGCTCACATTTGCTTATTATGACCAAACCAGCGGAAAACAAACTGTGGTTCAGACGTTTGATTGGTAGAAACTTAATACTACATCAGTTTTTCTTTAAGTGACCAAGTTTTCAGGCTGTGAATTCAGTGTTTTTGTTTGTTTGTTGTGTTTTACACTAGAGAAAAGTCTCAGGATCATTGAAGTCATTCAGATCCATCCTCTTGGTCTCATGGATATCATTACTTCTTGGCATCCATCGTTTTTGGCATGCTATTAATGATGTGAACCAAACCAGTGACAGACATGCCAAGTGCTGTGTGCAGAGATGAAACAGACAGACACAGGATGAGAGAGATGGAGGGAGAATCAGAGAAATTGGACAAGGTCCTGATATCACAAAGTGCCCATTTAACCTTGTTAACATTCTTCCCATGACAAGAAATAATTCAGTCTAATCAATTAAACCACAGCTGGGCTGGAAATGGACCGTCTCTCTCTGCAGAGGAAAAAATGTGGCACTATCAGTGAGATCAGCCGTGTTTCTGCTGGATGTTGGGACATTATGACGGGTCTATTCAAACCGCAGGATATGATTCGTTCCACTCTACATCACCAGAAAGCGGGGCAATTAATTAAATTCAAACAAATGATTGGAGATATTTAATCACAATATGGGAACCTGGTGAGCCGAACAGATCATTTTATAAACCCCGAGTCAATTTGTGAAGATGTGTTTGGTCTCAGTGTAAACACAGCTGAAACAATCGTCCCATGTGAGTCTCCTGAGAAACCTCACCTCAGATGAGGAGAGACAGGCGAGCACGTGTAGGAGGTGGAGGCAGGATAACAATGCTGAACTAAGGAGAGGAAAAGAAAAGAGATGGAAGACAAACTGGAGGATGGAGAGAGAAGACGTAGTGATGGAGACGAGGAGCAGGAGCGAGGCTATAAAAGGAAGTGAGGGATGGAGAGAGTGAGGCCTGGGAGGACTGAGGTCTTGGAATTCTTACAGCAGAGCCTGATGGGACCCCTGTGTCCCCACATTAATCACTGTGTGATGGAGTCAGGGCAAAGGACAGGCAGAGATATATACAGTATGAGGGGATTTTCCAGAAACGACGTCCACAAAGAATTTACTTCCGAACTTCAGTCCAAGTAAAATAAAAGTTTTAAGTACTTCTTCTATCTCCAGACCTTTTCCCATACATGTTAACCCTGGCACTGCCGCTGGGAGCAAGAGTTCATAGAGACTTGGTTTAATGTTTAATGCATACCCTACAAGACACTTTGTCCCTGTACAGAAGACAGAGGTAAATGATTCAGCTTTCTGTTGAGTTTTGGAAGAAATTTTGAACCCCTCAAAATCCTGTTTGAGGGATTTTGAGGGGTTCAACTATCCGATTGTCCCATCTGGATGTGGTTGATGATCTGACTAGTGGGCTGAACAGCAGATCGATCATCATAACAACACCTGACAGGTTGGACTCAAGAATCCAGGACCAAAATGATTCTAATCCCATGTCCATTTAGTTCAGATTGCAGCAGGAAGCATTGATTAGAAGTGTGGCCCCCTGGGAAATAGAGTCCAGAGTCTTTGTGACCTGAGGCCACTTTAGGAAAGTGAAGGTCCAGCTGTGTCAGGTCCAGGTCTGAAACCAGAGCCATGTTTACACTGGAGCCCAGCCAGATGAGCACAGTGGGAGTCTCTGCTCTGCCCGGCTTCTTCCAGGTCCCTCTGCTCTGGTTCATGTTCTGCTTCAAAGTCATGTCAGACCCTCAACACAGTGACCCTGTCCTTTTTGCCCTGTTCCAAGTCTCCCTCCATTATCTTAGACTGTCTGTCTTTAAATAGGTTTGGCTCAAAGTGATGATGGAAGATGAGAGCCAGACTAAATAGAGAGTAAAAGAAATTGCTAAAAATGGATCAGTTGTGGTTACTGGACAATAAAATCTGACTTTAAAAGATCTAAAACTGCAGTTCATTGAGTGTCCACCTGAGGCTCACTTCTGAAGTCCAGAATCCAGCATCATTATCTTTATTAATGAAGAAATTAAAACTCAGTGCAGCTGTTTAACTCGCCTCTACAGTGTCTCCACAGGAAAACTCTTTCTTTGGCTTCAACCGTCTAAAAGTGTTGATTTGGTTTCTGAGCCACTCTGTATCAACATGAGAAATCACAGCTTCATGTGTTTAGTCTCACAGCTGCTCCTATGTTGAATGAGGACATTTCATTTCTCAATACAGACGATGACTCACGCTCAGTTTAGCACTCGCCCCCTCTTTGGATGTTTTTCTTTTGGTTTCCATTTGTGTGAATGGAATCATCTAGAAGTACTTTTATCAGAGCACGACTCCCAAACTCTCCAACAGGAAGTGAGCTGTGGTGTTTCAGGAAACAACATTAGCTGTAAAGAGGCAATGGTGCAGACAAGCTGTACGATATATCAAGACAAATATCTGTTAGATCTGTTAAAAATGGCACGCGAATTCCCCTTATCACCGTAATGAAGGCCTATGGGACATCTGGTGTTACATCCAGACTCGCCTCCGTTTCTAAATGAATGCCAACACAAACACAGCCATGTTTGATGTTTTGCTATTCTGGCTTCTGTATGTATATTTTTGTGTGCATGTGTGTGTTTCGGTCTCTTGAATTTGTTTGTTTTATACTTGGAATCTGATTATTTGATTAACTTCTATGTTGGACTATCAGCGGAAGCTGCACAGAAGGAAAAAACTCTGCCTTTGACATGCTGGCCTACTTTTCAAGCTGCTGTGGTTCAAGCCTTTTTTTTTCTTAGAGTTTGACATACTGACCCCAAAAAATAAAGACCTTCCTGAACAGGAATAATTTAAGAAGTGATTCTTCTCTGTAAAGGCACAAATCATTTGACTTAAAACCTTTTCTTTCAGCCCACACCTGACTCACACAGACCAGACACTAACAAAGAGCAGCATGATTCGGTCACTAAACGTTGTGCACTCACTCACACCCACACACACAAAGACATTTGTGGTTTTGTATTTACATCCCCCCACTCACATCACAGTGCTCATTTAGACTAGCTTCTTCCCTCTTTTTTGAATTCAGTGAGCAAGAATGTCCCCATCCAAATCGCTTCTTATGTTGTCCTTGATTCACTGAGGCGACGGGGAGGCTGCAGAAAAAAAGAGGTGAAATCACTTGAGGCATTGTTCGAGGTCTTTGACTGTGAACTGACCGTGAACCATGGCCTGCATTAATGCTGACTCTGCTGTAAGTAAGGCAAGCAGGTGGCTCCTTTTGGGTTGAACAGTGAGTGCTCTGATGGCAAAAAGTCAAGATCTGTGCAAACGTAACAGCAACCACGATTGGCTGCACCATTTGCCATTTTTGCCATTTCCTTGACCGATACGTTCTAGATCCCTAGAAATCGTTAAATGGTTATGATTCAACCAAACTTCATGTCAGTCTAACGCACAGTTGTTGTAATGTTCTGGGTTGGTTCCCTTTTTTCATCAGATTCAAACTCAAGCTTGCATCCCCATAGTGAATTCTTCACAGAGCGATCTCAGCTGGTGGAGGGAGTATCACACACATTGCACGCAGTCAGTCTCATCCTGACAGATAGAGATATGGTGCAGATATACATTTAGACGTATCACGCTGCAGATGTTATTCACGCTATCAGAGCTTCTTGTTGAATGAGGGCAGATGTTTCAGTTCAACGAGTTTGCACTTTTACCTCAAAGTTTACATCATTAGTGGGAGATAAAGCAGCTGTTACCTCTAAACCTCTCAACATATATCACGACAGGTCTCTGAGCTGGTGTTGGAGACAAAACATTGAGCAATATGTGGACAGAGCTGGCCAATTTTCTCTGGATCAGTTGAATAAAGTATTTTAAGTGTTTTTTTTTCTGTTTTTTGATTGGCGTACTAATTTATTCCCCCTGCAGAGGGTTGTGAGCTGAAAATCTCAATGTTTGAATGTGAGACCAAGTTCAACTCCAAAGTGCTTGAGTCCAATTCAAGTAATTTGTCTGAAACATCAGGTCTTCAGTCCATTTGGTTTGTTAAATTTTTAAGTCGACTCTTTTGGGATCACATGTGATGCCATGGATCAGTATTTCTGTGAGCATGTCCTCTTACTTTTTAAAGTGTTAGTTTGCTCTCCAGGTTTTGTTTCTAACGTGGTGATCCACCAAATAAAGCAAGCATAAGCAGTAAAAATGTTTGTAGGCACATGAGCACTTATCCTTGAGTCGTAACTTAAATCTGCACCTGATCCGACCTGTTGTATCTCCACAAGGTCAGTTTTTAATTTAAAGTTTTTGTCAAAGGAAATCATAAATTTTCCATTTGTTTTTCACAGATGTGTTGACCTCTTTGCAGTATTTTCCATTAACTTCTCTTTCTAAAGGTTGGAAGTGTCTTAATGTTTGTGAACCAGGTCATCTATGTGTTTCATTAGGTGTAGGTGTAAAAACTAACTGAACTGCCCATTTTTGTATTGTGGGATCAGTATTTCTCTTGGCCTGGGTTTAAATCCTTTATTAAGTCTGAGTTATGGCCACACAGTCCACAGGTCGGTCACGTTTCCTTTCTGTGGCCTTTGGCCTTGTCTCTGAGCTTTTATTTACGGTATCACATCAGCCATACTTCACACGGTGTCATCACCCAGTCTCAGATCAAACGCTCATCCTGACCTGCACTAGTCTGTGATGTGTTCATCTGATACCTCAAACACAGACAGGGGGTCTCACTAAAACACACTAAAACACTGTTTCTGCTTCACTGAGAAACATATCAAAGAGGCAGTTGTCATCTTCATCATTTTGCTTGATTGATCTGTGAACGCTTAGATGTTTGAACAACAGGATGTTAGAAATAATATTCTTTTTTGTGTTAAATTTTCGGTAAACATTCTTGTTTTCTATCTGCAAACAAAGAACAAATAATGTTGTATTTATATGTTGGGATCACAGGACATCCTAGTCAGTAATCCACCAGGGGAAATGAGGAATGTACAGCTGCGTTTCGGCATCTTAAACCTAATCTGTTCCCTTCTGTTTTGAGTGTTTTTTGTCTTGTTTGTGTTTTAATTTCACCGCAGGGAAGCATTTTCTGGATTCCAGTCGTGATTGTTGTATGTACTTATCTATGTGTTCCATTTTGACCCATGTATGGTGCTATTTTCTTGTTGGTTTGCCCTAAAAAACTATAAATCCTCCAATGATCTTTGTGTATTTGGCCTCTTAAGTTCAGCAGACGCTAGCCAAAGCCAAAGCCCTCATTAGCTTCGTGGTTACAGCTACTTCTCTAATGGTTGACATTATTCCTCTCCATCTGTATTTATAATCCGAGACCTCAGTGTGTTTTGTCTGCATTTTTCTGGTGTTTTGGTCTTGTCATCATCCTGTCGTCTTGGCTGAGTTGCTGTGTTGACTCTGGCAGTGCTTTACGTCGAGTGTTGTCTGTGTTAGGATGTGGTTAGTTCTGTGGTGAAGCTAATTCAAACAGAACAGAAAAACAAAACCAGAGCGATTGAAGTTGACCACAGATGAGCCGCACAAACCAAACATCAGCAGGTCTGAGTGTGCTGTGTAATGGTTGGACAGTGCAGAAAATCATTTTAGTGGTTTTTGATGATAGCTCAGAAGGAAATCAATCAAAGGCAAATTTGACATTTACCAACTCTGCAAATATGGAGGTTAAATGGGGATTGGATGGCATTTCTTTTAACTTTTGAAAGTTGGTGGTTGTAGGGGATCTGAAATTTAGATTTTCGTCTTTACAGAATACTTCAGAGGTTTGCAAATTTCATCACTGAGGTAATAATTTGACAAAGTTTTTTCTGATTTCTTTAAAATTAGCTCATAACTTCTTTAAAATAATGTCCAAATTTATTGTCACAAGTCACAATTGGTAGGTAACTGTTTTTTTTCCCTGTTTCTTTATAATTTACAACAAATTGCAAGGAAAGAAGGTGACGATTGGGAAATAATTTATTTGAAATTAAATCATAACCCACCACCAGATGTTTTTAGAAGTATCCCAACGTTTCTGCTTTTTCCAGAGAAGCAGAAGATAAATAGCTGCTTAGTTCTTGAAAACAGAAGTTAGGTTCATTGTTTCCTCTGATAATCACTTTGAAATGTTAAGTAAATAATTCAATTTCCCAATCAGCAGTTGATAGTTAGCTATTTGTTATTTAATTTCACCAAGGTCTTTATTACTCAGTTTGTTTATATGCATAATTGAGATCACATGCAAAATAATAAACCTTTATGATTAGGCCTATAATGTTTTACATGATACAACTGAAGGCTTCAGATGTGATATTCACCAAGAGTGGGGTTGTAAATTGGCCTTACTTGATTGTGATAGACACTGAGAGTACAGGCGCACTGCAAAACAGAATCTGGACAGAAGTTATGTGCTAATTTTCACCAAATTCTCATAAAATTCTGGGGCTAATTTCAAAGAAATAAGAAAAAAAACTTTGTCTAATTATTACCTAAGTGTGATAAAATTTGTGGACCTCTAAAATAAATTGTCACCCATAAAATCATTCCAAATAATTTGACAAATATAAACTAGGTCATGTCAAATGACATGCTCGCACATGAGAAACTTCTTGACATGCCCCAGACACACAGACATCCATCACACCAGTTTGACCTTGTTGGCGCCATCGTGTCAGACCTCCTGATGAAACAATTTGTAATGTATTTTATTATATTCACACTTATTTTATTCTTGGATCTTCAAACTGACAGGCTGCTCTCCCAATCAAAGGTTAGGATCTCACGGCAGAGGAGTGTGGTTTCTTTTGGCTCAGGAGATGATGGCTCCTCAGCTTGCAGTTTCTTGGACAAACATGGCCTATTTTTCTCTTTTTAATTCTCCTGCATGTGTGGTCCAAACAGTGTACAGAAATGCACATATCAATTTATATTTCTAAGAGAGGGATGATGATTGTTCCCTGAGGACTCCTGTCAATGTTCGCGCACGTGATTGCAGTTTTGAGGTAAAGCAGATGACTGCAGCAGGGATGATCAGCAGTGGCGAGCTGGACTATAAACCAGAAGCCACAGATGATTAATTCCAACATCCCTGAACTGAGAAAGCCATTCGTTTATGAGCATTATTTCATATCGTATACACTGTTGTATGACAAGTTTCAAAACAACTCTGGAAACTTCTCCTGATACAAACTGAGACTCTGCAGGATGACATCAGCGTCTTTTGCGGAAATGTAGAAGACACCTAGCGATGGCTCTTCTGCTTCTTTGAGTGTTTCTGTGGCTCTCAGGGGAATGTTGAGTCTGGTGGAGCGTTTAGTGTTGAGACTGGGAGCAGGTCTTCTTTCACTGGAACTTTACAAATGTCAGATATATGGTGAAAGTCTGTACGACCCTGCGCTGCAGTATTTAGGTGGTCTTGATTAATCTGTCTCTCTTGTAGCTGCTGAATGTTTTCAGGATGTCTGGACTTTGAAAAGTGGTGGAGTTTTATGAGAAAAAAAGTTGCATTAAAAACTCGTCCTCGTCAGATTATTCCATCAGGAGTCTGGATTATGGTTAAAGTAATTTATTTATTTTGATTAGGGGAAAAGTTTTGTACTTCTTCAGTCTCGTTAACAATTGAGTTTCTTCCTGTTTTACCCTAAAAAGCTTGAGTTACACTGATGGGAATGAATTCAAATGCATGTTTCCACTGTGTGTGTACAGTATCTATGGAAAAGGTGATTTTGCTGAAGAATGGGTCATTGTGACAGTGGAAGGACTAAACAGGAAACTGCAGCTCAGTCCTATTGTCCCCATCTGAAACAGCCATTAGCTATTCTGAGCCTGTAAACTGTAAAGTGGAATTATTGCATTGCTTCTTAATGTGTAATCACATTTATGGGACCGGCTCCTTTGTCTGTCTGTGCGGGGATGACGCAGGCTATTGTCTGGGATTTTTGGACTTCCGTCTCGGTGTGGAGAAAGGTCATGCTGCATCCTTAGACCAGCGTGTCCTTAGGTGGTCTCCTGTTTCTGCATCCTCTGAGAATTTGAAAACTGTGACGGTGTTGGACGGATAATTTTCTTTAGATTTGATGCTTTAAATTACAGGGGTACGGCGGGTAAGTTTGCAGGCTACATTAAGCCCACAGCATGTCTTAGCTGTATCAAACAGCAGTTTGTAAGGAACCCTTTAGATCCAGATAGTTAAGCAAGAAATGCAGCCTCTTGCATTCCACATGGGAGGAGGAGAGGGTCTTTTTGTTGTGGTGATAGGGGATCATTAAAGGACGTCGTCTACAAAGTAAAAGACAGTCTTTGTGTGTAACGCCGGTCTCAATGTGGCCTTTGTTGGAGCAGCCGCTCAAAATGAGGAAGGAGAATTATTCTGATTCTTAATCTGCTGTTTTGTCCCCACTGTGGGCATAAAGTGCTCATTTCTTACATGGAAGAAGGGAGGAGGGTGTTGAGGCATTTGCTGCCCAGGGGAGGAGGCTATGGTATGGCTGTGTAGGTGGAGGATGTAGGTGGTCTTGAGAGATGGACGTCATAACTGGCTACATGAAGCTTTTCTGCATGTATAAAATCAAGTTTTTATCAGGCATGCTTCATTTCAAGATCTCTGCGGAGTCTTTCCAAATCTCCTGAACTAACCTCAGGCACCACGTGAAGTTTAATGGAATATTTTGGTCAGATTCTTTGTTTCCTGTGTTCAAAGATGCATGAAACTTGTGTTAAAGAGGGCATACAGTCACTGATTTGCACACATTTCTATTTAAAGAGCAGATGAGAGTGAGGGCCTGTCCGCTCAGCATCATTTACTCTGACAGCATTTTTTTTCTGCACAAAACAAATGCCTCAAAATGCAGAAACGCCTTGGGGTATGAGTTGATTTTGTTGCCGCACGTACAGTGCTCTGAGTTGTAGTTCAGGTTCAGAGACGGTGCTGTTTTTAGGCGTAATTTCTCCATTACCAAATTTAAAAAACAAGTAGGGATTATTCTCAGTACCAGCTCTGTCCATCACTTTCCCCCTGGCAGTCGGATAGCTATCTCAGCAACTGTGGGGTAATGTCACCTTTGACCTTTGGGTTGGGAAACCCCGTTTTCATCACAGCTTTCTTTTCCACACTGACTCTCCGTGTGTGTGTTTGTGTCGTGTCTAGCACACTCTGGCCTCTGATGCTGGGTGGTTTTGTCGGTATGCAGACATTCAAAGACAGACTGTCCCCCCGTCAGAGTCCGGACCCAGCCCCTCTGTTGAATAGGGTTTCAATTTTTCACATGGCCATCCTTCATGTCAGGACCATGAGTCATACGAGCCGCATAAAAAACATCCCTCTGTAAACCAGACAGATATACACAACAGTCTTCCACATTCATGCACCAGAGCTGCACGCACAAACAAAAAGTGTATTCACAAACCACAGTGAACACAAACACAGCCGCTGACACCTACATCAGTTCACCCCACACCGCGGAGAGGAGACACTGCAGCAACACATGGACACAAATCTAAATTTCTTTCTTGTCTGTTTTGTGTCTAGCAGGGTGGGAAGAAGCACAGCGGCCCCTGTGGAGGAAGAGACTGCAGCGAAGGATGTAAATGTTTCCCAGAGAAGGGGGCCAGGGTAAGTCCTCCATCCTGTCTTTACTGTAACCACTTTCCTTGAGACTTTTTATAAGCTTTCTTTCTTTCTTTCTTTCTTTCTTTCTTTCTTTCTTTCTTTCTTTCTTTCTTTCTTTCTTTCTTTCTTTCTTTCTTTCTTTCTTTCTTTCTTTCTTTCTTTCTTTCTCACCTACTCTCCTCTCATGGAGGATGTCGGAGTCATTCTGCATTTTGTGATATTCTCACAAATCCATTAAAAAGACTTTATTTGACCCTTCTGGTTTGAATTAACCAGCGTTGGACCATTCACGCACATTCATAAATATTCTCAGATGTCTATCCCACAAAAATATATATTTATCAATCCATTCCAGAAAATTTTCTCGAACAAGGTCACCAATTATGTCTATACAAGGAGTGCTTCCAAAATCTTCCCTGCTTGTCTGATCGGGCAAATTACATCAGTATTTTCTAAAATAGAAGAATGTTAATGAACTATTTTCTCTCATTAAGATCTTTGGTTTCAAAGAAGAGCTTTTGGCAGAGTGATTCAGACTCAGTCAAAAAGTTTGACATTCTTTTAAAAGAAGCCTGTGTGGCTCAGCATTCATCATAGCATCTTAATGTGATCACGGTCTGAAGTTGGTGCTTTAAATATCCCAACAATCCAACTTAAATGAGTTATGGTCATGAGCACGTGTGAGTCTGAGCCGTTATGAAAGACTGTGCAGCTGGAGCTCGTTATCTTGAAATACTTATCACACTTTGGTACAGTTTCAGTGATGAAATTCACACCATTAACCCCTGTCAAGGAAGAGGTCAGAGTGGAAGGAGTGTTTGAGGAGTGGGAGACCCATTAGGAGAGAAATGAAAGACAGAGAAAAGACAGAGAGACAACCGGGTGTGAAATCCAGAGACAGACACAGACTAAACATGACTGAGATAAAAAAGCTTAGGGTGAGTGGCCGGAGCTTTGCACAAGCTGCTTTATGCTGCACACACGTGCGGCTGTGATCATCAGATAGACGCCTTTAGACTGGGGGGTTTCCCCAAGTGCAACGTTTATTATCAGTCAGTATCAGACAGATAACAGCTTTGTTTTCAAATAAGCCCCTCAGTCTTAGAGGGAAAGATTCAAACAGACTCAGTGTGACCATAGGAAAGGGTTTCTGCAGGCCTGTAAAGAAGTAGAGGATAGTTTTTGTTCCTTGTCGTCTTTTGTGCTCAGGCTACTTCCTCTGTTTTTCTTATCTTGTAAAGCGCGCTCACAGGAACCATAAATGCGTCAGCTCATCTGTGTGATGTGTTAAACTCAAGGACTGTGATTGACTCTTAAAAAACTCCCGTCTTACAGTGAGAGGAGCTCCGGAGGGAGCCATTGGTAGGAAACACAGAGGTGAGGAAAGGAATGAACAGGAAAGTCTAGCAGCTGGACTTTGGCATGAATTTAGCAGACTGACTTTACAGTAGGTCTGACCTTTGACCTGCACGCTCTGTGTGGATGCAGGAAACCCTGTCAGGAGGCGTTAAGAGAGACAGAGAGAGGAAGTTCCACATTCCACATCTGACGGATGCTCGAGTAGACCCGTCCTGCATGTTCCTCTGATGTGATTGCACAGGTTTTGATCATGCATGTGTTTTTACCAGACTTTGCATAGTAAGACAGACAACCATTCAAACACCATTTTTGTTAGATATGATCAGTGAAAACATTCAAGAGTTTTGACCATAGACTGTTTATAGAGTGGACAGCGTGGCTATGTCATTCACCGTTGTACAGTTTTAGAGCCAAAATTCCCCCGTCACAGGCGCAGAGATTGGCAGCAGTTGTGCAGCCAGAGTCTGAGCAGTAAAGACTGTGAGGGATTCTGGGAGAATCTGAGTGGAGCCAGGTGACAAAACTAATATTTTTTTTCTTTCCAGAGTCTAATCACTTCTTGATTCTACCTCCGACAATATTTACAATCCTCAAAAAAAATACACAAGAACAGCAGCTGCTAATCGTCGTTAAACCTGACGTAAAACCTTGTTTTCAACCTCGTGTAACTAATGAAAAAGAAACATTTCAGAAAAAAAGAGGACTTGAATACAAGACAGCCAAATGATATCTTCAAATCACCACAACAATCAGACGTGAGAAACATTTCTACGAGGTGTATTAATTTTGTAAAAGTTTGACCACAGCCCATCTCGAATGACTTGAGAGATGGATTTTTTTTACCTATACTGCAGCCAGCCACCAGGGGGAGCAGTTTTTGTGGCGATTACACTCTGAGTCAAGCAAGATGTTGTCCATTTTTTTTGAGTCTATGGTTTTGACACTTGAACTTCTTTTTTACTCAGAGATCATCTTGTACTTTCCAAGAAGGCATCACCCATTTTCTCTGTATTTGTCCATCACTTGTTGACTATGACTCATTGCATATTAATCTTGTTAATTTTCCAATGCCTAAGGGTCTTTTACTCTTTTTGATCCAAACAATTCCCACTCTATGAGTTACACAACTTGTTTGTGAACACGAAAATCGTTGAAGATGGGTTCTCACAGATGTGTTGGTGCTGACGTCCCCTTTCCGTCCAAATCTTTCCCCGAGGAAAGTTACGATGATGAGCGCCGCTGTGAATGAGTCGAACTGGTCCCAAACATCTGTCCGGATTGGCGGGGACTTGACACAGCTGCAGGGATTATAGGATTGATAAATGATGGCCTGTATCAGTCTGTCAGCTTTACAGCATGTCAACCCTCATGTCTGTGTTGTTAGTGGCGGATGTGTATCTTAGTCGGGCAAATCATTAAACATACAAGTGTGAGATACAAATGATACTTGGATACTTGAGGTGGCAAGAAGGTCAAGGACATGACTTATGCTGCCAAAGAAAGAGGGTCACATAAGGTAGTTCATGAATTAGCGCCAAGATTCCAAAGACCGTTTCCCCAAAACTGAAAGTAAGCAAGAAAGTGAGAAGCTAACGAGTGTTAAGAAAACAATGGAAGAGAGCAAAAGCAAAAGAATGAAACTGATTGTTTGTGGGACGTCAATACATTAATGTTACAGGTTTTCTGCTCAGAGGGGGAAGCAGAGATTTGGCAGACCGTTTTTTGACTCTCTAGCTTTACCACCCACTCCTTTGGCAGCAAACACATCGCAGGCATGCAGAAAAAAACACTTCAAAAAGTTTTTTCTTTTTCCGTTTTAGATTATTCTCCAAGGAATCGTAATAAAAGAGAAGAACAAACACCAGAAAGTGGAGTAACGAGAAAATTAGGTCACATTAAGCATCTGAGGTTGTTTACAAAACCTGGGCGGTGAGTGTGGTCGATTACAGGGGGAAGGATCCAAGCTAGGTGGTTTCAAACAAAGCAGATTTAGATCTCATAAAAGCAGGGCAGCATGAGAAAGTGAGCACAAGACAGAGTGCATCCTCTCCAGAAAACATGTTGCACAGATGAATACAGTCTTTTGTGCTCCATTTTTTTAATCTCCAGTTCTCAGAAACATGGAGAGGCGCCAGGTTTCATAGAGAAAAAGAAAGTTGGGTTGAAGAGCAGAGGAGAGAAAGTACAGAGTGACATGTTTGGACAGTTATTACAGACACTATACGTGATGCTGTCCTCTCCTCCATGGGAAAGCCTCTGCAGCTGATGCAGAACAGGAAGTGACACGCGTCTCAGGAAGCTGAGCACAATGATGGTCCACTGATCTTTTTTTAATGTAGACAGTCTCTGGGAACAAGATCGCCTGTGTTTTCTGCTGCAGCTAAAAATGGAGATTTCCTTGTTCCATGAAAACAAGTCTGTACCATCGTGCTAAATCCAGCGCCCACGGCTGTCAGGCCCTTCCCAGGACGCCGTCGAATCAGGAAGATCAAAGAGCTCTGCGAACATATTTCCACCAAAGAAGAAAGGTTCTGGCTCTGTCCTGGCTCTTTGTTTGGACGCTTACAACCTTTTGACTTTTCTAACACCGTGACGTGTCAGACCTTTTCAAAGCAAATCATAAAACTCTGAAATGCATGACATTTATAGTGAGGCGCAAATATTTTCAGTTTGAAGAATACTTTTCCCCTGACAGTGATGATCTGGAGGCATTTTTGGCTCTGAAAACATCACAAAACATCACCATCCTGCTCCACTGTTTGATGAAAATGAACTCTGTACAACCCTTCGATATAAGTCAGGTTGGACTCGTCTGATTAGAGAGGAACTTCCATCAGTTTTGTTTACTTTGATCTGACTTGATTCATCTGTTCTGACAGAGACTGATCCTAAAGATGAGAGATAAGTCATTGAGCTGATTTACAGGCCTGTTGTGGATTCACATGTCTGCAGAAGACATGATGTGTAAAGGCAGTCCACGTTATTTAACTCAAACCTCCACTTCCCTGACCGTGACCTCACGCTTCTTATGAACCAACTATGAAAGAGCAATGAAAAAATGATGCATGTGTAGGAGGAGAAGCTGAAACCTGCTGCTATCACTTAAACTCTGGGACAGGAGGATTTTCTTTTCCTAAGGTTGTTGGAAGAAAGAATTCAGGAGGGATCTCTGACTGGCTTTGTCCTTGTGTGAAAACCAAAGCTCGGGAGCGATAAGAGAAGAAGGGAGACGCTCTGACTAACAGACAGTAGCCAGCTGCTTCAGTGTGTGATGAAACAGAAAAAAATCCTTCTGTTTTAAAGAGATCTGGTGTGAAGCTGTTTAAAATTAGCGAGGCATTGAAGTCGTGCCCAGAAGAAACAGAATCGTTAACTAGCTCAGTAAAGTCTTCACACCGCACACATTCTCCCTTTTCTCTGTTAGTTTTTCCAGCTGCCAAGAGATTTAACAATATCCATACAATAGCTACAGTAATGACAGTAATAATGATATTAATAAACAATTCATCACAATATCTGAAGAAATAGAAATCTCTGAGAAAAATAGAATGAAATCAACCTTCTGAATCTAAGAACTTCCCCAACTACTGACACTGAAAAAGTAGAATATCAAAGTAGCTTCAACCGTGTTTGTTTCCCATCTTGATAAACATCGTATAACTAAACCTCAAAGGATGAAATAAACTGCAGCTCTCTGGCACAAATTAACACAAAGATAGCGTCCGTCTTCGATGACTTCATCGTCTGCAGCTACAGTCAAAAGAAATTCTTCTGCTCAGTCAAAGCCCAGTTTGACCCGCAGAGCTGCACTCGGCTGTGGTCCAGCTTTAAGAGCCAATAAAAGCAGATCACTCTCACATTTTAAGGCGATGGGTGCTGTTTGGGAACAGAAGGAGCATTGTAGCAGAGTTACAAAGGATCATCTCTTTTCAAATCACACACATGTACTGTAACCACGGGTTAAAACTGTAATTACAGATGTGGAAAACAGGATCATGTTGAACCTCTCAGCCAGATATCACTCATCAAGCATCAACAGCTACTAATAATAAGGCACTTTTCATGTTAGGAGAAGTGTAATGGAGTTATTAAGTACTGAAAGTAATAACTGAAATGTGATGTCAGAAGTATCCTGTCTTTTAATTTAAGACAGTGTTTCTCAAATTTTTTTCAGACCAAGGACCACTTTTTCCCCCAGAAAACTCTTGCAGACCACCACGAGCTAAATAGCCCCAGAACAACACTCCAGAGAACAAACTCATATGCTATAAACTCAATTCATACATGTTACAACTTGCTAGGGCTACGATTATTTTGAAAATGGAATAAACACCAATTATTTTCATGATTAAAATTTATTTATATTTATTCAGAACAAGTTTTTTTCAAAATGACAGAGACCAGAGTAAAAAAGTGCACTCATTTCCTCATTGTCTGGTGTTTTGTTTGTTGTTTTCTTTTAGAGTGAGGGAGAAAATGAACCTCAAAATCTGAGTATAACTACATTACTGATACATTATTCCAAAATACTTAAAATTTCTGGTATTTAAATACTTAAGTACTTAGATTAAATTAAATTACTCAATGCTTTTATGAACCATTTTTTGTAGATTTTATCAATTTACGTAGTAGCCGAACAACTCGCACCCCCACCCCCTCTTTTTTGTGAATGTTCCATTGAAAAAACACAATTTCCTCATGGTCTTTGCGGACCACAATTTAAGAAACACTGATTTAAGAGATCTTAGCTCAAAACATAAAGAAACAGAAGAAACAATGTTGGCTAAGAGTGTTTCTTTGTCAAAACCTGAACTGCAAACATTAGCAGGACCTGTTGACCAGTTTACTGTTGTATTTGACCGAGCGATGCTTTATTAAGTTTGCTAACTCAATCTGTGGGGTTAAAGGTGACCAGGCTGTAGTATTTCTTCAAATGAGCTTAAGGCTAATGTTAGCGTCACTCATTACTGGAGGTGAGTTGAATTAAACACCACGAGTGTGAGGAGTTACATTTTCTAACCCCTGTGTTTTTTGTGTTTGTATTTGACATATCTGGGTGCATTTTCACAACATTTTAAAACTATTCCAGTGTTAACTGAACCAGGATATGATGTATTTTGGAGCCTGGTTATAATTTTTCCTCATATTTAAACTTAACCAACTAGCTTTTCACCTCATCCCAAACGATGCTCCTCCTTCGATGTTAGCTTTTTTTTTTTTTGCAGTACACGTGCAGCTTTAGCTCCAGACCTTGAGTGTACAATGCAGAAATGCAAATGCGGTTGAGAAGATTTAAACACCTTTTGGCAGTTGAGCCACTTGATGTTTTTGCAACCTTGCAAGTATTTAGGCAGAAAACAAGCCGCTCTTGTGTTGATATCTACAATCTAACTGCGTTATCATCTTCTGAGGTACATAGTGTCAGTTTATCTAAGGATATCCTGTTTTATGTTTTGGCTAGGAGGCTCGAACGACATGAGACTCCGAACCTACGCATGCTTAAACCCTGATCACAGAGGAGTATTAAAACAATGAAAACAACGATAAAATGTAGCTGGTTTTGTGATCCAAGCCTCACCCATTTCCTTCACCACTTTATTAATCCTCTTCTTTCTTTGTTTTATTGAAAAATACATTCAGACGCGCACGGCCTTTTCCATATCAATCAAACTCCTGCTGAGAATCCTGTACGTCCTCTTGTGTAGATACAGGATATACGTCTGCAGTCAGGAAACGTTATGCTCGATGGAAAGGGTCCCGTAGGAAAAATGTGACCAGTGTTGTGGGTCACCACAGCAACACCATGTGTTCCCCATCAGGTCTTGTTGTGAAATGTTCATTGGGGGCTGGCTGCAAAGGAAACAATTAGATTTTCTCCAAATTTCACATATTTTTTCCACTTTTCTTGGAAATGCAGCTCAGCGCTGATATTTTCCCAGGAATAAGGTTACACATGGCGATGACGCAGGATGTGCAAAAGAATCTGTCGTTTGGTAATTCATCTGAATGTTTTGTAATTTGTTTCCTGCCTCACACTGTTTTTTTTTTTTTTACACCCACGATTTTCACCTCAGAGGACTTGATCCAGTCAGTAAACTAAACTACATCCATACATTCACAGACCTCTGCCCTGATTTGCTCTCTTGCAAACTACACAGGAATGTGTTCTGCAGCTGGAATGGCAGTGGGTGTTGCATCCCATGTGGGAAATGAAAAACTTTTCCAGACTGGTAAAATTGGCCAGCTGGATGGGATCGATGGGGGCAGAATGATGCCTCGAGGATTACAAAGGTATCCCCCTATCTAATGTGACTGGCTGCAGTCCATGTCAGCGAGAGCCAAGATCACAGCTGGGAATTTGTATTTAAATCTCATTTTCCAGACGCGCATTTTCTCATCACTGTTCACTGTTGTGTTTTTTATGCATGTGTAAATCACGTCTCAAAGATGTTTCAGAAACTCAGAGAGTATACCGATATTTATGGCTGCTCCGATCATGGATGGATCTTTTGATTGTAGAGGGGAATGTGGGTCGATGTGTCCTTGCAGATGGTTCCCAGATGATAAACTTTGTGTTTTTGTGATTCCCTGATGTTAACAATATACAGCTTTCTCACACTCCTGGTTCCCATGACCTCTCGAACAGCTACGCTAATTAAACATACGTACCTTTTAGAGAAACCGACTTCCTTTGCATGCTGGGTGATCCACTGTATGGAAGCTGTAATGACTTTATAATCTCAGCGATAAATGTGACTGTGGGATTACAGTACCAACACCCCTGATGGACTTCATTACGTGCAGACACACACTCAGACAGTTCTGGACACGCGATACAGGCACACAGGTGGTCGGTCTCTGAGGTGAGGGCAACACCTCATTTGAGACATTTCACTTGTCACATATACGAAGCCTGCAGCTGTGTCTTGTTTGGACACATGTGCTTGGACCCCAGACTTGGGACGTCTCATTCCTCTTACGTGAGGCAATAGCACAGGTGTCCAGGCCCAGAGACCCCAGAGGTCTAAGCTGTTCTGTTCTCAGCCTGGGATCCCCCCCTTGAGTCTTGATCTTCAACACACACCCTCAGCACATCCAGACCCTCTGTCACGCACATACACAAACGCTTTAGTATCAGTGGTCATCGGCTTCGTCTCTGCTCTGGATGCTGCCAGATCTCTGGCACGTGTGTGAGCACGTGAGACAAACGTGCAGAAAAATTAGCGAAGGGTCTAAACACATTAATTCTAACATAAACTTGTCTCAAGGCGGCTGGACTGCTCTGTAAATGAACTTCTAAACAGAAGAGAGCAGCAGACCTCCATGAAAAACAAAGCAAGTGACAAGAAATGACAGATGTTTGTGGGAATGTTACGTGCTTCATCTTTCTCTTTGCATGTGAGAAACTATAAGCAAAAGAGAGAGATGTTTCTGCAGCAGGTGTGAATAAAGTTTTCACTTATTTGTCTGAAGCTTTATCTCCATTTATTTTTGTCCTTGAAGCTTCTTGAGCATCCTTGCACATCCACTCTGCTCCTCCGCAGTCATCAAACACAACATTTCCCTCCAGACACAGTTTCTGAAACCTGACCTCCTGGACCTCAGCACAGAGATCTAAACACACTCTAATAGATTTTTAAACATTATCTGCAGCTGTTTATTTATTCAGCCCGAGTCCTCCTCAGGGCATCCAGTTGAGGACCCTCTTCGTCCCCCTCAGGCCTGTTTTCTAACCTCTCCATCCCTCCAGGGGAGCTGATCCCCATTTCCCCCTGGGTATAATGCAGAGGGGACGCGTATCTTCAGGAAATGAGTCCAAGAAAAATGTATCCAGAGAAAACATGTGAGCTGGGTCGCAGAGCAGTGGAACCAAATCCACTTAAGTGTCTGATCCTGATTGTGAGGGTCTGAGGGAAAGGGCAGACGTTAAATGTTTGATAATTGACTGAAAAACTGCTCTTCTTTTTTTTTTGCTTTTTTCTCAGATTTTGCTCATTCTCTCGCTTCAAGCAGATTCGATTTGTTCAGGACTGTTGAGAAAAGCAGCATTTTAGGCTTTTAGGTGAAATGTTGCCAAACTTTACCACTCAGGAACTGGAGACCCCGTGTCCCATAAATATTGTAACATTTTTAATGCAGTGATTGGCAGACGAGGGGAATGTACAGGATATGACCTTCCATACTGTTTCTCTTTTTCTGTTCAAGCAGTGAATGTTCTCAGTGACTTTCCACTAGGGGGCGCTGTGTGACCCAGTTTATCTTAGCTATGGCTCCTATCCCATCTTTTTGACATCAGGCTCTTTGAAAGTCCTACAAACTAGTTTCTAGACTCTGGTTTAAACACCTGACATCCCAAACTGTAGATCCTCAGCACAGCAGGCAGCTAACCATGACCAGATATACTTTTGTACCTCGATCCTCAAACAAGTTGAAAACAAACTATCTGACTCAAGCTTTACATCATTAATTTCTATACTTGCATATCCCTGAATTTGACTTCCTGTTATTGTTGCATCTTTACTTTATTTTCCTCTGAGCTATAATTTCTCATCTTTCCTGTGACCTTACCTCTTATTTCTGTCAAGCCTCCTTATCTTTGAGTGTATGGCGCAATCAGTTTTTTTTTTTTTTTTTTTACTTTTTAAACACAAAATATCCTCCAGGGTCTCAGTTTTTCAGCACAGACAGATAAAATAACAGAGGGCACTTCCGGCTTCTTGTTTACTGATATTTTTTTATTCCTCTCTGAGGTCAGAGGTTTGTGCACTGGGCTGTGGGTTCCCATCCTGTTGTTAGCGGGTCGTTCCTAAAACCGTCCACCCCCGGGGACAGTCTGGGTCCAGATGAAATTTATGGTGTCAGGCAGGGGGGGGCTTTTAATAGATTTGTGTTTCAGGAATGAGAAATACAAACACACCCACGTACACTCAGGGAGAGGGCAGTGGGTTTAGGATAAGGAAAGATTTTCTCAGAGAACTCTGGATTTAAGTCACAGCACATAGCTGTTTAAGGTATTGCAGTATAAACCTGATGCTTTGTCTGTTTTGTATTGTGTCACCGGGGTAAATAATGACTGGGAGGTGTCTCATGTGCGTAATTTGGGTGAACTTTAGACTTAAGTTTTGATTCTGATAAAGCTGTCAAACACCTGATTCTCCCTCCACAGCATCCTAAGGATGTAAGGTTGAAATCAGCCGAGAGCTACGACTATCTCTCTCCTTATTTAGCCTCTCACATGGCACACTGTCCAAAATCTGCTCACACATTCCTGCAGCAGCAAACGATACAGCTTGGGCACCTGGTTGATATTGTTAAATGATATTTTAAAGATGGATTAATCATTTAATGAGAAAAAACTCTCATGGTAGAGGTTTTTTTATTGCAGGGAAAGATTTTCCTCACTGTCAGCATCAAATCAACTCTCACCTGAGCCTCGCTTTGTTCACTTAGCCAGGGTGTGTGTGTGGTAGTTTATGCCCCTGAAACGAGGTGAGAGGTGATGGAATAAAAAGCAGACACCAGTGAGCAGAGCGCTGTGGGAAGGGCCGGCGTTTTATTACTGTTTTTATAGTTTTTCTTTCAATCTGGTTTCAACAATACAGACTTTCTCTTTCCTTTTTAACCAGCATTTATTTCTTCTTATTCTTCTTGTTTACTCTGCGAGGTGTAATCCTGACATTACAGTCTGCTTTATTTCCACCTGACACAGATCAAGACTTTAGGAGCTGGTGTTTCAAGGATTCAACAACACATGACCGAAGCCAGACAAACAGAGACTGTCAGATGTTATACATCCTGTAAAGTAGTCCGCGACAAATTTTCGTCTTTTTCTCTCGGGGCTGTACGCAGAAATGAAACCGTCTACAGAGCAGAAACTACTCCATCCAGAGGTCAAACCTTTAGAGATTAAGGCTCAGCTGTGATCTACCTCTGGCCTGCCTCATTTCCTCTTCCTCCCCCTGTGGCTTCAGTAGGTTGGGCCGCTGATTGATGGCTCCACGTCTCCCATTATGAAGCTCACGAGACACAAGACTGAAGGCATGGCGTTAGGCGGCTGTGACAGGAAGAAAAATAAAGCAGCTCAGACGGCTACAGTAACAAAAAAAAAAAGCTAGAGGGCAGCGTGTGTCTCCTAAGCTTCTTAATCTGTTAAAGTCATGACCAATCTTCAAAGACGGAGAGGAACGCAGACCCAAACAGACATGCAAGTCGGAGAGTTTGATGTCCTTTAGTCATTTCTGAAACATGTCTGTCTGAAGACTTCCTCTAGTGTCAGGGTTAAAACAAGTTCACAAATTCACTCTGTACAGTTAAAGACAACATTCTGAGCCTCTCGTCTTATTTCTCTCGCTGATTCAAGCACCAAGAGCATTTTTTTTCTTAACTTTTGATTTATCACCTTATAAGTTGTCACCTCCTTCCCAGCAGGAACAGGAAGGGAGAGAATATCAGCAGAAAAGGGAGGTCAAGAGGAGCTGCAGAGGGATGTAAGAGCACTCGAGGAGGGGAGGGTGGAAGTCCTGAGAGCAGATAAGAATGGGGAGGATGGAGGTATGGAGGAAGTGGAGCTGTGGAGGGCTGGTCATTAACAGGTGGGAGGACTGGAGGGTCTGAGGAAATGAGTCCTGACGCAATCAGTCTTACTGATTAGAACAGAAAACACTGAGCCACCAAAATGTAACCCAGGCATTTTTGTCTTCTCATATCTTAGGTTTTATTTTCATTGAAAATAAGATGCAAATGCTACTTCTGCAGGTCTGCTCACTGCAAAAAAATGAAGTCTTATCCGGAGTTTTTGTCTTATTTTAAGTAAAAATGTTCGATATGAGCTACATTTAACTCATCAGTCCAGAAAATGTCTTGTTGAGGTCTGAGTTGCTTGTAGCTAGTTAAAAAAAATCTGCCAGTGGAACAAAAAAAACTTGCTAAAAGATTTGCTTATAACAAGAATAATGTCTTATTACAAGTGACTTTTGTCTTGTTCCATTGGCAGATTTTTTTGACCTGTTAAAGAAATTCAGACCTAATTTCTCCTCAAATAACTTAAAACAAGACATTTTTCTGGACTAATTAGGTGAGTGCGGCTCATATTAAATCTGAAAAGACATTTTCTACTGAAAATAAGACAAAACACTCGATAAGATTCAAGTTTTGCAGTGCTCAAGCAATAACACACACAAGTGCTCCTCCAAAAATACCTCCAGGTTATCATCCATGAGAGAGGACTGGTATTTATCAGCCCGTATCTTAAAGACACAGACCAGTGCACAAAGCAAACTGTGCAGGAGCGTCAGACAAAGATCTCTCATGCAGCTTCATGTCTGCTCAGCTCTTCATCCTCCTCCTGTCTAATGGCAGATTTATTAAAAGCAAACAAACGAACAAACAATCTGGGTTAAATCTCTGTAGCCCAAAGCGTGTGTGCAGCCTCCTGTCTGTGTTGTAGTTTCTGTGTTTTTCCCAGTTTCATGATGGTTTTGATCCACATGGTGACACAGACATCTCTGTGGGAAAGATGTTTCACGTGACAGAACCTCATGAATGCCTGATCTGTCCGTCCTCTGAATGTTTTTATGAATAAATGGGGGATTTCGCCACACTCACTATCCGACACACCCGCCTGGTAACCATGGAGTTTGAGTTGTTTTGACAGCGCTGTTGTCTGTCTGCTGTCGGCTCTATAGGCAGCAGCTGCAGGGTCGAGATGAAGCTGAAGACAAAACACACTTGTCCTACTCTAAAAAAAGCTCCTAGTAGACAAAGCTTTGACTACCACACAGGAGCGCACATGTACACACATTTATCAGCAATTAATTGAGTTCATCTGAGGCTTGGTCTCACTCGTCTGCGTGTGATTTGTCTGTGAGCTTGTTTGAATTGTTGTTTGACGTTATTTAGACTCGCTGCAGTTTTAGTAAATCCTTCGAGACACTTGAAACAACAAGGCCCAGATCATTTTTTTACTGTGTTTGTTGGTTCTCACAGGAACTCTGTCAGGCCCCCAAACCTCAGGGGTCATCGCTTACCGACCCTGTGACCTCACAGACCGTGCATACTTAACCCATTCCCATGGTGGCTTTGACCTCACGTGTTTTTCTGACCTTTTTATAAGTATTGTTCTTGAGTTTTTCACTTTCCATTCCAGTATCCTTCCTCGAGCTGCTCCTTCTCCTGTGTCCAGGCGCCCCATATTCAGAAGCTTTAGTCCTTTTTGCTGTGATCGCTGTTTCCACTCCCAGCCTTGACCATCAGTCTTCCCTTCTCACCCCCCCCCCCCCCCCCCCCCCACTGCCAAAAATTAGATCAAAGCAAGTGTTAATGTCTTATTTTTGTCTTTTAATATTGTGAAATAATAAAATTCTATAAGTGTTAAGATTAAACTTTTTTTCCAATATTTTATTTGTTGTTTTTTTGTATAATACAAATAAACAAGGATAAAACACACAAATAAATGGACGAACAAAAACAGCTCAGACACGTACGGTAATAAAAAGGGGATATAGAAAAAAATAAGCAAGAGACAAACAGAAATTTCTTTTGTAACTGTCAGTCTTTTTGTACAACCTAAACACCCTGTGTATTGAGTCTCTTAAAAGAAGGTCCATGGTGGCAACAAAGTGAGTTTCAGCTTTCGTCAGCTTTGTCCAAATAGGCAATAAATGGATCCCTCAATTGACTGTGAGCAGCCAAAGACTGTGACTCTGGCAGATAAGGTTTATTGTAGGCCTTAGTACAAGTCAGATATTTTGGACCAGAATCCAGTGAGTAGAGGACAGGACCAGAAGGCATGAAAGTCTGTGTGACCTCTGAGACTTTACACCTGTCACACAATGGGGAAACAAAGGAATAAAAATGATGAAACCTGTGTTTAGATCAATGAAGTTGATGGACCACCTTAAATTGAATCCGCTGGTGTCCACTGTTCACAGTACAAGAAAGTAACATAGATAGATTCTTGTCCCACAAATCCTCTGAGAGAGCTATGCCCAGCTCTCCCAGATCTTCACAGTAGGAGCTGAGACACAATTGTCAAACGTACACACACTAGGAAATAAGATGTCAGGAGTCAGGGTTGCTTTTCGGGACATGAGAAAATTTTGTTTTCGGTTGGAAGAGTCTTATAATCATGAATTTTGGATTGAACATACTACCTTATTTGCAAATAATGGGAAAAAAAAGTGTGACTGGGGCAGATTAAATTTTTCTCTCAGCTGATTGAACGAAGCAAACTGCCAGTCAGTGTAGAGGTATATGTCGACCAAACCCCTTTCCCTCTGGACATGATCAGTTTTATCCAACTGTGGGGGTAAAATTGAGTGATAAAAACAGGTTGGTATCTGCACAGAGGTCTCCAGTAACCTTAGAGAGCTCCTGGTTTGATTTAAGATCCTGATTGAGCGTTTGATAACAAAGCTTAGAGCCTTTAAAGACTCAGGCTTCTCTTTAAGATAAAACGCTTTTATTTAGCCACGGACAACAGCGCTATCTGCTGTTTACACTCAAGATGCTTTTTAGAAAGTCTGGCTTTAAAGTTTATCTTTTCATCTTGAGTCTTAAGTTTCGTTTAAAAAAAACAGCAGACAGCAGTCCGTACTTTTCTGAATTCACTAAAACTCTGTCTACCATGAACCGGACTTGATGAGTTGTGACTAATTATCACATTTGCCTGATGATGTGAAGCGTTTTTATGCTGGTTTCAAATGCATCTTTGACACTTTGGACCCAAAGAGGCAGTTTTTTTCTGTAACTGACTGGTGTCCAGTCCAGGGTGTGCCCAACTTCTCGCCCTAAGACAGCTGAGATAAGCTCCAGTCACCCATGACCCTGAAAAGGATCAGGGGCATTGAAAATGGATGGATGGAGGCAGTTTCTTCTTCCCTATAAAGCTTATGCCTGTAGCAGTTGCAAGTACACTATTTAGCCACTAGGTGGCTGTAAAGAGCTAAGGGGATGATTGTACTTAAAAAGAAAGAGTTTTGTCTCCCCTCTGTGGTCTACTCAGGAATTACAAGCTGAAATCAACAAATCCAAATATGGAAAGTGTTTTTAATCATCAGTTTTAGGCTTTTTTTTCCTCTTCTAGTTACTTTGATGTGATACTTAAGTTCTTTAAATCTACTTTCCATTCTTTATTTCCTTTCCAATCTATTTGTGTTTCACAAAGTGAGTTGATTTAATTGTTCTTTCAAAGATTTCACACAGTTTGCATTAGTCTGACTTCGCATTCTGTAAATATTGTTGCTGAGCTGATACAGATATAAACTCACCTTTCTATTACCTATCTATCCAATCTTAGGGTCCCCCAGGGCCTCTTGGTCCTCAGGGGCCTCAGGGTCCTCAAGGGCTACCAGGTGATGTTGGCATCCAAGGACACAAGGGGCATAAAGGTGACCGTGGACATGGAGGCATCATCGGTCCCAAAGGAAGTGTGGTAAGTGTTGTTCTGTTTTTCTGTCTGATGGTGAAGATTTGAACAGACTCGTTTGAGTTTTTGTTTTGTGACGTTGTGGCTCTGCAGGGAATGACCGGTGTTCCTGGGTTTACTGGAAATGATGGCATACCTGTAAGTCCCTCCAACCATAAACAGTTTTTATATTGACTCATCCTCTTACTCTGACTGCTGAAACTTGACTTCCTCTCTGTCTCTCTCTGTAGGGACACCCAGGACAAGCCGGACCCAGGGGAAAGCCAGGCGCTGACGGCTGTAATGGGACAGCTGGAGATGCAGGGAAACCAGGGACACCTGGTTTTAATGGCTCTCCTGGTTATCCAGTAAGTAAAGCCTTGACTGTGCTGTACTGACTGACTTTGGATTCATATTCATGCATGTCACGTCTTGTTTTCATCTCTGTCTTCACCTCTTAGGGACAACCTGGCAGGAAGGGAGAAAAGGGAGACTCTCTGGAGCTGAGTGTGTACATGGAGCGCTTCAGGGTGAGGAAGAGGAGTATAAAACTCCAGTTGGCTTCAAAAAGTGGTTTTCAGGAGTCTATAAAGCATCATATATTCATCCCACTGACCTCAGGTGTTGTTGACTCTCTCCACAGGGAGATCAAGGCGCACCAGGGACGAGCGGATTGATGGTAAGACTCATTGTTCAATTGATTTTTAATTATTGGTTCATATGGCAACTTAAGCTTGTTTGTTTGTTTCTTTAGGGGCCTCAGGGAGCCCCAGGATGGCCAGGCAACCCAGGCTTCGTCGGACCAAAGGTAAGTGCGTATGTATGTGTGCAGAAAACCTTTGATAGTGCATCCTTTTATTATATGTGCCATTACATTATGAAGCTTATGGTATCTCTGGTTGTATTTATATAGGGGCCCCCAGGGCCTCCAGGGCCTCGTGGACCAAAGGTAAGGCACCACCCAGATGTATTTGATATAATAAATAATAGTTTCATCAGATAGGACCATAAATCCTCTCAGCTAAGAGTGTGGTTTGTTTCTCTGTTTAGGGCACAATGACCAAAGTGCTGAAAGGACTCAGAGGAGACCAAGTGAGTGATGACCAACATCTATGAATCACATTTTACTCTGACACAGAGAAAATGTCCCAGGGACTAAAACTTTTTTTCTGGATCTAAAGAAAATCCTCATTTTATTTTGTCCCCAGTCTTCTGGTTACAGTCAGCCGTCTCTTGTTGTGTTGATTGAAACTTTAATCTGGCAGCAGGACATCGTTAGTGTTCGATAATTTGACTTGAACCTCGTCACTCCTCGCAGATTTGATAACATTCAGAGGAGTGATGAGATTATTTCTTTAAGCTTCTTGCCAGACCCTGCAGGTGGGCACTGGAAAGTTAAAGAGCTGTACAGGTGCAGCGTGGCAGAGGCAGAGCAGGAGGAGTGAAACAACAAAAACAGAGAATTTCTTTTATGGTAGCACTTTCTATGAACCCACTACTGAATGAAGCAAACGTTATAAGCTCACAAAAAATTACAGAGGTGTTTTTGAAGTGTTATACGGACAAGGACAGGGCACAGTGGCACTTTTTATACGTTTTTCACTTTCATCATATTTATTTTTTTAAATAAAGTATTTTGAAACCGTGTTCTTTGAACCTTTACCTAAAGAATCAGATGATCTGTTTCCGCCTCCACTTCCTGACTTTTTTTTTTCCTCTTTACACCACAGGGGGATATCGGACCACCAGGGCTACCAGGAAACTCTACTCACCCCCACTCTCAGCCTCCCTTTGGCCCTCCGGTCTGTACAACTGCAAATAAATGCACAATATTGAAGATATGAGATTGTTTCAGACATTTGAACGAACATTACTAAAATGCTCATTATTTATTATTTCAGGGACCTCCAGGGCCTCCAGGAGCCAAGGGTGATAGAGGAGAAACTGGACTTCCTGTACGTCATGAGAAAGATTAATTAAACATATTAACACAAACACATCAGCCTTATTTGTTCTGCTCACTTGCCGTTTTTGTGGTTTATCCAGGCTGACAACAAAGGAGAGACTGGTGTGACCGGGCTCCCAGGACAAAGAGTGAGCATCTGCACATTTTAACAAAGCAACAGTCCACCTTCCATGAGTCATCTTTAAAAACACTGTTTTTGTTGCTGTTTCAGGGTTTTCCTGGTTTAGATGGTGGTCCTGGACCAAGGGTATGTTTGTGCAAAAAATGAGAGATGATGTTTCATCATTTATTCAGAAGGTGTGAGTTAATTTATAATGTAATGATGGTCTCTCATCCAGGGAGATAATGGGGAAGCAGGACCAAAAGGGAGAGCCGGTCCTAAGGTGAGAATACAATGAAATGGATACCTCAACCAAAATTTCCTTAAGTATTTCAATAATAATATTGTTTTACAGTTTTAATATATGCTGATTTTAAGAACTATAAAGCTATTGAGGGGATTTGAGGAAGGATCAGATTGAGCAAAGGTCAAAAAAGTTTGATGTGTCAGGAGAGTAGCAACAATAGAGGTACAGAGTCAAATTACAGCTGACTTATCATATTCCAAACTAGCTTACAGCCCCATACACTAGAGCACATATCACATATCTAACTGTCAACAAGCTGGTTTGTCCCATCACCTCATAAAACCTTAGTCTGCAAGAGTTCATCAAAAAACCCAGTGTGACAGATTAAGATCTAGATATGATGAACAACAGGAAGTGTGTCACAGTCATCAGTTCAAACCCAGCCTGTGAGCTCATTCTGTAACTCCTGATCCAGTAATCAAGACTCAAACAATTGAAATCACAGTTTCTGAAACTGAAAGACTGAAATTAAGTTTTCTGTTTTAGGGAATCAGAGGAGAACCAGGAATACTGATTCCATCAGGGTGGTTCGGGTCAACAGGTAAGTTGAGTAGCGGCAGACGAAAGACAACAGCTTACAGTTCAATCAGTTAAAAGAAATTTGGGTATGATACACTTTACATCAGAAACAATGGTGTGAACTCTGACCTAGTTTTCAGGACGGGAAGTGAAACTCTGTGGGGAAAGATGTGACATTACTGAAGTTCAAGACATAGAGTGTAAAGTCAGGTGTTCATAAAACAAATATAGAAACTGACGATGGTTAATGAAATGAAGAAGCATACTCTTGATGAACTTCAGTGTCTGTCATACAGCTGACCAACTGGTGAGAGGCCCAACTCCCCACCTGTTTCAGGACTTCACTCTTCACTTTAAAGCATTTTCATTAGATCCTGTCAAAATATTTTTTTTTCATGCAAGAAGTCATGTTTGGTGGTCTGATCTTGGAGTTTGTTTAAATAAGAATATAACACATGCAGATTTTATCCTTCATTAAGAATCAGTTTCACGCTCACAGTAGAAAAGTTTGAGTCGGGATGTTGGGAAGTGTTGACGACCTGTCACTTAAATTCTCATAATTGTATTTATTACTATGCTCCCAGAGGGTCCGCCTGGTCCTCTTGGTGAGCAAGGTCCTCTAGGAGAAAGAGGCCCAGTTGGAGACCAAGGTTTTCCTGGATTCCCAGGACGCCCGGCATCTGATTCACAGCAGCAAGGTGAGTAAGAGGAGCAGAAAAACTCGTCCCAACTTAGGTCGTTCAGAGATTAAGCAGAATGAGCTGAATTTTATTTCCTCTGTGGGTCCGTCAGTGCTGGATTATATTGGACCGTTTGGCTATAAGGGCGAGCAGGGAGATAAAGGCCCACAAGGTGAACCTGGATTTCCTGCTGTCAGAGCAGGACCCCCGGGAAGCAAAGGGCGTCCAGGAGAAAGGGGCCCTCCGGGTCCTAAAGGATCATGTAAGTCAGTGGGCAAAGGAAGGAGCAAGATTGCATTCGTCCATTACTGTAGCTCTAAATGGTTGTGCCTGTATTTCTGTGTCTGCAGGGGGTGATTACTTCAAGGGGGCCCCTGGCATTAGGGGGCGACCAGGCAACGGAGGCTCCAAAGGACTGAAAGGTGCTGTAGGCAAAATGCGACTAACAAGAATGATATAATTAATCACAGATTATTTCCACTTGTGGCTGAAGTTGCATCTTCCTTTAGGTGATCATGGAGAATGTGAATGCAACAATGTAAACTCCAAACCAGGGCCACCAGGCCCTGCTGGGGCCCGTGGTGATCGTGGAATGACTGGAGAGTTTGGTCAGGTGGGAGACCCAGGAGATCCTGGTCCTCAAGGAGCTGATGGGGTCCCGGTGAGTAGAATCAGGTTAGTTGTAAACTCTCCTCCATGCCCTCAGTCTTACATTTGCTGCTGTCTTTCAGGGATTTCCTGGACCCAGTGGTCTTCCAGGCCAAAAAGGTCGCAAAGGAGAGCTGGTTGTGCCCAAGCAGAAAGGTGCAGTTCATTTCAGGTCAGCCTTTGTGTGCCTCCTGTGTTTGTGCATGTGAAGATGTTTGAATGCTTGTTGCCGCTGCAGGGTTACAGGGAGAGCCGGGGGTTTCTGGGCGAGACGGTGAGCCGGGATCACCAGGTGCTGCAGGGCGAAATGGATTTCCTGGTTCCCCTGGGGCCAGAGGTGTTCAAGTGAGTCCTCCTCAACTTTCATCTTACACTTGAAGTTCCTGTGAGGGGATTTAGCTGGACGAGCTTATATAGCAAACACGATCATCTGTATAAAGGTCGACCACTTCTTTCTTTGTTGTAACTGCCTAAAAACTCTAACAGATGGACACTTGTCATTAAAGAAACACTTACGCATGGCCACATTAAGATGAGCAGAGAGATAACTGTATCATTTTGTCCACAGGGGGCGCCAAAATTGATGCAAATAGAACATTTCTCATTAAACCATATCTCATCAGTTTTAATAGTTTCGTTGGGGGAGGTGGTGTTGTCTCATTTCCTGTCATAAAAATGACTTGTGTGTGTTTTAGTAATTGTGCTGCTTGACACCGTGACAGGGAGAAGGCCCCCGTGGAGAACGTGGTGACAAAGGTTTCCCAGGTCGGTCTGGTCAACCTGGTGCACAAGGCCTGAGAGGGGAACCAGGTACTGACCTGATTGGCATCAAAGGCCAGCCTGGTTTACCTGGTGATGAAGGTCTTGGAGGATATCCTGGAGTCCCAGGAACACCTGGAGCCCCAGGTGAGAGACAGCTGTCTACTCTCTCTGATGCTTTTGTTGAATCTTCAAATGTTTTTTTGCGTAATTCTCCTTTTGAGCTTGAACTCTTAACAGAAGTTTGACTTATTTCATCTCTTGAGTAATACATTTTACTTTGCCTCTGTTTGAATTCTCTTTCTTGTGATTTAATACTGAGCAGTATAATGTGAATGAGCATTAATGGCTTGTGAGTTTAAACAAACAGGACGCATGTCAAAGTATATTTTTCTGTTTAATCAACCTTTACTCTTCTTCACCTCGATGCAGAGGCTGCATCCCTCAAACCAGCTGTGGCTCGGCTTGTTTGAGAAAATTAATGCTTGTGTTTCTGAATAACTCTTGTGTCGAATGCCTCTCTCTTTCGTTCTCGCCCTTCGCGTCTTGAAGGCGGCTGTATTCCAAGAGGAGATGGAGGACAGGTGGATGTAACAGGTAGCGGGTACAATAATGTTTTCACCTTATTGCCTCCTCTATAACAACTCTTTTGAGCTTCGCCTTTGGATTCTCCTGCACGATCATTGTTAGTTTATTTTACAGTTTGCATTTTGTTAATAGAGTTATAAGCTAAAGATAAAACTGAGTTTGAAAACGACCCACGCTGGGCAGAGGAAAAAAATCACTGCACTTGTATAGTCATTTACACATCAACATTTTAGATTTACAAACAACCCTGATGTTTCCTAAGATCTGTGCTTCTGTAATGTTCTCTTCAGGACCCTGTAGTGCTGTCCCGGGACCTCCTGGACCGCCTGGTCTTAGAGGACCTGGTGGATTACAAGGTTTTCCAGGTGACTATACAAGCTTTAGTACTGGATGTTGTCTTCATGGTACTCTCTTTGAACAGTTTTTGACAGATGTTTTTACCATGGGGTCATTTAACAGGAATCCCAGGACTAAGAGGAACACCGGGTCTTTTTGGACCGATTGGAGAAAAAGGAGAAGCAGGAGAGCAAGGCTTCGGTGGCCCTCCTGGACCACCAGGTAAGGAGCAACCAGGAAATGAATTAAAGAAAAGAGTCTAATAGATCCAGTAGATGATATTTTGTTAACATTAAATGCTTTTTAAAGGTTTCACTGGCCCCCGTGGGCAAGAGGGAATCCCCGGCAGGAAAGGTTTCGATGGGACCCCTGGTTTCCCTGGTATGCCTGGCCGACAGGGGCCTCAGGGTGACAAGGGCGTTCATGGAGAGGTAATGGGAGCATCTCAAGGACCTCTCGGAGACCCCGGGCAGCCAGGACTTCAAGGAAATAAAGGGGCACCTGGTGAACCCGGAAGCCCTGGCTACGGAGGTCAGTCATCTGTTCATTTTGGCGCTTGTTCGTGATCTGTTATTTACCCAAACGCCATTGCGTTGCTTCGTTCTCTTAGCCTCAGCATCATCATAGAGAATAGAGGACTGACACGCTGTTGTTCTCCAGGAATGGCCGGGATGCCCGGTATGATCGGTTTCAAGGGTGAGAGTGGACCCCAAGGTCTTCAGGGAGAGGAAGGAAGACCTGGTCCAGCAGGAAAATTTGGCTACCCTGGGGTTCCTGGGAGAGCAGGTCCTCCTGGGCCACATGGTAACACGGGACAACCAGGTGAGACAGCCATGACGCCCCCCTTCCAAAATGTCCTTGTCATGTTTGTCCCATTCCACTAACTCTTGCCTGACATCCTTCTCATAAGGTTTGACTGGAGAGAGAGGAACTGACGGAGATCCGGGTCCCCCAGGTCCAGTAGGGTTAAAAGGGTTTCCAGGGTTTTTCGGTGATAACGGTGCTTTCGGAGAGAGCGGCCCATCAGGTGACCCAGGACTGTCTGGTGGAGTGGGGCGCCCTGGACTTGCGGGGTTGAAGGGTTTGTGTCTCATATTTTTACTCACATAATTGACTTTCTTTCAGATTTTGACATTTAAAAATTACAAATAGTTTTTCCGATCATTGTTGAATCTGTTTGAAATGGTTTTTAGCTTCTAAAGATTTATTCCTTTCCCAGGTTCCAAAGGATCTCGGGGCATGTCAGGATTTGAAGGGAACCGGGGTCAGTCAGGGTTGAAGGGCTTTGGTGGGGCGAAAGGAGAAACGGGAATAATGGGTGAAGTTGGCCCCACAGGACAGTCCGGTCTAAGTGGAGAGAAGGGTGAGGTTCTTTAGATCCAAACGGCTTCAGACAATCACATTGAGTCAACTCATCATTCAACAACGACCACAACTGTTTCTCAGGTGACCGTGGTTTGAGAGGACCACCAGGGACGAAGCCTGAAATCTCAGTCAAGATGAAAGTTGACATGAAGGGAGCCAAGGGAGACCTGGGACCTCAAGGAAGTCAAGGTTTCACCGGACAAAGAGGTGTGTGAAAACAAAGTCGTCCCCTAAATCAGACCCTCTCTCTGACACACATCCTCTGTCCTCTCAGGCCTTTACCCCCTCAACACATCCTCATCTTTTCTTTAGGCACCAAGGGTCTCTATGGTGTGCCAGGGACAGAGGGAGCTCATGGTCTTCCTGGAGACCCCAGCCTCGAAAAAGGTCATATTGGAGATCATGGTGCACAGGGGCTGCCGGGGATAAAAGGAATGCCTGGCTTGACTGGAAACCGAGGGATCACAGGTTTCGAGGGAATGTCGGGCAACAGGGTGAGCAGAGGAAATGAAAGTGTCTTAGTGACTGTCAAGTTTTGTGAACTTTTACTGCTGACTCTCCAAAGGCCAGTTACATTTCTGTCATTGATACATCTCATAAAAAGTGACTATTGTCTGAACTTTGACGTGTTTGTCACTCTTTTCTTTTTTCTCAGGGGAGCAAAGGAAGCCCCGGTGCCTACGGTGCATCAGGAGATAAGGGAAAGAAAGGAGCCAAAGGTAGAGCATCAAAGTAAATATGTTTACAGATTGAGATGTGTAAACCAGGTGAGAATTTATGCTGAATGTGATGACAGGTGAGAGGGGCCCTCGCATAGACCTCCCAGGAACTCCAGGAGTAAGAGGAGAGTCGGGTTCAACTGGGGATCCAGGTACAAACTTGATCAGTGCTGTTTGACTAAAACAGCTGTCATCTTTCTAACGTTAGATGTTTGATCCCCACTTTACAGGCCAGTCAGGGTTACCAGGAACAACTGGTGACAGAGGTTCCCCTGGTTTTGATGGGATTGAAGGAAGAAGGGGAGAGTCAGGTGATCCAGGAGTATTTGGATCCCAAGGTGAGAATTACCACCAGTTTCTCTGCCTAATTATTTAGATGTGAAATGACATTTTTAGTGTTCATACTTGGTGTTGTGTTGTTTTCTACAGGCTCAGATGGTCAGAGAGGAACCCCAGGTAGCCAAGGTCTAAAAGGTTTTCCTGGACCAACTGGGAAAGATGGTCAACAAGGTTTTCCTGGCTTCCCAGGAAACAGAGGTATCACCATCAACCCACTACGCTTAAGTCTAACTCCATTCTGGTAGTCCACTCTGGTTCAGCTGATACTTGCTCATGTGTGCAGGTTTCCCTGGCCTGAAGGGTCTGTATGGGTTAGATGGATTGAAAGGACAACAGGGTCTTCCTGGAACACCAGGTATTCAATTACATTTTCATGTTTAAAGAAACAAATGTTGCATTTTGAGATCTGTGAGCTAGTTTCATGCAATCACATTAAGCTCAATAAACCCAAACTCAACTCAGCTTTGTTTATAAAGCACTTTACTTTAAAACAAAATGTTAGAAAAACCTCAGGAGTAAGCTTCTGTTTGCATCTCTATCAGGTCAGAATATCACTGGACCAGCTGGTGAACCTGGACTCAAAGGAGAGAAAGGAGACAGTGGTGACCCCAACAAACAACCAGGATTCCCCGGTACAGAGGGTCTGAAAGGCTCCCCAGGGCCCCAAGGTCAGCCATTACTCTGTTGCATTGAGAGAGTAAAGTCATTAAAGCACTCTGAACAAAAGGAGACTATGAATGATTTGTTTCCTGTGGTGTAACTGGTGTAAGATTTGAAATTGATTGTGTACAAATCTTTCAGGGGACTATGGTCAACCTGGACTGCCAGGATTGCGCGGCCCTGTAGGGCCAGCTGGGACCCAAGCCAGACCTGGACCTACTGGGGACATTGGCTTTCTGGGACCTAAAGGGTTCCAGGGTGAGATGTTAAATGTTGTTTAAAGAAATTAAAGTTCATCTTTCCTTGTATTTGCACATTTTCCATCCCACAGCTGTCTGACCTCCATCATATTATGGGCATGTTTTAAACCGTTCAAAAATCAAATATCTCTGACACTGACAAATGAAATATTGAGGGAGTCTTGTTTCCCTTTCCATACAAAGATATTTGTTTACCCTCAATGTATGTTTTTTCTCAGGACTCCCTGGACCCAGAGGAGTTCCTGGTGTGGATGCCATCTCTGGAGAGAAAGGTTTACCTGGGACAGCCGGGTTTCCTGGATTCCCTGGTCACAAGGGTTACAGGGGAAATCAAGGTCCAACGGGATACAGGGGGCCTAATGGGGTGTCTGGTAAAAAAGGTAAAACCAAGGTGGCGGATTTAGTCAAAGAGAAACAAAAAATCAAACTATATCAGAACATCTAAAACCAGCTGAATATGTCCTCAAGCTAGTTCTATTTTTGTTTTCAGGAGTGAAAGGAGAACAAGGGTTGATGGGAGTTCCTGGTCAGATGGGTTTTAAGGGTGAGAGGGGACCACCTGGGCCCAAAGGGATCACTGGACCTCCAGGTACGTTACAGATTTTAACCCCCAAGCTGTTCTTCATGTTGTTGCTTTTCTCAGCCTTCACGTGATCCTCTTGTGCTACAGGATATCAAGGGCTTCAAGGCAACCGAGGTCCTCTCCCAATACCCATCAGAGTCCCTGGAGAGAGGGGCCCTCCAGGACCACAGGGTATTCAAGGACCAAAGGGAATCCAAGGAAGACCAGGGGCAGATGGTCCCCCTGGAGATAAGGGTGGGTTATTCTTAAAACCTTTTTTTTTGTTATGTGAATAGAGTGTGGATCATAACGTCTGCATCGTCTTGTTGTTAAGGTTACATGGGACCCAGCGGTCAGAAAGGTATGCCCGGTATCGGGGGAAGACCAGGAATACCGGGATTCCGTGGAGAGATTGGACAAGGTGGCCACCCTGGTCTGCAAGGGATGGAAGGTACGTCTGACGCTGTGAGCCAGCCAAGGATTAACCTCATGATCCTGGATTAAGGATTTAAAGTTGGAGAGTTAAGGGGGAGGCTGTTACAAAGAGGGTTTTGTAAAAGTCTATTTAATGAATGAAGAAAGAACAAACTGAAAACTGATCCAGAGATGAAAAATCATCCAGGGTCTGTTTCTGTTGTTATGTCATGACCTGAGCAGAGCTGAGGTGTGGTTTTGTTTACCATTCATGCGTTTTAAATACTGCAAGCTAGCTGAACAGGTCTGTGCTGTATGAACACTAAGAGGCCTTCTTTTTTTTTCTACAGGCCGCCGTGGAAATTCTGGCATCCCAGGTTTACCTGGTATGCCCGGTCGCAGTGTCAGCGTGGGATACTTGCTTGTGAAACACAGTCAGACAGATCAGAAGCCCATGTGTCCTGTAGGCATGACCAAACTGTGGGACGGGTACAGTCTGCTGTACCTGGAGGGACAAGAGAAGGCCCATAACCAAGACCTGGGTACGTTGGGGGGGGAACTGTGTCACTGAATTTCAACAGAGAGGCTGATATTACATTTAAACAGGGCATAGTTTTATCTGTGCATCTTCCTCTTGAATGCCTGAGTGAGATCATTTCAGGGCAGCTCAGTCAGAATGTCAGGAAAACATTCCCACAGGGAATTTCTCTGACATTGTGATCCAACGAAACAGAAGACATCCCAGAAAGATTAGGCTCATTAATCTGAGTTCAGTCTGTTCAGTCCAGCTGTATCCTTATATTAACATTTCACATTAAGTGTCAAACTCATTTTAGATACAAATTTCTTTGAAGTTTTCTTGATCATCATTTTTTGAGAAACTCTTGAAGTAAAACAAAATAAAATGAATAACCAGGAAATGAAATCTAGCCCCACTTTGAGGTCTGAAGCCCCCATTCAGGCTGATTCCTTGTCCCACTCAGGTCTTGCTGGCTCCTGCCTTCCTCGCTTCAACACAATGCCTTTCCTGTACTGCAACCCTGGAGACATTTGTTACTACGCCAGCAGAAACGACAAGTCCTACTGGTTATCGACGACAGCTCCTCTTCCCATGATGCCTGTTGAAGAGGCAGAGATCAAACCTTACATCAGCCGCTGCTCGGTGTGTGAAGCACCATCGGTCGCTATCGCAGTCCACAGCCAGGACATCACCATCCCACAGTGTCCTGCAGGGTGGCGTAGTCTGTGGATCGGCTACTCTTTCCTCATGGTGAGTTTAGAGCCTTGGTTCTTTGAGTCAGTGACACTAATTTGATTTACACTACTGTCGGTTTACATGTGAGTATGACTTTGTACAAAGTTGAGAGGACAAGAGGACAAAGCTGTGGGGAACAGAGGAAAAAACATCTTACCTTGTAGCTGGCAGATCCACAAAAGGATTCCTGTGTTACAAAGTGTGAGTGTAGGAATAGAGAGGTGTGGGTGTTTACCGGACAGGGAGGGAAGAGTTCCAGAAATCTGACCCACTTTGGTGAGTAAGAGTCAAATAAATGAAAGGTTTTGACCCTTAAAGCCATAGAAGTGTTGAGGCTCTACTCACAAACTTGATTCATCTAATAATAATTATTCCCTTACCTCCAACACCAAACACCTGAGACCACATTTGACTTCTCACCTTCATCTCCACAGCACACAGCCGCAGGAAGTGAAGGCGGAGGTCAGTCTTTGTCGTCACCAGGTTCCTGCCTGGAGGATTTCCGCACAACGCCATTCATCGAGTGTAACGGGGCCAAAGGCACATGCCATTACTTCGCCAACAAGCACAGCTTCTGGCTCACCTCGGTCGATCAGGCGTTCCACACTGAGCCGGAGTCAGCGACGCTGAAAGCAGGACAGCTTCTGTCTCGAATCAGCCGCTGTCAGGTCTGCATGAAGAACCTTTAAAAAAAACTTCAGTTGAAGTGGACTGAAAGAAATCTTTCCAGGTGGTTTGGGCCATCTCCCTAAACATGTTTTACCATCACCGTACATGAGAAACTGAAACATAAAGACTGATGCAACAAGCGTGTTTGTCCCCAAGGAGAGGAAGGATCAATGTGGATTGGTGCTTACTGTTTAACTTATTACCTCAGCTACTTCCAGAGACCATAAATACAGCTGAACCAAAGACGCCTTATGTATGCACTGCTTCAGTTTATTGAAATGTTTTTACCAGAAAGCCACTAACACTGCTTCAGTAGAAGTTTGAGTATCTTTGTTTGATTGACAGCATTATCTTACTTTTATTTCATGAATCTTAACTAAAAATATTTTGCTTTCATCTGCTTTGAAAGAAAGTCTGCAGCTCATCGTTTCATACTCCACACATTCACATGATGCACTGATTCTTTGTATTTATATCAGCTGAATAAACTTGAGCTCCCTCCTGGGGAGTCTGGTAAACATGCCACATCCAAAACCCCTCATGACGCACTCATTTGCTTTTACAAATGTACCGATTATTGAGCTGCCAGCGGGACGCAGAGTCAACAGCTCAGATCAAAGTTCTTGTTGTATCAAATCCCTGCTCTGGAAACTGATCTGGGGTCAGATTACAGTATTTTTTTTAACACAATTCAGAAAGTAGGTCAAATGTCTTGCTACACAAAAATGAACTTATCTGGAAACAAGCAGCTTTTTAAGCCTGAAAATCCCCTGACAGCATTTGTTTCATTTGTAATATAATTACAGTAATTTTCATAACGTGATTATTTCATTGGATTGTACAGATTAAAGGTTGTTTGTCGATTTTGGCCTGTTTGTCTACTTAATCTCACTCTGCCTTGCTTATTTTAATCTGACGGACCATAATTATCTACTTTCATTGATATAATCATGACTGAACGATTGAAAGGCAAAATTTGAGTTTGAAGAAATCATGAAACAGAAACAATAACATGTATCTCTGAGTCTGTTTCAGAACATGCAACCACAATCAAGAGAGAGACTGCCGTTCACAGAGAGCTGAATCAAAGCAGATTGATGGAAAGCTGACTGGAGAGGAACTGTGCAGTAATAAAAGGTGCACAAAGCGACAGGGATGACTGCAGCCTTATCAAGAAAAGTGGATTCAAGAACCTTGGAGAGCTTCACGAGGAGTGGGCTGAGGCTGGAGTCGGAGCATACAGACGTCCTTAGGAACAACAACAGTCACATTCCTAACATCAAGACACTCCTGAAACAGTGAGAGTCCAAAGAGGGCTTAACTAGAACTGGACTTAGTGAATCAAAAGATGCAAGTGAAGAGGCCTGGAATGCAAGTGTCTTAAAGTCCTAAGTAAATTTTCCACAGATACGTTTACATGCAGTCATTGACCCTTTAATATTTGGAATATTGGCAATAACCATTTTTAAAAACAGGAATTTGCTCATATTCCAGTTTTTTCATCACCTCTAGGTTACTGCTTTTTCAACCTGAATATTTGGTCATATATACGGCTATTGGGATATCCCCATCAAATGGAACATCGATGCATTCTGGGCATGTTTTGTTCGCAAGGAATCTTGGTCTTTTGAGTACAGGAAGTCCACCGTGCTGCTGCTGTTGCTATGGATAGGGTAAGAAGAAGCGGAAATGACGCGCATTGCATCATGATGTTCTACGTGCGTCGAGATGCTGTTGTTTTATACAGTCTATGAATGTGGTCCATGCGTCGCTGTTTTGGTGGAAAACCCTGTTTGCTTACACGGGTTATTTCGAATGTTTCATAAACCGGAAAATTGACCTTCACCCGAATGTTGACAGCATGTAAATCTAGTCGATGGTTTAAGGTTTTGTCATCTGCTGCTTGTCTACAAGGAGACTTCACCTCATATTTCACAGAGATTTGAATTTCCTGTTTTAGGAGGACTTGGCACCTGCCCACTGCACCAAAACCTCCAGGAATGGTTCAAACTAAAGATGAGCTGAAGTCACCCATGCTTCAAATAACATCACCACAGCCTGGTTGTAGCATGCCTCACTCTAGGAATGCAGCTACATGAGCCATTTGAATATTTAGATTTGTAATGTTTCCCTGTAACTTTTTTTACGTTGACCCACTCACAGACTAAAGGTAAGGAACTTAAAAAGTTAAATAAATCCTGGATCCTGGATTTAAATTTGAAGATGCATCATTGCCACCCAGCAGTTCAATAAGAACAGGTTGAAGTTTAATTCTTTTTAACAAAATTATCATTATCTTTAAAATCAGCTTTTCCAAAACATTCTCATTTATTCACTTGAAAATTCCTCTGGGAGATTAATTATTTACAGTCATTGAAAGTTTCCACATTTTGTAATGAAAAATATAAACGACTCATTTCAGCATTAGAGAAAACAAAAGTGTGTTTTATGAAAATCTTAAAGCATAAACAGTCGAATCTGCCGACCTGCTGACTATTAGTGCTGTTAAAATGTGTGGTTCTAGATCTGAAACATTAACAAAGAGCAGTGTTTGACGCTTTAAGTGTGTTAATTTTAACCCTTTAGGGTGAAAAGTGCAGCTTCAGTCATCTTGGCAAATGTTTCTACGCTCTACTAGCATTAATTTCCCTTCCTTACAAACACATTAAATGTTGCTGGACGCTGTGAGGATAAAGCTAGGTGCTTATTCTGGCTGCCTTCACAGAATAGAGAAATGTGTGTGTGGGTGTGTATATGATTCCAGAGGTAAATGATGCTGTGGGTCTCAGTCAGAGCACAGAAGTAGTACCATCACAGTGTGTGTTTGGTGTAGATTGTCCTTCATTAAAAAAAGCCACCTCTTTGGCTAATCCTAGCAGCAGGAGGATTTTGCCCGTTTGTTGTTTCCCCCCCTGAACTCCTCCAGGTCCACTGTGGGAGACTCCTGGTTCTCATCCCTCTTCCTCAGGATGGAGGGCAGCACCAGGTCAAACAGAGTCTCAAACAGAGTGTCCACATTGTAGCCTGTCTTTGCACTTGTCTCAAAGCACATCTTCTCTGCGGGCAGGCTGCTGCTTTCTTCCAGGCCTTTGTAGCGCAGAATTCTCCCGTAAAGAGATGCTGCATCCTCGGCTGTGACCTGCTTCTGGACCATCACACCAGAGAGAGACGCAGGGGAGGCAGGGGGAGTGGGGCACGCAGACAGGACTTGTGGATCTGTCCTCACCTCACTATCAGTTCTGTCCTCAGATGCCACATCTGACCCCAGGGACAGCTGAGCTTTAGGGTCTGTGAGGTCCACCTTGTTGCCCACTACGGCGTAAATACAGTCATGGTTAGCGGTGTCAGTCAGGGACAGGAAGCGCTCCTCCAGCTCGGCGAGGCTCTGCCAGTTGGTCACGTCATAAGTGAGGATGATGGCGGCTGCGCCTCGGCAGTACATCGAGCCTAAGCCGTGGAACTGCTCGCGACCTGAGAAGAAAAATACACACACAAATACACACGGTTAGAAAAAAAAAGGACACAGGGCGTAGAGAGAAGTTGTGTGAGACAGTCAGCAGTTTGAAAACAGAAACAAGCCTTGTTGTTGAAATATGCGGGAGTCTTGAAAGAGGGTATTGTGTGAGATTATTCTGCCTTTTGGAGCATCACGTTGATCAAACTTAGCTGCCAGTTTACAAGTAAATCCTACTCTGACTGTTTTATTAAATAAATGCATACATCCTTCTCTCCTGAAACTTTTTGCATCAGTTTTAGAAAGCCACAGGATGGTCTGGATGTGGAGTAGATCAGATTATAATAAAAGTCAGACTTTAAAAATGTGCCAGTCTTCCACATGCTCCAAAAAAGTACTATATTTTGTAATTTTGGACTGACATGTAAAGACAAGAGTCAAGCTTTCCTGTCATGGTTCTGTCATGTGACTTAAGAGGAACAGAGCAGACGACCAAAACCTTGACACTCTTCTCAAAAACTGAACTCCTAAATAGAGAAAAGCTCATTCATTCAGAAAACAAAGCAGCTGATATGTTGTTTTCAAACAGGTTTCAGAACGTCACTCACAGCTGTCACTCTTCAAAGCTTTACAATCTCCTCTGTTTTGTCTCTGCAACAGAATCCTTGAAATGAGTCAGCGCTGATGAAGCGTTTCTCTTCCTCTACAGCAAGGCTGCAGGTCACAGAGTTCCGGTAATGTTTTAGTGCTGATACAAACCGTCTTTTCTTATCTCTGTGGCTAACCAGCTTCACTTTTGTGACGCGTGTGTGAGTTTAAAGGTTCACACAATAAGTTGAAAGCTTTAACCACCAAATCATTCCTGCCATTGTCTAATTTGGTTATTTCAGGGAATAATGTCATGAGTCAGTGAGGCCTGCAGTGATCCAAAGACTTGGGAACTAAGTGTAAAGTGAGTATTATATTAAAAACATACTGGTTCCTCAGAACTGTATGATAAATTCTGACAGACATCGACGGGTCAGACTGCTCCAATATTGAGCAACATGGTACAAACACTGAACAGTGACTGTTATTTAGCAAGCAGGAAACAGGAAAACGTTCTATGATGTGTGGAAATACATATTTACATTAAAACAGCTATTGGATCAGAACAGCAGAACATACAGGAAACAGAGCATAGCACATTACATGTATTTGTTTAGTTCAATAAAATGCTTTATTATTTATCTATTTATTTATTTATTTATTTATTTATTTATTTATTTCTCTTATTAATACAAATTGATACAAAGAAAAAAGCAAGTAAGATTACTGTATTTGGTTAATTATTCAATTGTGTGGCTGCACAGATTAAGAGATTAATTTTTGAGTTGTTTTAAATGTTCTTTATCCTTAAAGTGGGAGGGATAATCCTATTTCATCTTGTTTTAACCTGCATTTATTCTGAAAGCTTTTGAACGACAGGTTGATGATGTTTCTTTTGTCAAGGGCATCATAAACAGTCTACCTGTGCGTATCAACAATAACACAGGCAGTGAAGGCCACAGAGTGCCAGGCAGACAGGCAGGCAGGCTGCCTGAGCGGTCACATGGCAGTGATTGCCTCAGGTGGTGGGTTCACGGGTTATCAGGTAAACAGTCAGTAGAACAGAGGAATGAGACCTGATAAGAGTTCAACAGTGTTTAAGGAAGAACATAAAGGGGGTTTACCAGCTGTGTCCCATATGGAGATGTTGTACGGTCCCCACTGTTTTAGGAAAAACGCCCCTCCGACCGTGCTGATGGTGTCTTTAAATTTCCTCTCCGTGTACCTGTGGAGCAGCGACGTCTTCCCCACGTTCATGTCTCCCAGGAGGACCACCTTCACGTCGGGCTTCTTCATCTTCGACACTTCGGGCATGATGCTGGGTCGGGTCCCGCTATGGGGCAGGAAACACGGACTAACTCGTTAAATTAAGAGCCGATTTATGATGAATCTTTCTCTCTAACATCATTTTAGGTACTTAAGTCGATATATGTCAACAAGCACGAACTCATCTCAGTCTGTCGCGTGAGTCCAAACTTCTAAAGTAATTGAGGTAAAACAGGAAGTGTGGAGCCACAGGTCCAAGGGGCGTGTTTTTCCCTGGGTACGGACTGTCAGGTTCATCCAGAATCAGGCTATCGTACCGCCCCCAACTGTTTGATTTGTATGGAAGCTCGTTTCCGTCAAGTAATTAAAAGATAAATCAAGGGAAATACATATAGAATTTGCCCTTTAAACAATTTTGGGGCATGTTTCTGTTTTTGACATCTGATTTGTCACACCTAATCTCACAAGTCTCTTGGTAGGCCATGGTTGTACTCTTAAGTATGACATACATATAAAAGGACAAATAAATAGAGGGAAATTTAGTCTCTGAGGTGTCTTAACTGTGGGAATTCCTCTTCAGACTTATTGCGATGCAACATAAAGAGTGTTACTCTAATAGAGGTGTTTACTTTGACTGTCTGCTTTCAGCTTGAAAAGTAAAATGCCACTTTTTATTAGAGGCCAACTTCCAAAATTTAAACTACATATGAAAATATTAACAATTATACAGTCTATGATATTAACAAAGACTGTGCTGGGTTTAAGTTTAAATGAGGAAGTTATTGTGACATACTTGCTGGGTCACATTGCATTGCGATCCATCTTTATAAGCATGAGGCAACAAATGTTACAAACAGAAATGCAAGTTCATCATGACAATATTTTTTGTTGATGTTCATTTTAGATTATAATATAATAAAAGAGGATTTTGTTTTGAGGTCTTAACTCGATGCTCTCTTGGTTGGAAGTACAATGAAATAAACCAGTGTGGAATAAGTATTTACTCAACAGTATTAGTAGCCCTTGCAAACCACCCCCACCAGAATTTCATTGTCTTGTTTGTTTGTTTGTTTGTTTGTTTTTTTATTATTATTATTTTTTATCCCACCAGGGAGCGTTTAGTCATTTTGAAAAAAAAGTTGGATGTATAGATAACAGTAAAGGATGATAATCTGGAGAGGAGCTGGGTTGATTTGTTTGGACAGCCCAAAAAGCTTAGTCTTTTCTCTTCATTATTAATCCCAATTTTATTAGCTTAAAGCTTTATTAATGATTGGTCAAGATTTTTTTAATTAGAGTTATGCAGCTAAAAAAAGCTGACGTCACATTTAATCAGAATCCAGCGGCCATCAGAGGAAGTGCAGTTTCAACGACTTCCGTTATTGCTGTAGCTTTAGCTTCGCCGGATTGCTGACAGCTCCCAGCCTTCTGAGAATCTGAATTTCCGAGGCACATTTGAAGGCAGCACGCTGTGTTTTCTTCCTGTATTGCTCTCTTAAGGGGTAAAGTCGCCTCATGATCCGGATCATCTCTGTGCAGCTGACAGCGCTGAAGCGTGGGTCCTCTTTAGGTAAGAGCAAGAAGATGTGAACAACAAGAGGGGCTGTCACGTGTCAGTGGAAACACGTAATAAAAGGACAACATGCCTCAACAGAGTCAGATACTCGCCTTTTGCTTGATCACAGTTACGCTGTCAATTATCGCCACTTCGCTCTTTTTGCACGAAGAAGGTATATGATTTAATGATTTTGTATCATGTTGTAAATACATTTTTCAGGGCAGCACTATGCTGTTATGTTATGTACAATGAAGCTGCCCGTTTTGTTTTCGTGTGAGGTGACAAGATGACTTAAGGGGTTTTAGGACCCTGCAGAAACCTGGTGGGCGGGCGGGAGGTGAAGTTACCCCCATAGGACCGATCAGAGGTCAGTTCTGAAGCCTCTCTTTGAAGGTGACGGCTCCCAATGAGGCTCGAGACACTGATCCTGGGTCAGTTCCGTCAAAGTGCTACGCTACGCACTTTGGGAACGACGTGAAAGGATAAACATAGACGACTAGGCTTTAGGTAGCATTCAAAGAGTTGGATTTATGATCTATTGTTTTGATTCCAAAGTTGAAACTATAATAATAACCCAACACGTCCTGTAATGGTGCCTTTTCGGCAAGTTTTGACCGCTGATGTTGTTTGGGATAACCGAGTCCCGCAGCTGTGATGCAGCCCGCAGCAGAGACCCAGACCAGACGTCCATCATAATCCGCAGTGTCAACATCTCCATTCGGCTCATTGTGCTGGAGGTTACACCGTAAGAAAACCTGCTTGGATCCGATATGCAAGTGAACACAACGCGAGGCTTCTTGTGGTCGGATGTAGAGACGAGGACCTTGTTGAACATCTGGGGGGAGCAGGACATCCAGACGGCTCTGGATGGAAACTTCCGAAACAGCTTCGTGTACCGAGACGTCTCCCGGAGGCTGGCCGCGATGGGCTTTGAACGGACACCTGAACAGTGCAGGGTGCGGATCAAAAGCCTCAAGAGACAGTATTTGTTAGCAAAAGAGGGGAATCTGCGGAACAACGGACAGTATCACAAGATTTGTAAGTTTTATGACACCATGGAGAGGATTCTGAGCAACCGGGCAGCTCTTGACCCTCAGGAGTTCATAGAGAGCGGGGTGGGAGGGGAGGAGGCCGGGGATGGCCTGGAGGAGGATGTGGAGGATGCTCAGGATGGATACTCTGAGAGCACAGGGGAGTGCCCTTACCCTGCTGAGACTGAAGTCAAGTTGGAATACCCGGCTGTCCCCATCTCTATTCCTGTTAAAGTCACAGTGGGAAACAACAGTAAGTTCTCCATCTGTTGATTTAATTTACAAACTAATATTTATTTATTTTACATGATCACAAAAACTCTCACCATTCTCTTTTGCAGGCTCTTCAGTTCGCCTACAACACAGCAGCCAGTCAGCCAGTAATTTACCAACCAGGTCGCCAAAACGCCCACGAAAGCGGCGGTCTAACTTCCCCATGGAGAAACTAATGGAGCAGTTCCTTGAGCAGAGTGCTCAGGCTGAGGACAACTTTTATCGAATGGAAGAGCAGCGCTTGCAGGCAGAAGACCGTCGCAGAGAAGTTGAACACACCAGAGAGCTTCACATGCTGCAGATGCTTGGTCAGATGTTTTCGACACTCACCTCCTCAAGATCTGGGTCTGCAGCCTCTCCATGTAAAACTGCTCCCCCGGTGTTCTCCAGTGCCTCCTCATCATGTACACGTGGTCACCCTAAACGCCCTTCACCCCAGAGAGACTGTTTCACCCGACAAAGTCATCTTTCAAGCCCTGATCCTCAGGCATTAGGTAGTGGTGTAATGGGTGCAACGTGGACGTGGAGTGTGTGAAGACTAAACATAAATGTGTTCTATGAAAGCTGCCACTCCATGTCCCTTCTGTGTTTTAGTGGGGTGGTTTGGTACTAATATATCCATGCAAAGTCAAAACATAGATCAGACAGTAATTCTTAATGAATAAGTATTCACACCTCAAAACATTTGCTTTCTTTATTCCCTCAGTATTTGAACGCTGCTATAGTTTGGGCTCCACGTCACACAGAGGCATGGATGAAGACTTCCTGTTGCTTGCAAAGAGCATAGTTCCTCCACTGACATCTAAAAAGCACAAGGGACAAGATGGACGCATTGGGATCATTGGAGGATGCCAAGAGTATGACATATAAACACCAACTCGTCCTCAATATCAGCATCATAAACATACTTTTTCACTCACAACAATTATTCTTTATATCTCAAACCCCTAAAGCTATACAGGAGCTCCATACTTTGCTGCTATCTCAGCATTAAAAGCAGTAAGTGAATCTGTTCATACTTATTCAAGATCCATTATTAATGTTGCTGAAAATGTTCTTTATTATTATTATTATTATTATCTTTGTTTGTTTTGTTTCAAGGGGGCTGACCTGTCCCATGTTTTCTGCACCAAAGATGCTGCGACTGTTATCAAGTCATACAGCCCTGAACTCATCGTTCACCCTGTTCTGTAAGTAAAGATACATTATACATTTGTATCTATATGTTTTGACACAACATCAACTGAGATAATGAACTTACATCAACAGATAAGTAAAAGAGAACCAGAGGAGTTACGAAGAAAAATGAAATTAAGCAATGGGCTTTGGGGTGGATACAGTTTATAACAACTCAAACCTGAAAATATAATAATCTTAAAATGTAAATAAAAAGAAAGAGATCTTAGCTGCACAGACCAAGTTACTCACATCTTGGAACAAAAAAATTAATGGAAACCAAAAAAGGAAGAAAATGGAAAATGTGTTTATAATACCCATAGGAGTGTCCCCAGTGTTATCTGTTTATCTGTTGCCAGTTTTATTTATTTGTTCATTCATTCATTCATTTATAATTTTTGTCGTTATGTTTTTACGTATATGTTTATGGTCTTTGCAGTTTCAGTTTTAAAAACCAAACCTTTGAATGTAAATATCTTTAAATTAAAAAAACAACATTCCTTTTTAGCTTTTCTTTAAACTAGCTCTGGGTAATAATATGTGAAATTTATGTGTGAAATAACAGTACAGGTTTAATTTGTGCATTCAAAGGCTCTCTCTCTTTTTTTGTTTATGTTTGTGTATGAAGGGACAGTCCTAATGCAGTGGAAGAGATAGAAAAATGGCTCCCAAGACTACACAGCCTTGTTGTGGGACCAGGACTTGGCAGAGAAGACTTGCTCCTGAAAACAACGAAGGCATGTGGAATAAATTTAGAAGTTACTTCGTTGAAATTTTTATGGTTTTTTTTTTCATTTGTGTGCTTTGATGGACAAACTCTTCATGCTTTTGGCTCTATGACCAATCAATATGGCATTTCTAATACAATTCTCTGAAAACTCATGACTTGCATATTTTGAGAATGTCAAAGAACTGACAGGAATTTTTTTTTTTTTTATGTGATAAAAAAAACTTTCCCTGAAAGAAACACAGAGCTCAACTTTCTGCTAAAGCAGATCCTGGTTGGTGGAAACAGAAACAAGAAATCTTTTTGGTAAAAAAGAGTGATTTAAGCAAAAAAAAAAACAGTATTAAGAACAGGAGAAACATCTGAAACTTTTTTATAGATCAACTTAAAATGAGCAATAGAATGCCTCTAGAATGGCATTTAAGTTTATTTCTGGAAAACATGTCTTCTCTTTTCTTATCAGGAAGTGATCGAGAAGTCAAAAACAAAAGACATCCCTATCGTCATTGATGCAGTAAGGCCCAAGATTTTATTGTTGTACAGATGGGTTTTATTTCCAAAGCTGTATGCAGTCACTAAGTGTGTGTGTGTGTGTGTGTGTGTGTGTGTGTGTGTGTGTGTGTGTGTTTCACCAGGATGGATTATGGCTAGTTACACAGCAGCCATCTGTTATTCAAGGGTACCAGAAAGGCATCCTTACTCCAAACTTCATGGAGTTCACTCGACTGTATGAAGCACTGGTGGGTCTTTGAGCAGAGTAGGTCTTTGAAAATTTAATGAAATTTAACACAAGTATGTGTATTAATGTGATTTGACATGATTTTGCCACAGCATCATGAGCCTATGGACAGCAGTGATCATCAGCGCAATGTCATGCAGCTCAGCGCAGCCATGGGGAACCTGACTGTGGTGCTCAAAGGACAGCAGGATCTTATTTCTGATGGCAGTAAAGGTTCATATCAAGTAGTAAAAATATATACATATGAGACAAACTTAACCAGCAGATCCTGTGAAGCAACACTCAATTGGAATCTCTACAAATATTTGAAAGTTATTTCTCATTTTTAGTCATCAAATGCAGCCAAGAGGGCAGTGGGAGAAGATGTGGAGGACAGGGAGATCTTCTGTCAGGATCTATGGGAGTCTTTGCACACTGGGCTCATACTGCCTCTGCAGCTCATATGGTCAGAAGGTAAAGCATGTTATGCTTCTTTTGGTAACATCGCTTTTAAAATGTGGGAATTTTGCTTGATATAAATAATTTCTATGCTTTTGTTTTTTTGCAGTGGGAATCCATCCTTAGTTGCAGCATTTGCAGCTTGTTCTCTTACAAGACAGTGCAACAATCAAGCATTCCAGCGACACGGCCGGTCCACCACTACATCGGATATGATCCAGGAGATTGGATCAGCCTTCAGCAAGCTTTTTGAAAGCTGAAAATATTCCCTAAACAATTTTACAATACACAATTTTTTGTTTTTGAATGCTTTTCAGGCATTGATTTTGACAAGTTGAAAATGAACACTAAATAGAAATTTAAGAAATTTGACTTAAGGTTACATGTAAAACATGGCATATTTATTTTTTGTTACTTTTTGAAGTGCTCATTTCCACTCACGTTATTGCAGTGGGTGTTAAATTGCATCATACTATCTGAGAGTTAACTGAAGTGTGATCTTACGGGCCTGTCATTCTGGCATCAAGTTAAATACAGTTTTAAAACCATTACAGGCCTATATAAGCAACATGCTGACTGGTGTTGAAGATTCACAAAGTGACACCTAGTGTCAGTATAACAAAGACTTTCAAAAAACATTTTTTGACAATTGGGGTTTCCCAAAGACACTGAGATACCAATAAATATTTCTTCACTGTAAACCATTAACCTGTTTGAGATTTGAAATAAAATAAAAATATGATTTTTTTTTGTCAGTGACTTTTTGATGAGCGTGCTGCATCATGAAGGCATGTCTTTGTGTCCACAAGATGGCATTTTTAACCTGGAGTATTGAAACACATGATCAAGGCAAAGAAATGATAAGTAACAACAGGGGTATAATAAAAACCTAATCTGAGAATATGATCATCTCTAAAGATTAAAAAAAAAAATCTATCGAGGAAAAAATTTGAATAAATTTAAGTATTCGTGTTTTTTATGATTTTTAGAGATATTATGAGTATGCGACGTGCAGCTTAAGTATATGAAAATCGAACCTAAGAATATGTATACTTCTAAAAATTAATAATACTTAGAAAGTAAGGGGCTACAAATTACAAGTGTCCCCCAAAAAATTAAGCTGGTAAGAGTGGGAAAAATTATGACACTATCAGCATTCCATACAGTTTGCGAAAGATAATATGTGCCAATTTGTTCCTTGGGAAAAGTGAGACACTTTTGCCTGAAAATGTGTCTAAAATGTAACAGTTTGCGAACTGATATGTAGTAATAAAGAGTTTTCAACGAAGGACGCGTGAATCATTGTTTTTACGACCAAAACGCCGTAAATGGCATTCTCTTGAAAACTGCTTCACATTTGACTGAATTATGACACTTAGTGCCTCCCTTACAATGCTACGGTCTGCTCCATTCAGGACCTAGCGTTAGCAGCCACCTCATTTGTCACAGAAATACTCCCTCTGTCCAAACGGGTAAGGTCATCTGCAAACTGTTTGGAATTTTTAAGAATTGAATAAGTTTCGTGAAGTTCTTGTTGAATGCTTTCTTAAGTGTAATGATAAATGAAGCGGTACCATACGAAGCGTTATGATTGGAAAGCTAACAGATGCTAATTGGGCTAACAGTTGCATTGAAACAAAACTGCTTGCACTGCGCCAACTGTAGGAGACAAAATGACGTATTATTATATGTTTGGTGCTCCTTACTAAATTGATTTGTGGTTGTGTTGTGCGCTTATTGCTTAAATAATCGTAGCAGACTGGTAGTCGTACCGTAGTAATAACTGACTACAGCGATAAAAGCTGGTACTTTAGCCGCAGTAACGGATTTATATGAGCCCTGATTACATTAAAGGGCGATTCTATCTATTACATTTTAGTTTATTTTCTTTATAAATATATATTAAACAATATGACCAAGCTTATAGGTCACCAGCGAGTCAGACTGGCTAACAGAGAGTGGATGCTAAGCTATCTTTGTTGTCTGCGTAAACCTTGCAGAATCGTCAACACGTCTGAACATATTCCAGTACTTTGATATCCATCAAATTCACGCATTCATAAATTCCTTATAGCTTCCATTTGCTGCTTACTTTTCGGTTTCCCTCATAGTTTAGCTCTATGTTGGCAGAATCAAAGTACACGTAGCAATATCAAGATGACTGACTCCAGGGCAGTTGCACACTCCCCCATCAGGTTCTAGTCAATTTTATCTCACAAAATAAGATTCAGTGAGTAAGAAAAGCTGATTCGAGAGATTGTAGTGATAGTTGTGTGGAAAACATCCCCAGAATGAAAATAAATTCTGCACTTCAGAGCTCTGCAGCAGCCGAATGCATTTAATCCAACTGTGATTTATTGTTAACAGGTGCTGGTGCCAAAATATCCGAGGGAGGGTGAAGACGGATTCATAATGTTGAACCCAACCAATGGCGATCCGAGCCATGTTGTTGTGAATTATGTTGAAGAGTATTTGGACCTGGTGGAATCCCTGCCTTTCGATTTGCAGAGGAGCGTGTCCCTCATGAAGGAAATCGATGCCAAGTATCAAGGTGAAGAAATTAGATGTGCAAGACCCAAATCGATAAGATTTTACTTTGCAGATATCTTAGTTCAGCTTGAGAAACATTGCAGCTTCATTTTTGTGCTCTATTCAAAGATAGCAGTAAATATTGCTGTCAGTAAAAGGGAAATACCTGCTGTTGATTTGATGGTGCTGGTGGATCTTGCAGACTTCTGTTTTGCCCTTTACAGTTCCACATTTCTTACATGGATTTTTGATTTTGCAGATGTTCTTAAAGAGCTTGACGACTGTTATGAACGATATCGCCGGGAGTCCGACACGCTCCAGAGGCGAAAGCTCCAGCTATCCATTCAGAGAGCGCTGATTCGCAGCCAGGAGCTTGGGGATGAGAAGATCCAGATTGCGGGTCAGATGGTGAGTACAGAACCCTGAGCTCCTACTCACTGCTACACTTTCCAGTCTCTGAGTAAAATTCTGCACAAATTTTTCAGAAAGTATTTTTCTGTTGAGTGAATAAGAATGGAAAAACTGGTACATGGGATTACTGAAAGGTCTTTTATGTGAAAGTAAATGATTTTGTGATTTACATAGATTTTAATTGAACTGGAGTCAGTTTCAGGAAAAATCTTCCTGGAACTTTTAGAAGATGTTAGCAGTAAACTCTGGATCCTCTTTTAATAAATCCACAATAAAGGGTTTCTAGGCACATAACACCATATTTAACCTTCCGCTTGACGTGTGTGTTATGAACTCTTTTCAGTCTCTCATATAGTCATCTTGTGCAGTATTTTCAGTGAATAGAACTGGGTAAACTTTAATAAAGATGCATTGCAGGATTGAGAATGCTAGAGTCAGTCTTGATTTTATGTATCAAAAATTTTAGTCATCCTATTCAGCTGAAGAGAACAGCAGTTGGAGCTTTGTTTACGTGATAACCAGTGTTGGGTAGTAACGGGTTAACTACTTTTTGGGTAAAAAGTAGTGTTACTACTGAAAATATGGTGACAAAACATAGTTCCTTTTCAGTTGGGCACAAGATAACTTTCCCAGGGACCGGTTTGACAGCAACACTGCCTCAGCTGCGAAAATGTGCAACAGTCGCAGGTTTTTATTCCACACTGAGGCTAGTACGCCCAATGGCATGCAGAGAGCAGTCAGTTATCATGGCATTATTGTTTTTCTTGACAAGTGCTCTGTAGAAATTTTCAAAAAAAGAGCTCAAAAGTGTTACCTGCTATGTCCTCCATAGTAGAACTTTATGTAGGCCGATACACATTTGGGAAATGAGATAGGGTTTTGCCCAAAGTCAAGCACCATAAAAGTAACGTAAAAGTAATGAGTAACAGAAAAAAGTTTCTTTTCGTAGAGGGTAACTAGGTAAAGTAAGGGACTACTTTTTCAAGAAGTAACGTGTAATGAGCAAACACTACTTTTTAAAAGCAACTTCCCCAACACTGGTGATAACTTTCTTCGTTTCAGGTGGAGCTGGTTGAGAACCGAACACGCCAAATCGACTGGCATTCCGAGCTCCTCCTCTCCTCTCAAGAAGCCCCGGAGACACACGTTCCAACAGCAACATCCATGACAACCACTGCAGCATCCATGATGTCATCAGTAGCAGCAGCCACCATCACTTCGAGCAAAACCAGCCACCATGACAAGAAGCGGGACGAGGTCACCCCAGGCTCAGGCGGTGTCGACAAATCTGGAGGGAAACGCTCAAGACGCCAGAAGAATGGAGAAAATCGTGAAAGTTACGGAGGCCTGGAGCACGTCGAGGATGTCGGAGTGGGGGCATCACGAGAAAAGAGAGCCAAGACGTCTTCAAAGAAGAAGAAAAGGTCAAAGGGGAAGTCAGAGAGAGAAGTGTCGCCTCCAGATCTGCCCATTGATCCAGACGAGCCCACGTACTGCCTGTGTGAGCAGGTGTCGTACGGAGAGATGATCGGCTGTGATAACGATGAATGTCCCATCGAGTGGTTTCATTTCTCCTGCGTCGGGCTCCATCACAAGCCGAAGGGGAAGTGGTATTGCCCCAAGTGTCGGGGTGAGAACGAGAAAACTATGGACAAGGCCTTAGAGAGGGCCAAGAAGGAGCGGGCATACAACAGGTAGCTCAGTTCATCTGCTCTGATGAACGTTATTGCCTAAAATGTGTGTTTGTTGCATCTTTGTTTCAAGTTACAGTAAGAGCAAATTGTATTGATGATAAGGATCTTGTACATAGTTATTTTTGTAACGGCTGTATAGCTCAGAACAAGATTATTCTCTCTGGTGTGGAGTATTTGTAACTAATGGACTCAGTACAATATAAACCTGCATGTAATCGAATGTCTGCACTCCCGTCCCTTCTGTTTTTGTCATGCATGCAACATGAAACCATTTCATTCTTTGTGCTCAATTAATAAATGAAACATTTCTAAACTAGTGCATCATCTTTGGAGACTTCCCAATATCTCACTCCAAGTTACAGAGTGTTCATGGAGATTAACACAGAGAGTGGATAGCCCTGTTCCTGTTATATAGGTTTTATGGTAAGGTCAGCGCTCCAGTACTCAAAGACCATCAGTGCATTGATCCCTCTGTTGATACTGGCCATGATGACATCACCTCCGACAGTGACTTGTAATGGGGCAGAAAATACAAAGTCCGTGTTCTGTTAAAACTGCTCCAGTTCAGTTAAAGCCAGCACGAGGCTCAAGTTATTAGATTTCAATAAGTTTTCTTTGGAACTAAAAATATGGAAAGGGCCGCTCAAAGAAGGAACATCTATACCTAAAAGATTAAATCTCAGGATGATCTGTATTTGGTCAGGTTTCAACTGAATTCTACCAAAGTGGACAAATAAATCTGAAAAAAGCCTGGGAAACAGCATTGTGAAAGTGTTCATGAATATTAGTAGTCACAGAAACTCCCCCTTTAAGGATGACTTTGCCTCTTTTATTTACAAGTGCTGAAAAAAATGACATGGGAAACAACCAGTGCAAAATCTGTACATAAATTCAGTTGCAGGTTTCTTATATACATGGGTACTGAACAGGAACGTGAATACACTCTTTCTGTCATGCATGTAACAGAGTTCACAACACAGCAAGACACACGGTGTAGAGATGTCAGATTTAGTAGAAAGTCCATGATGCTCGGGCTGTTCGTCCTCCACAGAAAAAGTAGGACAATGGAGAGCCCGGACAGACTGCCTCGTGAGAACAAACTGACAGAGAGAAGGAAAAGGAGCACAACAGAAGTGGAACCATGACTTCATCAATACACCCTGCAAAACTTTCACATAGTCAGTCATGGGGAGTAATGACAGCAAGGTAGAACACACCAGAATTTTTGGGTAACAGCCCACAAGTCCATACTGACAAAACATCGAGGCAAGATTCAGCACATTTCCCCTGACATGGAAAAGGGGAAGGGGAATAGAAAAAATAAATCCCTCTGGGTGGGCAAAAAGAAAACATTCTATGAAGGGATGTTGGAGGTAAAGTGCATAAAAGCTTAAAATCAAAAAGGTGGGGGGCCCAAAAATTAAGAGGTACTCCACTAAAACTTGCAGCACACACAGCTTGACAATGAGGAGAGCAGGGACCAGGGCAGTCAGGTCAACTGTCTCTCCAGCTTTGTTCTACGATAGCAGACACACGCTTCTCATACTCCCGCTTGTTCTCCTGGTACAGCTGAGCGGCCTGGCTGTTGGCTGGACTGTTGGGGTTTGGCTCATCAAGCAAGGACTGCGAGAAGAACAACATTCAGGGTGAGAACAAGAAAGTGAAAAAAACAAAACACTAATTCCTCTGGATGATAAGCCAACACAAAGCTACTCTTTTAGAACCAGTAGGCACCGGGTGTTAAGTTTTCAAATGATAGTATTTTTAAAATTTGATTCACTTTTAGCTCTGACATTTTAAGCTGCTAAGGACTGATTTGATTCTGAATATAAACCCCAAAGCTGCACTTATTCCTATATTCCCCTAGTTTTTTTGTAAAATAAGGTGTTTCTGCATTTGAAACAGCTCATGCTGTTGGTAAACAAATCTCACCTGGATAGATGTAAGAATAGAGGACACATCATAGGTAGGACTCCAACGGTTCTGTAGGATGTCCAAACATATACTACCATCTGCATAGACTGTGAGTGAAAGAACGATGAGAAACAGCTCAGAAAACAAACATTATAATGTACCAGAGAGATTAAAAATAATGTTCTTACCATTTGGATGAAACATCTTCGACACAAATCGAACTGTGGGAGGTTTGTTGGGGTATTCTTCTGTGAACTCTACAATGAGTTTAAATGTACCTGGGAAAAAGATGCACGCACAAAATAAGCTACAGAATGTGTATATATTAATGCAGCAGCATATTTCCACTCATTGAAAAATAAGGGCCATTAGATAATAAAGAAAAAAAAGAAAAGTTATGGGATTTAAATAGACTCAGACTAGGGCAATGTATTACTTAAACACAACTCTATAACAGAGAACAATGATTCATTAACATGGTAAAATACTCACCATCTTCAAAAGGAGTTCCTTCAGGGCTGTGAGGTTAAAGAAATAATAAAACTTGTTAGTTTTGCATCTGATTTAAAAAAAGTGTATGTACTGTGCAATTGGAAGAAAATTTCAACCCAGCAGCTTCAGTGCCTTACCCAAATATGACTGCATTCCACACCATGATGTTGTTCTCAGACGGGGCACCACTGACACCAGCTGGAGGGTCTTCTTGTAGCCTTTAAAGCAGTGAGGAATAAGTCAAAGGAGAATCTAATAAATGATTTAGTTACCTTCATTTAAGATAAAAATTGCAAATTAGCAAGGTCACCCTGGACTCCTGGCTTGAGTAAGCATGCTCAATTGCATGGATTATTAAACTTCAAGATGTATTATTAGGACATTTTAACTCTAGTGTTAATTTTCATAATTTTCAGAATGTACACTAATTTTGAGTTTTTTTAAATGCCACAGATATAGACTCTTGAACCCCTACAGAATTTAGAGGCGTTTGTCTAAAGAAAATATTCACAACCTGAACGCAGACAGGTAACAGTGTAATTTGAGGAATTTCTATTGCACAATCTTCAGTCTGTTGTAGAGTTTGGGAGACTTTGCATCACAGCAACACTTCTCATTGACTCAAATCTTTGTTGATACTTTTATTTTCACATTCCCAGACTGCCAACAAACCTGTCTCAACTCCACCAAACTAACCACACCCAATACCTGGATTTTGTCCAAATAGTCAGATGTACACGTCAGAAAGGTGTATCACAAACCTGGTACTGATGACATAATATAAGATGAAAGTCTGTTTGAGGAATCTGAAGTAACCAAGTTCACTTAAATCAAAGTTAAATTGGTTTTATTCACATTTGTACATAAAACTTTATCAAATTTTAAAAATAATGTCCGATATTCACAAACCAATGCGTGAGATCAAGAATACCGAAGTAATTCTGACAAAGGGAAATGAACATAGTAAAACCCCCTTTGACTTCATGCCGTTATGATGTTGTACACGATGTAATGAACATTTTGAGGTCAGATCTCTTCGCAGGGTTTCTACTCATTATTTAACAGCCACCAAACCAAGAAAACAAAGTGAAACGACTGTTTAAAGACTCTGTAAATACAGCTAACCTTAGCAAATATTGTCGACAACAAACACTTTCTAATAGCTTTACATACCTAATAAATGATAAGCGTTCCAACCATTCCTGTTAGATACGTTAAACCATATGTGTATTGTCAAATAATTAACATTTACTTACAGTTGAGTTCTAAGAGTTAACTAGGAGCCTAAACTGTAACAGTAACCGACTAGCCTGTTAGCATACATTAGCTCGTAGCGTTAGCTTCCAGCCACTGGTAAAAGCCGAGCTAACCAAACTTTGTTTTCTGAGTTGATCACTGAAATACAAAAGAAACTATCGGGTTTGGTTAGTTTTTTATTTTACTGTAAATCACTGTTAATAAGTATATCAATATCTCAAAAATACTGTGCTAAGTCGACGAAAGCTAAGCTAATGTTAGCTGTATTTTGACAAATCAAATATCGGCATCGACAAAATGTTCACCATCGACTCACCGTTTAAAATCTCTCATAAGTCTTCTTCTAGCCGGGGTTGACATAGCTTATCTAGTGGAAGGGGGTATTAGAGACTACGAAGGTTATTAAATAAAAAGGTTATGTTGAATTAAATAGTTATTTTACACCCTGACAGTAACTCGGGACACAGCTACTCTTCACCTCCCGTCGGTCTCTTGATAATCCTACCTCTCTGGTTAGCCCAGCTAGGTTTACAGGGCGATACCAACTTAAACACCTAAAGGGGGGGTCATTCCAAGTAGGAATTTAAAAGAGACTAATCAGACATTAAAAGTTAACAAATCCTTCCTAATTTATTTACTTCGAGCATTTAAGAAAAATACAGTATTTTTAATTTGAAATAGATACGACATATCACGTAATTTTATTCGAAATAAATTACCTGCCCTCCCTCAACTTTCTTTGAGGGCGTCTTCTGTCATGGGGCGTGCTCACCGTGACGTACTGTTTGTGCATTGCACATGAAGGTCGCTTCTTGTGACAGGTGACTGTTGAACACCTCTGAGCCTGTGCCCATACACGTGAGGGTCTAGTTTGCTCCATTTAGAGCAGTGCTCTGGAGAAACCGAGTGAAACAACCTTTTACAGTTATGCTTTGAAGTCTTTAAAACACAAAAAGACATCAAGAAAATGATTTGTATAGACGACAAGTTGGACTTCACTAAGCATAAAAGTGTGTTTGCTCCTACTTTATTAAACCATATATACTGCATGCATCCAAAATTGTATTGAGGGATAATATTACAGTCAAATTTAGAATATTCAGATATTTTCTTTATTGCATTTTTGTTTATTTTTACTATTATTATTTTTCAGCAGCACTTTGCAGTTGTGTGTTTCACAAATAAGGTCTGTTCAACTTTGCAAGAGCATTTTATTATTAATGAGTAACAGAACTTTTTTTTTTTTTTTACAAATATCAAGAGTAAGGGATTGCCCAAGCAAAATGTAGCAGATGGATACTTTAGTGTTTCACAACAAAAACTATTTACAGCCTTACAACACACATTTGACGTTTTCTTTGAGATCCCATTCTTAGCCAGTTTTACAAATCAGTAAATCAGACAGTGGGTCTGTTCTTTGCTACAAAAAGAAAAATTCAAGAACGAATAAGTGGACCATTCAATGGCTTTAAGGCAAATTAATTCTCAAAAAGCATTACATGAGATTCAGACGAACTACACCTGTTGCACTTTATGACCCATGGTAGAGGAGCATGGTGCTGAAGAAGGCATGATCATACAGCTGCTCTGCTTTCACAGATTTCTGGTGCTCCATTTGGCTGCCGGCAGTGCTGCTGTTGTCTGAAGAGTCGCTGTAGATGAGCTGACCGTGGAGGATTTCTGCATCTGGTTCACACCCAAATGGAAGCTGTGGTTGATTGTAACCATTTGAGGAAAAGCCCTCACAAGGTCTCTGATCTGCCACTGGAAACGAAACACAGCGTCAGAGAATATGGATGGTTTGTTTGTGACTAATCCTATTCAACAGAAAGAGGGACAGTTTTGTTTTGCACAACTACTTCTAAAATGAAGAACTTCAGAAGCCAGGTAGGTAAAATGTTTTTGGGATTTCTCTGATTATTTTTAGAGAATAATCAATGAGTTTAAAATATACAGTAGAGCCTTATGTCATCCCACATGTTCTGACCTGATACCTTGTGTAAAATAGGTCACACCCTGATCTGTGCTTACTTTGCGTTACCGTTCATGCTGTATGACACAGTGACCTACTTCTGTTTCCACTGAGGTATTTAAGCTGTTGCGTCAAGGGATCTTAAATCTCTCAACCTGTTGGCCTGCTACAGTACAAACCCAATTTAACAAGCATAGTGGATTGATTAAAGATACTGGAGTCCATTAAAGTTTGTTTTGTCTTTGTGTGAAATTAGTTTAAAGTTAAACTAAACTAAAATACCTTCTTTGCACAGGAAGAAGGATGTATAAGAACACACTCAACAAAGAGAAGTCCAACACAATCATGTTTATAAAATTTGTCAACATTTAATGATTTCACACATTAAAGTACAAAGCTAATCCTGCTCAGTAAGAAGCATTGGATGTTTCAAATTGTATTACTCAAACTTTCTGGCATGTAAAACAAAAACTGCAACATGAAACTTTACTACAAAACACAGAGATAAAAAAGAATTTCCCTTACTAGCTTATATAAAAGTTGAAAATAAAGTACATTAAGTTATCTTTCAATTATTCAATACAGCTCAAGAAATAAGGCTTTTTGCAAATCCATGCAAACTTTCTTGAGCAGTACTGTTTATTCATAACTCAAGACTGAAAAAGGGCCAAATATTTACTCCAGAAGCTGACAGGGTAGTATCATACAAGCAGATGTGCAAGCCCTGTTAGTTGCCTAAAAATCTCACCAAACATAAAAGTCAAACGCACACAGCAAAAATGAAGCAATGGAAACAAAAGATTAAACAAATTCTAAGCCCATGAACCACTAATGTCTTAGTGTAGGACATCTACAGACTACAACGAAGCTGCACAGTGAACCGTTTATACTTACTTTATACGCGCTACATTCATGTTGAGATATGCTTTGGCATAAAGGTAAATCTCAAATACAGCTTCGCTAATGTGTGGTAGCAGTTAACATGGGGTCTCATTTCATCAGTATCCTTATACGAGTGCAGACTCATTCATCAATGCATATAAACCATTACTTGCACCACATTTACGGTCAGAGTTCTCAATGTACTTTGAATCAAAAAGGGTGAAATATGTCTTTCAGACAACCATCCAACTCCACTTCAGCATTACAAATGTGCACACACTAAATGCAGCTTGTTCAGTCATTTCTCTTCCTATAGTTGTAACCTCTCAGATAAAGACCAACAGCAACATCTTGAGGCAAACTTATTTAAGTTCCATAACTTGACAAAGACGAGTTCGAACTGGTATAAATATGTGACTAAGACTTCAATTCTTAATTAACTCAATACGGCCAACATTTTCAAAGCTATCACACTCGAGGGAATGCCAAAAGTTTAATGCTATCTAGAATGATTCGGTTTAATTGTGCAAAACAAAACTTAACTATTCATCATAACCTAAAAAAGGTTAACACAAGTTGTCTGTCAAACAGGACGGATGTATTTCATATAACTTTACAAATAAAACCTTAATTCTTCTATCCATCCAAGCAGAACCCGGTACATGAAAAAGTTGAAATACAGCACAAACACTATTTATTTTTCAGATGTAGCTCAACATCAAAGGTAACAAGAGTGTACTTCTGTTTGCATGTAGTATGCTGAATATAAAGAGGCAGACGCTACCAAACAAACAAACTGCAGAAATGGAAACATCAGCCTTGACACACACACACACACTCTCTACAGGTAGGCGTAAGAGTTGGTGCAGCGGCAGGGCGTCTGCATTGATGCCACAGTGATGACCTCCAGCTCTTTAGTTGTCTGCCTGGACATGTCCTGTCCCCCCTGGTCCTCACACTGATCCATGGGCCCCGGCCCCTGTGGTGCTGCAAACCCATTCAGCCCAAATGCAAAGGGTCCTGGCCCACCTGAGGTTACAGTCCCTGCCAGCTCCATGCTCATGCCTTCCATCTGGGCCTCTCCAGCACCACCCAGTGGCCCATTCCCGTTCAGCAACTCTTGTGGCATGCCCAGACCTGAGAGAAAAAGATACACAAAATTTAATCGCGTATGTAAAAAGAGATTCATTAATAACTTGAAAATGACATCAACAGCTCAACTAAGGTTTTATTAATATCTGACAATGTCTGTATCCAGGTTTTTCAGGAAAGTCCGCTTTAAGAAATAAACAGTGACAGATTTTCTTCTGTTGAAAATTTTTCATACTAAATCAGACACACTGACTTACTTTATTCACACAAGAGCTCATAGACACGTTTTAACCAGCCTCCATTTTTAGCATGAGGTCATACAAATTATAGTAAATATAATCTAAGGCGACCCAGTCTGATTAAGAATGTAAACTTGGAATCTTGGATATTCAGGTGTTTGAGTCCTTGTAGCAGTCTCTTTTATTTGACGACACCTGGATAAATAGGAAACTGATGGATCAGTTTGAAGCCCTACCATTGGGTCGAGCTTTCTTTACTGGGTTGGCCTCCATGCTATCGAACGACCTCTTTCTGTTGGGCACGCCATTCAAGAAGCTGCGTCCCTGGATGTTGGGGTGAGCGTGGCCCCTGTTCTGAGTCATGCCATTCAGAAAGACCCCGTTATGGGACTGAGCCATGTTTTGTTGGAAGTTCTGGGCATTGGAGAGAATCTCAGCGCACTCCTGGAATCCCTGGGTGTGGGCCAGGTCAGCAGCAGTCAGCCCACTGGCATTCCTCATACTGCACAACAGGAAAGAGGAGTGTTAGAGACACTCAGGGTACATTTGATTCACACAAATACAACAAACATAAGACACGCCCAAACACGCATACAAACAAGCACACCCACACACATACAAACACACTTACACACACACACACACTTACACACACTTACACACAGACTCATTAGGCATGTGTTCACACAGACAGACATATAGATGTATAAAAACAGCCTGTCCTGTTCTATCCTCTCACATCCTCTTCGTCATCTTCATCATTGATGACGACTGATCCTTTTGGATCATTTTCATCTTCCAACAATTTCTACAACTTGAATCTGAGCAGATTCCATATCACTTCTGAAACACACCCGCTGCAAAAGAACAGGATTAAGACGACAGAAAATCTGCACCAGTTCCGTTTCCATGTTGCCCTAACATAAGGAGTCACACTGGGCAGGAAGATCCAAGTGATTCTGTGGAAAAATCCACGGCAGATCAAGGAAAAGTTTCAGCATCCAATGTGGAGAGTCATCTTGTTTTCTGCGTGAATTTGACATTCAAGAAGGGTTTGGATTTAAGCTGCATTCATCCAACATTTCCAGAGGTAAAGACATGATTTTCGCATCCCAGCATCAAGATTCCACCTGAGGATGATTAAAGCTGTTAGAGAACATATGATGCTGCATATGTCCGCATGGATGTGACTATATAGGGTTTTTAATGAGGAAACAAGACAGAGTAGATAGTTGGATTCTTTAAAGACAAGTTCTGCATCAGGAATTCCTCATCCGAAGAAGACCAGGTTGGATCAAAGTATCTTCTTGAATGAAAATGGAACCAAGGATCTGGAATCAGCAACTAGAAATTCCGTCGACTTGCAGTCAGGAAGCGATCTGTATCTTGTGTCAAGAAAGACAGAGAATGAAAATCCTCTTGGAGATGTGGTTATATGAGAGTATTCTGATCACCTGAAGTCGTGTTAATCGTGTCCAGTTGCAGCAGGAATGAGGTGATGTTCTGAGTGTAATAATGAATGAGCAAACAGAGCTGTTGTTGCTTTTCCGTTAGACTTCTTAGTGGCTCTTCTGTATGGAAGTAATGTCACCAACCAAACTTTGATGAATAAATAGTCTTATTGAAGTAAATATATACTTCTTAGTGAGTGAACTAAGAGTTAACGCCTCTTGCAGAGATGTTTCTGCAGTTTCCAGTTGATAAACTGTCAGTATGACGCAGTCAATTTTATGCTCGCCTGCCCTGGACCAATAGAGCATCTTTAACTTAATGAGAATTCGCTCCTCACCGTTGGCTGATTAGTAAACAATGCTCGGCTTGTTCTGTGACCAAATGTCTCTGCGCTGCAAAATGAGTCCTGCACTAAACAGCTGAGCCTTTGTCAGAGAAGTGGGTCTCAGGCCGAGATCCAAGTCTTAATCTACGGCTACATGTGACGGAAGAAATGTCACCATCTGCAGGTTGATTTATAGCCACACAGATTTCAAATTGTTCATTTTCAGCTTCTTTTGTGACTTTTTCTTACATTTATTAGTTTAAAATTTGTATACTTTCAAATCAAAGTGACACTTACTACCACACAAAAGGCTGAATTTAAACTACACGGCTCCTGTTTGGTCATTCATTTGCTTACAAATTGTTCTTCCTCTTTTTTAAAAAACTAAACAGTTTAAAAAAGGAAACATTTTAAGAAAGAGTGCACATGATAAACATTTTAAAAAGATTTAAGATTGAAAATAAAAAAAAAATCACACAATAACTTGTTGAACAATACCCGTCCCCTTCAAAATTAACGCTTCCAAAGAGAAGAGTCCAAAAGACATTAATTTGAAAATGAGTTTGCAAAAAGGTAAATGATTTGGTCTCACTTCAAGGAATAACAACTCTATTTTAAAACAACTACAAGCTGTTAATACCTCAGTGAAATCAGAGTCTAACTTGAACCCATTTATCATAGTTTCTTTCTGAACAAATAAAGCTTCTGAGGAAAAAACCCTGAGGATTAAAAATGCATCAGTTTAAACTTTTTTTTTTGACTAAATTGAAAGCACTTCCTAGATTTATTCTTATACATAATTTGAGTGTCATTCTGACACATTTATTTAGATAGATGTTGTGTTCAATGCTTTAAGTTCTAGTTATCCAGGTAGAATTCAGCCTCTGGAGTGTTTTCTGATCTCAGGCCAAATCAGTGTTGTCTTTAAGAAAGTAAAAATACTTATTTTAATTTATTTATGATCAGAACTGTTGTAGAAAAAATAAAGCTTTAAATACAAGGAGTCAAGCTGTGCACTGTACTGGACAGCAAATTTATATCAAAACATATTCAAACATGTTTCAAATACCTGAAAAGCGCTCAACACAAATAAAATTAGAATAAAAAGAATAATTTATTATCTATGTGTCCGTTTAACCACAGATTGTCTTAACCCATATGTTATTGGATTACTCCTTCATAAGATATATAATAAACTGTATTCCTCCAGTGAGACCGTACATCTACAGAAATCACTGAACCTAAAGACGATAACAGAGTGCTTTGTTTAAACCATATTTTAACCCAATTTTCAGGTAAATTTGAGAGGAAGCGTTAATTCTTTGTAAATGCCTGGTATGCTTTGCTTTTCCGTCCTAAGCACACATTATGCATCTTCTCTAACTATCGTCTAACCTTCCTGAGGCAGCCTATTATCATGCTACATGTTGACATGGGACTCACGTGATTAAACCTGTCCATATAAAGGGCTCCTATGGTTAGTTGACAAAATCAAAAACAAAATCATAAAATAAAAACAAAAGACTAGATACAGGAACAATCATGGATAATAAGCAAAGCATGCAGGTCTAAAACTTTAGTTTTGATTCATAAAAACCTAGCATTAAAACCAATCACCGCAAGAAATACCTCAACAGTTTGCCAGTGTGTAGATAGGAAGCGATAGTGAGAACACTCAATGCCACAACAGTGCGGCTATCCCAGGGAACGGGGCAGACTCAGCAGTGTCTATTCTCCCCCTTTCTAGGATTACTTGAAAAAACCAAGTCATTTCCAATTCAATGGCTGCAAAACATTAAGACGTATGGTTCTGGTTCTGTTAACAGTATAGAAAACGTTTTTTTGTAACTTATTGTCACTTTCATAAAGGAAAAGGTGACAAAGATTAAAAGTCAAAACAGACTATGATACTGTATAGGTGTTAATACTGTGACAGACAAAATAAAACATTTCTGAGTCAAAAGGAAAATATCTGGTACAGTGAAATGACAGTGAATAACCATTGCAACAGGATGATTGTTAGCATTAAACAGTACAGTACATGATGCTATGCTAAGCTAACCCAACCCCCTCAGCTGCTGTAAGCTTGTTTTCTCAGTCTGCACTTCTCTCGCCACCGGCAACATTTTCCCTTGCTGCTGCTGCTGCTGCTAGCTCCAAACTGGACCACCTGAACACTCTGAGGCTCATGACAAACAATACCATTTTTTTTTAAATAAAGAAATAAGAACATTTCTTGTTTATCTAATGATTTTAAATTTAAGGTTATTGAGAGCCTATCTCTTGTCTTCAAGACTAATGTGCAAGAAATATAGCAGTCAGATTGTTGATTGTTTATTAGGTTTTAATAAATATCTATTTTCTAAATGTTTTATTCTTTTATCTAGTTTTAAAATAAGCGAGTCCAGTTTCTTTGTGAAAGCTTGTAAAGACCATTCGACTGTTCTTCTCTTCCTGGACTTAAGGGATTCAGATGTAGGAGTCGTTTTCCCAAAGAAAAGTTTCTTCAAGTCTGAATGAACAATGATAAGATATCCTTTCTTCAGGACTCCACAGTGCAAGCAAAGGAAACATTCCTGTGTGTTGAACTGTCAATATTAAAGTCCCTGCAGAAGTCTTGGCTGGGTGGGACACAGAAAAAGAGGAAATGTAACCTCGACACCACAAGTTCCTGATATTCTGATTAAGAGTTCAGGGTTTCTGAGGAAAAATTGTACAAATGGGTCTGTGGGTAAAAGCTTTCAGACAGCTCTGCAGCATCAGGGCTCTTTAAAACCCACAGTAAGCCATGAGATGCTGCAGGGCAATCATTGATCATCTGTGGCCTGTAGTTTCTGTGCTGTCCGGAGCCATCGTCAGCTTTCTCTGGCAGCCGTGCAGCTCACTGAGTGTGCTGAATCAGAGGTGGGGGCTTAGAGCTCTCTGTGCTGCAGCACAGCCTAATGAATCAGAGATGGGTCCATTTAGTGTTGTTTCTCCTCCCGGTTTACCGCGGTCTCTTCTTTTCTTCTTTACAAAGCAGAGGGATAGCTACTGCTAACGCAGAGAGGAGCAGGGACGTCAAGACAGATTATCTCTTCTCTAGTGAAGCAGCCAAGAGAGATGAGGTGGTGTGAGGTTTGATCAGAGAACACAGAGCCTTCACTGAGGAGTCTTTGAAAGAAGTGGATAAACATGATCCATCCTGTATCGTTAAGACGACGTCAGGGCTCTTGCTTTGTGAAGAAAAGAACAACTGTCATTTCACTCTGAGGCATTTTGAGCAGTGACTGTAATTTGAACCCACAACTGTTTGGTTTGTGTTTAATGGATGTCTGCAAGTTTCAATGGAAAAAAGAAGAAGAGATTAGTCTGCTCTTTTCAGAGCCTTAACATTAAGTGGGAACATCTACTTGGATTTTTCCTTCTGTGGGTGTTTGCCAGACAAAAGGCCTTGTGTCCTTGTGTCTAGCAGAGATAGAATCATGTTCTTTCCACATTTATTTTTACATGAAGCTGGTTTTACTGTGGACTGAAGAAAGTCAGCTGAACTTGGTTTAAGACAGCAGCGTAGAGATCCTCCACGGACATAACAATAGGGTACTAGAAGATGTCTTCTTCATGAATGAAATGAATCTCCTCTAACTTATAAACAGAGAAGAATGAAGGATTTAAGCTGGAGAACTCAAGAAGGAAAAGTTTTCAAGAACAAATTAAGTTTAGGTTCAGTAGGCGCTGAAGTGTCATACTCCATTTGTCCACAGAAGGACATTTAAACCACTCTTTTGTTTTGTTGTGACCGATTTCCTCAAATACTGTTTTAATTCAATGTATAATTTATTCAGTTGTGGTTCAAAGGTTTTTCGGGTGGTCAGATTTTTTCTGCATTTGTCCAGCACTTATGCTAATTACTTACAATGACACATCAATTAACAGGTAAATTTAGCAACAATTTCAAATACTTCTGAAATAAAATGCCACATAATTTTAATTAGGACAGCAACTTAAAATATATTTACAACCTGATTTCGTGTTAGTTTGCCAGAGCTTTGCTGAACCAAACAAGTTTACTTGAACTTGAAATCTTGTTTTTAAACATGGCATAGCTCTGTTTTTCTCCTATGCGTGATTACAAAAAGCAAAAGGTTTATTTGAATCAGGTTTTTATTTTTATTTTTCAAAATGTTTGAAAGTGTTGTCATAATTTTTGTTTCGATAATAGCTTAATGAAGTTTTAACTTAAAGATACTCTAAAGTTACTTTGTCATGAGCCTCATTCCCACATTATGTGCCGTTCCCTCCCAGTTATTTCCTGTAACATTTCTGGGTCACAAGTTTAACAAAAAAATAACCTGATAAATAATAAACTACACTAAAAGTTATCTCTGAGATCTGCAGAAGGGAAAAAAATCACATTTCATTTTCATCATGAACATTTTCATCAGCTGATGACCAAATGCACATCAAGACACCTCAAATATATAAACTTTATTTTTAAGAAAGAATTTTATGTTTTTAAACAGCTAAAACAACTGAGGGGTTTAAATGCGTTGAAAAAAACAGTCTATGTTGTAGCAAAGCACCACAACAAAGTTTTATAATATATTTATACCAGCTGAACTACTTCAGGAAATTGTCTCATTTTATCCATTTTAACGTCACACTTAAAAAGCCTGTTAGCTTTGATAACAAGAAACAGGATTTGTTGTGTTTAAGATCATCATGAGGTAGAATTTAACTTTATTTTTATACACAAAAGGCCTCAACTTTTCATTCTAACAATGCTATAAAGAAAACAAAATGCCATGGCTGAAACTTTGGCTCATCATAAATTATAAGGGCCATGAAAACAACCACTTTCTCTAATTAAAGAGTTGACACAAATAAACTCCCCAGTTGTTTTGGCTTTCTGTATACCAATAGTACCGGCTTAACGTGTGTACAAAATATACAGAACGTGTTGCAAAAAATGAAAAAAAAAAAAAAAAAGAATGTTTTTCATGCAAAGAGAGACAAAAACACTTGTTATTTGAGCAGGTGAGTATTGTGCTTTCATGTTTATTATACTTTATCGTCTGCTTTAACTATAAACAGACACTTGTGAATCCAGTCAAACATCCCCAAACTGGTTTGCGATCCTGTGATAGAGTACGAGTGACAGGCAGCTAAAAAAAAGTCCAGTCTTTTATAAAACATTACTCTAGCAGCCGTCACGAAATGCTTTCTTAATGAATCGGACTGAAAGACATGACCTTTCAGTTATGACAGCCCATCTGCTCAGGCGTGTTACGCAAGAAAAGAGAAGGAAGAGTAGCACATTCACTTATAATTGTTTCATCTTCTCAAAGAACTTTGATCTAAATTTAGAAAAACCAGAAAGATGGGTGGTGTCTGGAGTCTTTGTTCATGCTTGAGATGCAGCAAGAATAACAAAATGATTCACACAAGCAACCAAAAAGGTGTGTCCAAACCGCTTACAGTAGAGCAGGTTGTTTACACACGTCCTTAAATTAACTTTGGAAAAAATGCAACGACAGTCTGGGCTGGTTCAGTGTCAGTGGCAATATAATATAGTGTTTTCATTCAATGCAACAGAAATTAAGCCGTTTCTTATTTAACATTAAAGAAGCTTCATACTACGAGAGGATGTGCATTTAGTCATCTTGTCAAGCTGTCTATGTCAGACACTAACCAAAACAAATGTTAACAAATAAAAACACACTCTAGACTTAACAAAGATCATGCAATATGCAATATTAAGCTAAGAACAGTTCATTAACCTTTACATTAAGTTGTCCTCAGGTTTGTGGAATCATTTTTGGGTTAAAAACTTGTTTTTAACTTTAAAAAGGTTACATCATATGGATAGTTATCTATTTTTTCTTGGACACAGCTTTTTTTCAGCTGATGAAAATATGAATAATTGCTGATGAAAATATGAATTACTGCTGAATAGAAATGATAAAATGTGGATAAGCCATTCTTTATGAGGCCAATATATCTTTATTAGTGTTGTTACAACCAGAGGGCAACTTAATGCAAATTGTTGCAATGATAAACAACAATTTCAGGGATTATCAAAATGTTCAAATATTTTCAAGGGAGCACCACCAATTTAAAATTTACATTTGTACACACATCTCCGCATTTAACTGCGTAATGTATCAATTCATTAGCATCTATGGTGCTCGGTAACTTAGGAGTTTGAAGGTGATTGAAAATGTAAAATCCTTGCAGTAAAATTAACTGTCTCAGACAGAAAAGAAATTTAAGTCTTTTGCTATGTTTTTCTGAAGATACAGAAGCTTTAGTGTTCAATTAAATTTATTTTTTCAAATCCTGTTTTCATTTTCTCTTCAAAGCTAAACTTAAAACTTGATAGTTTCATCACTGTACACAGATCTTTGTGAGATACAGTAGAATCCATCTGAATAGTTAAGTCTATTTATACATTAATTTTGATCATTTAAAAGTCTTTTAAACTAACATGTTTAACACATCACTGTAGGTTTAATCTGATATTCAGATCTGTTTAGTTAACTTGCAGATCTGTTTTTACAACACTGATTATCTTCCTCATAAAACATGTCCCTGCTCAGGCTTGAGTTTGGTGGTGATCCCTTGCAAAGGTAAATTTGAGTTGTTGGAAAGAACAGAGGAAAAGAAATGAAGACCCAGATCTGATCACAGGACTTACTCAGCTTTCGCTCCCTGAATCAAGAGAGCGTTGATACACTCCAGGCTGCCCGCACGAGCAGCCTTGTGGATGGGCGTCTCGCCCACATAGTCCTTAGAGAGGAGAGGAGACTGTGGTTACACACAGGAAAACATGACTGGATTGTGCAAAAGAAGATGAAGGAGAAGAAACACTGGATCCGTACATGAAAAATATTTAATCCTAAAATCCCTTCAGAACTCAAGCTTGCGATAATTGGGTGTGATAATACGGAGGACAGCTTGAACTTTTCACCCAGACTTCACTGCAACCCACACACATCTACAGTTGCGCATTAGTGGGAGTACAGATGGAAAAAATAAATCAAAAGGCTGCCTCTAACCACAATGACATGTAGGGCGAACTTAATCATGCTCAGAAACTTATGAGAGGATAAGTCCTGGATCCGAGTTTATTTAGCATATACTGAACAAATTCACAGCCAATTGTTAGAAATGTGCTTCACAATGACGTCAATTTGTTATGTCATCGTGACCCACTAATCTGATTCCTCTCAGTAGTGCATTGGAGCATAAAATAAAGGATGGTGCATTAAACTGTGAATGGAAATTCATGTAGAGGAAATTATTAAGACTATAAAATCATTTGGAGAGCAAGTGCAGTATCTTGAAAAGTGACAAATTAACACAACCCATACCTGTCAGGTTGAGGAGTGAGTAGAAAAAGTAAGCTGAAAGGGTTGTGACCCTGTTTTATCCTGATCCTTCTTGATGGGATCAGTCTTAGCTCAGCCTCTTTACCACTGTGTTAACTCTAGAGTCAGGCATCTCTTGCTCTTCCTGTTCAGGAAGGAGACTTTTGTTTTTTGGTAAATATTTTCTAAGTTTGTTACTGACCTGTCACATTTTCTGTGTATTCTGAAATTGCCTCTTAGTAATGTGTTCCCACTAGTTGAGTCAGTATATTCAGTGCAGGGTTTTATTTACACACATCTCTCCAGGAAAAGGCCAGCAAGGAAAATTCCGGTGAACTACCCAAACAAGTTGAGGACGGTTTCAGAGAGTAGTGAACTTCTTCATTCCTGTGTGTTTTGTTGAGGGAGAAATGGTGTGTGCATCCAGTCTCTCACCTGTCTGTTAATTTCTGCACCAGCTTGGAGTAGCCATAACAAGCACTCAGGGTGGCCCCCAAAAGCAGCAATATGAGTGGGCGTCTGTGCAAACCTGGAGGTCACCGCATTCACACCACAGCCCACCTGAACCAGACGCATCACACACTCCAACTGTGAAGAGATGAGCAACACACAGACAATTAGGCTTACTGTTATAGACAGTGATTCACCCTCAGCTTTTCAACTAAACTACGCTGGGCAGGCAGAGACAAGTGTAGTTCAGTAGGTGGTTCCAGGACAAAAATCCAACATTCAAACTTTTGGTGGGCCTGCTTTCAGCAACTACACTCAAAAACAGTGGAACAGTCCACCATAAGATGTGAGTGGTATTACAAAAAATCAAACTTTTAAACACTGGGTCTGGCTTTTAGGTTTCCCGAGTTTGAATTATTAACTGCATGTTTCCCTCAACGTACTATAATCTCTTTATCATTGTCTAAATAGGTACATTCGTTACACTATCTTGTGTCGCCGTGCATCATTCATTGGGTATTTAACGGCAACGGCTTTACGTTTAACGCCCCTTGTCCGCCTCCCTCCAGTTAATGATGGCTGCTTTTCGGTCTCATCAGCCCACAGCTAACGCGAACACTAGGAAATGGCCGAGGGTTGGCGCTCATTCTAGACATACTTTCACGATTATTACGGGCCGGCCCTCTGGAGAAAAAAAAAAGAGACTCGAGCTTGTCTAATACCTTTCCGAAATGAGCGGCCCAGTGTATGGGCGTCCAGCCGTAGAAGGTGTCCTCCACGGTGAGGTCAGCCGGGTTTGAGGTGCACTGAAGGAGGGAGCACAAGGCACCGACATCTCCATCTCTGCACGCCCGATGGAGAGGAAAGCGGCTGTTTAAGACCTCCTCACTCGAGAATCCAGACTCCACTCCCACCGACATTGTTGAAAAACGGCGAAAATAGTCAACAGCACCTTTTCACTGGATAATAACGAGATAGGTTATTGTTTTTAATCCAGTAGCCGATGGGGGTACCTGTGAATCAGGACACGCGCCACCCTGACTGATGTGTCTTTCTGCCTGACAACACAAAGGAGACAGAGCGGAGCACGCGCCGAAGTGAAACTTGAGAAACGCCGAGTGTTTGGTAAATCCTGGACTGGATCATTACCGTGAAATGGATTGGATTTCACATTCCACACTGTTCCTTCTTCCCCTTGTTTTATGGCAGTCAGCCCGTTTCACAGTTTTACGTCGCATCGCTGCCATCTTCTGGGGATAACCTGCTATAATAGGAAGCTTAAAATGCCTCAGTATGCTCGTTCTTTTTTAATACATATCCCAGGCGTCAGATTATTTTACACCTGTGTAGATACAGTAATCTTTAACAGCAATTCTTTAATCATAAATTATCTTAAAGGCCTATCTTTAAAAATTGATTTTAAAACAATGGCTTTTCTCAAAAACCTGGCATTTTCTTCATTAAACTGTTTTGATATTCTTAAAATTTTAGCGGTTTGTGTTTTTTATTTACGTATCTTCGCCAACATTATTATTCCTATTATTGCATTAATGCTGTTTTTGGCCCACCAGTATGGGGCGCCGTTTGTAAAGCAGCACATGCTAAAAAAAAAAAAAAAAAAAAAAAAAATTAACTATAACGGGTGTGATTTTTTCTAGAGACCTTCATGAGATTTAGAACAATACTTGTCATCTTAGAAAAAACTTAAATAGTTAAATGTAAATATTAAATGTCACACGTAAATGCTAAATATAAATCTATATGTTAAATCTAAATTTTAAATCTAGAACTAAATCTAAATGTTAAATCTAAATCTAAATCTAATTATCTAAAAAATTAAAATTAAATTAAATTTAAATTTAATTTGTTTAATTTAGATTTAACATTTAGATTTAGATTCAACATTTAGATTTAGATTTAGATTTAGATTTAGATTTAGATTTAACATTTAGATATAAGATTTAGATTTAGATTTAACATTAAGATTTAGATTTAGCATTTACGTGTGACATTTAATATTTACATTTAACTATAAAAGATTTTTCTAAGATGACAAATATTGTTCTAAAGGTTTAAAGCTTAATGTGACAATATGTTGCTGGGTTTTTTTTTTTTGCATGTGCTGCTTTACAAACGGCGCCCCATACACCAGCACCACAGTGCAGCATAATAATTTATAATAATAATAATAATAATAATAATAATAATAATAATAATAATAATAATAATAATAATAATAATAATAATAGTAATAAATAATTTTTAATTTGGTATGTTGTGCCATTAGGATTTTTTAAGTACATGACTACATTCCGATAGAATCTGCGTTAAAGACCTGTGTTTTTGCCTCTTATTGCTTCAATGTTAACACTGATTTGTGTTATTTTCTTAAGTTAGACTTTTTTTTTTTCTAATTTCGTTTTTTATTTTTATTATTTCAATCTGTTAAGATGACCAATTTGATACAAAATAGAATTAACTGAAAAATTTAAGTATAATATTCCCTTTGTCCACAAGATGGAGGTGTTCTACAGTACGTGCAACATTGTATGTTGACAAATAGCAATTTACATTGGACTTTAACATCACAAAAAGAAGGTTTTGTGGATATTTTTGTAATTCTTATTGTGTTATTTCTCTAAGTGTGCTTGATAGTTTACACTGGTCATCAAATTTTTTACTGTCCCTTTCACATTGGACCATTTTAATCACTGCTGAAAGGTATTTCTGAACAGCAGAGGGCAATATTAACCACAGTGGTGCACTTTTATTTATGACGTCATGTTAATTCCCCTCCTGAACACCACAAAAGCAAAATTATGGTTTATTAATAATCAATATTATTTTTATTTGCACCAGTACCATCTTTGGGTATGCTCCTGCTGACTGCATGGAGATATGATTGGGTGTTTTGGCTTCGGTCTTAGTTCAGTCAACATCTTATCATACAGTTGCATACATTTTCCTTTGTGCTGCCTCTTTTATCTCACCATGCCACCATCCAGTTTTTGAAACCAGTTTACTCTGTGGGGAAGAGAAAGGGGGGTCACAGTGAACACTAACTAAACCCAAAATGAACTGGGCACGCTCCAGATCTGTTATGTGCTCTGACAAAGGCTCTGGAACGAAGGGAATGTTAATGAACCTCAGTGAAATGCGTCACACTGATATGACAAGGTGATGCCATGCTCTACTTCACTGAAAGGCACTTCATTACCCAGGTTTCCCAAGTCACCTCCTTCACCTTTTCCCAACAATTAGTCAATGTAGGTCAGTATTTACAGTTCCAAACTCTCATTAGTGCAAGAAAACAGAACACACCACACTGTATGCAGAGATGTTTCGAGACACATTGGATAGTTCCATCTCACCCACACACACTGCTTTGCTTGTCACATAATAGTTCACTCAATTTAAAAAGACTGCACTCCCTCCACTAACAATTTGAAAGAGACATAAATAAAATGATGAGACTGTGCTGGATGGGTACATCAACTCTGTGGTGCAAACACATTTAGAGTATTTATTTGAGTCAGTGAGCTGTAAATTCACCAGCTGAACATAAATAATCAGAGCTTGTGTCACGCTCTCCAAAGATGTTTGGGGAATAAAGGAGAGTAACTTTAGGCCCTGCCCCCCAACAGGCTATCAGATGGCTGGCCAATCAGAGGGAAGGGGGGTTTGTGAAGCAGAGAACCTTAAAGAGACAGCAGCTTAAATGTCTCAGACAAAGGCTGACATAAGGGTTTACTGAGGATTTACTTTAACACCAGTGTGAGGAAAACTAGCTGTTGTTGTTTTTTAGCTGTAAAACATGCAAAGCTACTACAGTGAAATAGAGGGAGAGCACAACATCTTAAAAAATCTTTAACTAAATAGATTTAACCAAACACAAGCACTAAACTCAAAGTCAGGGGCCTTTAAAAAAAAAAACATGCATATGTTTCTAAAGGAGTAACAGCAGTTTCTAGAAGACGTCTGCACCCAAAGGCCTTCTGGCACTGGCTGCTTTCCCTCTCCAGCTTATCTGCTCTCACTCCTGATTGCCAATCAGGTGGTGTGCCAAATGACCTGCTGCAGGGAGGCCCAGAGCTGCACCTGTGGGAAGCAGAGAGTAGGGGAGAGAGAAAAAGAACCAGTACGACCTGGTGTAATGTTTGTTCTAAAACTGGATGAGCAGAGGATGATGTCTGTTTTTGTACATTTCATCTTATGAAGATGTCAAGGTTGTCCTAATTGCATGGCCCCTTATTAAAATCTGATTAGACAAAATCTTAAACTGTTTAGCTTTTTCCTTGTTGGATGCAGGACTTTTAAATTATGACTTTGGATGTCGATCTCCTTGTGGAGGTCTTTGCTGAGAAGGCTGCCTCTCTTTTATACTGTGTGTAAAGATTAATAGATTTGGGCATGATCTGATTTAAAGAGGTCAGATACTCAGACAGCAAGTTTTAGACTCATCCAGGAGTAACTGGTTGATTGACCTCGGTCCTTGAGCAGTAAAGACACAAAGAAGCCCTGCAGGGCCAATCTATCAAAGGGCCTCAAAGGTCAACAGTAACCTTATGAAATCAATCCTTTGACATACTGGGAGCTAGTCAAGAAGGGCGTGACATAATCTCTCTTTTCTTTACAGTCAGGACGCAAACAGCAAAGAATCACTGTTGTTGAGATGTTATAGAGGCATGTATGACCTTTTCTTAACCTTCAGGAGGGAGACAAGCCTTTACTTTGTGTCGATCCCTTGAACACTCATATACAGAATTTAATCTCCACAGAACATTCTGCAGAAAAAAGTCACCTGAGGCTGTAGTAAAATATAAGTGTGGTTGCATACCTTGCAGTTATCTTATAAAGTGGTTGATTCAGATTTTTGTGATGGAGCCACCTGAGAGATCTGAAGCTGTCAGGGAGGAGAGGAGAGTTTCTTGTGCCTTGCAGAAATAATTTTTTAACTCATTAGAAAAACAGATGTGAAATAAAAAATGACCAAAAAGAACACACTGGAAGAGATTAGTTGAAGTTAGTGGAAGTTACAGTTGAATAATTGAAGAGTTTTCATGTTCCAAACACTCTGTCTCTTTAAGTGTCAAGTCTCTCCAATGAGTTATCTTTCAGTCTCCTCATGCGTCACTCGGATGTGAATATATGACCCGCTGTCAGTCCCTGAGTCTCCATACTTGTAGCTGACCTTGATTACACATCTACACAGGAATGTCTGCTGATTGCTTATCAGAAGGGTCAAAATCCCACTCCACTCCACTGTTTGCTCATACTAGAAAGGCTGACCAGAAACAAGGCCATCAGTTTAATCCTGTTTTGATATCCACACTGTGATCATCCACACAACAGGTTTGATGGGTTTGTTCGTCCACCCTCCACATGTGTCTTCACGTGTTTCAGGAGGATTGTTTGCTTATGCCTGATAATACACCTCTGAGTTAACACCGCTGAGATGAAAGGGAGATGACGCAAAGAGGGGATTGAGAGTGGGTGAGATCATTTAACAAAACCTTCAGCACACAGAGAACGAACTTTCCTGTTGTGTTTGTACGATCATCATGTCATCCTGTGTACAGAGTTGAACATGTGATGAACAACGTGCAATGGTCACAAATCACTCATTGATGTGCAGAGAAGTGCCGTCAGAGGCTCTTGTGTTTTCATCCTCCAGCCCATCTGTAACGAGGTCAAAGGTAAAAAACCATTCCCCGAGGAATACAGCTTCCGCCCGTTGTAAATCCTCTCCCACCCCAACCTGTATTGTATCTGTCAGCACTTCAATCACTGCACGAGCTCATGGTTAAACCTTTTGTGTCAGGGGTGAGAAGAACATAAACTAGAGAAATGTTTCAACATAAATTATCAACATTATTCATACCAGGGCTGTCAAAGTGAGGTTCAAACATGACAGCAGAGCAGCAGATGGTTAAAACATTGAATGCTATGAAGACAAGCAGAAAGGGCAGGCCTAACCTTCTCCCTGCATGTTACCCAGTACTCTTTGCTCCCCATGTTTCCTGTCTCTCTTCAGCTGGCGTTTCCATAAAGCCAAAGATGTCATGAATATGTAATGAAAGAAAAAGGAATTTTGCTTTCTCATACTTGAAAAATGGATGCTAGATGTCTAGACTAAAGTGATGATTTTCAACTCTCTACATGCAGTAGAAATCCACAAATCTGTCAGTAAACTCGTTAAAAGGCTCCATTCTTAAATAGCACAAGAGCTCAAAGAGATTTGAATGAGATCTTAACGAGACCTTGACGAGACTTACTAAAATGATGACGCCATCGCAACAGGATCTCCTAACTCGTTCATGACACATTGAAGGGGCCGAAAATACTATAGTTCTGCCCCGACAGGCCTCCAGAGGGCTGACCAATCAGGGGCTATGGGGTTATGGAGCTGTGGTCTTAAAGAGACAGCAGGTAAAAGACAGAGGCTGAAATAATGCATTTGTCAGACGACATTGTGAGAAAAATAAGTATTTTTTTGAGTCATGACTCATGAAAAGTCTTTACTGGTACAAAGGTTTTGAAAAAAAGTACAACAACCCCTCTTTAAAGCACAGGTTGAGCCACAGCCTCGGGAAAATCAGCAACTAAAGCTGAAAGTTGAAGATGTAAAAAAAAAGTTATGCATGAAGAATTTAGCTTTACATTTAAAGTTATGACAATTATTTATTTTTATCTTTTAATACACACATTGCAAATTAATAACATCAAAGTTTTGCAACAAAAAGTGAAAAAAAGAAGTGACAAAAGTGTCTTTGTGTTTATCTTTTGTCACACTCTTTTATGGCCTTTTTAAAACATTTCACCTCAATTGAAGTTTGATGTCAGTGTGCATAAAGTCCCTCCTCGCCTGTCTTTATATGTGACATAAAAGTTGATAAAGGCTGTGTTTCCGTTCTGTCAGCACTTACAGTTTATATGACTGCAGGGCTCTGCAGGAGTCAGCGAGTACACTCTGATGGGAGGAATAAATTAAAGCTGTCATGATGTGTAATAAATGAGTCTTGCAGTTTCCTCGAGGCATAACACATACATTACAGTACTTGTGCATAATAAATCCATTATTATTTTCTTTTCCAGTTAAAGTTAAGATTTTCCCTTCCGTCGTCTTCTGAGCGTGAAAGGAAGTCTGTTTTCCTCTCTGACGTTTCTGACGTCTCTAACACTCACATTGCTTCCTCATACATAGATGAATAGGTTGCCCTGGATTAAGGTGTATGCACCATGCTGTATGTGGTTTTGTGTGATTCATCGTGTCACTGAGAGGAAGTACGCCTTTGACACACAAATGTGAACAGAGCGTGCATAAACACTGTTTTACCATCTGCTCTTCAGCCTCTTTGTTTTTTCATCGTGGTCCGTTTAAATGAGCGGCATGTCTCTCTCTGTAATACCCTGTAGAGCACCAGGGACAGCCTTGATGATGATGATGATGTGATTACAATCCATGAGCTGCTGCACCTGTGCAGACTTTTTCACAGTCACATAGAGATCTACCTGCAGGATGAGACATTAGTTACTCATGCACTAACTGTGAGAGCGGCAGGGAGCCAAAGAGCTGAACATCATGACCAGGAGTGATGCTGTCTGCCTGGGCATCCTTTGAGAGGAGAGGGGGGGGCGGCTTTGGTGGTGACATCAGTTGCTTCTGACGCCAGCAGAGCAAAAGCTCTTACAGAAACATACTTTCATTGACAGTTTTTTTTTTCTTATAGAAAGTGGTCTTTTGTATAATCTAAAGACTTAATATCCCCACTGAAATGGGGACTAAAATGTGGCACACACAGGCTTTTGAAGGGCAGGGAGGAAAAGAAAAGAGGCACATGAAGCGCACACTTTTCCACCTACGAGGGCAGTTAATCATATTTCAACTAATCAAGCGACCAGTTTTGTATGTTTCTCCCACAACAGAGGGCTATTAAGTGTATTTTTCCAACAAGGGGTGCACCTTAGCATGCATTTTGGCTCTGAAGAGGCCATTTTAGCATGCATTTTGGCCATAAAAAGGGCACTTTAGTGTGCACTCTGGCCCTAAAGAGGGCACTTTAGCTTGCATTTTGCCTCTAAAGAGGCCATTTTGACATGCATTTTGGCTCAAATGAGGGCACTTTAGCATGCATTTTTCAACATGCACTAATAAGGTGGAACAAAAGTGCACAATACAGCTCCAGGTACCAAATGAATATATGTTAATTCATTACACTTGAAGCTGTGTCTATTTGATTTCTACTATGTTACAGCTTGATAAAGACAGGGGGATTGTTAGAAACTGAAATCTGAGGAGGTGTGTATGTCTTTTTTTTTAAAATGCCTTATCAGGCTTAATGTGAGTCAAATTCACCTGACAAATTTAGAAAAGTGTCTTATTGGAGTAAAAGAATGAGCTAATTAGGTCAGATTTACTCTTCATGTTTCTTGAAATTCAAGTAATGTCTTAATAAAGCAAACTATATTAGAATGTTTTAATTATGCAATTGGCAGATTGTTTTCATTCTTTACAGGCAACTCAGGTGTTATTTTTATCTTTAAACACTTTGAAATAAGACCCTTTTTGTCATGTTTAGTTTTAAAAGAAAATTTTAACTAGAAATAAGATGGAAACTCTTGCTTGGATTTCAGATTTTGCTGTCTGGCAGTGAATACATAACCCAGACCCAGTTACAGCAGCAGCAGTCTGGACACAAGGCGTCACACTCAGACACATTTTCTTATTACCATAAAGTTCCACTTCTCCTGTCATTACGTGGGATTCTGTTTTGTTGTGTACGTAAGAGAAGTAAGGTTGGAGTAGTAAATAATCTGACCTGACGTCTGAGGTGGTGAAAAGACACAGCCAGAAATGTCAGAGTGTTAGGGAGAGCACCAACAATGACGATATGTGCCACTTTTACACTGACTGTGCATTAAAATAGTGTCATACCATCAGAGGTGAAACATCCCCAGGTTACACAACCTCATAAGCAACCTAATTTTCAACCGTTGCAGTTTTAATATTATTTCACTGATTTAAAGAAGTGGGAAACTAAAAATGTACATAAACACAGTTAAATGTGTGTAAAAGTCTCAAGGTTAAAAAATGAAGGCAGAAAGTTGTTGCATTTATCCTACATTCTTTGTCAAACCATGTAAATAAGCGACACCGTCCCCTTGAATGACTGGGAATTCTTTCATTACCAGGAACATGAGCTGGTTGTTTATCCGACTCAATCCCATGTACGCAATTCCTGCGTGGCTAATCCTGACAAGTGCACTGAATGAGTTTTAATCCTAGAGGCCCAGAAGTGAACTTTTTGCTTCTGTTAAAGCCACCAGCAAGCGTAGAGTCCAGGTGTGTTTAGGGTCCACTCATTTTTATCCTTTGTAAGATTAAAAAGATGTCTCATGTTATGTCAGCTCAGCCCCAACTTTGCATGACATATCAAGGTACACAGTACAGTTTGACCCAGTTGATAGACAGCTGTTGTTTTACCCTGAGGATGTACACATGAACACATACTGCACCAAAAAGGAAGTTGAGGCCTCACAATGTGATGGTATAAAAAGGTTTTCATTCACATGTCTGCACACACACATCCTCGAACACAACAGCCAACAGAACACTGTGTTCTCTTCCTCGACATAATGATTGAATAATGATTGAATTTTCAGCAGCAGTCAGGAGGAGAGACAGCGCTGAAAGGAATATGACAAACAGCGAACACAGACAGTTTGATGTTTTTCCAGTGTCCAGTGAAGCATTTCACCCAGAACTCTGTTTTATACCTCTAAACTTCCCCAGACTTACGAGCAGAGTTTTAATCTGAAACAGCAGACGTCACTGTACAGACTTCCTGATTAAAACAATAAACACCATTTATGAGTCTACAGCCAAGTGAGTTCACACCCCCATGCACACTTCTGTTTTGGACACATGCAGGCTAAAGCCGGCATAATCCTGTCTTAAACATGACATGACACCTGTTATAATCACTCAGTCGTGTGCGTTAAATGCCAAGGAGGATTTGAGCAGATGCCATGCCATGGATTGTGGAAGCTTTATGTATCTAATGTATGAATCATTCCCTGTCACCTCAGTTGAAATGCCATGGGATACCACTTTAATCTCATTTGTTTGTCTGCGTGTTGTGTGTGGCCGCTGAGACTTAACAGCTTGTCCACAAAAGCAAACATACGGCTCCTTGCTGTGTTTTTCTTTCCCAGTCCTGAAGCCGGTCTGGCTAGCTCTCATAGTATTTGAGGGGGGGAGGGATGAACCACAGCTGTCGGCTGACGTAAATGCACCACAAACGCTCTGTTGGTGCAATCACAGCCCCCTCTGACAGATCCAGGCGGTTAATGGGTTACTTCACACTCCCTTCCTCAGCCCCTACGACACACTCCTGCAGTGTGGCCCTGCGCTCATTGACAGTCAGAGGGAAAGAACGGTGCAGACCATAATCAGTCTGCAATGATGCTAGTTAAGGCAATTATGTTCATATGCCTGAGATCTGACGTCAGAGTGAGTGATGTTGGCCCGAGACGCAGCAGGAGCTCAATTAGGATTGCTCCGCTGACTTCATGGCTGAAGTTCATTCTTCTTTTCTAATGACTTTTACAACTTCTCTGGAAGAGCTTACTAATGTTCCAAAGAATAACTCTGATCCCAAAAGACGTGGCTCTAAAAGAAGATGACGACAGTTACAGCCAGTCAGACCAAAGGCGTGACGGAGTGTGATGAACTTTACAGACAATGTGCTGCTTTGGCTTTGGGCCCGATCGTTCTCTCGTAGTATTATATTATTCACATTCTCATACATATAATGGAGTGCATGCTTAAATTTGGAAATGACAATCACAGTAGTCAAACTCTACTTTCTCTGGTTCTTCTCCTAATTACTGAATTTGGTTATTCCTTAAAAACTGAGTTAGTGTGTTCTTAAAGTGATCAGTTACTTAAGAAAATAACTTTAGCATTACTTCTTTTTGCCTAACTTCTCTTATAAATGTATCACACTTTATGTCTCAGTGTATATTGCCAATTAGCACTCTGAAAGCTGCAGATTTAACTGACTTCAACCTCACAGTTAGCCTGTTTAGTCCTTCCTGGTTTACAAAAGGTCAAACTAAGCTTTGCCTGGGTCAAATAAGTTGGCAGTATTTCAGTGATTGCTGAAAAAGAAAAAAAATCCCCTCTTTAAGTTAGGATGAGGTAAAATGACAAAAATGACATGACTCCTAGCCAACAGCTACAGGGTGCCCACCTATCTGTAAAGTTGGCCCCACCTTTAAATACCACACTTGTACATTATATCATATATATATATATATATATATATATATATATATATAAAACTCCCTCTGTGGTCCCATAAAGACAAGAGCTCTTCGGATTCGAAAATTTTATGTTTGGGTGTGTGTGTGGTTTTCATGTTCCTGCAGCCAGCCTCAAGTGGACACTCAAGGAACTGCAGATTTTAACACACTGCATTTCCAGCTTGGTATTTCCAAATGATTATCAGTCATTGTGTGTTTAATGAAAAATACCCTTCTCCCAGCACACAGTTGTGTGACTAATCTTATAAAGTCATTGGTAATCTCATCTCATATGTAAGAACAACCTGTAATGTCATTTAAAAAATGTAATAATACGAGAATTAAACAAGTTGTTACTTCAACAACAATAAATTCAGCATTGCTAAATCACTTTTATAGTTACATTTCTGGCTCAGCACTTTGTTACTTTTTTTTACTACTTTATGGTACACTTTTATGTTATTGCTGATTATCAAGCATTACTGTGCTAATATGCTATGTTTTTATGGCAGTTGTGGTTTATCATGAACTCCAACATCTGTTGGCCTTGAAATCAAGGTCTATGGTCTCACAGAGAAGTCATGATTAGTTTCCCCGCTGTATGTTTCACATCCAGCGACTTCAACAACCCAATTTGTGAAAATAAATTGCAGAACTCTTCTGTGGTACTTTCCTGTCAGCATGAAGAGTCGCCTGACCTCCTGGGATTGCATCAATAACAGTACGTCTGTTTCGATTCTGAGGATGCGTCTCTCCAAAGGTGTTTGTTTCTTTCATCTTGCAGCCAGACTGAGCTCATCAGAATTTCTCACTTTTTTCAAATTTGCACCATGATTTGAAGACCGGATTTTGGCTTCTTTCCATCAGTTTGTTGCTATTACATCACATGAAATCTGTTTATTTGTGTTCCCACTGCTGTAGTGAGATATTCTGCAGCCAGTTTCTGCGGTCACACTGTCACTTAGCTCAGACAGATCAACCAGCTCTCTGCAGCTTTAAAGGCATGCAAGTTCAAAAACTCTTGGTACAAAGTTGAGCCGACTTAGTGAAGAGATCATCAAGCTGATTACAAAATGAATCATAAATAAACAGATTTTTTTCCCCCTCTTGCATTGACGTATTTCACTCCTCTCTTTGTCTCAACCGGTTTTGAAACCAAGCCTGCGCCCTTGTACTGAGGTCAGTGTTTATGCCACTTTATGATGCAGTCGGGCATCAATGCAAACCACAGTCCAGCTGAGTCATTTCACTGGAAACCCAACACATCCAGCAGGACAACAATCCCTCATTATCTGAGCTTGTGAACACAGTGAATACGTAACAGGGAACATTAGAAGTGTGCTCTTATGCAGAAAAAATGTCATGAGGAAGGTTTTTTATGTCCTCTTTTTTAGCAAAAACTGCAACCCTGAGGAAAGACTTCAATACCGTCCATCAAACAAGCCAAGGTGACATACCTTTTATCTCAAGGACTATGCATGAGGAACTCTAATTTAAACACACCTCTGCAGATTTGTCTCAGGATGAAAGGGAATGATTGACCTGAACAGAGAATATTGACATGCCGACACAAAGATGCACTACCAGGAGCGCAGATTTGATTAGTGCGCAATGAACTCTACGGGAGGCTCAGTAAAGCTTAGGGGATTGTAAATGTGCCCCTGAGACTTTGACGCAGGCTGCTGACATCATCGCCTGTACCTGCGTTTGACCAAACAGTCTGCTCACAGAGAGTTGCCATGGAGGAGGAGGAGGGTGAAGGAGAAGGAGAGGGAGAGAAAAGGAGGAAAATAGCATCTGTAATCTTTGCAGTAGGAGGCTTTATATGAAGGGAAGGAGGTGAAATAAATTACACTGCTGCAGGAGAAGCAAATGTCCCAAAACTTAATGGCAGGAGAGCAGAACACGCAGAAACGAGTCATGCTGTGGCTAATTTGACAAACATTCAGCTGCCCACCTGACCCCAGCAATCGGGATATTGATAGTGTCACTCCTGCAGAAAAGTAATTCCACCTCCTTCCTCCCCCTGCCCTCACATCATCATTAAACCTGCAAAAATGTCACATCGCACCTGATGTTAATTATATGCTGAGCGAGTCATGCTGGGATAATGATATTTGACTCACTGCGTGGGAGGCAGGCACAGGATGAAAACAGAGAGGGCAACTTTTAAAGAAAGTACCAGACTGATGACCTGTTGCAGCCTGAGGTCAGAGGAGAAGACTTGTTTCATTTAAAAAATGAAAAAAGAAACTTTTTGCATTTGAGTGTGAGGAGAAATAAAAGATAACTGTGCTGTTTTAGAGTCTGGCACCTCTCTGATCTCTGCTGCTAAAAATGGCATATGGTCCGATGGTGGATTGTGCACGTTAAGATGGATGAGCAGATGCTGCTGAGCAGGCCGGCAGGTGACTCCTTTGGCTGCTTGACTCTCCTGGATGCTTATTTTCACGCACTTAAGAGGCCGATATTTACTGGCAGTGGAAGGAGATAAGTTGAGGGAGTAAAAAGAGGGTGTGGGAGGACAAAATGAGATGGGAACAAGAGGGCTCTTTGTGCTGCACTTAATCTGAGGTTAATGATTAAAGGGAACAGTGGGTGGTCTGGTGTCGGATGAAAAGAGCAGGTCGAGTTGGACGAGGAACAGAGGAGAAGCTGTGTCAAACTATCTGTGTTCTGCTTTTATCTCACAATAGCCTTAGCAACAAAACCATACACGGGGCAAAACACAGCGCAGCTCAGGCGGGAGACTGCTCGGGGCTCTTTTCTGAGTTTGCAAACGTTAAACGGCTGCAGCAGCAGGGAGCACGCAAAACGGACATTATGTTGTATTTTTAAACTAGGAAGACTCCATTCACTGAAATTGTTACACAAGCACCATAAAGATCCTCATTTTATACAAACTCAAGCTTAACTTGAAAACGTAAACACCAAATCTAAATATAAGGGACTCAGTGTGATTTCACATCATAAAACCTTCATGCTGCACCTCACAGAATCACTAATGCATTAAAAGACAACATAGATGTGTGCCGGCGTTCAGTACATTGTGTTCTCTACATGTTGTGTTCTGCTTCTAACTCTAAATCAGGCGTATCTCTGTGCACGCAGCACATTGAAAAAAAAAAACTGTATCAGTGACTGAATGATCCTACAGTTCTGCAGCTTAACAGGAAGCTGAAACACATTTTCTGGATTTATTCTTCTGGCACATCAGAACCCCTGGCATAGGCAGGGAGCGAGACAAACAATATGTTCTGCACACTCTGGTTGTGTGGGAGAGTGTGTGTGTGTGTGAGTGCGTGTAAGTGTTTTTTGTGCAGAAGATAAGGGAGAGGCTGAAGATAAAGTGTTGAAATAATGAGTCTATCACTTTCTGTCAGGCTGCAGAATTTATCCAAAACAAGTGCAGAATGACAGAGTGATGGAAGGTGAGAAGGTGAGGGTTAGTTCAGAGAAACAGAAGGTAAACTGTTCATAAATCACTCTGGATTCAGTGGCATTAGGACACTAACATACCCACTATCTGTTTACAGCTTTACTTTTGTTGGGTAGAAAGCTAGGAACCCAGTTTTAGTGGATTTTAAATCACTTGCTATTTTGTCCCCTCTATAGTCAAGCTGTTCAAAATCACATTTTGATTTGTAAAACTCAGACTGCCCTCAGTTAGCAAGCTTCAACTGTCAACACAGTACCCTGAGTTTGACCAGTCACTTACAAGAGTGGCCAACCAGTCAGAAATCAAGAGCCACAGAAATTACTGTGGTACCTCAAAGAGCCACATCGCACATGTGGTCTTACAAACACACTTCCTCTCACATGTTAACGAAATGACATAAAATGAAAATCAATACATTTAGAGATTTAGAGATTTATTGTAGAGATTATTAAATTGGTACTTGGAGGCGCTTTAAAGACAATTTTCTGTTTTTATTGCAAAAAGATAAAGTTCCTTCTATCTTTCTATGATTGCATGAGCGACTGAGAGGAGCACATGTAGAGAAGAGAAACTGAAACTTAAGTATCAATCTCATCACCCAAGTATTGATCAATACAGATCCCAACATTGCATCAATAGATCAATATTTAGATTGGTCGGCACACTACTACACATAACAATATCTTATTAATTAAATTTTAATTTAAGAATGGATCGAAGAGCTGCACACCAAAAGACAAAGAGCCACATGCGACTTGCGAGCCACAGGTTGGCCACCCCTGACTTACAAGCTAAGCATCAGTGCTATGATGTGTTTACTAAGTCATGTTACTGCAACTCCACCATTTGTGGTCACGAATAACGAATAAAGGGGTTTCAAAATGCCTCCCATAATCAAAAAAACTATTTACAATAGTATGTTTCATCAATTATTGCAAAAATATGAACACATTGGGGTTAAACTTTGCATAACACCGTTGAAACAGAAAACGTTTTATCAGTTTTCCACATTTCTTTAAGACCACCGAGGTGACTAAACCAGGATAATCACAACAAACCATCAGTGTATTCCCACAGTAGGAGGTCAGTGGTCTGACTTTGTCCTACATCTGCCCCCCGCCCAACCCATCCACCTTACTTGGTGGCCTGGGGGCTACCTAGTTGATCATGCCAAAGGGATATACTTGTCTCAAAAACTAAGCCATGCAAGTCTAAGTGCACACAGCTCGGTACAGTGAAACCGCTCATTAAATCAGTTGGGGTCCCTTTGATTGCTTGTTCATTTAGATAGCTGTGGTAATTCTAGGGCTAATACATGCAAACAACCAATTTTTTCAACATTGTTAATTTAAGGCTTAAAGCAGTTTTTACTTGCAAAAAAGAAGAATTTTAAAACATTGGATATAAAATGTGATTAATCACTGTCTAAAAAAGTCATGGTTAGATCTTCCCCCTGGTGGAAGATAAAGATGAGCCATCCTCTAACATCCTCATGAACTGACCATTTTACATCCCACACTTCATGAGGCCCGACCTCCTGACCCCAGCTCTCGCTTTCCTTTTTAGGCTTTGCTGCAGGATTGGATCCTCTCCTTCCCCGCCTCCCCTGCAGTTTGAGAGGTCCAGCGATCACATGGCTGGAGCAGGCGAAAACACAGATGTCCTTAATAACATCTCTGCCTCTCAGACACCCTCCTTCACCCAGCTTAGATCTCTTAATCCATGCTTAGCTGTTCTTTTCTCTGCCCCGACTCCTCTCACACTTTCCAGCACTGAATCAGAAATGCATTATGCTGGACGCAACCAACTGGGTTTTCTGTGAAAGGGACAGCTGTGCAGGGAGCAGGTGGAAGAAATTAGGCTTTAAAAACAGGGTTAATGAACAAAATGAGTCAGAAGGCAACAAGAGATGAAGACAGTAAGTCAGTATACAACAGTGCACATCAGATGGAGAAGTGTGAGAATGAATGAGAATGAGTTTCTCTCCACTGCAGCCTGTTCTCACCCGACAAACTTAACACTGAAAGGATGCTTCCTTTAACAAACATCATCCTTTAACTCTGCCCTGAACCCTTTACACAAACACCCTCCACTCACTCTCGAGGCTCTTATCCGGCTTTAGTGGGCCAGCTGAGAGACCATATGGACAGTGAACAGCGAGATCAGGAGCACAAGATGCAGAAACACCTGGAGGGATGAAACAACGCTCTCTCCATCTGGACCCTTGCTAAGTCGCTTCCACTTTCTAGTTATTTACCTTTCAGTAAGCAAATTACGTCAGAATCAACAAAAAAAATATCCATGAGCGCAGCGTGGCATGGAAACATTAGTTATGTTACCCCACATTCTTGCCCAGTCAGAAAAATCTCAGCAACTTGTACATTTGTGCCCCAAAGGTACGAATTCTCATAAATTTGTTGATCCCGGGCTTTATGTCTTCAATTTTGTTTTAAAGCCTTGTGGAATCTTTGCTTTTGAGCTCATACAAGAGTTACAGCTGAAACCTTCTAGAAAGCCCAAAGAACATCTCTGTAGACTACACTGATTGACACCCGCCTTGCTATGAAGACTAAATTAATGCATGTGACAATCAATGCTGTGCAGCCCTCATCAGGATATTTAAGTCGTCTGAGTCAGAAGCAGAGGTGGAAACAAGAGCCCTGCAATCAGCAAGTGAAGCCTGGCTCCAGAGACCTCACACATGACAACAAATAACGACAGATTTAACAGTTTTGTCCTGACACTCCAAACTATAACTCTCTGGATGGATGTGGGAAAAAGAAAGACGAGTTAAAGTTGCTTCCTGTCCCCCCCTAATGCTGTCTCTTCAACTCTTTTCCTTCCGAGTGCTTTCCTGTCTCTGAGTCCACCCATCACTTTGCTTCATCTACTTTTCATTTCATTCCCCTTCACTTACTATCACCTTTCTGGGTAGCCGGCATCTCCTTTCTCTGCCACTCTCTGCCCGGGATAATAGGCTGATCCTTGGTATGACGCACATTGGGCTGTCTCCTGAGGGGCTTTTGCGAACACATGCATTCATAAAGGCTCTGTGAGGCCTGGTATGCAGATACAAGCAGAGTTCAGGTATTTACATCTTGAGATAAGTGACACCACACGGTTATTGAAACAGTGACTGTACTGAAAGCATAATACACAGTGAGCAGAAAAGGTCTTTGTTACTAATGAATGGAGAGCAAACAGAGGGACTGTTAAACAGCCTCCAGTATCAGGGTGTTGAATGTTTTTATAACTGCAGATCAGCTTACAGTCTCAGGTTTTCATGACCTGTTTACTGTTAGCTAGAAAAATGAACAAAAATCCTCAAAAACTTAACTTTAAAAGAAGCCAGTCATTCAATTCAATCAAAAGTAGCAGAGCCATCGACTGGAACCACATAGATTAATAAATGGATTCAACGTATGGCCAGATAAGTAGGGAATACACATTTAAAATCCTTTCACTGCATAAAAATATCAACCCCATGTGCATCGCAGTTAATAAAAACTCACACTGAAAAACCTGATATCTAAGAAAGTGCTTATTCCTTTATTTTGTGTAGAACTTGTCTTGTTAGACTTAATATCATAACTATAAACCCCGTTATTCTTCTTTCCCATCTTCTCTCCTGGCCCAAGGAGTCCCCCAGAGTTCTAAGCTCGGTCCTCCTTTTGTTTGTCATATACTTGCTCTTCTTTTGGTTTACATATTTACTATTACGTCAGTGACATTCAACTTTAAATTCCCACAAGCTAAGTCACAACGAATATCCACTCTACAATAACCAACAATTTAACCTCCAAGTTCTGGAAATAAGAATAATGTCTTAATACGAGAAACCACACAGGTACATTTTTCTCTCCTCATTGACAGATTCTTTTTAGGCAATTGAGCTGTCAGTTTGTCTTTTGATACCTTGAAATATGACATTTTCTGGAATTTTCAGGTGAATGTGGCTCATATTAAGTCTAATAAGACAATTATTATTAAAAAATAAGATATTTGCAGCCACTTAGATTTCAGTTTTCTGTTTTTCCATCTATTTATCTTCTTCCAACTATCCTGTTCAGGGTTGTGGGTGACTGGAGCCTGCCTCAGCTGTCTTTGGGCGAGAGACGGGGTACAATCTAGAAATTGTGTTGTTAGACTCAGGATCATTACTATAAACCATGCTATTCTTCTCTCCTGTCTTCTCTCCTGGCTCAAGGAGTCCCCCAGGGTTCAATGCTCGGTCCCCCTTTTGTTTGTCATATACTTGCTCTTCTTTTGGTTTATATGTTTGCTGTTGCGTCAGTAACATCCAGCTTTAAATTTCCACAAATTCGATTTTTCCATCCATTCATCCTCTACCAACTATCCTGTCCAGGGTTGTGGGTGACTGAATCGTGTTTCAGCTGTCTTCGGGTGAGAGGCGGGGCACACTCTGGACTGGTCACCAGTCAACCACAGGGCCGGCCCACAGAGACAACCTTTCACGTACACACTCACACCTACCGGCAATTTAGAATCACCAATTAACCTGATGAGCATGTACTTTTACTGTGGGAGGAGTACTCTGAGACAACATGCAAACTCCACACAGAAAGTATCTGCCTTTCCCAAATCAGGGCTCAAACTGGTGAACATCTTGCTGTGAGCAGCAGCGCTAACAGCCACGCCACCATGCAGCAAAACGTAAAAAGCAAAATATTAAGTCTAAGACAGTTTTTTACTAAAAATGAGACATAAACAAATACTTAGACTCCAGTTTTTGTATTAAGCAAACACCCTGGCAAGTATCTCTGTGGACTGTGAAGAAGACAGAGATCACATGTATTTAAGAGGAGAACATACAAACTTCACACAGAAAACGTTTTCTGCTTTTTAACTAAAATCTTACATCCTTAATCTTTCAACAGTACATGCACCAGCAGGAAAAGATTTGTTTTTAAGTTCTGCCACATAAAACACCACAGAAAGAGTTAGCTTAGCTCTGGCTAGCTTAGCAAAATGACAGTGAAAAGGGAACAACAGCTCGTCTAGTATTGTCCAAGATAACGTCTGCCAACAGGCTTTCTTTGAATTTCACATGATGCATTTTGCCAAATTATTCACATTGTTCCAGGTATTATCTGGTCTTGTGGCGCTAAACTGCTGTGGTGAAAAAACATCTGATCAATCAGTTGTTGTTTTTTTCAGTTTGTTCTGAATCAGCCTCTTAACTGGTGACCTATTGTCATTGGATAACATCACTCATAAAAGCTCAAACAACAAATCCTTTTCAGTGATGGAGGAAGAAAAAGACGTAAAACAGTGTCTGTAAGGCTCTCATCACTGAAATTGTTTGTTTGAGGGGGGCTGCTGCAGGACCTCCTGGATGATAGCCTGACGCACAAGCTCACGAGGACGCCACGCCTACCAAAGTCAACAGGCACAGAGAGAGCTGCATTAATTACCAAAAAGTCGGGTACCTCTGTCCACCTCAGGACACAATAACACCAAATGATCAGACAAAGGAGCTTTTGTGTTGTCGCCTGGAAAAACACAGATCAAAGTAAACGAACAAATGGAGGTCAGTGAGTGGAGCATCGACTCCAGTTACGACTCACAGTCCCACTTTTCATGAGAAAATAACCAAAAAAGATCAGTTATCTTAAATATAAGGTTTAAAATGCAGAACTGTGCTTTAGAAATGTCACCTATAACACTCAGAGTAAATATCACACATATACCAGACATTTCTGCATCACAGCCTCACTGAAAGCAGCCCTGAAATGAACTGAGGGATTAGTTAGCTAATGTTTGGTGAATAAGCCGAGGAGTGTTTCTGTGGTAATTATGAAAGCCTCCTCCAGTACAGGCTGTAACAGAGATTGGACACACATTCAGAGGGCAGCTATTGAAATCCAGGGGAGGAAACAGGAGGGGAGGGAGCGAAGAGAAAATTGCAAAATATGAGGACGGAAAGACCCAGAGCAATCCTGCCTCAGCGTCACAGCGTTCGTGCCTTAATATCATGTGTTATTTGTTCTTTTTGTGTGCTAATTTTTTTTTTAGCTTGTGAAATTATCTGCGTCACACATTCCTGCAAGTGGAGACTGGACTAGTTTTTGGTCTGACATTAAGGATCCTTCAGTGCGCAGTCTTTTTAACAGACCTGTGCATGCAGCACTATCCTCATGTAGTCCTTCACACTAGAGCTGATGTAAATGGTGGACACATGCAAATTATCTGAGTGTCTGTACCTAAATGCACATTTCAGAGTTTGCAGACTGCCACACAAATGGCTCATTGTAGCTGTTTTAAAACCATTTATCATAAATGAAATCAAAACATGCCAGCATTGCTTCCCATTGTGACAGAAATCGCAATAATCTTTTTGAAATCAAGCATGTTTGAGAAAAAAATAAAGACTATTGATGTGTATTGGAAGTTTCTAATGTGTTCTACAAAAGAGGAGAATATTTTTAATACCTATACTGCACCCATACAGCAGGGGGAGCACTAAAAGATTTGGCTTCGCTTAAAGTGCCTGTTATTATCTCCATTGTTTATTCACTCTACAGGTGAAACCCTGTGAAGCTTGTCAGTGTTAATGTTCTGCTGACAAAATACTACAACTACTCTTAGTTTGCCATGTTAGCATGCTAATCCCTGCTAATTTTAGTCAAGCTGTTAGCAAAAACACTTGAAGAGTTACCTGTGAGATGATCAAAGCCTTGATTGTGAGTGACAGGATTCACCAGCATTTCTTTCTCTTAACCTCACTGCAAATGCAACAGACTGTGAAAGTTAGAGTTGTGTAATCACAACATGTGAGAAAAGTGAATGTTTGATCACCACTTTATGGGATTACACCTCTCACTCTCTTTGAGGCTACTGTTATTTACATTCTTAATTTTATAGACAGACTAAACATAAGGGAGTAAATACCTCTGCATGCTTTTCTGAGCAAACAGCATGTCCGCAGGTGAAGGTGTGACTCATTACATCCTGTCACACCGAGTCCACTGCAGGATGTTGTTAGTCATCTTAGCGTGTCACTCCACGTGGTGATGGTGTGATTATTGGAACCTCAAACCTGCAATAACAAGATCTTTCAAGTTAACATGCATATATGCATTTCACACAATTGAAAGCAAAAGTTCAGCTCAAGGAAACTGAACGTGTTTTTTTTTTTTTACTTTGTGGTTACAAACTGAGCGTGCAAAGAAACGTGCTTGATAAGTTTTCAGTAAACAGCTTCGACCTTGAAGACAAAGCAGTGACTGCTCAACCTTTTGTTTCTACTTTTTTGTTCTGCACATGACTGATAGCACAAACCACAAAAAAAACAGCTCACAGAGAATGTTTGGACGTTTGCAGCATCAGTGTTTATGGTTACAACACATTATAAGCAGTTTAAACTGCTTAGAAAGCAAACCACAACATGCTAACTGAATCTGCTGGTTGTTGCTGCACTAGAAAGGATGACATCAAAAGATGTACTAGTGTGTGTGTGTGTGTGTGTGTGTGTGTGTGTGTGTGTGTGTGTGTGTGTGTGTGTGTGTGTGTGTGTGTGTGTGTGTGTGTGTGTGAAAGAGAGAGAGAAGTTAAAGAGAAAGAGCATTTCTTAGGAACAGAGAAAGGAGTACTTTGGAGCTTGTTTTCCAAGAATTTGCCTGTGAGGCTGATTTGTTTCTTTATTTATTTGGGCTCATGTTCAACTTTTTTTCCAACTGTTACTAAGAACCTGGAAAATCAACAAATGTTCTGCCTATAATTGGGTTTCACAAGTATTTATCACCTCTTATGTAATGGCACATCCTGTTTGTATCAGGCCGCAATTAACAGAACTGAGACATACTGTGCACTTCAGGCCGGTAAACCGAAAGGATGACGTTCAGATGATGATAAAACACATTTAAAATGATAAATCGAAATTCGACAGAACCAAAGTCTGCTTCTGTCTGGAACTTGTCGTGAACAGGAGTCACCAGCGTGCTCATGGACTCTGACTCAGTTTATATAACTGTGTCTGCGTTGCCCACACTCAGGAAATACAACAAAGGCAACATGCGAGTGGGGCAGATATTTAAATGACACAAGGGATATTTGGTTATGAAAACAATTGCATGAGAAGAAGAGTGGGTTGTGTGGTTTTGTTGTAAGTGTGCATCAAAATATTGCGTGACCTTTCAGCCGGGACATTTTGCATGCACTTTGCATTCATTTAACATTTCAGACTGTGGGAGGGGGGCGGCCCAGATCTCTACTCGGGCTGGTGTTTGGTATTTACTCTCACTCACAAATATTTTATGGAGTGCACGCTATGAAAGGTTACAGTACAACCCTTCTCACACATGTTAGAGGAGTCGCTGCTCTCTGCTCGTTGTAAATTCTTTGACGGGTTAGACAGACCTAGTACTCTCCAGTTTCAAACTTTTTGTGACACCATCTGTTTTCCCTTTTTTTCATCTTGATAGCGAAATGGCAGCTCCAGAAAGATTTGGGCTGTTATTGACTCTAAGACAGGAAGAATGTTTGCTATGATCTCAGTAATCTAAGGATGATGTGTTCATTATTGCTCCTCATCTTGACCCTATCTCCTGATTCTCATATAACTTTCCTTTTTTCATATACTCCTGTTGTCACTTCCACTCATCAGTTGAGAAAACCCCTTAACTCTTTTGTTCTAAAGGTCACAAATTACAGAAAGCCCACAGGAACTTATAACCTGATATAGTCCAGTGTCTGTAAATTAGCTAAAGAGTAACTTCTGGTATGTGTTTGAACAGATTAGAAAAACAAAGAATATACTTTATTTATTCCCGTGGGGTAATTCAGAAAAAAAAAATCATATGTGTATGACTAGTAAAAATAACTGCTTTCTAGATTTTTTGTATAACAAACCCTTAGCTTTGCAACTTTCATTAAAACAGTCATGCATTATACACATTTCTTAATGCAAACTTAACCGCATTTTAAAATACAAACACGTAGATATTTCATACACCCAGTGGTTTTGTGCAGAATTTAGAAAGCAGAAAAGAAAGTAAAGTTAGCTGGACAGATATTAAAGTAGTCTGTTAAGATAATCTAACACAACGGCAGCTGTAAAAAAGGTGAAATATCTGAAGATTTAAAAAAAAGTCGCGCAGGGAAAAACTTTTAAAGGAAACAAAAACAAGTCAAAAGTTGCTTCCTGTTTCTGTTTCTGGTGAAGCAGCGCGCGCGCAGCCGGCCGACAGAGCAGGAACAGGGCAGCCCGCGAGCACCAGCCCGACTAAGGGAAACATCACGTGGTGACACATCGCCACGACTGACGTCACCGTCCCCATCTCTAAGCAACCCCTCCATCAGCACTCACGTCACCGTGCGCCTGAGCCGCGCGGTTGCCCGGCAACCCGTGCCTTGCGCGCGGGCCCGGCCTTGCCTTGCACCCAGCTCGGAGCTCTGACGCGAGTGTGACGTTAATAAGGTGGGTATCAATTTGTTATGGTGGTTGAGGGAGGGAGGAAAGGAGGAGGAGTTCCCCCTGTGAGTGCCGAAACCCTGTTCTGCATTCCGGCGCAGCGCAGAGACTCACACCGACCGCAGCCCAGTCCCGGGCCCACAGACCGGTCCTGTTGAAATTAAGACGGGAGGAAAAGTTTCTCTGCGCGTGATTTTTCTACACTATTTGTTATTTTCTTCGCTTTGGTTGTGGAATGATTTACTCTACGAGTGAAAGCTTTCTGAACTGTGAGAGAAGAGGGTTTATGTCCGTTCTTTGAGGTAAGACGAGACACTTCTCCTCTTTATTCTCACATTTAACCTCCTTATCTCTCATCCACCACCAATTCACCAATTCAGTTTTCTGAGCTTTTCGCACCTCTTCTTCTTTCAGTTCACTCATTTTAGAATAACCAGAAAGTACCCGGGCTTCACGTCATCGCCGTATTAACACGTTACACATTTTCCTCTGAACTGTTGCCCAAAAAACTTTACGCACTGCTGCACATGAGAAGGTGGCAGTAGGATTCATTTGAATACCTTAATAAAAGTGTTAAATTATAGTCTTACAGGTGAATCATAGCCTACAAACATATTATTACAGATAATACAGTTAAATTAAAGGTTATTACCAGTTGAATAAAGAGAATGAATTCTGTTTTAAAACCATTATTGTTGATGTTGAATTTCTTCATTTTGTTGCCATTTTTTCACTTTGATAGTTTTAATAGATATAACAAACCATTGAATTATATTTTTTAAATTAAAATCACCAAGTTAACTTGTGGTGCCAGATAAATGAAGTGAGGTTAAAAGTATACATCTTTATTTTGTTCAATTTATTTTAGATATTTAAAGTCATTAGATTTTGGAGTTACATGGCACTCATTGCTTACTAATGCCTTAATAACTTTTTTTTTTTTTTCAACCTTCCGTAACAACATCTTTACTTTCCTCTGTGTATGCTCAGGTGTGCACTTAGTGACAACAAAACTGAATGATATACTGATTCTCTCCTCTAGAATACTGACTTATAGATAAAATGCACAACACTTTCTGCAGCCTTTGTGTCGTGTGTGTCTGTTTTGGTGTGTAAGATATGATGCATTTATTTGCCCTGCAGGTACCTGCCTTAACTATCCCAGTGCTGTAACTCCAGACTGTTGGTGCACCATGGTGATCATGACAGAGAACAGCCGGGCACCTCAGTCCAGCCCTGCCCAGGGTCGGCCTCTGCAGGTCGGCTTCTACGAGATCATCCGCACCCTGGGGAAGGGCAACTTTGCTGTGGTGAAACTAGCAAAACACAAAGTCACGAAAACACAGGTTAGCAGTTCTCCTCCTTCCTTTTAAGACATCTTAGTGCTTGTCAAACATCATTTTAACGTGCAATCGGTCTGTGTGTTCCAGGTGGCGATTAAGATCATCGATAAGACCAGACTAAACCCCTCTAACCTGGAGAAAATATACAGAGAGGTGCAGATTATGAAGCTGCTAAACCACCCTCACATCATCAAGCTGTACCAGGTGTGTGTTATCTGTCATCTCACTGCAATGTTGCTGCTTGCTTTGCGTGTGCAGAGTGGTGTTTGTGTGTGAAGCTGGAGAAGCAGTAGCTTCTGTGTGTGCAGGGAAACCTGAGCCTGTGCATGGAGTAGGATTAGCAGGGGTCACATTTTTACCATTACTGTTGCAGAGCAGGGCATTATGCCTCATGTGGCTGTGGAAGGGACACTTGGCATTTAAGGGGTGTGTGTCAGCCTGCGGTGAGCTGCTGGAACGAATTGAATCATACATACAGCCCAGCAGCATCAGAGGAATCCCTGTCGACATCCTCCTTTGTGTGTGTGTGTGTCTGCAAGTGCAAATGAAGGAGGGTGAAAATATTCCTGCATTTTGATGCATTTCTGATGTTTTGGAGCTGAATTGGTAAAAGTGATTGTGCGTGAAGCAGAGGACAGCTCAGGTGAAAGACGTCTACAGGTCTAAGCCTGATTAGCGTCTGTTGAAGCCAAGTGCAATGTGTCTGTGCGTCACGTGAAAGCCACTCCACCGCTTTACTCCTAATCAAATTGAAGACTTAGCAGAAAGAATCGGCTTTCTTCTTCTCAGCTGGCCTTTGTAGCGCTGTGGCACGCGTCTGGCAACAAACACACAAACACACACCCACGCAAACAAACACATCGTCGTGCTCTTTTCTTTCTTTTTTTTTTTTTAACTGTGGCCTTTTTCTGCCCTTTTGTTTGAGCCTGTGCAGTTTTAATACCTCTGAGACTTGATGTTTTAAGCAGTTTAAGTGTGTTTACTGTAAAATCACAGAGTGAGTGGAAAAATCAGAACAAGACATGATGTCCTGGAAACCCCAGCAGGGTTTCCCATCAGACACCGTGGAGCTTAGTGACAATGACACAATCAAATGGCAGCTTTAAATAGAGTTGATTTTTTTATTCAGCATACTTAGATGAATAAAAGATCCTGACTCTTTTTGGATTGTAGGTCTGTTTTCTAGATGTTGGAGTATTATTCAAGTTGGGTGTAAATGTAATGTTTCTTGGGAGTTTTTTGCTACCGCAGGCTTCTAGAGATCTTAAAATGTATAAGTCTTCGTTGTATCAGACGTTGAAAGGTTAAAGATGATGTCATGCAGGCTTCATGTGATAACTCTGAGTGTGTTTGAGATGAAAGCAGTCAGGTGGTTGTTACTCAATAATTTTGTGCAATCCTTTTCTCCGTACAAAGGGAGGGTAGTAAGCATAAGACCATCTTGTGATTCAAAGGATACAACCTTCTGCTTTTCGAATCAGCAGCTGCTTTTAGTGTTTCTGCCTCTGTAGTCCAGGATCACGGCACTCTCTTTGACCTTCCATCAGTCACTCTTTCCCCTCTTATCCCTCTTAAAGCTCACCCTCCCAGCGGTGGGGCAGCCAGCATAACATCCCCTTATCTGCTCTGCTGAGAAGACCAGATCTCTTTAAAACCTCCAGAGGGGTTTTTGGAATACTAGTCTGGATCCTAAAGAATCTGAGAGTTCCGCATTTAGAGAGTAAAGGCACCTGATATCTTAAAACAGTGAGAATAAAACAACTTTAGTGTTTTTAAGTCGATTTAGGATGAATAACAGGAGGGACATACGTGTATGAAGAGTCTAATCTTTGTCAGGGGCAGTTTGAGGGTCCTTGACGTGCTGTGCCTGTTCTCCAGAGACGTGACGTCAGTTGTTCCTCAAGGTGACAGCGCCCCAGAGAGCTGCCCAAACGCACTGATAAGCTCCTCATGGCTCGGAGGCATCTGCGTATCAGATCACCCCACGCTTTGAGCATCTAGAGAGGAGAAAAAGAATTTAAAAACCTTCAACCATTCAGTGATATTTGACTCAAACTTCTCCTACATGGGGCTTTGTCATGAGATGAAATCTGCTTTGTTGTGCAACCTTTCGGCTCAACTGACCTGTCCCCAAGGGCTCTCCTGGGAAATGGAGGCTTCTGTGAGCTCCAGGAAAAGACTGGGAATTGCGTCTTTCCGGCCAGCAAAGTGTGCTGGGCGTAGAGTGATTGCACTTCTGGTGGTTTGGATACACAAGGCGGGGACCCATGTGAACGGCTCATGTGAATTAGGCTCTGTTTTTACGAAATGAGATAGGACAGCTTGAAATACAAATCAAGTCTTTATTGCCAATGAGTGTTTGCCTTTGGGGACGTATTTCCAGCTAGTATATGTCAGATTGTGAAGTGTGTAATTGGGTTTTATAAAATGACATAATGCAAGTCACGGACAGCTCCTTATGTAAGAGGGTATCTAATGGAAAGACAGAGTGTGGAAAAATATACAATGAGGGAGACTTTTGTGTGCGGAAAATGTCAAATGCACAGAGATGCTTGAGGAAAGCCGCTCTGGTTAAACTCTTTTACTCTCTTTGTCCTCTCAGGTCATGGAGACCAAAGATATGCTGTACATCGTCACAGAGTATGCAAAGAACGGAGAGATGTTTGGTAAGTTATGTACTAAAAACTTCAAACTTATGACTGATGAATCATCACATTTCTCTTTAAATGTGACTAAATATTCCATCTCCCTTCAGACCACCTGACTTCAAATGGTCGTTTGAGTGAAGACGAGGCGCGGAAGAAATTTTGGCAGATCCTCACAGCCGTGGACTACTGCCATCGACACCACATCGTTCACCGTGACCTAAAAACAGAGAACCTGCTGCTGGATGCCAACATGAATATCAAATTAGCCGGTGAGACTGCCATGCAATGTTTACTGCTATGTACCTTCTGTTTAATAACACATGACAGGAGATCAAGTGTTTGCTTGTTTTTAGTAAAATTCAACTTTTCATAGCCTCCCGCTGACCTTAAAATCATTATTTGCAGCTTAAAGCATTGTATTAAAATGCTTCACTGTGCTCTTTGTGCTAATGAAAAGACAATAATTCAATCATCAACGCCCTCAAACTCTGTTGCATTAAAATGATTTTACAATCATAAAGAATAATTGAATGTTAAGTGAAGATTACAAACATCACATCTACTCATCTGTCTCTGTTTTTGTTGTGCAGACTTTGGTTTCGGGAATTTCTACAATGCAGGGGAGCCTCTGTCTACGTGGTGCGGCAGCCCGCCTTACGCCGCCCCTGAAGTGTTTGAAGGAAAAGAGTACGAGGGGCCTCAGCTGGACATTTGGGTAAGGTGATGAAAGGAAAACATATCAGCATGAACCATTTGGCGAGGTATTCAAGTTCCTCTCGTGCTCAATTCCTCCTTTCTGTTTCTCCTTTCAGAGTCTTGGTGTCGTGCTTTATGTTCTCGTTTGCGGCTCTCTTCCGTTTGATGGACCCAGCCTTCCTGCTCTCAGACAGAGAGTCACAGAGGGACGATTCAGAATCCCCTTTTTCATGTCCCAAGGTAAGACAGCAACACAATTAAAACTATTCCCATTAAACAGGTATTAATAAATCAAAAGAAACAAAAACTCATCCTGGCTTTCTTCCTCCAGACTGTGAAAACCTGATCCGTAAGATGCTGGTGGTGGACCCAGCTCGGAGGATCAGCGTGGCACAGATCAAGCAGCACCGCTGGATGCTGGCCGACCCGACAGCTGCCCACCAGACCCTCAGCCACTCACTCACCGAGTACAACTCAAACCTGGGCGACTACAGCGAGCCTGTGCTGGGCATCATGAACACGCTGGGTATCGATCGGCAGAGGACAATCGAGGTGAGACAGCAGATCTTGAGATTGTGAAAGTAAACAACACTTTTAGTTATTATCAGCTGCAGAAAGCCCAAACACAAAGATTTAAGATCTGCAGACTGTAAACAAACCACTAATCCACTCTCTCCTCCTGCAGTCTCTGCAAAGCAGCAGCTACAATCACTTCTCCGCGATCTACTACCTGCTGCTGGAGAGAGTGAGGGAGCACCGTGCCCAGCAGCTGAGCCGCCAGTGTGGAACCTGGAGCCAGAGACCCAGGAGCACCTCTGACTCCACGGGCCCAGAGGTGAGTCCTCAACATGGGGTTTAATGAGCTTAAGTCACACCTGATCTCCCAACCTGATCTGACCTGCAGCTCGTACGTGGAGTCTTAAATGTTCTGTGCTCCTAGGTGATTATGGAGTCGACTGACGGCTTTACAGCCACAGCGTTCTCTCCTGCTGCCAAAAGCTGTCCTCCTGTGTACTCAGAGAAGGAGCAGGACCAGGGCGGCTTGTTCCAGGTAAACATACGTTCTGATAAACACAAGCGCTAAGCTTTCTGTTTCTGAGACTCAGACAGCTAATGTTTATCCTGCTTCTGTTTCAGCGCGTGGTGTTCCCAGTGGAGGCCAGCCTGAACAGACTCCTCTGGAATCGCTCCATTTCCCCAAACAGCCTGCTAGAGACCAGCATCAGTGAGGAGGTGCGACCCAGAGACCTGGAGGAGGAGGAGGCAACACAAAGTCTGGGTCCCCTGCTGCCTCCTACCACCACCTCCCGCAGACACACTCTGGCTGAGGTGTCAGCCCGTTTCCACCAGTGCAACCCTCCATGTAAGCACGCCCCTCATATGTTAAACAGCACATTTAATCAACTGTCAGACTCTAATTCCATCCCGCTCTGTCACTGTAGGTATCGTGGTCAGCCCCTCAGATGGTGCCTCTTCTGACAGCTGTCTCAAGTCCTCATCCAGTCCAGCTCCCATCTTACAGGCTGCTCTGGGTGATATGTCAACACTCCTGGCCTCTGGGGCTGAAGGTGGAGCTCTGCTGCCGGCTGGAACTCCCCTGGCTCTCTCCTCCCACCTCCTGCCTCAAGCACAGGGCAGCCTGCCCGCTGCCAGCTTCCAGGAGGGTCGCAGAGCCTCTGACACCTCCCTCACACAGGGTACGAGAGCCTGACCTTAAACCAGAGCAGACTCAATGTCATCTATCTGCCCTGATTTTCATTTTTCACGTCTAATGTGTCAAATTAAAGGATCAAAGGGAGCTTGTGTAACACTTTCCCATGCCTTCCCACAGGCCTCAAAGCTTTCAGGCAGCAGCTGAGGAAAAACACGCGCACCAAAGGGCTACTGGGATTAAATAAGATTAAGGGTCTGACAAGGCAAGCCGCTCCTCCACCCTCCTGCAACCGCGGCAGCCGAGGATCCATTGGTCCAGCTCTGTCAGAGCATCGCAGCATGCTGGTGGAGGTGCTGCACCAGCAAAGGTAAGATGAGATCCGAGGAATGGAGATCAAAAGATTTCAAACTAAGAGAAGAGATTTGAAGAGAAGAAATTATACTAAAGGAGTAATCCGTCTTTTTCTTTCAGAATGCTTCAGATCCAGCACCAACCTCAGCCTCAAGTCCAAGCTGCTCCTGCACCTACCCAGAATCCTCTCCTCTTTCTGGCTCAGAATCAGTCTACTTCTCCTCCAACTACTACTGCATTCGCTGCCTCCTCCATGTTCGAGGCCCCCGCTCCCTCCACCCTGCCTTCTCAGCAAACTGCAGTGGGTCTACAGCAAGGCCCCTGGCCACAAACCCTGGAGACCTCCTCTACTTCTTCCTGCTGCTCCACATCCTCCTCCTCCTCCTCCTGCTTCTCCTCTTCAATGTCCCCCGTGGCCTCAGCTGCGTACCTCCTGGAGGCTCGTCTGCACATCAGCCAGCAAACCCACCCTCACCCCACCACCGGGATCCAACAGCAGCCCCAGTCTGCGACACAAAGCCCCTTCCCCATGTTGCCCAAACCAGCTGTGTGGAGCGCAGACCCCGACATGCAGGAGCTGTGTCTGCAGCAGCTCAGCAGCTGCGTGATGGTGAAATAAAATATCATCCATTGAGACCAGCGATTGTTGACTGGGAGGGGAAGAAAGAACAAAAAGCAGACCTTATTCACGTGAGAATGTGTCCACACGCTTTGATATCACATAAGCTAAAGACGAAGCAATAACCAAACTCTGTGCACGGTATTGAAGCTGTATGAGACAGCCGGAGAAGCAATAACGGACAGAAAGACTCTCATCCAGCTCCCTGTTGGACTCACTTGAATGAAATGAGAGCTGAAGTAAGCTGACACAACTACGTCACATGTTTTTATGCTGTCTAAGTCAGTGTTTGGATATTTTTTATTACAGGAAGGCTCCCTCCTCCTCGTTTTTTTTTTTTGTGTCATTTCCTGTTCTCGTTTTTTTTTCACTTGACTGGACACAAGACCAAAATTCTCTTCTTTTTCTATCTGTTTTTCAGACTTTGTTCGCCTTTAAAGAGACATTTCTCTGTAGCAGTGCAATGAACATTCAGTATAGTGCCCTAAGCTTACAAGTTGCTTTGATTTGTATCAAAACTGTGATTTTTTGTTTCTGTCCAGGAATAGTTTAGCTACGCAAACGCTGCTTTTACCTCATGCCGCAAAAAGACTGCTACAAATTGTCCTCATCAGCCAAAACTGAAGGAAACTAGTGTATCAGGCAAAGCACAACAGGTACTTCACTCAGCTTGGTAGCACTTTACATGTGTGGATACGTGTGTCCATATTCCCTGCTTATGAGAAGACCCTTTTTCTGATGCTTTTACTACCTCCTCGGGCGAGAAATTGGAAACTGAAAGCTGTAAAATCCAGAATATCAGAGGGAGACAACTTTCATAGAGGAAGAACAAAGACAGTGGGAACAGTGCAATATTTCACATTGAAATACAAAATGAAAGTCTCTTTATGATGATCAAACTGTATACGTTTATAAGCCTGAGGTTTTATTTGTTTGCCGTGCGAGCTGGCTGACTAGAATAGGTACAAGTTAAACTACATGAAACCATGATACTGTAGAAAACAAGAGACGCTGCATCTTTTGGCATGCTTGTTGAACTGAAAGGAAAAATTTGGGTTTTACCAAAGAGAGGACAGCACAAGAGATGTGTGATCTCTCACAGAAACACTACTGACTTTTCACTCTCAAGATGTAGCACAGTGGTTCGCTAGCATTTTCACGACATCTCGGTCGCTCTTCGCTGAGAGTCGACTCCTGCTGCCACCAAATCCCGAAGCTACACGTTGTTTTAGCTTTTACTGTCAAGGCCATGGTGGTGTTCTTTTTTTATACTTTTCTAGAAAACTTTAACAAAACAAACAAAAAAAAACAAAAACAAACAAAAAAACAGGACATAGCAATACCATGTTGTGCTGGATGTTGATTTGTCTCCGGTTAAGTGGCTAGAAATAGATAAAAAGCACCTGCAACAAGCTGATTTTGAGTCGCTGATTTTATTAAAAGCTGCAGATGTGTTTTACTGTAAGCATAGCTCTCTCATATTCTCACACATCAATGTTTTTCCAAACCCAGTTTTAATTTGGAAACATGCAGGGTTGATATTTCTATTGAACACTTTTGGTTAGCTGCACTTACTACCAACACTCGTGCCTTTATCTGAACAAACCTGTGAGCAGAGCTTTCCGTCTCTGATAGCGACACTGAAGAAAGATGAATGACTCGGTCGTCATTCAGTCAGACGCCCTCTTTTTGATATCCTCCCTGATTCCTTCTCTCTTCGCTGAATCCGACCTTTGATGTTTCTGAAACAGAAGCAAGAATTGCACTTTATTCACATTTCCTGTTCAGATTTTTTTTTGTTCCTCATGATGAAGAAAACATCACAATACTAATGAAACACTTTGACTCTCGATGCAAATCTGTAAGGTGACCCTTTTTGATAAACTTTGGATAATAAGAAGTATTTCTTTTTCTTTTTGTTTGTTACTTGACTGTGTGATCATGTATGTGTGTGGGTGAGAGTGTGTGTATGAGTGTATGAAGACGACAAAGAGAAGGAAAATAAGAGAACGTGTGTTAGATGAAGAAAGATTGTTTATTTATGTGGCTATTTATTTGAATAAAGTTCACTTCCTAAACTCTCTGTTGGTTTGTTTCTTCTTAAATCATTATTAGAATCATTTTCTGACATATTCACGACAGAAAACTCCACTTTACATGAAAAACTCTAAAACAACTCTTCAAATGGACTGAAATACACCAAAACAATTTTGGGTCAGGCACTAGTCTGATATATCTGAGTTTTTCCAGTCAGAAGAATATTTTACAGAAAAATTTTGAATTATTTTGTTTCAGACTAAGTTGATTTTAAAGTCAAGCACAATTACATATTAGTACATTTAAATTTTTGGAATAATTTGCTTTAAAATGTGACATAAATGTATTTATTTTCAAGTCAGTTTGTACGATGTAGGATTAGGGTAACAATTAGAAAAAAAAAACATACTTCAAGAATAAAAGTGATAATGCTGCGAGAAAAGTTGGTATTATTTGAAGAAGTAAGTTTAAAATTAGCAGTTTTAAGTCATGATCAGGATAAAGTTTAGATAATTTAATAACAATAATTCGTATTCCTTTAAAATTAGAAAATGTTTTATGTAGTGGCTGGTTCAGTTATAGAGATTAATTATTATATTCAGGCGAGCTTGACCTGGATGTTTCAGCAGCAGAGAGTGCCGGCCTTGGTGGATTTCATTTTGCTGAACAACTCATTTCTAATTACGTCTCCATCCTGATGACGAGACACCGATGATGCACCGGCTCCCTGTGATGCAGAGTGATGATGCACTGCACCGCCCTGACCTTCCTGCTGCTGACCGGTTATTCACAAAACTGAGGACAGACAGGTGTTTGACGGCTGACAGGCAAAGGCTACGTGGGAATCAAGTGACGCAGCAGCAGAAAGAGCAGCCGAACAACCCATCAAGCCAAATGAACACAGCTGCTCTCCTCTGGCTGCTGGTTACCGTCTGTCAGCTGAGAGGAAGAGGATCTGAAATCGAGCTGAGGTGAATGTTCGTTTGGTACTGCTTGTTCCAAACCTACAAACCTGTTGATCCACTGCTCATGACATGTACAGATTTACGCTGCAGGGGGCCTTTTCACTGACACACACACACTCACACGTAACATATGGCCTGACATTTGGCATATGATCCACAGGCAGTTTGCTCATGAGGCCTCAGCTTTGAAAGGCTCATCGTGCTTTTGACGTCCCTGGCTCCGCAAACAAATCCATCATCAGCTGCCGCCTGCTGCAGACATGACCTTGGATTAACTAACAAGCCTTTTGTAACATGCTCTCAACAGCAGCGGGCCACGGTCTGATTGATTGATGTGTGTATGTGTAAGAGAGCATGCTGCTGTAGAGGTCCAGATGGTAGGGCAGCCCACATTAAACAGAAAAGTAAAAACATTTTTTATGAGATTTCATTCAAAGTTTCATCTTATGTCTGACCCTTACCCTTTTTACAGTAAGGGTCAGAACAGCTGTTCACTTCAAATATCAAGACAAAAAGCTCAAATTAGTGCAAGGCATGGTCTGTTTTCTTAAAGGCACTAATACTGCTCAAGAGAACTTTTTGTAGGTTACAGTGATTTGATATTGGATTACTTCTTTGTTACTGAAAAGAACAAATTACAAAACTCTGTATTTTAAACATCCAGCAAAACTCTGTACCATCCTCCCTTGGTTTGAAAAAGTTAAGTTAAAAAGGCGACTGTGGCTGAAAGATAAAAAATAAGGTCACTAAACATTGATTTTGTGTAACAGTGTAACAGTGATAACTAATTAAAACTGAATTACAGTGGGCCTGGATTGGAGCCTTGTGGTACAACACCTGAAACGTTTAATCTTCTGGGAATTCAGGTGTAGGAAAAACATCATGTTCTGCCACCTGAGGGGATGTAGTTAAATAAAAAAAATACACTAAAACATGATGTGATGAGAGTAAATATTGTTCTCTTATGTAATCATGTTATAAATATGATCCCTCCTGTTGCCTTCCTTTATCCTCGGACATGTCAGTGACTGTCAGGTACTGGATGTTCACCTCAGTGTCAGATATATAGAGGTGACTCTGTTTATAACTTAACAAAGTTTGCTGTGTTTCTGTGCGTGTACACTGAGCTAAAGGTTTGGGATGGTTTTGGGGGCCATGTGCACCTACAGAGGACTGTACACAGATAGAGCCTCACCCATCACGTATCATCTACATACAAACAAAACAGGAGAAACAAAGAAATGGTTTATGATGCTGAGACACATATCTTACAAAAATATTTTTTAAGTCCAAATAAGGGTTTATAAACTCTGCACAAGTTGTATTGTAATACATAAATAGCGTTGTTTGTAAACAATTATGTAAACAATTTTATTGATCTGGTGACTTTTGTGATACGGTTATCTGCACCTGTATGCCTGGCTCAGCTTATGACACGTTTCTGCATTTTAAAGATGCTATGTGGAGGATCTGTTGTAATTCCACTCCCTCGCCACCTTGTGGCCTGGAGTCTCCGCACACTACCATAAATCACTTTTAGTGAGGCGTGTTTGTTTTGGAATTAGATGGAGATCAGATTGAAACAAATTTTCTTTGTTTAAAGACAACTTTTTACTGGATACAACAGGCCGAGGTAAGGTATTAATCAGTACAGTTGCGTAGAGCTACAGTTTGAAATGTGACATCAAGCCGGCTATATGCTAGGTGCTCCGATGTATCTGTAGGCCAACTTGACAACAAGTTAACACTGTCAGTTTGTAAGTAGTTTAGTAGCCGTTTATATTAAGCACAGCTGGCAGCCCGGTGCTCTAAAACATGTCTGTAATGTGTAACGTCAGTAAATCCTGGTTAGCTATGTCCTGCCAGTCATCTACCAATCAGAGCTAACGTAACCTCACTCTTCATTTTATTGATAGACTCTCAAGTTTGAACAGACCACTGCAGAATAACTGCTGACTGTGGGTTGGAACAAACATTAGCACAAATAGCTTAGCCCCTGTGTTTTAGATTAATACAGCACAAGCTAAAGGCTAATTGGCCTTTAGCTCGGGGTGTATCACTCTCCTGTTTAGCTTTCTTGTGCTCTTCTGTGCTTTTTCTGTCTGACAGTTAGGCTCCTGTGTCCACCATCACCACAAAATTAATCACAGAAATCGTTTTTAGCAGAGACAGATCTCTCCTCTCACTACTAAACTTCGTCAGCCAGCGTGGTGTTGTCATAGAGACCTAGACGTGCTGTAAATCAATCCGATCCTGCCCGATCTACACTGGAAGCTTAGAAGTAGCAATTTAAAATAACCTGTAACCAGCAATATTGGTGCTAATAATCTCATTTTAAAGTGTGGATTATGGTCAGGCATATATCTAGAAGGGAGACTTTTTAAGATCACTTTCAAATTCCTCACAGCCCCTTTAACTTTGTTTTGTAGTTTTTTAAAGTGATATGTGTAACTGAAAAGCACAGTGGTATCATTATGGAAGCATGGTGACAATGTGGCAGCTTAATGCCGTGAACTCACCAGATGCGTCTCTGGATCGGCTCTGCTCTATTGCCTGCTAACTGCGTGCTCTCTCGTCCCCCAGCTCACACTGGTTGCGTGTTCAGTCCGGCAGGGAGGAGTTTCCCATGCTCCCACTCCATTGATGATCCCCTCCTTGTTCATTTTTGGCTGTAAATCCTCAAAGCTGTTGGTTCCCGGTCTGGCTCCGCTCATTATGTTGGTTTGTTGTTGTAGTCAAGCTAAATACGATTTGGTTTTGTTTGTTTTATTTTGAAGGTCGCTGGATGTTTTTAGGCATATTACATGCACAACTTTCTTCCTCAATCTTCCCTATGTCTGGCGTGTCACAGCTCCGGTATCCAGCAAAAATTGTGCTGTTGCTTCTCTGTTGTGACTTACCAGAGCATAGACGCAGCCAAACAAAGCTGACTCAGTGAGATTTGACACATTGACATGAGTAGAAACCTGTCTGATCCAGAGCGGTGATGGAGGACAGAGACACATCTGGTGTATTTGGGCTATACCAACGGTGCACCAAAAGGGACAAAATAGGAGTTTAAAGAAAAATAAGACAAGTTCTGGTATCCTCTCCAAAAGGCAAAGTATCTGTTTTGAGGGGATTTATTTTTTCTAAATGGTAGTTTTAAACACTATTCACAGCAGCAGGAGAGAAAAGGATGCCCAAAAACAAACCACAGCTCCAATGCCATTGAGGGCATGTCATGTAATACAGCAATAGCTTAATGGACTTAATGAATGTATCCTCTTATTAGACAACAATGTAATATTGTGGCACACAAAGAGTTATATAAAGCTCTGGATGCACTGGAAACACCTTAAGTAGGACACAAACTTTTGTAGTTGCCTTTGTTTCTGTGCGTAAGTAGAAAAAAGAACAAAGGGACACATGTTCTTCTGGTACAACTTTTGATATGTAGCCATCTTCATCTAAGAGAGAGGTGAAAGACTTAAAATTGGGGGGTTTGGACTTCAGCACTGGGCACCCAAGCATGAAGAGCATTTGCCTGGACTGTTCCTATCTCTCAGACACACACAAACAAGCACACAAGAAGGGAAAAACTAAGGAAAGCTTGCCATAAAACATTCAGAGTGTTTTGAATAAGTAACTCCATTTTTAAAAATGAAAGCGCCTTAAACAGAAAAGCTTTCTGTGTGTCCACAAAAGCAGAACAGACAGGCGGCAGATGGGCTGGGTACAGCAGAGTAACAGTGGAGAATGAGAGAGGAAATTTATGTTTGATGACAAAGAGGAAATTTAGACTCATAAGGTCAATTAGACTGTGTCAGTCACAAGAACAGTTATGCAAGAAACTACGAGATGGTGCAGTTGGTGTAAAAAGAACACTGGCCTGAATGTTGGTCTCGGTGCATGAACACAAACTCATAAATATCAGAAGCTGGCTGCAGGGACTTTTGAATGTCTCCACTCTCTGTGAGATTAACGCCGCACTAACTGTGTGTACGTGAGTGAGAAACTGTCCACATGCGTCACTGCCAATAATTGAGGTCCCTGGCAGGATGAGTATGAATACCAGAGGATTTGAGTAGCTCATGGGGGTTCGCAGCAAAGTAAATAAACAACTTTAGGAAGTGTGCGGCAGGGCTGTGCACGACAGAGTTTGTTGTTGCATTAGACAGTTTATTGATTCATCTGGGTGTCGCAGTGGCTTCAGAAAACTTTTTTTCTTTCTTTCATTATGTTTGTTTGCATGAAAGGCAGAGAAGTTACTGAGCATAGCAAAGACAGGAAGAAACACAAATTTCATCTGGAGAAAAAACAGAAAAGCAAACTAAACTAAGACCGCTTATATAAAGTCTGATGTTTCAGCACTCTGACGCATGGTTGATAACTTTTAAGCAGCTTTAAATGCTTATATATTCAATCAAAATACAGAAACTGACATCGCTGGATAAACTGAACTTGTAGAAAAGGGTTAAACTGTGACTAATCAAAGCTCTAAATCAAGTTACAGCAAAGACTGGAACTATTGGGGGTTGTTCTCGACGCTAGTCTGTCAACTATTCGTCAAACAGTTGACAGACTAAATGCACAATAAGGTGGCAAACAGAGGCATTCATAAAAACACAGAATCTGTCTTGGGACCACAGGGGGAAGTGCCAAACAAAGGCATGGAAAAAATTGCAAACATTTTGTCCATCACGTCATTTTAGAGCTAATTTCCAACCGTTGACTCTTGCATTAGATTATTTTCCAAACAGTCATATCAGGTGTTCGACAGCAGCTTTCTCTATGACACGTGTACTCAGGCGATTACATGAGTAACATGTGAACACATGAGCAGGTTTGATTCTGGTGAAGCATGAGCGTCGTGTTGGAGAGGTTGCACAGGTTCAGTTTGACCTTTAGAGTTACACACCCTGAACTGGAGCTGTGACAGCAGCACAGAGCTGAAAGAAGCCATTAGTCATCAAGTATTGCCAGTATTATTTAATCATTTTGAAATATTTGGAACATCACTTGAGCCAAAATGAGATGACATTTAGTCTGCAGAGAGGTTGATGATTCAAGTTAGATGACCTTGGGTGTAGCCAGGATTTAGATCATCCAACTTAATTAGCAAATTATTCTCATTCCAGAGTCACACCACCTGAACACGACCAATCAAGAGCAACTTATTCTTTGAAATGAGCGTTTAACTGTAGTACTGTTTCAATCGAGTGACATCCTCTGAGCCTTATACAAGAAGCTGATGCAGAAGTGCTAAAAACTGCAGTACATTCAGTGTCCACTCAAAACATAAACATGTTTACTGCCTGGTTCAAAAACGTGTTTGGTCTAAGTACCTCATTTCTTATTCAACACACAGTAGAGGGGGTGATTCTTCTCATTACTTATTTTGCTGTAAAGTGGCCTTTCATTGACTGCACTTCCTATCTCCTCCAACTTCCCCTCATTATTCCTCTTTGTCATAATCTAATAATCAATAATAAATTTAACACATACTGCACTTTGACCATATGGTCCAAAATAAAGTTCCTGTGGCTTATTGTTTGTCTAAGTTTAGACCACAGAGCCAAAGACCCGGTTAGGTAACGCAAAACAGAACAAGGAAGTATTGAGAAAAAAAGAGGTAATGCAAAACACTACCAGACCAGTAGAGGGCAAATGGACGACACCAAAGACCGTTCAGCAAAATTGACACCATAGAAGCAGTGTTGGTAACTTAGCAACTTTTCAGACCCCTTTCAACTAAATTTCTACCTTAAGCCTGGCTCACACTACAGGATTCTCGGCCCGATTTAACCCAGATTCGGTCCTCCCGATAATCGGAGAAGAAATCTGGTCAGGGACTAATATCGGCCCCCGACGTTCGGCCAACATTATCTTCTAGTGTTAGCGGTTGACAGCTGAATATTTAGCCCCACGATCGTCTCACAGACTCGTCGGAGCCGTATGGGTGAGATGGACAGCGGAGATGGAAAGAAAGCATTGGACCAGGTTCTCCTGAATGTCCCGCCCCCCAAAAAGCTCCCCATTTCTGAGGTTTTGTGTCCCTATATGTTTGTGGGAGATGAGACTGACGTAGGATCTGATGTCGCTCTGGTCCAATAATCTTGATGAAATCCTGTAGTGTGCGCTGGTCATGATTTTCAATTCTTGTTAGTGTATGTGTGCTTAAGATTGAAGAGAAGTTAAACTGTCAAGATTCTCTTTATGTGAGTGATACAACCAGATTTAAGAACCTTATACGATTTTTAAAATCCTGTAGTGTGAGCTAGGCTTTATTTCCAACATTTGACGTGCATGTAGTTCTGGGAGATAGCTCCTGATGTTCAAATGCAGCTATAATGTGTCCAGAAGTGCCCCAAGCAAGCAACAAATGAAGTGAGATCAGGAACCAACCAGCATTGATATCCTGTTGTCCAAAAATGTTTTGTTGCAGTATCCAATGGAAATAAATTACTCATGTGTTATAATTGCACAAACTGTCTTTAACACCATCATTTGAAATTTTCAAGCCAGTGACCTCTAAATGACCATACCCTGCTATTAACCATAAATGGTTTCATTATCTTTAACATACCAACAAGTTTTAAATTAACCAGAAACTTCAGCGTCACAAATGAAACCTTAACGACCAGAACATGAAATCACTAATTACCACTGTCTCGCATGTCCTGCACAGCCTTAGACTCTCACAGCGAGTTTGAGGTAACGTGAAACTACGCTATTGTTCTCTCGCCGAGGTGACACCACCCAGGGCTTTAATTTGGAGGCTCATACATCAACACAAAACACTGGTGTGGCACTCCGGTCGAGCGAGATTAAAGGAGAGCTGGTTACACACACACACACACACACACACACACACACACACACACACACACACACACACACACACACACACACACACACACACACACAGTGTCAGCTGTGAGAGCTATGACGCACTTCAGGCTCTGTTAATATTGTACAGCAGGCTTTGGCGTCTGTGTGAGCATTCCATTACAGGCATTACATTCCATCACAGCCTCATACTGAGTTCACTAAGCAGCTGTGACTGAACCCGACTCTGATCCTGTTGCAAACACACCGACAGACTCAAACTTCTCTTTGTTCACTGCATGGACCCTCACCTTTCAAGCCTTTAGGAGATTTACACACTTATTCAGAGTTAATAAGAGTAAAAACATGCTATCTCCCTCTATAGAAACAAGTTATTTGAAACAAAATCAGTTTTCATACCAGGCTGTAATCACGTTAAGTTTTCCGTTTCTAATGTGTTCATTTGGAACTGCAGTGTTAAGCTCTTCTACATTGGCTTCTTGTTTGAAGACCTGAGGTCAGGACTTGGCCTGGATCCACCTTAGTATGTATCTACCATAAATGTATGTTATGACCTTTGAGAGACCTCTGGCACTGGAGATGCTGGCGTTAAGCAAGACTGTGACTAACATCACAAGATGCTATCACTATATCCCTGGAGTTACAACAATTTCAAACCTCTAAGTATTCCTATAGATCCCTGAATCTGTTTGTAAACAAATCAAAATAAAAAAAAAACACAAGATCCTCTGATCTTTGTGAGATTTCCTGATATGATGATGTCATCACATGGTGATCTCCTAACTTTGTTGGAGGGGCAGGCCTCAAACACCAAGTTCAGGGAAACCATAATTTAGAAGTAGGCCGAAGACAGGATGGGGAAATTGAAACGTATTTGTATATATTCTCCATTTCACGTGTCATAAAAGAAACTCATATTCTACTGAACCCTCCTCGCCTCATCTCTCCCTTCAGTGTTTATCTCTCTCTGCAGGGACTTCATACAACATGCCTCACTGAGATGATGGACCTGGAGAGTGATCAGAGAGAGAAAGTCACAGCGCCTTGTTGCATCATGTGACCATCTCATGACACAGAGTGTCAAAAGTTGTGTCTCTGTGGTACGATGAGGGACTAAAGGCAGACGGCGGTTGCGTCACCGAGCCCGACTTGTGAACCTTCAGCTCCAGTTGCACTCGGTGTAAAATATCAGAGACAGCACGTCCACTTAGTGGTTACATGACTGTGCATCAGAGTTGGGTGTCACGGGTCTCACAGCATCGGGTCTCACAGCATCAGCTCTCCCGTCTACTTCCTGTACCAGAAAGAGACTGAAGTTAAACTTTTATGTTTCCTACAATGAAATCACTGAATTTCTTTTACAACATTAACAGATTTTATACAAATCATGTATTGTGGATCATAGGTAAACACCAATGTCTCTACATCTGTACTTTCTTATCAGCTTGGAAACACAATGAAATAAGATGGTTTGAGTGTTTTATTTTTGGCTCCAATCTTACTTTTATTTTGATTGCTAATATGATAACATGCTAATTTCAATGTTAAGGCCTGTTTGGGACCTCCAAATAGTCTGTAACCTGAAAGAAAGTAACCTTGTAGTAAGTAGTAAGCTTGTGCAAAACTTTTATTCGACCAATGCTAAGTTTTGTTTTTTTGTTTTGTTTTGTTTTTTCAAATATATCAAATATGTTGCTTATGAATACATAAAGACAACATAGGCAATGTTGAAGTATCGCAGTTCCACAAGTCTCCACTAAATAGTCGCTCCAGATGTACCAGAAACCACATACACACCAAGCCAAAAAAGATGCAACACATTCACAGCCTGGTATAAAGAAAAACTAAAGTAAACTAAATAAAGTCTTATTATTTAATTTCTCCAGTGGCACACACTTTATGAAGGGAGAAGACACTGCATCTAAAACAGACAGGTGACATTATAGATACTTTTTAAATTGTTTACAGCAGCAGCAACAAACCCATATCACTGCAGGATCAGATTCAGAATGTGTCAGTGATTCTGCGTTTCAACATTTTGTACTTTCAAAAAAATTAAAAAAAATCTTCACAAAAATAGTCAGAAATTAATACAATATTCCCCTAACCCTCATCTGTCATAACCTCAACCCAGTCGTCTTCTTTAAAGTGAAACATCGCAAATAGAAATAAATGTCATAAAAATTCTTAAATGAGAGAGAAAGAGAAAAATAAATAAATGAATAAATAAACAGGGAAAAAAAATAATAAGAATAATGTTAAGCATAGTAAAGACTCTGGAAGCTCAGCAACAAAAAGAAAAAAATAAGTAGATCAGGGCACCAGCACACCAGCAGCAACCCTAAATCTATCTCTACATTTCTCATTCGCTGGCGCATTGAATCTCCACATGGCCAAATGGCAGCAGCAGAAGAGCAGGCACATTATGTGGCCCCCCTGGAGAAAAACATCTCAGGAAACTTATCAAAATAATCAATCAATTGCCTCCAGGTTGAGCAGAATTACTCAGAACCTCTCAGTGAGAATTTAAAGGTCCCATATTCTGCTCCTTTTCTTCGGTGTAATATGGATCATAGATGTCTTTATGAAATGGTGGTAACATGTTTTGGTCAAAAAAGCCAACAAATCAAGCACAGCAGCATTGTTTCCAGGCTCTCATAGCCCCTCTGTTCAGATCAGTCTGATTTAGTGGGCGTGGCCTTCATATGTAAATGAGTCACCGCTGATACCGTCCCGCTCTTCTGCGTCACTAAGAGCGGTGCCACGAGCTCCGAGTGCACAATGTTTAGAAAACAGCGAAGCTCATTTACTGTAACATTACAGGCCAAAACAACAGGCTAACTGCAGCTAAAGTTAGCATCCTGAAGCTAACACAGAGACAGGGGGGACACTGAGGAAAAGCTCTTACATTTGCTCCACAGCACACAGCATTTTAAAATACTCACATTTCCAGGGTCCGAGATTTGTTGGTGGATGGTTGGTAATGCGCCTGGATTCAGGACCAGTCTATTTGCCAGCCCTCTGTTGTACTGTCCAAAGTTGGAAAAGCAGTTGGCCATGAAGTGACAAGCACACACAGGCACAGTTTTACTGAGTGTAGCTGGCACATTTCCTTGATAGATGAACTCTAGCCACTTTGTCTTGTCTTCTTCCGAGATGGGAAGCTTGTGCATGGAATCATGTGGTTGTTTACAGCTAAAAACAGCCACACTCGCTGCTGGAGAGATTTCTCCCCAGATGCGGGGAGAGGAGGGGGCCAGGAGGGGGTTCGGGGGTATCTGCTCCGGTGGACCAATCAGGTCAGACTTGCTCCTGATTGGTCAAAAAAGGGACTCGCTGACATCAGCAAACCCCGGAAATTCCAAACGGCTTGTTTCAGGTCAGGATTTTACATTCACAAGCACTACTAAGTGCAGGTTTTGTCATTAAATATCACATTTTGTGGACTGGGAAGAAAACCAAAGACCCACAAATTTAACTAAAAGACCAAATAAAGTGATATTTGCATTTTTGCCTTTAAGTTTTTTCCAGTTTGAGAAGAGATATGACACCCAAGATTTGAACAAAGGTGGTAAAGGGGCTTTGAGTGATTCCAACCTGTGAACAAAGAAGGAAAGCAGCAGAAGTTTGCTGTGGTTTCTACTTTTTTACCAACTTTGTCAAAGTGATGCTCAGAGCGCAGCTGATGTCATACAGCAATCTTTGATAACCTTAAAAAACTGTCCATGTCTTGTTTTTAGTAAAACGTGTCTAATCCAAGCCATTCATCTGACAAGTCTAAAAAAATCTTTTATTTCTTGCTATTAATGGAGAAAAAAGATGCCTGAGTTGCTCTCAAACAGTGCAACTATCTACCAATGCAGTGAGAAAATATTACTTTTTAAGTTTCTTGCATTGAGACATTAATTCTATTTGCACGTCTGAAGATTTTAAACTATCAGTGAAGTTACTGTGCATCACAGGAAAATTCACCCTAGACCAATCCTGCAAAGATGTCTGTTGGTAACATTTGCTCTGCTGCTGCTTGCAAAATCCTTCAGGCATCCTGGCAGGAAGTGATGCAGAATAATACAGCACATGGAAAGGCATGCAGGTGAACACACACGTCAACCTGTGTGCCAGGTGCTTGGAGAAATAAGGACAAATAAAAGCAATGAGACAGAAAATCAGGGTCCATTTCTCCATCATCTGAGTCCTGATGCAGTTAATGCTGGAGTCAAAGTCTGACGTGTTGGTGCTTCAATCATTGCAAACCAAACACACACCTGTACAGGGGAGACATCTTTGCTCTTGTCCGTGTCTGAAGTAATGTTGTGCTTTTTCACATTGTTTATTTTTCTCAAATGGAGCATTTAACTGTGACTTCTTAGTTTTTCTGTCACCTGTCTGTCTGTCAGCTCCACGGGCTGCAGCGAACCCTTCACTGACGTCTCTGAAAGTCTGCAAGAAATTCAAAAAAGTCTGTCTTTCATCACTCCTAACTCTAAGTTATACAAGATTGTGGAGCTTTTTGTGTGTGCGTGTGTGTGTGTTCCTCTAAGTGGGTCATGTGAGTTTGCACAACTGGACGCAGGGCAGGGAAGTGGGTCACGAATGAAGGCAGGGGTGAGCGTTAGTCGAGCAGATTGTTGGAGACACCGAGCAGCATTTTGTTCTAGCCCAGCAGTCGTCGGGTTTCTGCTGAATTTGTCGAGGTATTTAACAGTCTCGCCTGAGAGATTCGCCTTCACATTTCTGCCCTGCTTTTTTTCCCTTCCCTCTTGTCCTCTGCTGTTCCGCTCCGTGTCACACACAAAGATCCTTTCAGGCTGAATGCCTTTTTCTTGTGTAAATCCTCTGCTAGGCCGTGTCTCTGCAAATTTGCGAGACTTGACCCACACTTCAAAGGGGCTCGGTTATATCACTTTTAGTTCCTCTTCTCTGCTGCACAAAGTTGCATGACCTCCAGTCAAATGACAGGAACAAGCACTCTGTTGAAAGGAAGTGAGTGCATATCCTGTTGACGTCAGGGTCTTGTGATGATTTCACTGAGGGAAAAACTGGCAAAAGAGCGGACTTAATTGTATGACAAACACCTGCTTGGAAAATATCAGGGCCAACAAAGCGATGAGGAAGTTGGGGGAATTACTCAGGAAGTCCAGTCAGAGATTCCACTGAAGTTTTCTCTCCAGCTCACTCTGAAACCCATCTGTCTTTAAAAATGCAGAGCCTATAATAATAAAGCAGGGTTGGCAGCGTCCCTTTGGAGGGAATTGAGTGGGAAAACCCTTTCACTCAGTGACAGTCAGGAGCATTGACGTAAGAGATGAAAAAAAAACAGGTTGGGAGGATGGGGGCTCCCAAAATGGAAAAGCCAGTGAGTCAGAACGACAGCGACTCACCCATCATCCAACAGAAAATACACACAGACACACGCTTTATCAGACTTTTAACAATCTGGTTCATAAAACCAAACGTCACACAATCCAACACCAAGCTACTGTAAACACTTTAAAGGTTGTTTTTACAGAGTCTGTTTGATAGACCGACCTCACACACACACCACATCCAGCTTATTAACGCCTGTGTCAGAGCTCGTGTTACACATCTGTGAAAACAGACTCCACCATGGTTACGTAAACCGGTGGCAGCAAGGTCAGTGATGGCAGAGGCACAGGGCTGCAGCACAGTCTCACTTTAATACAGAACCTGGTGCTTGAACTGTTACGTTTGGTGGTTTAGTCTTTTTCCAATCAGTCATCTTTAATCCAACACAGGAGAGTCAAATACTTCCACAAGAAAGACCAAAAATGTGTTCAAAAAAGAAAGTGAAATCAGGAGGAGAGCAGAAAAAATCGTCCTTGAGCAGAAATAGATATTAAAGTTGATCTTTGAATGTCAGCTTCAGAGCCCTGATGGTTTCCTCAACAAGACCGACTTCATTTGCATTTACTGTCGATGGGAATTGAGTTATCACTGGAGCACGTCTGGTCTCAAAGACCACTTTCTGACTGAGCTCACAGCTGATGAATCTTTCCTGGTGTCTTTGAGATTATTCGCTTTAGGCTTCAAGGATCTTTCAGCGATGGGACATTTAACCTACAGATGCATGTCCGTGCCTTTGTGTACGCAGCATCTTTGACATTATTCTGGTGAAGTTTCTGCACAGTATTTATCATCCCAGATTTTTCAAATATAACAATTTCTTCCTCTTCTCATGGAAAGATTGTGATTTGCAAAGGTCAGTGGTTCGCTTTCACCATGATATGTTTGGAAAAGAAAAAGTTTTGAGAAGATTTTCATAGAATAGAATAGAACAGAACTTTATTGTCATTGTAACAAGTACAACGAAATTAAAGTCACAGCAGCAATCAAGAAAACAAAAAGTAAGAAAGTGTATAGAAAGTGCAAAAAGGTCCATAAGAAAATAGATGACGGCAGCTTGTCCATCATTCTCCAGTTCAGCCAGCCTCCACCTCCACAGGGTCCAGGACTGAGCTTCTTCAGCAGTCTGTTCAGTCTCTGTCTCCTGGATCCTGTCCGCCCACAGCAGGTGAAGCTCTTCCAATGTGGCGTTGGTGTCTGGTGTTAGCTCTGTTAGCCATGTCTGTGAATAGCATGATGCTACTCTGCCTTCTGATATTCCCTCTTTTGCTGGGTTAGCACGGCTAGCTTGTCCATCTTATTGGAGATGGATCTTACGTTCTCAATAACGATGGATGGAAGGACAGGTCCATGCCGTCATTTCTTAGCTCAACCCTGAGAACCAGCACGTTGTCCTCACATCCTTCTCCTCACCTTGTGGGAAACATCAGGCCTTACACCTGTTAGCATTGGCATGCTACGGGCTGCTAACAGCTGATTTCACATGTAAACAATGCAGCCATGGTTACATGTAGGATCTCCAGACAAACACAGGAGAAAAAATAGTAAAAAAAAAAATCACTGAAGACAAAACCAGTTTGGTGTCCATGACCAACAAATGAACCATACAAAGTAATGATCCACTCCAAATACAAAGATTACGAAAAAGAGACGAAAAAAATACAAAAACTGACAAAGAGAGAGCTGCTGCAAAAGGCAGCTATAGCCAACAGGGCGGCACCTAGCAATGTTATCAATAAAGAATAAATTGTATTATCACAATCATTTTATGAGAAGAGGAACAAAATATTTTAACCTCACTTTATCTCCTCTCAATAATTGGAAAATTTAAAATATCTTCTAAGTTCATTTAGATTAGTTCAATTAATTGCAAGTCAATAGAGGCCAATTAAATGATTAATTACAGTTTAAAAGTATTGTTTATCAGCTCTGGTGAGGACCAAACTGTTCTTAGATCAACAGTAAGCAAAGTCCAGGGATTAGAGATTAAAATGAGCACTTAAAGTCCAAACAAAACAAGTGTTCTGGCCCAATTTCTAGTAAGAAAAATGTCTTAAAAGATGTAATTTAAGCCAAAATCACCTTGCAAGTTCAGAAAATTATCTATTTCCAAGATATTACAAGTGAATAGTAAAGCCTGTATTGAATGAAGCAACCCAGGCCTAATTTTTCAGCCTGTAATATCTTGGCTGAATTTGACAAATACAAATTCTAGTGAGACATTTTTACGATTAATTAAACAGAATTACTTAGATTTGAGTTTTGTACAGCAATTGATGATCAGAGGCTCCTGCCATGAGAAATAAACATCTGAAGGAAAGCGTTTTGAAGGAATATTAGATTTTAAGACAGAAAAGAAAGTCGAGGCTTGCTCCTCCTCACAAACTGGTTGAAACTCAAAGTCTGTGCAGTCCAAAGCATTTTATTTTAGACTTTGCAGAGGCAGTCAGACAGGGCCTCTGTTTCTTACACATGGGTGCGTTATGCTTGAGCAGATCGCTGTTAAATCTAATGACACATTCATTTTAGATCAATATTTCAGAAGGAAAGCTTCTGTGAGTCGAGTCTGTGTTTGAGAAATGCAAACTGGTGGTGGAAGAGAAGCTTGAAACGTGGATTAAATGCTCATTGTGAGAATATGATATAATGAGTCTTTTAAAACAGCCTGATGTAATCTGTTAATGGAGGGCTGGTTTAAAAACATCCCCTCCCAGTGACCCCCACACAGAGCACTCTGCCGTGTTGCCAGGCAAGTGGCCCTTGCATGTCATGAAGTATTGAAAAGCTGCAGCGGCTGCTGGTCTGAACTTTGGGTTTTGTAAGAGAAAAGCCCAAATGTCCCCGGAGAGACACCTCCACACAGCCCGGGGAGCAGCGTCTGTCTGCACACGCTGACACGGCAGCACAGCCTGACTCACAGCAGCTCCACACTCCGTCTAATGTACCACCTCTGCCTTTCACAGCACATCAGCATCAAAGCGTTCTCAGAGGCACAGCTGGGTGTGTGTGCCCGTGTGTGTGTGTGTGTGTGTGTGTGTGTGTGGGTCTGTGTGCCAGTGAACTTGTGCACTTGTGGTTCTCTGCCCCATTAATCTTCCTCTGTAGGATCTGTGTACACTTCTTGCAGCATTTTGGATTATTAACAGATTAAAAGTGCCGTTAATAAATCCGCCCATCACTTTCACATTTTTAGACTTCTTTCTGGCAGCTGGTGGGTGTGTGCTCACCCTGGAAGAACTGCAAGAGGCTGTGTGCTCATGGCTGCTGCCATCTTTTAGCTAGATGCAGGTTAAAGAGGGCGGCAGAGCTCAAATGCTTCCAAAATACAAGTTTGTGAAGAAATGTAGAAAAAAATACAGATCCAGGGAGCGTCAAATGAAGTTTTGTCAAAGGAAGAGCATGTTGGCTCGAAACGTCTCGATATGCTTAGGGTCCAACATTCAACAAGGGTTAACTGGTCCTGTCTTCTGACTTTGACTTTTATTATCATTTAAGTTTTTATTTGTGAGGAGAAAACTTAGCTGGTGGAGCAGAGCCCACATGCTGCAAAAACTGAAATCAAAGGAAGTTAAAACTGTCCTTTTTGACTTAATTTGAGCTGAAAAAGCCCAAGAAAATGACTCATTTTGTGACATTTGAAGGCAAAAAATGACTTGAAAAAATGAAAATCTACCTAAGGACTCAAAAAACGTGCTCAACAACTTTCTTAAAATAAAAATAACACTCACTTCACGAAACTTGCAGTGCATTTCTTCCTGGTCCTGCAAGATTTGCTGCATGTTATCGCCCACTTTTTCCCTAAATTTCCATTCTATTTCCAAAATAAAGAAGAAAGCACAAAAACAACCTAAATAATAAAAAAGTAAGGTCAAATCTGCTGAGATTGTGATGGGTTTGCAGAGAGATGCTGAAACAACAGCTGCATGTGGACTTCTGCATGTAGCTCCACTAGTAATGGAACTTGTTGCAGGAAGTTTTCCAACATGATGAAAGTTGTTGCAAATTTAAAACAAACCGTTGCATGACTCCTTCACTCTTTGCACAACTGCTCCTATGGCACTTCTACAATATTTACACTTTAGTGTCTCTTTCACACGAAAAAAACAAAAAGTTCAGTCTCTGAAATGTTTGTGCAACAAGGAGACAAAAAGTCTCTTTCACAGGGTTCAACACTTGGCTGACATTTCCAGCAAGGAGGGAAAGAGACAGAGAGAGATCAAAAACAGAAATAGTCCTTTCAGCTTGCAGTCTCCCAAGAGAAGGAGAAAAAAAGCGAAAGAGAGAGAAAAATGCAAAACAATAAACATATTTGCCATCAAACACAACTTTCCCCCTTCCCCTCTGAGCAGAGCACAAAGGTTAGTTTCAAACTGCTGCGCTCGCCCTCAGGGGCCTGTGAGTGACGCAAGACAGAAATTAGAGCAAACAGTCGCTCTCTGCCCTGCGTTTCTGCCTTTTTCCAGCTGAATAACCAAATCAAACACGTCTGTCCGTCAAACTTTGAATCCAACTCTCCTTCTTCTTATCTTTTATTTATCTTCTTGTGCAGTGGCAGAGAGAAGACATCAAGCAGACAGAAGATGAGACAGACAGAAGTCCCATCATGTCAGGAGATCACACACACACACACACACACACACACACACGTAGACTGTGTGTGTTTTGACATAGGAGTGACGCAAAGTGGAGAAATTAAAAGCAGGACGTGGTCTTCTTTTCAGCAGCCTCCTGCCTCACACAGACCCTGTGATTCCTCACAATGATCTCCATTGTGCTGTGTTCCTGTTAGTTAAAGAGGTATTTCCCATCAGGAATCAACATGACGAACTCAGAGGTATTAAGGCAAAAGTCATCTGAGCTGAAGAACGAGTTGCTCTTTAACCCTTAAAGAGGAGACTTTAAGTAGTTATAAAATACTTTAATTATCCCTGAAACAATCATTCATTCACATCAACTTGGAGTGAAAACTAGCAGTACAGTCATAAAACAAATTTAGTATCTATAAAACATTCAGAAAGTGACGTAATGGAAAATGCCCAAATTTTGTCTGATTCAACCAAAACCAAAAGGGTCATTAAAGGCCCTGAGATTTTATTTCTTATTATCTGTTGGTGGGTTTAACACAAATCCATTTACAACACGTAGACCATAAATCTCTTCAGTGACACTTCGCTGACCAGCAAAGTTTTGCAGTGAGAAGCAAGACACTGAGACACTGGAGGTCAGAGCAGAAGAAAGCTTTATGAGAGAGTAATAGAGTGTCACGTATATTGCTTTTTGCTTTTCCCCTTTTTTCTGTTTTTGTGGTAACAAATGTTCAACGAATGTTGTTATTATCTGGTTAAATAAATAAGAGAAAATATTTTTTCTGGACTTTCTAGGTGAATCCAGTTTGAATAAAATTGTTCAACACCTTTTTCTTACTGGAAATAAGACAAAAACATTAGCTTAGTAAAGACTTTTTTTGTAGTGCATTTGTGTTATCTTAACATTTTTCACTTTTGCAATTGCTCGTTTTCATCTGCAGTCCCTTGACTTTGCTTCTTGTGGATCTGAGAACACTTTGGTCCTTATCCAAGCTGCAGTGTAAGGTGACTTGAAATCCAAACTTCCCTAACTGTAAAAATGAGCAAAACATAGATCCTTAGAAAAAGTTGGCCTCAGGACCCCATTCCAAGGTTATGATAGGTAACTAAAACGAAACTAAAAACAAAAACTAAAATTTTAAATACGTTGCAGTTAACTCAAACTAATAAAAACTAGAAAAGAAAACAAAAACAATAAGTAAACTAAAACTGTATCTTGTGTTTACAAAACTAACTGAAACTAACCAAAATTATAGACAAATTGTCCTTTGTTATCGTTTCTGATAATATTCATAGCCTTTGGGGTTTAAGTTAATCCAACACATTTTCCCAACAAATTTTAGACAGTTTTCGGCAGTTGTCAGCGCCGTACAGCACCATCATAGTGACCTACTGGGACGTGCTTGTTTACTGCACTGACTGGCTGTGCACTGTGCTGCGACAAAACATAGTGGAGCAATGAATCAGAGCATCTGTAATAGTTTAATTTCATGTGAGTCTGCCTTTAATTGTATTTGAGTCTGCCTTTGTTGTTAGAATCCAAGTTTCTGATTATTTAAGCTCATATTATATTCTTTTGGATAATTTATGTTTTTATTATTTTTATTTAATTCATGTTAATATTTTTTTTTCTAAAATGCATGTTTTATATTTTTTATATTAAGTTTATATTATTTTCTTGTGTTTAAGGCAGCAGCCAACAGTTCAGTATCAGCAGTGGCTGAGCAGTGAGCACTATGTTGGACTTGAAAATAAACAGTATTACAAAATATTTAGTCTGACCTTTTTGAATCCTGCACCTGATTCATAAGGTATGAAAAAACTAAAACTAAACTAAAACTAAACTAAAAATAAGCCTTGTTGCAAAATTCAAAACTAAATAAAAACTAGAATGCCCGCTCCAAAACTAATTAAAACTAAACTGTAATGGAAAAACAATGTCAAAACTAACTAAAACTAAAACTATAATGACAAATCCATAACTACTATAACCTTGCCCCATTCACACATGAACACATTGGGGATAGGAAGATAATATTTGGCATTTTTTAATCCAATGGCTGACAAGAAATCAATTCAGAACTGTGTTATTATGGCTCTGCTGCAGCAGCGCCTATCTGCCTGAGATCACCACTCTATCTCTAGCATTGTCCCACCAACTGATTGGTCACACACAGAGCCATTTTTTGAAAACTTAACTCACTGTTGAAAACTTTACGGAGCTATTTTTTTAAAAGTTTTCATTTAACTTCAAAACATATGATGCTGAGCCTGGGAGCTGTTTAATAAACATATGCTTAAAGGCATTTAAACAAAGTTAAGTGTTGGAGTTTATATTACTCAAAATTTTTCCCCATTACGGCTGTAAAATGTTTGCTGTCGTCTCATCAAACCACCAACATGGATCTTTATGTAAAAATGAACTTGATTGAATTTTAAAGATCTCATTAGTGATTTTAACGGCCTTCAGTGTACCTTTATTCTTGTCTTGTTTTATTTAACATCTTTTAACTGCCTCTGCAGTCGCCCCTCGTTGATCATTCATTTAGATAAAAGTTGACTAATTGATTGATATACTGTATTTAACCAGAGGAGGAAAACAATAAAGGCTTTATATGATTAACATTGCTTTTTCTTTTTTGTGTGAAATCTATCGACCCTCTCCAGCTTGTAGCTTTTTTTAAACCTCACTAACAAACCTGCAGGGACATCTGTCCAGAACACACTTTACTGTTCAGCTCACAGGCAGCGGTGGTGGCAGCGGCAGCTCACTGGACAGAGTGTATTCTTTATCATTAAGCACTGAACTGTGCTATTTCCAACCCTATTGATTTCCTTGAGAGGAGCGGCAGTGATAATGGCTCAGAGCTCCAGCCATTTGCAGCACTGACGCAAGCGTTACTTTCTGGACCAGGGGTTGCGGATGCGGGTACCATGACCCAGTGGCTCCACTCGTGTGAGTTAGATAATGCCGCCGGGAGGTGTGATGGACCTGACAAGAGGGGGTGATACTGACACTGACGGAGGGAGAGGAGGCCTGTGTCTGGGTCACATAACCAGAGGGAACAGTCTTGTGATGAGAGTCCTGGATTGCTCTGCAGCTTGGGAAGTCTTGGGGTTCAATTTGTGCCACTTTGATAAGAGCATGTCATTCACAGCACAGAGGGGTTTGTTATGTGTGTCCTCAGCATCTCTCACCTGATTTCAAGTCGTCTAAACTGCATCTGAACTCTTATAACGTTACAGATTTCTAACCAATGGGGACTTTTATTTAATTTAAGGTGTGCTGGAAAATTCAACATCTCAGATTTGGAGTTTAGAAGCCTGTTACATCATTATGACTACAGGCAGAGATGATGGGGATGTCATAAATTTTGAAGGTTTATAAAGAAGTAATCAAACATACAGGAACAGCATTTTGAGCATGTGCACATCTGTTTGATCTACAGTTTGTACTTAAACAGAGCTGGATGTTGTTGCATGCATTGCTGCGTGTACACTGAACTGAAGCTGCATGTGCATCTAGAGCTGTTTGCCAACACTCAGGGTCAGACGCAGAATCAGGTCAGAGGAAAAGTCCCAAAAGAAACATACAGAGGAAAAACAGAACCATGGGAGAGCATGCAGGACCTTATAAATTAATAAGTGAGTAAAGTTTTAGGGGTCCACTTTTACTCTTCTGCTGGTCTTTCTCTGCAGAACTTTTTAATAACCTGCAACTGCTTTATCGTTCTTTAGTAAACCAGAAAGGAGAGCATCACAGGGAATTAAATTATTAATCTCAATAAAAAAGGAGGATGTTGCATTAAGGAGCTTTTTAGCCAAAACTTTTCCTCAATGAACTAAATGGTTTCTGTGGCTCATTATTGCACAGGCGAAAAGAGACAAAGGCAACTAACGGGCCGGCATCATATGATGCACTCACCATTTCCCATCACCATCATGGTCTGTGGAGTCTCGAATGATTTGTTGATCATGAACATTGCTCTAATTTTCTCACTGCATCAAGAAGCTGCAGGATCAGAGTCCTGAATCCATCTAAACAGGCCTAAGAAGTACCTAAGTAGAGTTAAATCACATTTTGTGGTCGCTGGATAAAATGAGATAAGGGAGGCTCAGGTTTAAGTGAAACAAACATCTTATTCATTCACTGGAGAAACACAGACGGCGTGTGTTAGGGGAGAGGAGGGTTACGGTCTCCTTTAGGGTAAAACCTGGCTCATTTTCATCCGTGAACATATTACACTTCACACACAAACAGACTCAAACAACTGTCTGGAATAATTTTTCTGTGCTTATTTGAGTCTAAACAACATATCAACACTTTTGAATATTCCGGACAGATGTCTGTCTGTCTTTAATCATTAAACCCTGGACAGTCCAACCTCTTCAGTTATAAATACATTCACAAAAAAGGCCAAACTGAAGCTTCAAACATCAAAAGTATCAGGAAGACTTGAATAGCTGAGAGGAATTTGTCTTGACACTAAGAATTATAAATACTCTGTATATTTAAAAACTCGGCTCATCATGAACACTTATGTAATATTCCAACTAACAGATGAGTAATATCTTGTTTCAGGATTTTAAAAATACCACGAGTTTCCAAAATATAACAAATGACTCACTTCAACAAAAAAAAATCATCTCAATTCATAAGATGATCACAACCAAAGCAGCAGCTTCCTGCTGAGTTTGTCCCAAAGCTAAATCCAGAAAGATATCTTTATCAGTTTACGATAAGAAGTCCAACATTTTTACTAGCCGGGACTCTTTGAAGTCTTCTCTCAGCTTGTTTGTGGTCTAGATGCTTCTTGGTTCAAAAGACACGAGTCAAACAGAAAATGCTTGAAGAGGTCTACCAAAACGTTGGACTAATCTTTTTCATTCAAGGAAAGTTTGATTTGAAAGATAACTCTAAAACCTACAACTGGGTCATTTTCTGAACCTTTTGTTCTTATAAACTATATTGTCTTTTTTATAAAGAGCTTAACTGAAACAGTAATGGAAGATCCAAAGCATACAGCATAAAAAGCTCATTTTTAATGAAAGCTACTTGATGTTAAATCAAGTTTTCAGATAATCTGTGATGAATTAAATTAAATGAAATCAAATTAACCAGATATCATCTTTTTCTCATTAATCTTCGCTTTGTCTCATTTATATATTATTTTATTTATGCACCTAATATAATTTAATCTCCAAAATGATAAGATGTTCTAAAGAACTTTTATCAAATGTTCTGTGAAATATAACCAAGGAATGGATCAGTTTAATAAATCATTTTCTTTAAGGGTTAAAGGTGAAGAATGTAATGATTTTGTAAATGATGTTAGGTTTTCAGTTGACATGTATCTCTAATCTACTGTCATGTCTCCCACTGCCGTGTGCTGACACTGCCTCCCTGTGGTCAACTGTGGCAGTAAATCGTGGTAACATCACATCACAAGGAGACTTCAGACATTTTCTTTTCATGGTTCCAGTTTTCATCTGCTTGAGCAATCAAACCATCTGAAATGAACACAGTGCAGGTCAAAAATAGTGTCTGAGAGGGGACTTTGATATAAAAAAGATATATTTTGAGGACTTAAATATCCAGCAGCCAGCATTTATTTGTGTTTTTAAGAATATGCATTTTTTCTCCTGAGACCGTCTGTGATGAAGCACAGCTCTTTTCCACAGATCATCTGAAGCAGAGAAATAAGCCTTGAGATTTTAGCCACCTGGTGGAGACCTTTGACTGCAGCTAAGACTCAAGTTTGAGGAAGGAAGTGGGCTTAAAAGCACCATGGTCAGTCCATAAAGAAGGCAAGTAAAATTAAATTATACCCGGCTAACATTGTAAATTCTCGAAGATTTTATCAAAGAAAGAAGGCGGGCTGTCTTTTATCATTTGACAAAATTATTCAATTCCAGCTCAGTATTTTTGTTCGAGTTTAAAATCTTTTACAGATCTTGAACATATTGTGTCTTTTAAAGAAGGCTTAACCCAAAGGGGCCTTGTAGATGAAGAATGTCAATTTTAAAGCAATCTATTTTTAACCTTGATTTCCCCTCCCCACGATAAACAAGATGCAGAATCACTCAAGTACTCCAGAGTTGCCTTGTGAGCAGCCAGTACCTCCGTGTCTGAAGAAGATTTTTCTACAGAGAGCATTCGGAGGAGGAGCGACCCTGCATCTCATCTGCGGTGAAGTAGTTTAGAAGGTCACTGGCTGTTACAACACCGACCACACTCAGCCTCAGGCAAGCCGATCCATCAGAATAGTCTAGGGAGGAGATAGAAGATCAATTAGGAGCTGGAAAAAAATAGGCACTACTTATGTTAAAGTTTGAGAAGCACAAGATCTTGTGAAGATCCCGTGATATTTTTTAGAACAGAGTATTTTGATCAGTTTACAGATTCAGGGATTTCTACTTCAGATAAATGTGTAGAGGTTCTAAAATCTGCTCATTTAGCTACTTTATAACTATGTTTATTATATGAAAAAACAGAACAACTCCTCTTTAACATCTTGTATGTGATGTTATAATGTCAGCCTGTTATTGGCACATTTGTTATCAATTCAATGTCAGAAAAATGTCTTACACTGGATTTGATTGTGCACCACTAGTCCAAAGTCATCTGCTTTCTTAATACAGGAGAGATCTCCAAGGTGTTGGTCAGGTGCACCTGTGGATGTAGTTACAAGGAGATGGAGCATGCATGAGTACAGATATGAATGAGATCCACAATGTGCATATTCTGCACAATTTCACTGATGTTCGCTCCACACATGGACTCACCTGGTAACAGTTCTTGCAGAGCACCTTGAGAAGACTTCCTCAGAAGAGAATGGTTTGGAGAGTCACCCTCTTAACATCATCCTCACTGTCTTTGGTATGAACGAGGTTTTAAAGAGACGTGCACTCACCTGTCTTTCAGACGATTCCACCAACTGAGCTCAAAGAGAGTGTGTGTGGAGTAGCACACACCCAGGGTAAAACTACAGTCTGAGGAACATACGACCTTTGACTGTTCACTTTCCATCGACTCTAACATCCAGTCCCCTCACCTCCAAGACATAGGAGGTCACACTTTTATCATGGAGTGAATTCAGCCACTCATAATCAAAAGCCAACACGGATCACTGATATATTTGGGAATCTGCCGTTTGTCTAATGCTCATTAAATCACCAGATGTTGTTCACCTATGAGTGATCCTACCAGCTTGTTGCTCTTATTTCCTCTTTGCACTTGTTGTAGCTTGTTTTGATTTTAGCCAAACTGTTGACTGTTACAATTACTGTGAATCCTGCTTCCTAACAAAACCCACAGAAAGAATACAATGTCACTTTGTCTCTTCACACACAAACACCATATATTTTTAAGCAATACGTGCTGATTTTTTCACAAGTGTAACAAGAAAGCTTCGTGAATCAGTCAGGATAAGTAAATATGTATTTTTAATGTGGTGAAATTCATTTTTAGAAATCAAGAAAAACAGGTTCATCATTGCCGTCACAGCTTCAATAACAGGCTACAGGTACCTTTCTTTCAGTCCTAGAAAAAATCTGGAAAAGTATAAACTTAAAAAAAAAGACTGGGTATGGATGCAGGTAGAAAGGACAAGTAGGCGTGGCTTGTTTTTCAGAACCGTCCCGAGCGCTCTCTGTCTCTGGAGCGACGTCGCTCATGATCACGACCTCCTCCACCGCCGCGACCTCTGTCTCGTGAGCGAGAGCGCCGGTCTCGTGATCGAGAGCGAGACCTGTGTCGGCTGTGAGAGTGAGGATGCAGAGCTTAGAAAGTGCAAGAAAGCATCCAGCCAGACAGACCCACCCAGAGAGTTGAATGTATGAGGAAAACGTGTGATAGTTACCCCTTCCTCCTGCGTCCATACAGCTCTCTCCTAAGTTCACGTGAGATGGGCTTCAGGTGCATGAAGTTACAGAAGCCACCTCGAGTGCATTCTCTGAGGAGTGAGAGGAGCAATGAGTAGGTGTTCTGCTTAGGTGTTGACATTTTTTAAACACCTTCATATGCTTCATATCCCAAATTTCATGCATATGTTATAAAATAAAAATGAACTTTGAAAAGCTGTTGACATGAAGAAAATATTTCTTTTGACTTCAGAAGTCTGAAACTTAGTACATGTTTTAAAGGCACCTGGATAGTTCCCTTTGTCCTCCTGTTATATGTCACTGTCTTTTTATGTTTCTTTGAAGGGATGAAACTTGAAATTTAATTTCCCCACAGGAATCAATTAAGTGTTTTGAATTCTGTTTGAGCTCCACTTGTTCTTACCCCATTTCATATTGACGACAGCAGGCTTCCCTGAAGTCTGTAACTGGAGAGAGCTCAGCATGGATTGGTTGTCCGTTAAACCACCGGTTGTTCAGGTCTATCACAGCCTTCTCAGCATCTTCTTCATAACGGAACTACAAGTCACATAGAAGTTTGAGTTAGGTTAGATTTACTGATACTGGATCTGAAAAAAACCAACATAAAACAAAAACAGCGCACTCACCTTGACGTAGACATTTCCTACTAAGTGATCTCCGAGGTTGTCGCACACATTCATTTCCTCCACTTCACCATACTTTTCTTCCATCTCTGTGAAAACCTCCTGCAGAGATGGAAAAACAAAATAAGTTGAATCGTCTGATTTTTATTTATTTATCAACCCCCTGAATCTGAGTTTCACAAAACTGTTAAGGCTTAAACTCAAAGACAAAAAACACAAGACAACAGTATAAATATGATACCATGTTTTCCAGCTGCACATGAAACAGTTTTGCAGAAAGGTGTTACTTACCTCAAAAAACTCGTCATAGTGCTCCTGCATCTCCATGTCGCTGATGGCACCTATTTATAAAACAGAATGACCACAGACACATCAGGAAAATAATAATAGGAGAAAAAAAGGTAAGAGGTTTTATTGGACAGTCACTGATCTTTCTTAATAGTTGAAACACTTACAGGTCAGCCCATCAGCAGACTGAGCACTGTTTTGAGGGTTACGGTAAATGTTCAGGAGGGCGATCGTCTGAAACACAGAAAAGTTTATTTTATTAGGTATTACAAAGAAGAGAAGATAAGTTTATCTGTAGGGTACACAATCCATATTTGACACAGAACCTGAAAACAGAATCTGTTGTTCATATTTTTTTTTTGATGTGCTGAAAATAATCTTGTCATGTTGATGAATCCTTTATTAGACAACTGTCTGACCAGTACAGGGATCATTCACTGATAGCTTTTGCGTCCCTCACGCAGAGCATGTACTGTATGTTATATGCAAAATTCCAATGCTTTATTAACTGTCTTAGTATGTGTAAATATAAGCTTACCTGACTGAATGTTGGCTTGTTGTGTAATCTGGAGCAGCGGTCGCCATGTCGGCAGGCACCAATTTTAAAATAAAAAGAGCAGTTGACCCTGAGGAGAAAAGGTACAGAAGAAAAAGACACAAACATTGTTAGATATTGTTATGATTTCAGAGACAGACAGGATGATTTGTTGACATGTGCTGTTCCATATAGAGGACAGCCCACTCTCCCAACATCCACAGTAATGTTCATCAAGGTCTGGTCGAGACTAACAGGTAAAGCTTTAAAACAAGGCTAATCTGGATCTGTAGATGCAAAGACTTAACCACTTTTCTGATGCAAGGTGTAAACTGGTTCTTAGAGCAAGGATCTGAGGATAAACTATTCCAAAAGATCTGAGGCACACAAAGAGGTAATTACAGATTTCAGTCCTCTAACTATGAAAGGCATGGCTCTGTTGCACTCAGTTAATAAAGGCTTGCAACTTAGAGTCCCTATGAGTGCCTCAAACTCATGAGAAGCTTAAAGAGAAAAAAAATATATGTGCACTACGAAAAATCAGGTTTTTTCACGACCAATAATAACCGAGGAGGAGGAGGTGATGTTCAGAAAGGTATAGTTGTCTGTGTGTTCGTAAACATTCAAATTAACGCTCGAAATGTACCAAAGAACACTGTATTTCCCTTCTAAATTGAATTTATTATAAAAATGAATAGAAAAATTAGAAAAAAATATTTATACGAACAATAATATAAAGATCAATCCGTCTTAGAAATGGTAGTTGATTTAAGGGAATAAGTTATAAAAAAATATTCAAGTATAAAGGCATAAGGGTGTGGCGGGACGCATAATGTTGTAAATATGTATACACGCTTTTTTCATTCATAATTGTAGTTTTCCTCAAATTTCACAATAAACAAGGGATCCCATAGAAATAAATTGGGGTTATGAGACAATATGCTGCCTTAATGACTGGCTTGTTTTTGTTTCAAACCAGTACATCCTTCCTGACTGTAACAAAGACTTGTATAGGTTACACGAAGAAACTAGCTGAAGCTAACTAAAGCTAGTCATTATTAATTATATTATGCCCATATTTCAACAGATTTTCGCTAGATTAATGTTTATTAATTCATTGGAAAAGCTCGTTATGAAAACGTGTTGAGGACTATCCAAGCACTTTTCGGTTCCTAACAGTAGACGGGGGGAGGCGGCGCGGTATTCTGCTAACGTGCTTCAGGCTGCGGTGGCTAACGGCTAACCGCTAACGCCTTTGCACCTCTTTCAGCTGTAAACACGTCGGAATAACTGAATTTGCGTAACAAAAACAATCAGAATTTGGAAACAAAATCAGATTGAATGCGTGTATTCAACAAATAAAGTAATGAAAGGACTTACTTATCCTTTTCTGTCCCAAAAATGGATGCCAGGTATTCTGCCATCTTGGCTCGCCAGTGAAACAACCACCAGCAACAACGAGATAGTTTCCGCTAAACTTCCTTCACAATAAAAGTCTGAACGTAAAGCATGACAATTATGTCAATAATTAAAGGGCGAATATTTCTTATATGATTATTTATTTTTACGCGTATTCGTTCTATTTACGTTTTTTATTGTAAATTGTATTATAATTCGTTCTATACAATGATCTATTCATACAATAACCCATCGTTGTTTGACTGCACTGCAGGTCTCATGTATGACACAATACTTTGATATCATAGCCTCTTTTTTACATTTGCTATAAATCCCCAAGTCTTTGGAAGTTGGATTCTCTTGTGTTGTTGTGAGGTTTTATTTTGTTTTTGTGTTATAATGTACTGTTCACACTTACCAACCTGGCACATTACCCTTGCATTTTTTTCCAGAATTAATTAATTTAAAAACTGTAAGATATCCTGAAGTCGAGAGTCCTTATTGATCTTTTTTTCATTAAATAAGCTCTGTTGTGTTCTTTCATTCATTTACACTGTGTATGCAAGTGTACAACTCAAGTGAAGAAAAGCGATGACAAATTATTCGTAGGGATTTTACTTTGAAGGTACCACATCCAAGTTGGAAGTTCTTCATGATGCTGCTCTCGTTTATATCGATCCAGACTTTCAAAATAAGAGCCTCTGTCAAGTTATGAGTGCAATACATGCAGTCAAGAACCATGATGTGCAAAAAGGTTTGTCAAAGTCCTAAAGCTTTTCCATTTCCTTTCTTAATGACTTGTTAATTAAGTTTAAAAACCGTTGGTGTGGGGCAATCTAATCACAGACCAGCAAGCAGAGGAAAAGTGACCATAACATTAATATGTGAGCTACACTCACATATAAAACCACATATAATGTGAATAAAACTATACATAGAACCAAAGTTTCAAATGCTGGGAATGTGGAGTGGGTAAAGGTGAACAGAGAATTAACTAACAACAGTAAAAACAATATGTGCCATTAAAATAATATTGGGTGAGTACGGTACTCTGTTTGTTCTTTATTGTTACTATTTTACTTATTATAAGAATAACAAGATTCAAAAAATCCAACATCTTGACAGAAAAATGATATAACATTTGCATTACTGTAGATGTAATACAATTTGCCAAATTAATGAAAACATGAACATAGACAATCTGATCAAGATAAGTTTATTAACAGATTGAAGAGAATGGAAATTCAAACAGGAGTTTAACATATCAACTAAGATAAGCACGAACAGTGTTATGCAAGTAAGATAAAATATATATGAAAATGTACACACAAGGGTAAAGTACATTGTAAACAGCTGAGACCACATACTACAGTGCCTGGTTGACCAAACCAATCCATTTTAAGGTTTAAAAAAAAAAAAAAAAAAAAAAAAAAAAAAAATCCCCATCCCATCAACATTACACCAGCAGACAAAGTTTTACTGTGTGACGTACGATCTATCCTTCAGATACTGGAACTGCACTGACTTACAGAAAAAACGTCAGAGCAGATGAAATTATAGAACGGAGAAATGCAACACAGGCATAGATCGATTTTGATGGTGCCGATTTCAATATATATCATGAGTTATGGACAGGCAAATAAAGAAAAGCGAGACTATTTCAAGATCACTTACAATGTCTCCTCGGGGACTTTAACCACTACTTTTAAAGCAGTGAAGGCTCTGCTTTAATGCTATCCAGAAATCTTCCCGATCAATGTTTTAGGGTGACTGTTTTGCCAGTTAGTCTCCGCCCCTCCTCTCACTTGTGTGTCTAGTTGACCAAAAACTTGCTTGATAGGAATCGTGTAAATACTGGATGCTTTTTCTCCACTGTTGAAAATATTCTGCCATCTCTCAAGTTCTGCAGCTCAAGGTATGGGTATTGAGTTTAACGGTGGGCTTGTTTTGGACACGGTTTGTTGTATTAGTGTCGCGTGTTGGTTCTGCTTGGACTCTTCCCGCTATTTTAAAGCTAGCCTGTTAGCTTTAGCCGATTCCTCTTTACCGAGGGGTGAAGAGGCTACTTCATAACTTAAACACCCAGATTGTAGTAGTAAACGACAAATGTTTCGGTTTAATTTCCTTTCTAGAGGCAATTTAAGCTGAAAAATAACAAACAATAGAGTCTATGTTGGTCGTTAGCTGTTTGCTAACAGTGAAGCTAACGCTACGTAGTGCAGCGCAGAGGTTTGCTGCTGATCGACGTCCAGTCATTAACACACAGTACGTATACATACTCATTCGATTAACCCCCTTTATAGTCCTCACTCCTGTTTGAAGATGTATATTTTGTTAGCAGCATCGTATGTCAAAGTCTCTTCGTGTTTCTCCTGGAGCTCATGTATTTATCAGGGCTCCTCTCGGAAGTCTTGCCATGCTGCAAACCTTAGCCAGGATTTCCGGCTCCTTTCCATTTGCCCTATACTGTTTTGTTTCCGTTTATTCTATTTCCGTTTTAAAAGTTTTCTTCTCACGGAGTAAAAGTGTGATTGAACGATGATCGGTGTATTTAATCTGGTGCTGTGCGTTTGTTGGATATTTTAACCGATTATTCGCACGCTGGTAGCAGCGGTTGTGTCATAGGATGCCTCGCCCCGTTGTGCATCCGACCTCAAACACTGAAGCTAACTTGTTTTAGTGTTGATCAGCTTCTACGCTTCAATTATATTTTTATGCGTCAAGTCAATGTGTGTCTTTAACGCGTATTTATGTTTGGTTACTACTTTTGATGGCCTACCATTTGGCCTTTAGACGCTTAAGCCTCGCCCCTCGAGTTGGCTAATGTTAGCAGTTGGAGCAGTCAGTGAACTGTTCTAGGAGGCGCTGAAAGGCCTGAATGAGCTGCTGGTTCAAACCAATAGTATGCACCAATAACCCACTGACACATAAACATACAGGTTTAGGCATTTTATTTGAAATAGAATGGACTGTTTTTTAATGCCAAAGAAAATATGAACTATAAAGTCAGAACAGAGAAAACTGCAAGTTTGCAGATAGTGCAAAAAAAACAAAACCAAACTTTTAAACAAACAATTGAATTTCTTTAACATAATCAAATAAGTATTAAAATAGCACGTATTTATTAGTTAACTAATATCGTAAGAGCAAGCAAAAAAAATCTAAGAAATTAACAATTGACAATAATAACAATAAGCATTTTATTTACAAAGATATAATAATTTCTGATATAGAACATATTGTGTTGTATAGGTTTTGATAGCTTTTTTTCACAAGTATCCTGGAACAGGCTGATCAAGTTCATGATCCTGTAAACAAGCATTTAATTGACAGAAATCTGTACTCTGTATGTCAGTTTTTCTTGATTGTTATACAAAATAAGACCAATTGGATCTACAAAATATCACAAAAATATCATAAAATATCGTTTTTTGCATGCATTACCATCAGCATTCTCTTTTTCTCCCCACAGCCTGGTTCTCTGCATAAACCAGGATGTCTAAAAGTGAAACGGAAGAGATGATAGAAATTGAGATTGATGAGCGGGAGAAACAGACATGCCTGGAGGAAGGGTGAGGAAAGAGCTTATTCTAACTGGGAGACCCATCGTGTGTACAGATTTTAAATCATTTATTTTACCTTCAGAGTTGAGGAGCAGACCATCACTGCATCAGATTTGATACAACAAGACATTGACATCAATGAGCCCATCGGGAATTTGAAGAAACTTTTAGAGCCGCGTATCCAAATCTCACTGGATGCTTATGAGATCTGTCTGCAGGACATTCAGGTAAGATGTGTTTGATAAATATTAAGACACATTAAAGCGATGGAGATTTCCTTTTCCCCTTTAATTTATTCTGCTTTTTTGTTTCCATCCTCTTTTAGCTCCATCCTGATCACAGCCTGTTTGACCAGGGAGTAAAGACAGATGGCACCGTGCAGCTCAGTCTGCAGATTATAACCAAACCAGGTTCATATTAAAGCTCAGATGATAAACAATTCAGGATTTTAGTGTCCATATTCAAACTTGCACATTCAAGCATCAGCCTCACCCTGTTGTGTGTTTCAGGTGAGGAAAAGTTGAACATTCTGGAAATTGTGAAGCCAGTAGAAACAGTCGAGGTGGTGATTGATCCAGATGCAGCAGGAGAAGATGGCACTTTGGTGGAGGAAGGTCAGCTCATTGCTGTGGAGCGGTCTGCTCTGACAGACGAGACATCAGAGCAGGTTACCCGCTGGGCTGCAGCCCTAGAAGGCTACCGCAAAGAGCAGGTCCGCCTGGGCATACCATACGGTGAGGGACGCCATCATAATGACTTATCCATGAGGGAAAAACAATCCTGTTAGTCAACCATGACTGACTTCATGAGGCTTCTTTCTCTCATCTTCAGACCCTGTGCTGTGGTCGGCTGATCAGGTGATCCACTGGGCTGTGTGGGTAATGAAGGAGTTTAACATTGATGAGATGGAGATCGGCAGTATTCACATCCCGGGTAGAGATCTCTGCTCATTCAACCAGGAGGAGTTTCTTCAAAAAGTGCCAAATGGAGAGATTCTCTGGAGTCACCTTGAGCTCCTACGTAAATGTAAGCAGGAAAGAAATTCAAAGATGAAGGTTTCCTCTGCCTCTGTCTGAAGAAATCGATACTTTTCTTGTTCTGAACAGATTTACTCTAGTACAAAATCCCTCATCTGGTGATTTTTTTTCTTCTCAGATGTGTTGGCGAGCCAAGACCAGTCTGGAGGAGATGCCACTGTCACCATTGATCAACGTAGGTTTTAGAAAAAGACTGTCTTAAATATGCTTACACTTAACTTTATGAAACTTATAATACATAATTCCTTCAGCTGTGGACTAGATTTAGAAAGTTGTGGCATCTAACATATTCATCTGTTTCTTCAGCCGTGCAGATCATCCCTGCTCACGTTAGCACACCCTCTGCCATAAAGGTGTTGAAGCAGAACCGAACACCGAGAGCTCCCAGGATTTCAGGAGAGGAGAGAAGCTCACCTGGCAACCGCACAGGTAGATCTCACTACACACAGGAAACGGTGGGCTGTTGGTATGACAGCAGAAAGCAACCAGAAGATCTAACAGAACATCTTTTCTACCAAATATTTTAACTACAAAAACACAATATTTAGATAAAGTGTGAAAATGCTCAATTTAAGAGATAAGGCAGAAGAAGAAGAAGAGTGGTTGTTAATTTACACCAAAGAATTTGACCATCGAGTTGAAATATCAGCGAAGGGAGGGTCCCGCCTGGTAACCTCAGTGATATACTGGCTCTTTGGGGACATAAGGAGCCGTGTGATAGGCCAAGAATCTTATCAGTAGAGGGCGTAGTGGGATTAGTTTCTTCACTGAGTGCTTGGCTTTCTTATCAGAGCACAACTACCTCATCAAGGTCTTTCAGCAGCCACATGCAGAACACTCACACTCTACCTTATTTTCACTGAACTACTATTTTTCTCTTAGGTAACAACGGTCAGATCCAGCTGTGGCAGTTCCTGCTGGAGCTCCTGACGGACAAGGATTCGAGGGACTGCATCTCCTGGGTGGGAGAAGAGGGAGAGTTTAAACTCAACCAGCCGGAGCTCGTGGCACAGAAATGGGGACAACGCAAGAACAAGCCAACGATGAACTACGAGAAACTCAGCAGAGCCCTCAGGTAATCCACGCCTAGCGTATACTCTCTTTTGTTTCCTTGTGGACTTTTAAGCTGTAACACAGGATTCAGTCTAAGAGGAACTTGTTTTCTAATCCTCATGCCAAGAAAACCTGCACATTTTCCTAAATATATTTTTATTTCAATGACACTAACAGGCTTCTATCTTGTATCTTCTTCAGGTATTACTACGACGGCGACATGATCAGCAAGGTACAGGGCAAGCGCTTTGTCTACAAGTTTGTGTGTGACCTGAGGACTCTGATTGGCTACAGCGCAGCTGAGCTCAACAACCTGGTGACTGAGTGTGAACAGAAGAAGCTGGCTCGTATGCAAATGCACGGCATTGGTCAGCCCATCACTACAGTGACCCTGGCCACCACAACACTAGACAAAGACAGTTGAAGGAGGACACTACGCAACAGCGCCCTCCGGCTGCCACAGGCTAACTCTGTCCTCCAGGAAATGAATTCTTCTTTGAGACACTGAAAGCAAGGCTGATAGTGTGGATTAACAATTTTTTTGTTTCTTTGATTTGACTTAGGCTGTGGCAGTTTTTTAAATAGCTTTTCTTTAACTCTAACCCAGAGGAGGAGAGTGTTCAGGACAAGAGTGTGAATGTGTATTTTTTCTGAGTGTGCGCAGATGAATGTGTGACTGAAACCCAGATGAGCTTTTGTAACATGTTTCTTGTCCCCTGTTCTCACTGTATATACCAGAATTTCATGTTTTTGATCGCTGCGAGTACAAGTGTATTTTCATATTTTCCATTTATAGAGACCCTGTTTTGTATTTGATTTCATGTTTTCCCTGAACTGTTGGACCTTTTTGTCCGCAAGGGGGAATAAAGTGTTAAGATTTTTTCTTAACATTCAGTCTTCTTGTTTTAATTTTAAAATGACGTATACCTAGTGCCTTAAAATCAGAGATCCAAAGTAAGAAGTGAGAGAAACATGATGGTACATTCAAAATTTTATTCATGTCATAGTGGGTGTAGAAAGCATTTCTTACTCTAAGCAAATGGTTCATTTAACTACACATAAAGGAAAGTCACTGAATCCATGAACGAAATACAGCCTCTTTTTTAACACTAGCATCAAAAGACACCCAGGTTGAGCATAATAACAAATTTTAAAACATTCACCTGATTAAGAGCTTCATTTGTGTCTGTACAAGTGTAGATTGAGCGTGAAGAGGTGATATGTGTTGTATTTCTATGGTATAAATGCAAAATCTCTTGCATGTCACATTCATGTTTACAGGAGGCGACTTGAAATCAATCGAAGAGAAATGTGTCTACGCTGATAGTTGCAGCTCGTCACGTCTTCATGATGACGAGCGAGAGTGGAACATGCAGGCAAAGGAACGATCCACCACAGGACGGACAGAAACACTGTACATGTTTACACAGGAGATGTAGAAAAATAGAATGTGTGGGATGTGAGATTTAGTGAAGGAATGTGGGTGAAGATGAAGCCTTGTAGAAAATTGTCTTCATCTTTGTTGATCTGACGAGTGCGGCGATGTACAATATTGCTGACACAGCCAGAAAGAGCACATAAATAACAAGAGGAAAGACTGAAAAAACGTACAAAAAGAAAGACAATACTGAGAGACTCTGGAATGATAAATCAGGAATGCTCCTCACCTCTAAAAATGATATTCTCTAATTCAAAGCGTGTGCAGTGATCAAATCACGCCAGGTACTTGACGACAACAATATTTGGTGATTATGTTCAGACTTCCAGAATGAAAGTGCATCAAATGCAAACAGTATCAAAATGTTCTTCCTTTCATATGCTGTAACACTTCATATCACATATAGAGCGTTTAGCCCATGCAGCTAACACAACAGTGAAGCATGGAGATGAGCGTAATAAGGTCAGTTAAAGCAATCTGTGGGAACAAAGCAGACCAGATTCTGAATACTCTTTTCTTCTTCATATCACAAGATCACAAAGAAGACACTAGAAATGTACAATCCTGCTAAAGTAACCAATGAGAGGCCCTCTCCCAAGGGCCCCCACATACAGTATACGGTATCTGTCGTCAATATTGCCATGCACTACGTATACTTACAGCTAATCTCTCTTTATATATTACACATAAAAAAATCAGACAACAAAACATTCAATATTTTTAACTTTACATACTTTGATTATGGATATTTTTCTGCTTTTTTCATCCTTTTTTGAAAAACAAACCTGCTTAAATCGTGCGTAGAGGGGCTCTGAGAGCTTGTGGAGCTGTTATGTCATCAAACACAGGACAGCTGTCGTCAGAGAGCCGAGCAGAGCGGTGGGGACGTGAGGGCAGCTCAGGGGAAAATGGAACAAACAGATGGAGTACTGAGGGAGAGAGGGGGATTTAAAGTGCTGGGGTTTACATGTTTCTCGTCTCACGGTGAACGCAGTACTGCAGTGACGTCACTACAAACACTGTGGTGTTTTACTGTGTTTGGATACAACGTGCAGGTGAAACAGGGCACCCTTGTCCAATCGCAGGTCAATTTAAGCTCCAAGAGATGCTCTGAAGGCTGCTCCATGTCACTTCCTTTGGCCTAGACCTCTCACTGAGACAGAAACCTGTCACACAAAGCGGTTTTCAAACTTCTTCCTCATTTTAAAACAATAAAAATCTCTCTTTACAGTACTCGGGTGACAAACTCAAGGTGTAGGGGCTCAAAATGGAACAAATACTATGATAGAGACAGAGTGTGGGGTTTGGATTCACCTGAAAAAACAAAACATGTCACTCAGCAGTTCTTTAGTTCTGCATCTGCTCAAAGAATTTGTAGGTGGGGTTCTCATAGCCGTTCTGCTGCATCTTGGCCAGGTGACGCTCCTCAGGTGTCACTGCTGCGTCCACCTGCTGACCCAGAGCATGAGGATGAGTATGACAGTTTCTCCTCAATGCAAGAATGAACAAACAGTGGAGCTGATGTGCTCACCTCAATAACGCCGTGATGAATAGAAGTGTACTGTTTCTTCCTCAGCATCACCAGGGTGATGACGATGACAGTTGCAATGACAACCCCTCCAACCATGAGCCCGATGATGGCGCCTTTATTGGACCCGACATCCTCAGCGAAAAACACCTGCAGTTCAATCACAAAGCTGTTAGTGTGCACAAAGAGAGAACAGAGAGCGATAAATGAGAAGCGTTAAAAATACCAGTTTTTGATGGTAGACTTCATATCCGGTGCTCTGCCTCTCTTCAGTCTCCATCCGCACCTCAGGCATCTCCTCTGGCTTCAGAGCCGACACTAAAAACAAAAGAAGATACAGACGTATGAGAAAAACATTAATATAAAAAAAAGGGTAAATTTTTTTTTTAATGTATTTTGAGATTTAAGTCAGAAAAAGGTCAGGACTCTGAGTGAAGTGATGGAACAAAGTCAGAATCCAGACTTTATTCCAACTCTACACTCAGAAAATCAGAATTAGTCAGTATTCTGAAAATAAAGTCAGAATAGGTTAGAAATTCAGGATTTTAAAACTGGTGTCTTGGAAAAAAAAGTAGAGCGTAGTTTAGAGCGTAAAATCTGGAAAAGTCCAGGTTCTGAAGTTTAAGACAAAATAAATCCAGGATTTAGAGTTTTGTGTTGGAGTAAAGTCAGGATCCCGAGACAAAGTCAGATTAAAGTCACATCCTAAAAACTTTTCCAGTAACTTTTATCTTCTTCTGTATAACTGAACCACCCAGCAGCAAAGTATTCACCAAAGGCTCCTTGTTGATGTTGGAAGTGAAGCAACTTTACTGTTCTGCTTATGACAGATGTTAACACATGTTGCTGAACACCAGTTGTAATAAAAAATGATGTAAACATGTAAAAACTGTTAATAGATGAAAATGATTTCATCAGACGTGCTTAAGGCTGTTAGTCAGTGCATTAGCCAAAGCACAAGCACAAGATGTGTTTGGTTAGAAACGGGCTGTAAACATGACTCCTCCACTGCTCTGTATTTGTTACTCAGTGAAAAGTTTAATGCTACATTCTGCCCTGAACACAAACAACAACTCACCAGGCCGTGTTGGGAGTCCTCTGTCAGGGACTGGACGAGCGTCTACGGGCTCAACTGCAGAACAAAACAGTATGTAAATATTTAAGTAATAGTAAGTATCTCTGTCTTTATTAAATGTTTTATTTGTGTGCTTGTGTTACCATGGTTCTCTGTGTTGGGCTGGTTAAAGCTCTCCGGGTGGATGAAGCCCAGTCCGTCCAGGCCGGGATCCATAGGAGCAGAGCTGTAAGCCTGATCAGGCATGAGAGCATCATTACCGTAGCTCACCCTGCCGTCCACCTGCAAACACAGCAGACGTTAAATCTGAACAGTTCTCTTTAAAACTCTAATTAAGAAAACTGTATCTCTGTTTCCGTCTGGTCATGGCTGCGTCAAGTCTGACTTTGTCTTGTATCAATGTGCAGCCGAGGCGGTTCTATTAATACATGTCAGAGTGTGCAGTTTACACAGGACAGAATCCATGCATATGTGAGTGGGTGCAAACTGACTCACCCTCCCATCGCTCTGCAGGGAAGAGACTTGCTGAGACAGCTCAGACTGAACTCTCTGCACTATAACAGCTGAAAAAAGAAGGGAAAGAGAGCATAAGGGAGAGATGAGACAGCAGAGGAGGTATGGGAGGGGATGAGCTATGAAAAGAAGTCTATATGGTACCACTGCTGGTAGAAAGTGGTTACACTCATTGAAGGGTCTCTTTAGCAATGATGACTCTTTGACACACATAGGGTCACAGCAATGGAACAAAAACAGACATTTTAAAACATCTTCAGGCTCTCTAAGGTAACTTTTTAGAAGTCTGATGACAGCAGCATTAACTTTTTAACTGAGTAATTACAGCAACAAATGATTTGCTGTTGTTGGCATCATGTTAAGTGGAACATTGATACTTACAGACTTGGTTCTGGATCTCATTTGCCACACTTGGTACTTTGAAAAGCAGACCCAACGACTGATTCATCCTCTCATCGATCACACGGAGGTGGGTCAAAACCTGACAGACAAAAGAAGGGAAAGAAGTTTGGTTATTGAAACATTATGTCTTCAGGGATTAAAGAGTTTCATCTTCAAATTGAAGCAATACTCATCATTTAATAAAACACTTAAAGGTATGTTTTGACTTCATGTGTTTGAGCTTCAGCACCTGAGGTCGGATCTGCGCAGCCTTTTTGGGATCAACGGTGCGTACATGTTCGTAGTGCTTCAGCGTGTGCTGCCTGTCCTTCTGCTCTGCGCGGACGTATTTCTTCAGCAGGCTCAGAACCTGACGGGCCTGGAAAGAAGTAAAATTATGACCATAAGAAAAAAAAGAAAATATACTTGATGCTTTGATCTTTCTTTGATGGAAATGCGCTGAGACAGCTTTTGTAACTTGGCTCTAATCCTGCCTAAAAGGTGAATCATAATCACACCCATATCTTTTTGTAATAGTTCTACTTTTCAGAAGAACTGAGGTGTGAGTAAGGATGTGTGGTCTTGTCTGGTTTTGTATGTGTGTGTACCCGTGGAGGGTTGGCCTGCAGGGCACTGAGGTAGTTTTCCAGGGCAAGGCGTCGACGGCTGTTGAGCAAAGCCTCCACCCGGGCCATGTGGGTCTCCACCAGCTGCTGTCTCTCTCCTGCTGCCTCCCTCTCCAGGGCCTCCACCTTCTCCTGGAAGTGCTGCAAATAGAGCACAAGCTTTCAGTCAACAAAGGATCATGTAAAGCACATAAATGCACAAAGAGGTTGTCTTGGACGTCCCACCTGAATGACAGCTTTCTTGTCAGCACGAGGAAGGCTCTTAGCCTGTCTCTCAGCCTCTTCCCACTCTCTCATCACCTGTGCATCAAGAGGAAAAATAAACAACCACTAACAGCGTGACAGTTTCAGTTTATGTTATCATTGGACAACTTGAGAGAAAAATATCCTGGAGATTACACACACACACACACACACACACGCACACACGTACCTGGGACATCCTTTCACGGTGTTTGGCCTCCAGGCTCTCTTTGGCCTTTTGGAAGTCGGCATGCTCGTTGTCGTCTCCTGGAGCTTCAAGGTAACGATCGACTGCATCTGGAGGACTCGGGGCCATGGTTGGCACTGAAGAACAACAAGAGGAAGGAATAAGACCAAGGCAGTTTGACAAAAGGAGAAGGATAATATGGATACAAAGTTAGCAGCTAAAATGAGGAGCATTCAATTCCAGTGTTTCAGCACATGTAGACAAATGTTTAAGACAAAATAAGAGGTTAGATACAAAAAGAAAATGTTCTAACACAGACATGAACAAGTGTAGAAGGCAAACGGTTATCAGGGGACAAAGGGTGATCAGTTTCCCAGTATAAGTGCTGTGTGTTGGTTTTAATTTAATGTGGGAGCCTGGAGATAAGAAGAGGAGTGCTGAGTCAGGATGAGGGTAGACGCTGCAGCACAGGGGATGTGTTGATTCGTCAGGTGGAAACTGCAAATCACCACCCCTAACACATACATGTACACATACACACTGTGGTCAGAGACACACACAGCAGTACTCAACTAGTTAAACATTCAGGATGACTTTGTTAGAGATCCACAAACCCTTGCAGCTGCAAGGCATGCAAGCTCACTGTGTAGAAACGCATGCAGATGCACACTGACATTCAAAGGTCAGTACTTTCACTGCTGTGTCCACATGCTGGAAGAACAATGACTTCGTGTTATGGTTAGGAAATGATGAGCTGAGGAAATAAACAGTTGTGAAATCAATCTTTTCTATCTTGGTTGGGTATCATTAGATAAAAACCACATGGCCCTGAAGTTAGAGGAGATTACCGAGCCAGTTTACAGAGTGTTTGTTAACTGTTTCCAAAGATTTACGGTACATCCACAATAAGAACAAATACACTTAGGTTGAGGTTCACAGAGACAGCAAGGATAGAAAGTTTTGATAAACAAACTAATGCATGTTATGAAAGAAATAATCACCCTGATTTTTTCTAACCAGAACAAACAAATCCTCGTGAAAGATTCACAAAGAAAAGTTTGTTCGCAGGGTGAAGTTTGATTTGAAGGCCTTCATATTTCCTCTCTATTTCTTGCTATGAGTTAGCATGAGTAAAGAGCTAACTGATGCTCAGGACAGACAGGAAAAGACAGAATAAAAGTTAGAACAAAGAGACGATCTGTCTGACGACAGGAATCAGGCTGGTGTTACGGCGCTTCAGGATCTAGACAGCTCCCATCCTGGGACTTACACGAGCTGCTGCACACGGCCATGCAGTACTCCTCCGAGTCAAAGTTATTCCTGTTGCCCCCACAGCCCCCAAACAAGAAGGGGGCACAGCGGCCCTTCTTAGGCATGAAGTACCAACGCTCCAGCATGGCGTGACAGGGGCCGGACTCAGCTCGAGCCCAACACACGGCTGAGATACACACACAATGAAACATCAAACACAAAGGGATGTCAAATGTGGGATGAGTTTCTAAAATTCATGGAAACCATAAAGACAACAAAACATCACATGATGGATACAAACAATAAAAGAATTCGGTTTATTTCTTACCTCTGACAACTTCCTCAACAGACTCAGTGGTAGTGGTCGTGGTGGTCGTCATGGCAATGTTAGCACTTCGCTCATCACTATCACGCTCATCAATCACATCATCCTCCTCATCATCATCATCATCTTCATCATCACCATCTCCGTTCTCGTCTCTTTCAAAAGCCTCTTCATCCTCATCCTCGTCATCCTCAGTGGTGGCGGGCTCAGTGTCAGCAGGACGCGTCATGCTGCAGGGACAGCAGGTGGTGAATCAGATCACATGTGTGTTTGTGTCGTACAGGATGAGGTCAGTGAGCGTGTGCGTGAGTGATGATACCTGTTATCAGAATATTCGGTGTCAGCTCCGCCCCACCAGACATCTGACTCCTCCCCTTCAAGCTCAACGCTGTCTGCCTCTTGCTCGGCCTCCACGGGACAGCAGACGAACTCCACACCTCTGAAGCGATCGATGCCACATGGCAACAGCATCCCATAGTCATGGAGATTCATGGAGCGGTCTCCACAGGACTAATTTTAACAACAAACATGAATCAATTACCTTCCAGTATTGGAAATGATCATAATTCAGCCACATGACTTGAAGCTAATAATTCTGTTTGGCTCACTTGATGTTTATAATGGAGAATTAAAAAAAAAATGCTTAGCAAACAGTTTTCTGTGGTGTTGACAGGTTATTATCCAGAAAGGATATAAAAGAAAAGGAACAAGCCCTAGAACTAAACAGCAAAAAAAGTTCAAGGTCAGAGGAGAAGAAGTTGAATTAAAACTACTGAGTCTTTCAGAAACACCCGCAGGAGATCAGAGCGAGAAGAGAAAGTAGAAAGAGGAAGCCAGAAGCAAACAAAAACCAAATGAAGTTTACACAGGGACATCAGCGCTACATTACTGTTCAAACTTACCTCTTTGGCGACCGTGTGCCAGTGCAGGTGGCTCTCACACTGGTCCATGCGCTCCTGGTGCAGGAACTTACATTTGTCAGGAACGAGAAGGGCGTCACTTACAAACTCCCCAACTTTAAGGGACAGAAAACATGTTTGCTCAGTAAAAAGTGTTCAGCTGTTCCGACATAAAAACAAGCTCCCTGAGTTGATAAGACTGCTCACCCAGGCAGCGGTACGGCACAACGATGTGTGTGTTACTACGGCACTGCTTGCGGCCCTTCTTGCACCAGTTCTGGATGCTGACGGGCTGATTGGCTTCCACAACATTTGTGATTTGCAACTCTGGATACACCTGGAAAAGAGAGAGTTAAATTCCCTTTCTCATCTCATTACCTCTCTCTGAAACTCTTTGCTTTGCTGTCTCACTCTGTTTACCTCTTGGCAGTACTGCAGGATGCCCTCTTTGGTGCCGATGCAGCTCTTAGTTCCAGACGGGTCAGACTCCCATTTGCCACTCTGAACATTGATGTGCATGTTGAGCTTCCCACAGAACATGGCCACCTGAGGCTCAGTTAGTAAGCCCACAGAGTCATCAGCAGGAACCTGAGCAGAGAAAGGAGAGAACAACAATGAAGACGGATTTCTCCTCACTGGCCTCAGCAGAGCTTAACCATAAACATATTAGGATGCTGCCTACAAATGCAGCTTGTGCATTCATTTCTCCATGGAGTATTTAGATTAGTCAACCACTATAAATGCTGCTCTCTTTGAATCACATCAAGTTTAGATTATATGAATAAAAAAAGGACATGACTGCTGCTTTTAGCCAAAGCAAGGTTAGATACTGAGTTTCATCCCTTGAGCCCATAAGCCAGAGTGCTCAGCATTACAGCCACAGCCACAGGGCTGAACATGTGCCTTTTGCAACCCAGGCTTATGCGGTTTTATTCATTTCCTTTATTATAAAAAGCGCACAAAGAGACCAGGAAAGAAAATGGAGCCTATACGAGAAAAGAGAGGAAAAACTATTGCACCAAAGGGATAATTGGGTGTTTTTCCCAAATGAACAGGTTTTGGCAATGTGCTGTAGAGCTTCTGTTTTCTCTCCTTTGTGTTTGGAAAACAGTAGGTGGAAGGACTGGTATGTTGCCTTTAAGGCGCTCTATTTTTCTGGCAGACATCAGAACAGACAGATGCTGCAGGCGTCCTACTACTCCATCTGTTTACGATCTCAAAAAGACAATCTGACTGGATACAATGTTTGCCTTTTAAAATTTGCACGATGTTAGTCTTTAGTTGCACCTCCGTCTGGCTGATCCTGTTACAACCACTAAAGCCCAGTACAAACTGCAGCACCAAGTATTTGGTGCATAAAGTAATACAGTGCAGTGGGATTCTGTATACTAGGCTGAGACATCCAAAAACATAAAGTTGCGAATCTATGCAGTCCAAGCGCAGTAATTAAACCCACATCACTAATCTGTCATGTCCTTCAGATCACGTTTCTTCTGAAAACATTGGAGTCACAGGGCATATCTGGCCAAGTTCTACCACTAAATGGCGCCTGAGCTCATTAGTCAAGGATTACACTGAGATAACCAGTTTAACCTGGCCCTGCATCAAAGACAGAAGCTCCATAACACTCCTGCGTGTGTGTGTAGGGCACTCTGGCAGCAGAACCTGAATGACGTTTTAGCCTTTAACAGCATGAAAACAGAAAACATTGCTCTGTCTTTGGTCAAAGTGCTTACAGTGTTTTTGCTCCTTCATCCTGGTCAGAGCTATAAAGTCACCTAAAACTGGATTGTTTTGATAGTTTTGATTATTTCAAAACAAGGATTAAGAATTATCTGATGAGCTTGTTTACATTGTTTAATTCTGAATGCTGCTAATTTATTGATTGGTTTAATTTTTTCTAGTTATTTCCAATTGTTCTGTCCTGCTCTCTTTATGCTGCTGTCTTAGACAGGATTCCCTTGTAAATGGACTATGTTATTACATTGCAAACATTCCTGGTAAAATAAAAAGTTAGAAATTAGATAAAAATTGCAGCACAATGGATGGATTTTTTTTCCAAGTTATATTTCTTGCTTTTTCCTTTTTCACATAACACACAAAAAAACTCAGCACAACATGGGTCTACACATCCTTCATGGGTATCAACTAAATGAAAGAAGATACAATCCAAAGGGTCATTCTGTGTTTTTCTCCAATATAGGGCTGAGTCCATAAGAAGTTAAAACAACTCTTGAAAGTGTTGAGCTACAGTAGTGTTTTAGAAATGGCGATATGGCGTTTGAATTATCTTTTTGGTGAGTGAAGCAGACTAGTAAGGTATTCTAGGGTAAAACATGCCATGATTATCTTGTACCACTTTGCTTTACATGGTGGTTTTTCCACTTATCTGTGACAAACAAAAAAGATATTCTTTCCTGCAGCATATGTAAGAAGATCATACATTCAGCTGGAGTGAGTACTAGCAATACAATAGTGGGACTTTTACTGGATAACGTGGGTTGGGTAGAATCCAGAATTCACCATGCTAAACATGTGATCCAAATTAGAATTTACAATTTCTAAATAGGATATGTTATATCTAGTTGTGTCAAAACATATTGATGAAGTAGAAGTACAAAAATGGTCTCATTCAAATAATAAAAGCCTACAATGAAGGAGGAATAATAAATGTAAGCTTATATTTGATCAGCAAAGATATGAATGCTGTATTCAAAAATGCTGCTGCGTAATTCCTCTGAGGGAACGTTTTTCATTGCAGCACGGAGCTTTTGTTGGGTGGAGAACCTACAGTATGGTTGTTATAATGAGCCTAAACGTTCCTAAGATACCTAAAGCACTAAATACAGCACTGCTGGAACAAAACTTTGCTTCTCTGTGTTGATACATATCAATAACAGGCCTTGTTTGTGATGTTTCTACCTGTTTCAAAGCTGAGAGTGTCTCTTCAATCCTGCACATCAGCACAGCAGCAGTGCAGGCTGCAGGCGCCATCTTGCTTGTGTCAAACTAAAAAGGGCTGCATCTTTTTTTTCCATTCTCCTCAGCAATATCAATACACAGCAGCTCCTTGTTGATTGAAGATTCACTTTTCCAGTTTCAAAACGTTAAATGTGTGTTTTAACCGTTTATATTGTACATTTTAACGGACCCTTGAACGATTAGCCATGCCAGCCTGTCATTTTCGTGTCAAAGCTAGAAAATGTCAACTACGGCAAAATGCGAGCAGTTAGCTTCACTGTTGAATAAAAAACAATAAAAATAGTGTTTAAACATTGTTTTGAGTACAACAACACAGGGCTGTGGTTAAAATTAACCTCAGGACAAATCAAAACAAGTCCAACATGACGGGCCACAGCTGTCAATCACTGACATCTATCGGTAGGCCTCGGTAGCATAACTCAATAGTCGATCGGCTAATTGTAGTTTGTAAATCTTGGTACGCTACAAATGTGTCAAATTGGTTATTATTTTTGATTTCAAAGGCAGTTGGAATAATAAATATCTAAAAAAAATTTAAAGAAAATGTTCACCCTAATGTGTATTCTAATGACACTTCTGTGATAGCAGCAGGGATGTCACCATTATATTGTCGTTCTGTCATTTGTGTTACAGTCTTTTTATGATAATAAAATCAGAGCCAGTGTAGGAAACAAGTCTAGATTCTTTATTATTATATTATATATGCGTCACAGTTGAAATGGCGCTGTGGTCCAAGTATGCTGCTAAATCACAAGCTAAAGGCCCGCAGAATAGCGGAGCCAGGGAACAGATTCCTCTGCTGTACTCACCTCGGATGAAAGCGTCAAGGTCGCCACCAGTAAGAGCAGAAACGCCGTGTGCTCTCCCATGCTGTCCTCCCGGTGCCCACAAACCCCGGTATGTTTGCGTTTATAGCAGTAATATAGTCAGTTCTAAACCAGCTGGCAAAATGTGGGTAACACAGACTCTTTTGAAGACCAGCAATCCAGATCCCCGTGATCCCTCCCTGTTTAGCTCCCGATGGTGACGGTGTTAGGATGAGGGGAGGTGTTTGGATCCATGCGGGCGGGGTGTGTTTGTGTGTATGTGTGGCATGTAATTTAAAGGACCTGTGAGGAGGTTATAAGTAATCTGAAAATAGTATAATTACAAATGTTTTCCTGCTCATAATCCACAGCTAAAATGTGTTTATCAGCACCAAAATCGGAAAATTTCTAAATGCCACGTCTCACCTGGATGACCTGGGCAATCCTTTCACAGCAAAGTAACAGACCTGCAACGTTTGGTGGTGAGACGCAAGATCTGTCTGTTTTCTTGAAGAAAGAGATATAGAGCACAGATTAAAACATGGGTTAACAGTGGTGTCAAAAAAGAGCTGCTCTCTACTCATTTACTTCCAAAATGCACATTCCTGAAAGAGTCTCGTGGGTGATCGTGCTGATGGGAAATGTAGTTCTTATCCTTGGAAAAACAATAACTTTATTTGACAGTCTTTGGCCCAATTTGACCCAGAAAGAACACCTAAGCCTGAACAAAAAGTCAAAGAAAATTTGCCTAGTATTTTCGAAAAAGATGTTCTGTGAAGTAACACTCTTCTGCTGCCAATTGCTCATCCCACCAAAATTAAAGAAGTCTTTTGACAAAGCTTCTCATAGCTGTCTGCCACCCTCTAAGAGACAAGATAACAGGTGCTTCAAGTCCCTGCTGATCAGTGAAGAAACATGACTCTATGGAGGACCAAAACTGCCAAAAATTAAAAAAAAAAAATTAGTGGAAGGGAAAATGAAAACAAAATTTAAAAAATAAAAAAATATTTATGTAAGTAACTAAATGAATAAATATGAAAATAAATGCAAAACAAATTTGAAATAGACTAAAATATCAGTAAATAAGGAAATAAAAGCGCCCTGCTCTCATATTTATCTATTTATTTTGAGGCAGACACTAGCTGCAAAGACAAGAGGCAACACAGATAAGCAATGTTCAATTTTGAAAGCTATAGAGAAGATTAATATAATTTACAACTAGGAAACAAGTTGTCTTGCTGATGTTACTTTTGATTTGAATTTGACTTTCGTGAAACTTTCTAGATGTGGCCCGAATGGAAGCTAAGCAATGCTAATAATGTTAGCAACCTCCCTGTGTGTATAGCCTCACTTTTTTATACATTTCCTTTCCATATCAATGTATAATCAGTCACCGTGTGTTGTTATGGATGTGCAGTCTCTTAGTAAGCAATAACCAAGCCAGGCACATCTATTGTTATGTAAACACGATTTCCTACTTTAAAACTGCCATGGCCAGTTGTTATCAGCTGAAAAGGCTGATGAACATTTACATTTTAGGATATATCCTTAGAATGAGTCTAGTGAATGTGAGCAATACTAAAGACTACTTTCTAGCTGTGTACAACAATACCATTCAACTTGGATTTCTTTTTATACAAATAGTATAAAAAGACAAAGTTAGAGTTATCAACAAAGAGTTATCAAAACAAAGTTAGTGTTATCATGGAGATAAAACATTGTTGCTTTTATTCTTTTCACAACAGTATGTCACAAGCTTGGAACAGCATCCCTTGTTGCTCCAACAGAAAAAAGAAATCCCCCCAGTTGAACTTCCATGACTTCCCTGTCAATTAAAGTATCCTTGCCAACTGGGTGAGGGTAACCGGGAAAGATGAGGGACAAAGCTTTGCAAAAATTTGTGGAAGCACCTAGGCGTGCAGTGAACATTTTAATCCAGAGGATCTACAAAAACCAACACAAACCAGTGGACGAACTCACACCAAACATGGAGCAGTACCTTCAAGATTTTACTGGAATGACTGTGGTAATCACATGATAATTTTAAACCTAGCTATCAAAATTGTCTCTCTGTTCATTAGTAAATAGAAAATGCAGTTTCATACTAAGTGATGGTCTTTGAAAATGACTCCTTCAATTTAAAACTGCTATGGACGCCCCGGAAATAAAAGAACTTAGAGCCTTTGTCTTGCTTGTAATGTGTTGTCTTTGTAACCACAGCCATAATTCTTTCAACATCATTGAATCACATATTCAGTGGATGGGTAAGGGACTTTGTGAATTCAATACCCTGAAAATAGCAAGAATAATAAATAGAAATTGTTTCGATTGAGAGCTTTGATCAAGATTCAGTATAGTGAGTTGTGATACAAAAGGCAAAAAAATAAATAAAAATTGATACCTATTGAGGATCATGATATATTCTAATTTTGGGCCTGAGAGGTTAGATTTCATCACATGGGAATCAGGGAAAGGGGGATGCTGGGAGGGAAAGAGGGAAGGGAAGGGAGAATCTTGAAAGAGAAAGCAAAAAGAAGAGAAGAAAGCTCATTTGAATAACATTTTCTTCTGTATTTCATGCTGGCAGTGTCTGCCTCAAGAAAAATATAAAAACTAAATATGAGCGCAAAGCGCTTTTATTTCCTTATTTATTTATTTTCTAATATATATAGTCCTCCATAGACAATGACCCATAACTTTTTATGACATTTTCAGCTCTGACATCCTCTGATTCACCAAAACTGTTGCTGTGTGGGCTAAGTCAGCAGATGCATCATGTGGCTATTGCCACATTTGATGTAACACAAGAATTTTGAGTGTATTTTAGGATACAAGTTGTGATTATTTCACATTAAGTCAAGATTTCCTGTAAATTAAAAGAGCCCAAAAGACACATGGTTGCTAATGGCTTCCTTAAGACCATCACTTCAGTCCTTGTTCTGTTTTTGCCATAGCAAACACATGAGTAAGAGTCCCCCCCCCCCCCCCCCCCCCGGGCTTTACAAACTGAAAGTGTTTCTCTGAGTGTGTCGGTGTGTGAATGGTTTCTCTAGTAGTGGTTTAGTAAAGAGGGAGGGAAGGAGGCGGATACCGAGTAATAATCAGTGAGTGAACTTTCTCACTTTCAGGACTTTCCGGAAGTTCGGGCATGTGATCGAAGTTTGACTTTGATCCGCTTTCACTTCTTGTCAGACGTCTGCAGGAGAAGCAATAAACCCTTGGGCATAACTGGATAATGTCTTCCTTCAAAGTCCGCAACATGAAGATATTTCTAGGAGCGCTCATGGTGTTTTTTGTAACAGGTAAACCTTTATTTTATTCATTAAAACTATTCAGAAGTTTTGTTTGAGGTTGTCTTTTCATTGTTTCATGAAAATGGATTTACACGCATTACACGTGAGGACGTGCTGGACATTAGTGGTCGTGTAGATCAAGCTGAAACTGAAGTGATAGTGAGGTAGCCTACCACCTCCACTTTCCACAAAATTATCTTGTGACTAACTTTTTGGTATGTTTGAGTGAATTAAGTGATTTATGGAAATTTTTGGTGTCTAACCGTTTGCATAGTCAGAATCATGTCAGGGCTCAAATGTGAGAGAATGTACGTCTCTTCAATATCATATATGCATCTTTTTTGAAGGTCGGGAGTGCACTGGTATCATTTTGGTTTGTCATTTTTATTTCTTATAAAATGCGTGTCATGACTGCGTGTTAACAAAAGTGCCTCATTTTCTCAACACGCTATCACTTGTTTGATGCCTACACCACATTGACAAGAAATGAATCATAATAATGCAGTGATGATTTTATTTCTTACAAACCTCAGGATAATTCCTCAATAAGTGACCTGGTAACTCACAAATAATGCTTTTTTTTTCTTGCGATGTTCTTCTCAGAGGTGTCTGCATCCTAGATGTGAGGCTCTTCAGTGAAAATGCATCATGTCACACGTTTTGAAACAGTTCAGTTAGATGCATAAAAGCAGGGCTTCTAAAATATTTGGATCAGAATGCCAGGATTGTTTATAATAGGATTAATCATCAACTTCTCCGTTATTTCCTCACTTTTTCCCTTGAGAGGGGAAAACAAAGTGAGGAAGGAGTGGCTGTGTGTTAACAAAAAGGGTCAGTGGTAAGGGTCAGATTTGTTCTATTTTATAACACTTGTAAATTCTTGTAAGTACATAGGGAGGATCATACCAGTACAGGTAATTAAAAAAAAGATTTTCTCTTTTATGGAAAAAAAACAGAAATCAAATGTACCATTTTTACAAATTTAAACTGTAAACATGTATTACTTACTCTGTTTTGTGAAATGGCTCTTAAATTGTGAAAACTGTGGAGCCTGCGGAGGGACAACCAAAGTTCATACTAAAAACACAATAAACAGACACAAATCACAGCCTAAGCACTACAAAGTACATGTCACAAATAATGGGACAATGTTAACTTTATAAAGTTGTTTTGATCTTTAAGTCCTGGTTAAGTATGCCCTCCAGTTCATTCCAAATGTGCAGGATATTAAAAGATGACAGTTTGTCCACTTATGTTTGGGTGGAGACGATGAGGAGAGTTAATGGCTGGGCTCTTTTTTGCAACTGTAATTATGCTCATTTCACATCCACAAGAGCCATACTTTGCAAAAAGTTAGCTTAACATAACGTAACATAGCATAATTAATTTACCTAATGTTAATAAGTACATGAATACATCATACCTCAATACATGTCACAACCTTCATAGCAAAAAAAATTCATGTGACCCTTTCATCTTCAAAATTATTGTTTTCCATTATTGACATTTTTAATAATCTTGATTTGAAGCTTTCACCCACGATCTTCTGCTCACTTAAAACCGATGACGTTATGTCTCACAAAGTTATACCTGTAAAGTAGGTGTGCTTGGGGCTTTCCAAGATTTCTTCATGCTTTTTCCAAGCGCCATAAAGATCTGATTGTGTCTCCTTTGACCTGAGTGAAATGTGTGCTTAGGTCTTATCTGTTTTCATAAATCTCTAAAATAAATGATACCTATCATTCAGCTGCAGTAGTGTCTCTAAGTTTTTAATTCTAAATGATAAGATGATAAGTATTTAATGATAATTACTGGTTGTGGAAATATATCTCTTAGTTGTTGATTAATCTTGTCTCATATCAACTTGACCTTGTTTGAAGTACATTCAAATATTAATCTTTACAGTTCATTAGCCAGCTTTTAACTTAATGTTTTGACCTTTCATGAGTTGCTCAAAGAGTGGGTACCTTTTGGTCTAGATTCTGTCCCTCTGCTTTCCTTGTTGTAGCTTTACATGATTTGCAGCTCAAAAAAATCCCTGTTTTATCGCACTGGTGTTTATAAAAACCCTTATTTCAGTTTCTGTCTGGAAAATGAGAATGGCAAAACACATGTAGAGTGAAAAAAAAAGACAAAATGAAATTTGAGGAATGCTGTTTGGATCCCTTATCTGTGCTGCATTTCTGTCCTGCATGCAGAAACTGAGCTTAAGAGTAAAACCTTAGTGGCACTCCTCCAAGATTTTGTGTTAATCAGAGTTACTTTGCAGATCCCAATATTAACCCTCATTCATCTTTCTTTTGTAGGTGAGGACAGTATAACAATTGAAGGTTTCCTAAACGAAAGTGTCCATCTGCCATGCAACTGCTCAGGGAGAGACCTGAGAGAGGAGTTTCGGTGGCAGAAAGGAAAAGGAGATAATGCTCAAGTGCTGTTCAGTTACAACAGCATTTACAATATACGTGAAAAATTCAAGGGAAAGGTCCATTTATCTGCCCCTGAGGGAGGGGCCAACTGTGATTTTTTCCTAACCAACATCACAGCAGGGGACCAGGAGACATATGTATGCTCTTTTAAGAGGTCAGGAGGATACACCTATCGCTCTGTAGATCTAAAGGTTTATGGTGAGTCTTTATTGTGCACACCGTACGCATTTGATCACTGCTTAATTACCCAATTTAACCAATGTAAAAGTCAGATAATCCTGTATGATTTTACCCGTATGTCTTCTCTCAACAGCCAGGTACAACAGGTGTGTGAAGAATGTCAGTGCTAAAGTTTTCCAGTGTGATGTCAATGGACGCTACAGAGATGCTGAGATTTGGTGGAAAATGGATGGAAAACGTCTTAAAAACTCAACCACGGATAATATAGCTCATTATTATTCGTGGGATAATTCCACTGGCCTCCACCACTTCCACAGCAAATTCATCACTAATCGCAGCCTAACTGCAACACCTTCATGTCATGTTCAGGCAAAATACGAATTTAAGATCAGTGAAACCTGTGAGCCAGAGACAAGTAAGAATGGTTTTGATATAACAAAGGATGAGATTCATTTAGAGTCTTTATATCGTTAGATAAAACACTAACTTTATGGGTATTTATTATCTTTCCTAGTCCTAGGTCCTAGTCAGGAAATTCCCCAACACTCCTGGAGATACTTGACGATAATTCCAGTTACACTGGTGCTTGGCATCTTTGTTTACCTGTGCTATCGTTTCAGACTCTCACGGTGAGTTTTCCACCTTTAATGACTTTATTGGAGTAGTACCAACAAAAGGACAGTTGCACAATGTCGCAGTTGCTCAATCGAGCTGAAATCAGTTGTGTTGTTTTGTGTAGAAATCTGTCATAGCTGCCGGATCTCAAAACAAACTAATTTGTCTTTCATTATTTTTTTTAGAAGAAAAGGACAAAGACAATTTTGCATAGAAACACAGAAAATGAAGGTGACGGCGTGAACACACTCCCTGGTCCATCATTGGAGTGGCATTGTGCCAGGGTGCCGTCTCCAGGCAGGTTGAGTCCTGTAAACATGCCAATCGTGGAACGTGTTTGTTTCTAAAAGCATGTCCATACTGTGAGATTTTTCTGAAGAACTTTTGGGGGCAGGAGTGACAGAGGGACTTGTCACATCTGGGAGAAACCAGACTGCTGAGTATCTTATCTGTCTTTGAAAAAATGTTCAAGAGATTGCTAGGATGTCGTGCATGGCTGCCAGACCAGTTTCATTTAGAGTGTTAATACCCTCAGATATATCAAAGCGTCATCTTGAATATAGAGAGAAATTTGTCGAGTCTTGTTTTTGTGGAAGATGGTATCAGCATTGTGTGACTGTTTTAAAAGCTGTTGCTCACTCTTTTTGATTTTGGGAGATATGTTCGCCGCGCAAGCAGCACTGTACACTTCATTATACATTTGTTAAATGTTTTACATGTACATGACAAATGGCGACTACTGTAAGAGGTTTTCAGTACAGGCTGTATCTTCAATTTTTTTTTCATCAAGGGCATTTCAGACTTGTGATTAACTTGCAGGGTTTGTTTCACTTCTGTATTAAACAGGTTCGGTTTATTATTTGTCACGTGTGGTGGAACAAGTTTTGTGTGAAACTGTGAATTCAAAAGGCCATGACATCAAATGTGACGTCTCTTAAGGTTCCCTACATGGAAATAGACTTTTTTTCTACAGTGACTTCTTTCCGTCTGAAATGAGGTTAAAGCACTTAAAGCACTTAAGGAAGTGGGGAACCATTCTGCTGATTATGAAACCAAACTTCTCCAGGAAGCTGCAAACCAAAATTAAACCATCAGGAAACCAAAAACAGCTGAAACATGTGGATTTAATAAAGCTGTAATAAGACAGCAGAAATAACCTAAGCTGTAATAAGACAGCAGAAATAACCTAGACTGATGGTGCTTGACAGTGAAAAAAAATCAGGTAATTTAACATGACCTAACTAAGTACTTGTTATGTACAGTTAATTCCTCTTGTAATTTTATTCTCTCTAAATATTCCAATAAGCTTTTTTTTCTTGCAGATGTTGTACAGTTTGAATGGTGATGTATTTTTTTTGTAAAAAGGTGATGCAAAATTTTCGACATTATTGTTGCTGTGTGATGCATTCTCCCTGTGTTGGCTCCTGTCGTAAACAATAAAATAAAGTTTGTTGAATTCTTTTTCCTCTGCATGGTACTGTTTTTATTTAAAAATTTTGAGACCACTGGCTTTAATATCACAACATGTATAAATAATAAAATTAAAAACTTATAAATGAATACTTACATACACATTTTAGCTCAGATGTGCAGTTGTAGGCAACATTTAGAAGTCTGAAATATATAGACGTTAGGCAAATTAAAATTTTGGCTAAATAACGTCTTTCATCATTATATTCTATATCTCAATATTTTTTTCCAGTAATGTAAAAGATATATCAGTGTAATTCCAATGAACGCAGATACCAACACTGGAGCGTTGTCGGTGACGCAGGTGCGTAGTACGTCATCTGTGCGTGTGACGCACACAAAAACAGGAAGCAGCTGAGGCGGCTAACTGGTTAGCGCCGGGCTAGCGCCCAGAAATGTTTCCGAGTCCGAAACTTTATTTCTTTGAATTAATAAGATGGAATGATGTTGTTATTTCATCCACGGTAAGATAATTGGACTATGCGAACTGTTGTTACCTGCCGAGTGTCAGCGTAGTTGTTGAAGCGTACAAAGATTGCCAGCTTTGTGCTATATAATGGCATAGAAATGGCCTAAAGTGTTGTGAATTGATAACTTGATTTCACGGGTAAAATATGGACCATTTAAGAGCATGTTTGTCTAAATTAACGATGTGTATGTGTCCCCAGCACGTACTAACGCCCATTCCTGAACTGTGATTTAAGATACTGAGAGAATCACTGCCAGCTGATAAGACAACTGTATTTGTCAGGTGTTGGCAGATCATGTCATGAAACTTATCATTTGTTGTGAATTATACCTCATACACATTTTAAATACTTTCGTCAAATTCACCATTGTGTATTTACAACTTGCTTGTTAAGTTGAAGGATATATGGTTTATCACTTTATACTTAACAATTTCAACATTAGATAGACTAATGAACTAAGACTGTAACAGCCTATCTGTGGAAAAAAAAGCGACCAACTTATTTATGTGTTTTATCAGCTATAAACTAAACGGATCAGGATAAACTGTTTTTTCTTTTCTCCCCTAGTGAAAGGCACAGCCAAACAAAACATCAGCTATGGGTCAACGGAGGAAAGCCGCAGTGAATGCTGCTTCATCTCAGACAGTCTCCAGAGCTCATGCAGAGGTTGCCAGACCGCCCCGCAAGAAACACAGAATCTGCATGGTTTCTGACTTCTTCTATCCGAATATGGGAGGAGTAGAAAGTCACATCTACCAGCTATCTCAGTGCTTGATTGAAAAGGGACATAAGGTGGTGATTGTCACCCATGCCTATGGAAGAAGGAAGGGTGTCAGGTACCTGACCAACGGATTGAAGGTCTACTACCTCCCCCTGCAGGTGATGTACAATCAGTCCACAGCCACCACCTGCTTCCACAGTCTTCCTCTTCTGCGCTGTGTGTTTGTGAGGGAAGGTATCACTGTGGTGCATGCACACAGCTCATTCTCAGCTATGGCCCATGATGCACTGTTCCACGCCAAGACCATGGGCCTGAACACGGTACGATCAAAACCATGTGACGTTATTCTTTTTACAGTTCAATGATAAATACTGAAGAGACTCATATTTTATAGGTGTTCACTGACCACTCACTCTTTGGCTTTGCTGATGTGAGCTCTGTGCTGACCAACAAGCTTCTGACTGTGTCCCTGTGCGACACCAACCACATAGTGTGTGTTTCATACACTAGTAAGGAGAACACAGTGCTCCGAGCAGCACTCAACCCAGAGATAGTGTCTGTTATTCCCAACGCTGTTGACCCAACAGACTTCACTCCTGATCCTTCTCAGAGCAAAGATGACACCATCACTATTGTTGTGATCAGCCGTCTTGTCTACCGCAAAGGTAACAGAAGAGACTCATGTTTCTGCTGGTTATTGTACGCTGTGGTAGTAAGCAAAAGACTAGCATGGTGACTTAAGACACTCAGGGAACATTGTTAGCTGTATTAAAGTAAAAACTACAGTCATCATTTGCTTTTCCTTCTCTTTAGGAATTGATCTTCTAGGTGGAATTATACCAGAGCTCTGCCTTAAACATCCAGATGTCCATTTCCTTATCGGTGGAGAAGGACCAAAGAGGATCGTGCTGGAGGAAGTGAGAGAGAAATACCAGCTCCATGACAGGTACAGGCTTTGGAAACCTATATCCATAGTGTGAGAATTAAATGTCCAGCCCTGGCAGGACTAGCCAGACGGGCTTTTTGGTGTTAATAACCATCTTCTGGTCACTGCAGGGTGCGTTTGCTGGGAGCATTGGAGCATAAAGATGTCCGTGGAGTACTGGTACAGGGTCACATTTTCCTCAATACGTCTTTGACTGAAGCGTTCTGCATGGCCATTGTAGAAGGAGCCAGCTGTGGACTCCAGGTTTGTTCCCGATTATTTGACTGCCTGAGACTCTGACATCATGGGTTTGATTTAAAATAATCAGGCTGAATCATGGTAGAAAAACTTGTTTGAGTGTTAGAAGCAACATTGAGGCCTCTACAAGATAAATTTCTTCTATTTGGTGACCACTCAGGACCTATTTAGCACATGCCGAGGTCTGTGTTGGTTTTGGTTTCAGCTTCAGAAGAGACAATTTTCTCTGTCCACACCCTACACTGGGACCCTATACAGGGTGTGGTCTGAGACTTTGAGCCGCTTCTGGTCAACACTTTCACTCTCCTCCCCTAGTCATAGTAAAGACAAATAATTCCTTATTCTTAATCATAGGGGGAAGATGCTCTTTTTGTACTCTCATGCTGAAGGTGCTGGTGCTTTCTTTCTCAGGTGGTTAGCACCCGTGTGGGGGGCATCCCCGAGGTGTTACCTGATGACTTCATTACCTTATGTGAGCCTACGGTGCGGTCGTTGTGTGCTGGTCTGGAGACGGTCATTGCTCGGCAGCGTTCAGGGTTGAGCCCTTCCTCCGCATCTGTTCATGCCAGAGTGAGGAACCTCTACACTTGGAGAAATGTTGCAGAGAGGACTGAAAAGGTTGGTAAACACTGAAACATGTTGAAACATCCTGTTTCATTCAGTCATTCAGTTTATATCTGAGTTAGATTTGTGAGTCATAACACAAAGGATACACAAACATGAAGCTAGCAGGTAAATGAAAGGTATTTCACCATAATACATGTGTCCCCTTTCAGGTGTATGACCAAGTGGCTGGAGAGGAGGTTCTTCCCCTGGACAGACGGTTACAGAGGCTGCGGTCTCACTGTGGACCCGTCGCTGGCTCTATCTTTGCATTTTTTGCTGTTTTAGACTTTCTCCTCCTGCTGCTTCTGCAGTGGTTGGTGCCAGATCACATTATGGACATGGCTGTTGATGCCACAGGCCCTTCTGGGTTATGGAAACAGGAGAGGAGCGGTAAAGACTGTGCCATGAATCCAACAACTGAAACAAAAACAACATAATATCTGTTACACCATTCTTTTGCCACATCTCTTTCTTCTTTGGGACTAACATTGTTTACATGCACTCATCAGAGGGGACCTGCTCCAAATTGTTATGTAACTTAAAGTGAAATGTTTTAATTATTAATTTGAACCTGTGGCTTTAAGGGAGATTTAAAAAAAAAAAACTTTTTATTTTCTTGCACTGAACATGGGGAGTTAAAGGGCTGATTAGCTGCACACTAACAGGGAAATTGAACAGCAGTAACCTATTCTCACATGGATACCTCATGAGGAGTCAGTTTATTGGAAACATTCACAGAAATGAACATCTTTGCTATTTTCCTAAACCTTATTTTGCTTAAAATGATGCCACTACTCTTTGGTAGTTTTTAAAGTGAAGTATTTATAAAGCAGCTACCAGAATTTTCTTGTTTCCTTTGTGTTGCACAGATAGAAAATAAAGCACATTTGTTTTTACAAAGTTTCATTCCCTTCAACTCTTTTTATAATCTCAAACATTGGAGCAGAATAATCTTGAACAACACGCTCACAGAAGCCGCCTGGAAACACATCAGACGACGACTTTCTTAGAATCAGCGTAACAAAAGAGGGAGAGAGCAGTTTGCAGTGAATGGTGCCAGACAGAGGAGCTGTGAAATAGGAGGTGGTATGTAGAGTTTTTCATGCACAACAAAGGGAATGGAGAAATTTAGTTGTCAAGTTTCTTGTAATAAGACTAATGTCTTAAAACAAGTAGCTAAACAAGATTTTTTATGCAGACTTTAAGTAATTCAGGTGCCATTTTTGTCTTTTGCTATCTTGATTTGAGATATTTTTCTGTGCGTTTCAGATGAGTGTGGCTCATATGAGGCCTAATGAGAATTTTTTTGAGTAGGACTAAGACATAAACTTGCTAAAATTTCAGTTTCTAGATGTAGCGCCCAGCCCTAACTGCCTTGTCCAAAGGGTACCACAGGCCCATCTGAATAACCATTGTTATTCACATACTGTAGACTTCTTCTATTGGTGGGTGGGAGGTGGCAATGTGGGGGAGGTGGCCGAGGGCTTGGATATGAGGGGACGACTGACTCCAGGTGCTGAGTATCTGCCTGGGCGAGTTTGTGAAGACTATCTGAGGGCCATTTACAGTCATGACTGCTGTTCAAAGAGAAGTTTGCCTCATTTCTCAGCCCTGGCAGAGGTGTTCGTACATCTATGGAGGGCTGACATGCAACTCGCTGATGGCTGGTAAGTTTTTTTTTCATGCCTCTTTTTTTGTTCTATGTTGTGTTTTATTAAGAAGTAAACTCAGAGCTACAGATCAGTTACAACTGAAACTTTGTCTACCAAGATTTTTGACTCTGACTCACACAGTTCTGTGTTTTGGGCCAGAATGAGTCAGGGAAGTCAATAAAATCTTGTTCAGACAAGGTTGATGAACCTAACAATGGACAGAGCCGTATGTCCTTGAGCATACCTGAGACCCTGCTCACTGTAGTCTCTGTGTCTCAGACTTCTCATCAGACAGAACTCCTCTCCATGAAGCAGCTTTCCAGGGCAGACTGCTCCAGCTGAGAAGTCTCATTGCCCAGGTATACATTTATTCCCTTATAACAGTTTAATTTACCTGCAAAGTGAATGGCAGGGAGGAAAACAAGCGCATAGGCCCCAAAACCCCAGTTCAAGTTTGTATCTCACTGCATTATTACCTAACAGGGCTTCCATGTGGACACTCTCACCATGGACAGAGTCTCCCCTCTCCACGAAGCTTGCCTCGGAGGCCACTACGCCTGTGCCAAGTTCCTGGTGGAGAACGGTGCCAATGTAAGAATGTTTTCTGCTTAGTGTGTTGTGTTGAGTCTTTATGTCAACATGCTTCACTAGAGGTCTGCAGGAGTGGTTTTTTTAGCTATGGTTTCAGTCAAGTTTGTTTTTTTTTTTTAATTGAAACTTTTTAGTTTGATAAATTTTCCTTTAATTTCTATTTAAAGGTTGAGGCCACATCAACAGATGGCGCCACACCTCTCTTCAACTCCTGCAGCAGTGGCAGTGCAGCCTGTGTCAGGCTCATCCTGCAGTACAGAGCATCAGTCCACACCCCCTACCTTCTGAAATCACCCACCCATGAGGCCGCCAGAAAAGGTGTGTTAGTGTGTAAACACTCGTGAGCCATGAAGCTGTGACCTGATGACAAACATATTACGGATTCTGATGCTGGCATGTATCTCCATCAGGTCACAGAGAGTGTTTGGAGCTTCTGCTGATGTATGGGGCTCACATTGACATGGAGCTGCCAGAGGTGGGGACTCCGCTGTACTCTGCCTGTACGGCTCAGGCTGCAGATTGTGTAAAACTGCTGCTGCATTCAGGTACTTAGAAACACACGAGCTCATCACATCTAAGCCCAAATGTTTCTACGGAAGTATATGACCTTTTGCATCTGTGTTGAATCAAAGGTGCAGATGTTGGGCTCGGATGTGGACAGGACAGCCCTCTGCACGCTGCCGTTCGATGTGGAGCAGCTGACGTAGTGGATCTTCTATTGGACTTTGGGGCCAATGGGTGTCAGAGGAACGCAGAGGGAAAGACCCCGCTGGATCTGTCATCCCCAAACAGTGCAGTGAGACTTGTTCTGCTAAAAAAAGGTGAGCCACCTTTGCATATCAAACACACTAAATGCCGGATTGATGAATTTGCAAGAGGTGTATAAACCTTAGCATCTGTCCCCACAGGTCCATGTGTTCTCTCTCAGCTCTGCCGGCTGCGTATCAGAAGGACTTTAGGAAGGAGTCGTTTCCACCGGGCCTCCAGCCTCTTCCTTCCCCACAGTATTAAAGACTTCCTGCTCTATCAGTGACATCCTGCTTCTGTGGCTTTCTGTGCTTAAGGCAAGTAAACCAGAGAAAACCCTGCTCAGAGGAAAGGACTGACTTCTGTCACAGACTGTTACTTTCTGTGTTTTATATTTTTGTACGTTTTTGTACAGGTGTTTTAAAATATGATGGATTTCATGTATAGCTGTTAAAATGCATCAGGGTTCATTTTAACTCTTGGTGAAGAGCTTTTGTTGACATCTTTACAAATATTGGAAGTGTAAAGCTGACTATTGTAAAAACATTTGCTCTGAAGTGAGGTTAAATAAACTCCAAATGTGACATTTATAAAAAAGAAAGTGTATTGTGGGTGGCTACAAAGAGGTGTGTAAACTATGAGCCTATGAGGAAGTTTTGAAAGCTGCGATTCCTCAAATGTCCACTTGAGGCAACACGCACCCATTTAAATGTGCAGATTTGTACTGCAGAAATAAACATGTTTGCAGCCTGGTTAAAACATTTTTTTGAACTAAGCTCTCAATTGATGTTTCTCATGTCAGCAAGTCTTAGCATTTGACATAAGATCTATGACACTTGGTAATTTACACTGTCAATCTTAAACTCCATGAAAGGAGAAGGATCTTAAAGTCAGAGGGATGGTCGAGTTTGTTGCTAGAGTCACTGAAGCAGAATCACCGTCACTGTTAAAATGCCAGCTGCAAAGGTCGTCCGATGAATGACTCGATGGTTGCGGTTGAGTTGATCTATCTTGACATTTTTCTACCTTAACTGTGCAGAAAAGCCTCCGCAGTCAATGAGGGATGCAAGCTGTGATATTGTGCGTGGCCTTTTTGTAAATGTGGGTGTATCGATGGTAGCTGTTGTTGCAGATGCAAGGTTGATATGAGAGCACCTCAAAGCTGTGTACAAAAGGATTTCTACGAGTCTAGACAATAAGGATAAATGGGGGTCCTTCTGTTTAAACAGTCTGGATGTGACATTGCAAACAGGTCAATTAACATTCATACCTAAATCTAATCTACAACAAAGTGTCTTCCTCTCTGGGGGTCATCAGAAGTTTGTCAATTAGTAGAAAAATGATGTAGTGTAAATTTAGCAAAAGGTCGGTGCAAATATTAGTTGTTTACTCCCAACAAAAAAGAGTCCACAATCATTAAAAACTTTTAAAGATGTAGAAAAAAACAAAATGGGGCCTGCAAAGAAGATTAATTTTAAATAATCTTTAATATTTTCTCCAAATACTCACAGTCAAAATATACAAAACAACAAAACAAAACAACACTTCCACCAAAATATAGAAACATTTGTATAAAACATGTGACATTAGACTAAAATGACTTTACTTTTGACAATTATATGACACTTGGAAAAAAAAATACACAATCTACAGTGCAAAGACTTATAGTACTCAAAACATCTGGACCATCCAGACCCAGTAAAAGTATCCCACCATTTTGCGTTTCCATGACTTTCACAGATCACTTAAGAGTTATAAATCACTGACAATAGTACAAATAGTGTGAGTCCTGTTTAGGACCTACTGCGTGCAGATAAAGAAAACAACATCCCTCAGACGGTGGTGATATTTGTGCTCTTGCTGCTCTGTTTGTACACCACTCAGGGAGGACGGCAGCACAGGAGCTGCCTGTTGAAGTGTTTCCTAAAGCTGTTGCTCATCAGGTAGAGGGCAAATGGGTTCACACAGGAGTTGGTAAAAGCTAGCATACGTGCAAACACGCTGGCTATGAAGTGACCCAGAGAGGTGTCCACCTGGTTGTAGTGGTAGGAGCGGTACAGGTAGATGACATGACTGGGCAGCCAACAGACAGCAAACAACCCAACGAATACCAGGACGGATTTGGCCACTCTGTGTCTGATCTTGATCTGGGAACAGAAGGCAAAGAAAGAGCATCAAAACAGAAAGTTCTGGACTAAAAACAGCTTCTTGAGCTCTCACCTGCCTCTGTACGAAAAGGCTTCCTACAGCAGGTAAAGCTGCTGATCTCCTGACCAGACTGGAAGCAATGAAGCAGTAGTAAACAGAAATGATGAAGAGTGGGATGATGTAGAAGATGAGGAAGGAGGCTGTGGAGTGGATTTTGGGATGCAGCCTGCCAACGTCAGGAAAAGGCGCACAGGTCACAAAGGTCACGTTGGTGTGGCTGGTGGTGAAGGTGTGCAGATCGGAGAAGATGGCCTCAGGGATGGCCAGGGTCAGGGACAGGAACCAGATGGCTGCAGCTTGGAAACAGACTCTTAGCTTAGCGTTGGATCTGTGGTTGTCCAGAGGTTTTATGATGGCTTTATACCTGAAAGACAGCCAATGAGCAGGAGCTTGTGTTCTTATTCGGGAACCAAAAATAAGATTGAGGTCACTTAGCTCACTTAAACAAATTTGTCTGCACATTTATGCGACTTAAAAGCAGTTGAAGTTAATATTAGCTCCAGCAGGGTGAGATAAAGGAGGTTTTTTTATTTGATATATCAATGAAAGATTTTATTTCTCTCTCAAACACTGAGAGATTTCAAAAGGTTTGGATTTGTGGCGTCTTAAAGAACCTGACGTCTCCTCTAACACTTCTGAGGTGCCATCTTCCAACACTAGATCTTTGAAAGTAACATTATAAATTAAGATTTGGAGGAGAAGACAAAGTGTGAAAGCGTTTTGAGCTGGAGAAAAAGCTCACCTGTCAGCGGAGAGAGCAGTCAGGGTGAACACTGACACCCCCACCGAGGTGAGCTGGATGAACGGGATCAGTTTGCACCCCACCCTCCCAAAGAGCCACTCATCCACCAGGTATCTGCTCGCATCCACCGGAGCACAGGTCACCAGCAGCAGCAGGTCCCCCAGAGCCAGACAGGACAGAAACAGGTTGGGCACAGTCCGCATGGATTTCACCAGCAGACACGTCTTCATCAGAGTCACATTCCCCACCAGACCCACGACAATAATGGTCCCATAGACCGCAGCGATCCAAATCCCAGGGAGCCACATGTTGAGCTCATGTTGCGCTCCAGTGGAGTCGAAGAATACTCCAGAGACATTCAGAACCCAAACCTGGCTTTCCTCTGTTGTAACAAGAAGTGGATCCTCCAGAGACATATCAGCCTTCAGGATGAGGGCAGAGGTTTGAGCAGGGAGTCTCCTGGTGCCTCACATTTATGAAGAATTAGCCCCCCTCCTGTGCGTGCGTCATTTCATGGACCTCAGGCTGAGCTTTGTGGGCATCAGTGGGAGAAAACGTCTGCAGGGATTAGCTGATATTTTTCAGCTCCAAGAAAATCAGATGTATACTCATCACAGGAGCTTTTGTTTGGTTGGAAATGAAATTTGTTTTGTACAAAAGTGTCCTGAAAACATTTTCAATAAAAATGCAAATGGAGTGAACTCATACAGATGTTTATCAATATTTGTCTCCCAGTGTTTCTTGAACTGTTTTGAATTACTGGACTCTTCTGCAGTCTTCATAAATGTCTTTATGCCAAACTTCAATAATATTTCAAAGAATAGATTTCATTCAGAGTGCATCATTGCAGAAAGTATTCACTCCCTGAAAAGTGTTCAGGACTCAAGAGGAAAAACAGCCCTCAAAGGAAAATAGCAGCTTGGACTTGAAGAATGATGTGTTGTGAAATCAAAAGCAGGAACAATCCCCAGAACCAATTACATTCCCACGATTGCTTCTTCAAGTAAACACAAAACGGACTCAAAATGAATCAAATCATGTTTTCTGAGCTGCAGCTGCATCCACTTCTGACGTAGGCTTTCTCTCCAGTCAGAATAAATGGAAAAGGCTTAGCTTGTTCTTTCTATGTGCTCTGCAATTTTATTAGTCCCATGTAAAGTAAGATTTGGTTTTAAGATTATATCTTTTTAGCCTTTTAATGTCCTTTTTATCATCTTCAGAAGGGAGGAATTTTTTAATCAAAGTCTCATTGAAAGCTAATCTCACAGTCCTGTCTTGGAGAACCCTTCACGCACTTTTGATATTCCAGAGAGTGACAAATAAAACAACTCCAAATACAGCTCCCAGAAATGTTTTACTGTTAATCAGGTCGCAATATCACTGAGTTATTTTGTGCTTATTTCATTAAGTAACAACATAATTTAACATCACCAGCCCTCCCTGCTATCAGCTTTCACAATAACACTCTCTCTGATCAGTTCTGCTTTCAGCACCATGGACAGCACCCTGCTGATCCTGTTGCCACCTGGTGGTAAATGTGCTGAACTGTTGTGTCCTGGGTGAACAGTCAATTATTATTTGGATAAATATCTTTAATCTGAATCTGCAAACCAACTTGTGACTGGAGGTAAAGACCAAAAGCAAAAGATTGCTCTGAAACCCAGAGCTCTGAGGAAAACCTCTGATAACAGCAGGAAGAAACTTGCAGCCTTCTTCACATCACTTAAAATTTGGAGTCTCATTTAAAATGTAGGACTCCACGTGTATTCATGGACTGATTAAGTTTCATGTTGTATGATTAACCCACTTCCTAAATGTGAAACTGATCCTCGGGCTCTGTCAGATGATATTAAAGTGAACCAGTGCAGGTCTCTGGAGGCAGACAGGCTGCAGGTCCCATCAGCCAATATGAGGCTGAGCCATCACTGACATCATCCAATCAGCTGAGGGCTCAAGTGTTGGATCCTCTCATCCTTGGATACCTGATCAGTCAAACCTTTATCTGTTTTCCTGTTGAGGGCTCACACTCTGAGCTGTTTCTGTCTGGTTATCAGGGATGGAAAACACTCGGTGCTTTGCCAACCCTTTCTCTGACTACAAAGGTGCCTTGCTCCAGGGTCAGGGCGCGCAGGTCGTCGTGCCAGCCGTCGTCGCCTCCATCGATAAAGTCCTGAAACAGGTCCCAGTCGACATCAGTGACTGCGATGGAGGGCTGTACGACGGCCCAGCAGGGGTGGCTTACATGCTGTATCATGTCAGCGAGTGCCCGCTGTTCTCCGAGCACCGGGACGTGTACCTGAAGACGGCCAAGCAGATCATCGACGCGTCGGTCAGATTCGTGGACGCGGAGCCGGATAAAAACATGCGTGCTGCCTTCCTGCTCGGGGGGGCGGGGGTCTACGCTGTGGCTGCGATGATTTACAAAAGCATGGGTTTGGCTGATTTCGTGAAGCCGCTGACCAAATTTCGTAACCTGTGGGAGGTGTGTGCTCCCATCAATTTCCTGGAGTGTGGGTCGGATGAGCTGTTTGTGGGGCGGGCTGGGTATCTGTGTGCTGCCCAGGTCCTCAAACAGAAGCTGGGTATAGAGGTAAGCTTCTCAACCACACCAAAGGGGGGGGGGGGGGGGGGGGGGGGGGGGGCGTCACCTCTAAACACTGATTGGGCTGTACATCACACACATTAAACCAAACACAACCAACTTTAATATTTTTCTGCTGATATCCCAGTTTTGATGTGAAGACTAAATGTGGGACACGTATTGAATTCCAAGGGAAACAAGCTAGGTTAGTGTATAAATGCGACTGAATGGCTTGTTTGGCAAGTCAGATATCAGCAAGATCATCATGAGATCTGCTCAGTTTGTGACTTCACTAGTCGGTGAATTTTCTTTAAAAAGCAAAAGAGAAAACCAACTTTCTTGTTAAGCAAAAGTGAAGGAGGCTTCTAGAAAGCTGGGTTCTGAAATGTTTGGGTGTTTCTTAAAGAGACAGGAGCATCATATAAGCAATTCAAAGACAGCCAGGGAAGGATTTCATAAGCTGTAAATCATGTAACGCTGCTATGAGCTACCATAGGGAACAATAGGATGCCAATAATTTTTTTTTTAATATCCAAAATCTGAATATTTCTGGGCTTGGGAAGATCAATTTGAGTCTTGATTGCAGCTGTTGTGTGTTTGTTTTCTGTGAAACACTTTGTTCAATCTTAGTATATTTTGTCACAAGACACAAAATCAAGAAAATATTCAGCTAATAAAGGTATCAAATAGTAGATTAAATGACAAAGATTTACAGGTAACTTTAAATATTTCAAATATTATTTTGTATTTTTTTTAAATGAGTTCCAAATTTATCTCTGTTGATAGATGAGTTCTTCAGCCACAGATGAAATTACTGCTCTTTAATATAGTACTTTTTTTTCTAAATTTATGTCTCATGTCTCATTCCTTCTTTTTAATGCTTCTTCTTACTCTGCAGATTCTGAGCAAGGATCAAATCAAATCTATCTGCCAGGCCATCATTGAATCTGGAAAACAGTACGCCAGGAGGAAGAGGAAGCCCTTCCCTCTTATGTACTCATACTACGGCACAGAGTACCTCGGTAAGAACCAGAGGTTTGAGACGCACTTTGTGAAGTGAAAACTCTTCAGAGGTGTAGGTTTGGTGTCAACATGTGTAAAGCTATCCTTTCTTTCCCTGACTGCACCGGATGACATCAGCTGTCAGGGTTGGCGTAACTTTCAGACCAACACAGAGTTCATAGTAAGCAAAGCCTCGCTGGCTGCATCTGCATGGGTACAACACAAACTTTGGAGATGATAAGGAGTTAAAAAACAACTTTTGGAATTTCCTGGAAAACTCCTGGCTGAACATACAGCTGCATGAGCAACATTTAATGTCCCCAACAACAACAATGATAAAGTGAGGATGAAGAGGGAGTTCACAGACGATGAAGAGAGCTGTGTTTCCCGTGCATGTGCCCAGAATAATTCTCAAAGAAAACTGCATGATTACCATTAATTTTAAATCTGTTTTCAGATAAGAGTCTTGTTTCTCTATTTTTTTTTTAACTTGTTCTTAATTTTCAACAGTGCATCATGTGGTTTCAGGTCTGGAGGGGTGCTTTGGTAAACAGGATGGTGGTTGTGCAACAGCATATTTACTTGAGAGGAACTCTTAAATTTCCTCATAGCTGTAAAGAAAGTTAATCTTGAGGTTAAGAAGCAAAGACAACGTGAATCCTACTAGTGTTTCTTCTTGGATGCTGTGGTTTTTCTGAGTCTGGCATGCTGCTGTCCTGCATGGCTGGTTCAGGAGGTGCATGTGTTCACCCTCCTTCACCTCCTGCTCCTCTCAGGTGCAGCTCACGGTCTTTCATCAGTGCTGCAGATGCTCCTGAGCTACCAGGACATGCTCAGTGGCACAGAGAAGGACCTGGTGTGGCAGAGCGTGGATTTCCTCATGAACCAGGAGCAGAACTGTAACTGGCCCGCAGAGCTGGGCGCCATCATCGAGCGGGAGAACGAACTGGTGCACTGGTGCCACGGAGCCCCTGGTACAGTTATCACCAAGCGCTCACAAAACCATTCTCCTAGTTGTTTTTTCTGTCGTTTTATTTCTGTCTTCATCCTCTCATGCAGGTGTGGCTTACCTTTTTGCTAAGGCCTACCTGATTAACAAGAGGCCCCAGTACCTTGACACGTGTATCCGCAGTGGGGAGCTTGTGTGGCAGAAAGGTCTGCTTAAGAAGGGACCTGGGATCTGTCATGGAGTCGCAGGAAGTGCTTATGTCTTTCTCCTGCTTTATCGGCTCACAGGAAATTCCAAGTACATCTACCGTGCTCAAAGGTGCTAAATAAATCCTGCTCCTGTTTCTCAAAGTAGGCAGTCACCTTACTTTAGGAAATGTCTGTTTTTAATCATGTCTCTGCTCTTCTTTTCCCTCCAAAGGTTTGCAGAGTTCCTCTTCACAGAGGAGTTTAAAGCAGGTTCCCACTCAGTGACAAGTGTCTACAGTCTGTTTGAAGGTCTGTCAGGAACCATTTGTTTCCTTGTTGACCTGCTGCAGCCGGACCAGTCGGAGTTCCCTCTGTTCAGCGTCTTTGTGTGAATGGACCGAGGTGAACTGCAGGTCGATGACCTCAGAACTGTTTGAAGCTCAGTATCAAAGAGGCTGGAGAAGTGGAGGGTTAATAATTTGGGGCGTAGACCTTACGTGTGAGTAGGATTGATGTAGAAAAACTGTGTAGTTGATGTCCAACTTTCAGGCTTTATTGGATTCATTCCACTTCCTGCCAGTGTCCAATTCAATTTAGTCAACAGAGCCAAAGCAGAGGTTTTCATATTTGGGCAGACAAACAGAGAGGAGTCACATCTCAGTCAGATTTAATCACATACGGGTGTGATTTTTGTGAATAAGTGTTTGTAAATAGAGATCGGTACCATGATACAATGAATATCATCATGACAACTGCAGAGCTTCTCTGAAAATAATCATAACTTTAATATCAATATGTGTCTGTTGCAAAAAAAATCCCCAAACCATATCACTTGTAGCTTAGCAAGATTCTAGTCAATGCCTCCAGCTTGCCTAAACACATAACTATTAAACTAGAGTGCGCAGGTATTTTGATTTTCTGAGCCCATACTTTGTATTGGCCATTTGAAAAGTGGAACAGCTTTTATGTTGATTGTAACTCAGGTCAGAAACATAGAAACACTAACTGTAGAGGGTTGGAAAAAGAGGACAAACAGGTGTCACACAATGCCTTTAAATTTTCTAACAATTCACCAGCTCAGCGTCACATATCACACCTTTAAGAGTACACTATCCCTCAAACTACTCCTTACACCACCTTAAATTGGACATAGAACATATGGTAGTCAATGCTGAAGATAACAAGTGGACCAACCATCAGATACTGAAGGAAATAACAGTAGATTGTTCATTTTATGGTGTGTTTTATTATGGATTCACTTGTGTGAACTGAAGTTACACCGTGTGTAGCAGTGTCACATCTGTGTCTATATTGAGTGTTTCAAACTGTTTGACTTCGTTCAGTATGTCGTGATTAATTGAACCTTTTCCCAGTGGGAGAGTGTTGTAGAGGATTGTATTTATAGATGTCAAAATGAGGCCTTAGAAACTAAACTCAAGCATTTGGATTTGATCACACTTATCAGTTAAAAAAAGAAGAAAGTAAAAAAAAAAAAACACTGACAGCTTTGGGAACTTGAAATGCTTTGGGCAGCCAAGTAGATTTAAAGAACTGTGAGAAATAAATAGAAAACCAAAGCTGTTTCCTGAAGCTCATTGTGCCTGTGGTGGAACATTTAAAAGCAGCGTATGTGTGTGCTGTTTATGCATTTGCAATCAGAACTATCAAGCTTAATATTGCTCTAAATAAAGTGTTCAGAAAATCTTGTTTCTTTTCTTCTTTATGGTCAGCGATACACTGAAACATTTTTACTGATTTTAAAACTGTGGAAAACTTCACACAGACGGTTCAATACATGGATGAGTTTGAAAGTCTTTTGTGGCTGGGTGGTGTACTGGTGCTTTATATTTTAACACCTAACAGTAATTAAAGCTTGATCTTCTATGCTATTCTATTGACTATATCAACAAACCTGTGATTTGATATTGATTAGCTTAAACGTGTTATATTGCTAACAGAATGTTTAGATCCTTATTTCCATGTAGCCTAAATTTGCTATCTACCTATCTATTTAGATGTTAAAGTGTTTATTTGGATATTGGATATATTGTTATTTTAGAACAAAAGATTAAGACCTGAGATTTAATATTATTAAAATATACCTTGGTGTAAAAAAGAAAACATTTTATTAAGGTGGTAGAAAACAGATTGATTGGTGGACATTCATCTGCCGTGGACGTATTGCTCAGTCAGCAGCTCCCACCCAGACACCAGGTGGCAGTGTCCCCTACTGGCTCTCTTTGGTAAAACACCAAACTGTGAAGACATCCCGCCTGCTCCCAAAAATCGCAGATGAGCAGCAGCGGCAGCGTGAACCTGACACAGCGGCGTCCTCCCCCCGGGTGACGGACCGACTGACCGCCCGCTCGGTGGGAACGTAATGGACGCACGGACTCGGAGCGGAGCAGAGAGCCGCAGTCCCCAGATGGCGGAGTGAGGATGCGACTCCCCAGTTCCATCTTTGTGTCGGTGTCTCTGTTCACGGCCGAGACCACGGCGGCGCTCTACCTCAGCTCCACGTACCGCTCAGCTGGAGACCAGATCTGGCAGGGGCTCACGCTCCTCTTCACGCTCGTACCGTCCGTGCTCGTGCAGCTGACCCTCACCTTCATCCACCGGGACCTGAGCAGGGACAGACCGCTCATCCTGCTGCTGCACATCCTGCAGCTCGGACCCATCGTCAGGTCAGCGCTGCTTGTTTATGTCCCTCTAATGGACGCGTCCTCCACCCTGTTTGTGTCACTCGGTGAAACAGCTGCCAGCACCCACAGGTGTCGTGTCCATTGGTGCTGTTTCTGGTTAAAAACATGTCCGGCCTGCCCGCACATAAGCTGCTTAGGGCTGCTTTGATGAATGGTTTGCGCACATGCTGTTGTTTTCATGTTGCCCGGCTCTTTGTCCTCTCCGGATGGCCGCTGACACGCTGCTGCATTCAGTGTATGTGTGTAATGAAAAGGCTGGTCAATGGGAGCTTTGCTTATCGATATGTTCTAGATACCATCACAGCTGCCTGTCACAGAGTGCTCAGCCAGCTGCACTTTGAGGAAAAGACCCCCTCCCTCTCTCAGCTTGATCTTCTGTAGGCCAGGATCTCACAGGCCGAGCTGTGTCTGATTTATTCATGACTGCTCCAACTGAAAAGGGCTTTAAATCAGCACTATAAAGCAGACAGAAACACAGGGATATCCAGGATCAGGTTTCATATCACCTATGTTAAATACATGCAAAGTATTTGCCTCAGTGTCCAGGTGCCCAACAATCACCTCACCAATACTGAGTGTGTTAAACACTGCAGATATCTGCATTAAAGGGCTTTAAACTTTAATGGGCCGGGTGTCTGTGTGTGTGTTTAAGCTCCAGCCTGACCTGACCGGACCATCTGCCTCAGCTATATGAATCTGAGCCTAATCCTGCCTGCACAAAGAAGCCCTACTGTACACACAGACATGGAGTATGGGGATGCTGTCAAATATGCAAACATCAGGGGATCAGAGCAGGTCAAACATATGAGAGCTGATCTACAGAGATCAACTGAAAAACTGTAATTATTCAAAGAAAATGCACAGATTCTTCCAAAAGCTGCATGCATTTTGAGCACCTTTGCAAAATCTGGAGAGTATTTTCTTTCCAAATGTTTTTCTGATTTTCTGTCTTATTTTTATTTCTGGTTGCAGTATTATTGACAACCTGTTATGAGAAACCAGCCAGTTTATGAGGAAGGTGTTTGAATCATGGGCAAAATTATTATGAAGAAAAAAAACACAAGAAGGACTTTGGCAAAAGAAATCTGAAGAAGCTTCTCTATCAGGCAAAGACATGACAAAATCAAAGGTTTATGCTGTTAGCAAAGGACAAAATAAGGGATATGCCCATCAATTCTCAGAAAGTAGTCAGACATCTAGTTTTACCTGATTAAAAAGCTGTTTTTTAAAAATATATTATGAGATTTTCTGCAAAAAATGAACTAAAATTTTAAGAACGCAACTTTACTTTTGGATTTCAAGTGACAATTGAGACAAAAGATAATCTATGTTGTATTTAAGCATGTTTAGTGTGATACATGTACATGTTTAAAGACAGGAGGCTCTAAAAGACTGTCGGATGTTGAATAATTTATGTTTTCTGCAGGTTTCCCTGTTAAAGAGTGATTTTATCTCTATGTCCGTCAACATAAACACAGCCAGCAGCTCATTACAGTGATTGATTACTTAAAGCCAGCCATCAGTGTAAATTACCCATCATTCAACGAGTCCAGCCCATCCATGTGTGAAAGTCGGTGTAGGAAATAAGTAATTTATCATCTTTGGGAGTCACCTTGGGTTGTGCTTCTTCATTACGCACCAGTTTCTTTAAGTGTTATTGATTCTGATTGAACGGGAAACAGTGAGACAGAAAGAAAGTGAGTGATAGTGAAAGTGACCAACAGGAAATCCCCTTTTTTCTCCTCACAGCTTGTGATTTTAACAGTGTGTGTCATATTTGTGGAAACTTCCACACTCTCCCACAGCATGTTGATTCCCCGGCCGTGGCCTCTGAGTCTGACCCCGCTGGGCCCTGTTTCCCCTCGAGTGTGCGTTGGGATGATTACAGTTCAGACTTCTACATCTGTCCTCCATGAAGAGCAGATCTAAGAATAGCACGCCTCGCTGTCGGCTCCTTATCTTTGACAACACAACCAGAGAGGGGAAGGTCTGCCTCTGCCGTGCTGCCAGCAGAGCAACACTTCCCCTCTTCGTCCGCTCAAAACATCACTTCTTATTTATCTGGAAGTGAGTCCTTATCGTTTCTGCTGGAGTGACTCGGCACAAATACTCATCAGTTTTATTTCCTTCAAGTCCAGCTTCTTGTTTTCTCAAGAAGTGATCGTAAGCTAAACTGAAGGTCCTCTCATTGTCATATCCTCAGCTTCACACAGCTTAAATTCCCTGTCTACTCCTCAGTGTTAATACAGAAGGATAATTGTGTGATTTAAACACTGAGGAAAGTTTTTTTTGGAAGAAAGTAAAGACTACTTTCATTTAAAACTCTTTCTACTTGATGCTTTATTTTGAAGGATATGTCATTTATGAAGGTTTTTACCACTTGGACTCAAGCTCGACAGCGTACAGAGAGGACATTTACTTTCAATGAAGGACCAGGGACTTGTTTTGATATTTTTTTACATTTCAAATTCTATTTTCATCCCATCCTTAAATCTTTTCCCTGACATGCCTCTAGATGCACGCCAGTATCCTGTTTTGTTTTAGACACGTCCAGGATGTAGTGTTTACAGTTTCGTATCCCTGAATTATCTATCTGCTGGCTGCTGTTGATGGAGTGGCAAACCATAAGCAGCTAAATGTTTCTCTCAAGTGTCAATAGAGACACAGTAAGAGCTAAAGGAGACTAAATTAGACTCAAGCAGCCAGAATGAAATATAATGTGAAATCTAAGCAAGTGTTTTTGTCTTATTTTTGTCAACTTTGTCTTATTAGACTTAGACAGAGACACATTCACCTGACAAGAACAGAAAAATGTCATATTTTAACATATTAAAAGACAAAAATGACTCCTGACTTCTGGCGAAAAAGAAAAAGAACTGCCAATGGGGGATTTAAGTTTTACATTTAGTTTTGACATTTTTCTGGACTCAAATTTAGTTAAATTAGACAATTTTTACAAAAAAATGAGACGTAAACACTCACTTCAGTTTTAGTTTTTGCAGTGTGGGCTGTGTAAATACAGCACTCCTTAATGAGCACATAAACCATTTAAAGAATGTTTGAAAAAGTATCCACAGAAAAAGTGAATAAATAAATAACCAATAAGAGCAAGATTAGATAGACTTTTAATTAATTATGCTGCCCTTATTTGAATTAATGTCAGCTTTAAAGTTGAGACTGCTGTTGCAAAACTCCGACCTGAAACCGTATAAACACTTTCTTCTGATTCATGCTGCTCTTTCTCCTTCACTGAATTTTACTTCTTCTTTTTTTGCATTTTGTTATTTATACTTCATATTTTGAACTAAGTCAGTGATGCGTTCAGCGTGTGTGCTCCCTCCGCTGATAACAGTCGGTCCCTCCAAGGGTTTGAATCCTCCTGCCTCTCTGTTTTATTGGCGCTGAGTAAGAGCGCTGCTATTCCAACACAGACCTCTGGCCCCATGCCCACACTCAGCACTTCACTGTTTTTATGAACTCGCTGGCAGATGACTGGCTGTAGATGTATTCATAATAACACCGAGCTTAATGCGGTTGAACATGTTTCACCCCTGGCCTGGCTGTCACCAGCTGCCGCATTAAAGGCTCCTGTTACACTGCTGAGGAAGAAATGATCGATGAAAAGCCGAGAAATAATCACAGCCTCACCTGACAGGTTAGTTTTATGTTGTAGTTATGAAACAGAGTAAAAAAGGACATTGATATCTCTGTGATCAACAAAAAACAGACAAAACCAATAGTTTAGAGACAGATTATTTCTGTCATCTTTATTGTTACTGGTGTCGGTTGAGCTGATTGGCCATTAGTTGGACTTATAGCTTCAGACGTTTGCTGCATGTCTTCCCCAAATCTCTACTCCCAAACTCCTTTCTACCAAAATATGACATAAAAAAAGAAAATAATAACTTCAGGTGAGTTTCTTTTTGGTACAAAATTCAACAAACATTCATATAAGAATGATTCGGCTAAAAAAAGAACAGTACAGCTTTGTCTACAGGGGGCGCCAAATTCAACACCAACTGAAAGTTCCTCAACAGAGCTTTAAAATAATCAATCTTCCTCATCAAATGTTCAAATTTGTTTCTTGTTTGTCACATTGACCTGAAGATCTTTTAGTTTGGCAGCAAAACCAACTTAAAAAAAAAATAATAATAATTTAATGTATTTTGGTGATGTTTATCGGACAGGAAAGCTGAAGTTGTGTTTACTTCATGAAGTTAGCTGTTCTTGAGGTGTAAGTGTTCTGATTGGTGACGCAAAAACAAACTTAAGTGATATAATAGTCACTCATAACGGACACGTCTGCAGCTCAAACCGGCCTCTGATCCCCGTCTGCTGCTGCCTTTCAGGTGCCTGGAGGCGTTCTGTATTTATGGCAGCGTGGGCCGCGTGGAGGAGCCTTATGTCAGCATCACCAGGAAGAAGCAGATGCCTCGCAGGGGGCAGTCTGAGGAGGTGGAGCGGCAGGTGGGGCAGGCGGAGGGGAAACTGTTTACTCACCGAGCAGCCTTCGCCCGCACCTCTGTCATTCAGGCCTTCCTGGGATCTGCCCCCCAGCTCACCCTGCAGCTCTACATCTGCGTCCTGCAGCAGGGGGTCTCCATCGGCAGAGGTGAGGCTTTTTTACAACAGCACTTCGATTTTTTGTGCCCACACGCCGTCTGTCACCGGCTCCACAGCTCCTCTGTGATGTGGGCTGATCAGCTGAGTGCCATATTGGAAATAAGAGGATGGTGCTCTCATGAGTCAAAGCGCTGTTATGTAACATCCTCTCTGCCAGTTGGTGCAGATCTGGAGTCAGGGTGTCCAACTCTTTGTGTGTGTGAGAGAGATTTAGTAAAGGTTCAAACAAAGTCAAGGAAGGACATCTGGTCGTCCAATTTAGACAAAATAAAAAATGATATAAATACTGGGCTCTTTATATTCCTCGGCTTCTGGCTGTCTGACACTTTCATTTCACGCTTTGTGATTTAACAGCCTGGTGTGATGAAGCTTCAGGGGCTTAAAGGGAAGGTCCACATTTTTCTACTTCATTTAAAATCAACAGTCTGCTGCTTGTGTGGGCATTTAAGGTTTAATTATTCATTCAGCTTGTTCAGGAAATGAAGTGATGAACAACAGGATGATGATGAATTCTTTATAAAAACGAAAAACTAACTATTCAGTCTGACAGATAGTGTTTGTTTTGGGCAGATTTTAGTTGTTTTAACTCTTTCTGTTGTGTATTTGTTACATAACTTTATGTTGTATGTTGAATTTTTACATAACCTGCAAGAAAACAGGTTGAATTTGATACAAACTTAAGAAAAATGATCCCAAAAGCTGTTTTTTTCTCTAACAACAGGAACTCTGATGGTGATCTCCATGCTGTCCATCGTGTACGGCGCCCTAAGGTGCAACATCTTGGCTATTAAGATCAAATATGACGACTACGAAGTGGACGTTCGGCCCATGGCTTATCTCTGCATCTTCCTGTGGAGAAGTTTTGAAATCGCCACCCGTGTGGTGGTTCTGGTTCTGTTCAGCTCCGTGCTGCAGCTCTGGGTCCTGCCTGTAGTTCTTCTGAACTTCCTCATCTTCTTCCTCTACCCCTGGATCCTTTTCTGGCAGAGCCACTCGCCATTCCCCGAGAATATAGAAAAGACTCTGACCAGAGTGGGAACCACCATCGTGCTCTGCCTGCTCACCTTCCTCTACGCCGGCATCAACATGTTCTGCTGGTCGGCTGTGCAGGTGAAACTCAACGACCCCGACCTCATCAACAAGTCCCAGAACTGGTATCGCATGGCCGTGTACTACATGTTACGCTTTGTGGAGAACGCCTCCCTGCTGCTGCTGTGGTACATCTATAAAACAGACTTCTACAAGTTCATCTGTGCCCCGCTGCTGGTGCTGCAGCTGCTGGTCGCGTACGCCATCGGCATCTTCTTCATGCTGGTCTTCTATCAGTTCTGTCACCCGTGTCGGAGGCTCTTCTCCTCCAGCATGACGCAGGGTCTGTGGAACTGCTCCTCTCTGCTCTGCCTCATGTGCACCTCATCATCCCCTCAGAGGAGGCCGATGGGAAAGTCTGTCCTGGAGCCACCGAGTCCTAACATCCACAAAGATTCAGTAAACAACGAAGCCCAGGACACAGGCAGTGATTCAACAGAGGACATGCCAAATGACACAACATTCGACATGATCAATGAAACAATCTGTGAGACTCCTAATGAAATATCCAGTAATATAGGAGGAGGAGGAGGAGGAGGAGGAGGAGAAGGAGGAGTCAATGGGGACATTAGCCAGAGTGTGTCCTGTAATCCTAAAAGCATCACAAATGTTTGACGTGCCATTAAAGGACTCTGACAGCTATCATCTGTTCCCTTTTAAGTGCCACACAGACCCCTCTGGAGTTGAGTTTACACTTGTATCCATCTCAGCTCATTTTTCTCTGCCAGTGTCTCGGGCTGCTCCATGAAAACGTGTCCTTAACATCATACATCATGTTCAAAAACAGGCACAGAGGTGTCGCTCTCTGTCATCAACAATCATCGTGTGAAACCTTTCATTCTGCAGCCTTTCCATCAAACACAGACACATGGACGGCACCTTGACTTCTGAAGTCTAGGAGACTGTTTCCACCTTAATGCTGCATCACCAGGAGCTCTTCAAATGATTGTATTTAGTATAAATCTTTGGCATGGAGGTGTGCATGTGCTGAGCCTCAAATGAACTGCTTCTCTGCTACGGAGGGGGATCTGTTTTGTACAGGGTTTTTGACAGCCCCCATCCTCCTCTTGGTTTAATCATGATCAATCAGCATTTTTTACTCCTTGATAAGAGCTTTATCATGAATATGCGCTGCTTCTGTGATGTATTTGTGCTTGAGAGATGTTCAATCACACAAAGTCAAAGAGCAATCACCAAACATGGTCCTGTAAAGCACGTACATCTCCCAGCGTTGTGTTTTTTGCACGTTTACAACAAAAAAAAGAGGATAAAAGTGGCTTCTGTTCAACTGTTAAGATGCTTTGATGTATTTCAAAGCAAGGATGTATTTGCATTTTTTCTGACTCACTCTTGTTGTGTCTGCAAGTCTCTGTCTCATTTGTTAGAGTATTTACACTAAAATCAATTATATCTCATTGAAAAATGTTAAAAATTCAGAGTATATTTCAACTTTTGACGTGTGAGCGAGAGAATGTCAGTGTTTGTTTTTTGCACTAACTCCTTTTTGCGATGTATCTGCAGTGGGACGTGGACCCTGTCTATCACATCTTTTTAAAGAACGAAGGGCAACTTTTGAGGCCAAATATGTTTAAAAAAGTTGTACACATCTAACATTGTCATAAAAGCAAAGAAAAAGGAATTTAAGGGATAAATCCTGCATAAAAGTTTAAATAAATTTATATTTATATGTGAAAACTTTCTGTCTGAGGAGTTATTTGACATCCTGTGCTGACCCCTGGAGGACAACTGACTGTACTGCAACCATATACCATTCACAATGTGGATTCATTCATAAATGTATCCATTCATTTTATGACTGCATGCTTTTTTCAAATTAGTTAAACAGCTCTCACAGCTACAGAACAACACGTCACAGACACATTCTAGGATTTTATTCAGAGAAAGTTTTTAAAAAACTGGTTCAACCAAAACCTGGAATATAAGACTCTCATATCTAAACAGTTACAGATACTAATTCAGAAATAACTCAAAAAGTACTGACACATTTAGTCAACTTCCTACTAAAACACAACAGTTAGACTTTACTCTGATATAAACAACAGTTCAGTCATTTTGGGGGAACGTATTAAAAGAACAGGAAAGATCATCAACTATATTTTCAGGTCAGAGACTGTACAGAAACACAGCAGCACTTCACGTTTGTTTACTTTTTTACCTCCTGAGTTTAGCACTTAATTGCCCACATTGTTAAGCTGAGGCTCATGGGAATAGTATTCAAGACATTAAACACAGATTACAATTAGGAGGAAATATTGAGAGCACGTTTTTTCTTCCCTTTCCAAAGAGACGTTTTCACACATCCTTGACTCACAAACTTTAGCTCTGATCCCAAAGTCAGGTCTTTAGAGCCTGTGGGGACATTTAAACCGACAAGTGTTTCTCACTAGAGGGTAATGAGGGCTTCTTGGTCATAGTTTCATTTTAAGAAGAGCTTTGGGAGGCAGAAAGGAGCGCAATTACAGAGGCACAGCAACTGCAAATACGCTGACCACACAGTACATGGTGCGATTCTCCCATCGCACGGTGCAGTTTCCTGAGAGACACAAACAAACAGGAGAAATGGTTACCCCAATGCTTCAAAACACTCCACCTATCCTTTCAAGTCGTCTCTCACCATCAGTGGTAGTGTCCCAGTAACAGGAGTTTGCTGTGTGGAGACCTGCACCTGTCTTCTGCATGATCGCACAGTTTACTGCAAAACATCAGAGAGCAGTGTCACAAACAGAGAGATATGAGCTCTACACGAGGTCACAACATCCTCTATTTCTGTCATGTTGCTACCGGTACTGACGGTTGGTTTACCGATGTATTTAAACGGCCGTCCTTGTTTGACCAGGTGAGTCAGAGAGTGCTCCACGATGTTTGCTGTCCACTGATTCACTTTGCTCTGGTCGTAATCTGTTCCTCCAATAACCCCTTCAATACACTGAAAAAAACACAGGCTGTTATCACGTTGAAATGACGATTTAGAGAAAAAAACAGTTTGATGGTGTTTCCAGATGGAGAACAGGTACCTCTTTTACGGTGCTGTTGGCCTCATCGGCATTGAAGGTAACCTGTAGTTAAAAGATACAGGGAGAAAATAAAAAAACTGGTCACTCCACAAGATTTTGTAATACTGTCTTTAATGCTTTTGCATTAAAGACAATATTACTTCTAAGAATAAAAAACTGTGCTTTAACTTGGATTTTGTTTGTCATGACACTTTATACTTTCACCTTACACTTTCTAACGCACACTTATCTCAACTTCAGTTAACTCCCCTTTACTTTGTAAAAAAAAAAAAAAGAAAGAAAAGAAGAAATAGATTTCTGCTTACTGAAAACCAATTATAGGACGCTAAATTTAAGAGAAATGTAACTTACTAAATTACCACACAGTAATTACAAATAATTTATTGGTTGTTTAAAAAAATAAATGAGGTAATAATCTTTTAACTATACTAACGAATCTTGGCAGTTAAATGAGTCATAATTATCAGTAGCTTGATAATACACAATCTCCATCATTTACTTATCCTTTTCATTTTTAAATTTCTTTGTCCACCTGATCAAACAACAAGTTTTTTTATAATCAAGATAGGACTACATGAGTGTTATTGAGGTATTAGCTCCACAGGTAAGCCTCTTAGTACTTTATCCAGGAAAGCAAATTGAGTAAAAATGCATCTATAAAATGAAATGAGTAACAAATATTCACAGTGTGACCTGCTACTTCTGAAGTTAATACTGATTTAACAGTATAAGTGTGATGACTGAGGCCACTCCCTGATGGTTATAAGCGGCTAACAAAGCTAGCCGGTTTAGCTAACTGCAGTTACAGGTTTTTGAGTGAAATATCGAGGAGTTTACCGTTTAATTATATTTAATTGATTTTTACTCTACCTCATCACCAGAGTTATATTCCTCCATCGTTTCTGACACTGACACAGCGGTTTAAATCCTGTCAATATCCTACCCCGGCGTCCCTTTGTAGTCCTTTTGTAGTCGTTTTGTAGTCCACTTACTGTTTACTTCCTGTCTGCGCAACCGGACACTGAGTTATCACACCGCCTCCGTGTGGTGGAAGCCATACACTACAAGACACCAACTCAACCAACGTTAGAGGGCGTTAAACACACATGAAACACTCGATCTGTCTGTTTTTCAGAATTAAGGTTCAGAATTAACCTGTTTAATTGATCCAGTTAACAAAACAGGCCGATTTCACATAATGAAATTATATGTGAAAATGAATCCTTTTAGATTTCACACATGTGGTCCATGTTGTTGCAAAATGTATAGGGTATTTTTCAGTAGTATATAATGCAATGAAAGTGATTCAGCTTATTCATGGACTCATTACTAATTGACTTTTTCTCTCTTTTTATCTCATTTATCTTAAACTATTATCCTTACTTCTTTGACTATTAATCTATTATAATCATAATGCTATTTTAGTGCTTTACCCTATTTTTAACTTTTAAACTGTTATGATAATTTTTTATAGGGGTACATTAGTCTCTACTCTAGAATATTTCTTTTGAACAGGTTTTACCACGTGTGCAGTTAATGTATTTTTTGTTGTATTTTTTTTTTCACTTTTAAACAAATTTGTCATCTCAGATTTCAACATTTTTAAATGTATGTAACTCCTTATTTTAAAGATTGATATTTATTTATTCATTTATTTATTTAGTCATTCATTCATTTAGTTAAATTAACCTTAATTTTTTTTGTGTGTATGTGTTTCTTATGAACAATGCATATTAATACCTTGTGAAAATGACCCAAAGTTGCTATTTTGTGTTTTTCTTTGCATCAGGGAGTCATTTCAATATACATTCCCCATTTAAAAAAATAAATAAATTAAAACTAAATAAATAAAACAGTAGCATAAACTTCCAAGTCATAAGATGTGTTGTGTAGAGAAACACCATATAATCGTTATGAATATTTAAATACCTGTCCTCATGTGCTCTTATTCCAGGGCCCTGTTTGTGTAAGGGGGCCAGCCTATGAATTTCTCAGCCACAAAAAGTGTGATTAAATAATCTGTCAGTCTGGCTGCTCCTCTGGCCATAACAGCTACAAAAATAGAGTCCAAACCCCAGAGGATCTGAGAAAATACACAATACTTAATGTACCACTCTGTGACAATAGGGACTTAACCTGAAAGTGCTCACTAAAATACACGTTTGTGTAAAACACAGTTAATACCTCAATTGTTTATTCATAAATAAAGAACAGGAGTCTGAGTGAGTGCTGCAACAACCGTCGCATTGTCAGAATAAGCCTATTTCTCAAGATTTCGCGCATGTCTCTCTCTCTCTCTCTCTCTCTCTCTCACACACACACACACACACACACACACACACACACACACACACACACACACACACACACACACACACACACACACACACACACACACACACACACACACACCACGCCCCCTCCTGACGGGAACACCCTAGCTGTGGATTTGCGCCGTCAGACGGTGCCGAGACGCACGGACCCACTCACGTACAGTGCGGATCCCCGGACTGACCTCCAGCCCGCCGTGCTTCCCTGCCGGCTCCTCGTCACTCTCCGCCGCCTCCAGGTAAGACAGACCGCGGCTCAGCGGGTCACCCCGCGGCACCACCGGGACACCAAACACCGCCGTGTTTCCTCTGGCATATGGAGCAGAGCGCGGCTGATATTTGTCTCCACTTAATGATGTTTTATTTCTCTCTTTTCTTTCCCTTGTGCTGTTTTTTCCTTTCTTCCGGGAGGTGGGGGACTGCTGCTCCACCATCACGACCACGATCCCGGAGGATTCGTCACACACACAGCGGGACCAGACAGCCTACTTCCCGGGTAAAGTTAAGAGCCTTTTACACAGGTGCAATGCAGCAAAAAGCTGCTTTTCTCGCCTCTTGTTGCCTCCGTTTGTATCGAAGGTAGAGTAACCTGCGGTCAACTCAGGTGAATTTTGGTTATCTGCTTGGGAACGACATATTTTCCAAACGAATTAGCTCATATTGGCTAAAAACCACCGATACAAAAACAAGAGAGCGTTCCCCTCCTTCAGACCTTAACTTGATCAAGATTTGGTTCAGTTGTTTTTCTGTCTGTGCAGCTTTGTTCAGGCAAAGAAAGACCACAGAATTCATCTCACTTATTTGCATAGTTCCTTATTTGTATACATTATAGACTTTGCATATATTTACAGTTTAATACTTGAATATTGTATTATTTTGAGGGAGTTGATCATGGAGGTCTTTGCACCTCAAGTTCTGATCTGGGACCATATTATTCATTGTGCAATCAACCTTTGCTCAACAGAAGTGATTATGATTGATCATTTTCTTTCTATGTTTGTTTATTTGAGGATTAAAAGTCAGAAAATGGTTAATGAAGCCAAACAATGTTACGATAGTGAAACGGCTGATAGATGCCAACTTGTTTGTGCTAAATTAGAAACGTAATCGGATTTATGAACAAACAAGATTATCAGAATGATCCAATTCATTTCAACTAAGATGTAGAAGAACAGAGATAGCAGACTCAAAAATTGGAATGACTAATCAAAATGTGTAATTTGACATTTTGAGGAATAAGACAAAATAAACCTTTCTTCATGACTTATCTTAAACATTTTCGTCAAATATCTTATTGCACAGATCCTGTTGTCGATTGGATATCAGTGGCATTATCATCAACGCAGGTACCTCTGTGCAATTTGCAGGAAGAGCCAGAACTGCATGAAGGTAGATGAAAAACAGCAGCTCGGGGGTTTAGATTTGGTCTATATCAAGCCTGTTTTGCCAAAAACTCTGTCGACACGTGCAAGTTTAATTCCCCACTTATCCACTACTGAGGTGTACAGGTAAACTGTAATTCCTGTTAGTGTTGGAGATCTACTCACCATACAGTATAATCCCATTGGATAATGACAGATAAGTCTCAGTTTCATCCTCATTAAGGAATAGAGAATGTTAAATTAATAATAGTATTAGTATCATGATGTGCCTTCCTTGTTTTTAAATCAAGCTGCTTCCCCCGGAAAAAGGCTGTACACACTGATCATCAACTTGTATTTCTTTCATTATCTGATGGTTTTATGTGACTATCAAAGATATTTTGGAGTTTAAAGCCCACACAGTTTAGATAAAAGGATTGCACGCTTTGAAAAAAGCAGTGTGATGATAACTAATCCAATTATTAGCCATTAGTCTTGAGCTTAGCATGAGGGATATGAACTCAGGTCTGGAAACAACACTAATGAGCTTAGGTAGAACTAATAACTGCATTTGATTCGTTTGAAGCTGTGTAATTGTATTACATATGAAGGTAAAGGCTCTGAAGGAGGTTTATCTTACAGGAGCAGAGAGTCGTTTGCTGTGGTGACGTGTCCTAAAATTAGTTCATTGAACTCCTGGAGAAATAGATGCAGTTTCTGCTGGGGCCGTTTTATCATTGTCACAGGAAGAAATGCCTCCTGAGCTTTTATCCGTACCACTCACACACACACCCACACATACCCACACAGAGCTGCAGGGGAATAAATGGGTGAATAAGAGGAGGAGGGGAATGTAGGGATTCCCTACATCCTCTGATTTCTGTACATGCAGGCAGCCGCGCACGTCCAGCAGAGCAGAACGAAGCCCGGGGGAGAGCAGTCACGCAGCATTAAAGCTCTGTGTCTGAGAGATCTAGCAATGCATTTAAGTGTGTGTGTGTGTGTGTGTGTGTGTGTGTGTGTGTGTGTGTGTGTGTGCATGTGTGTAGGGTGTACTTTTACACACATGCTATATTAATGCAGACACTTCAGTGACAGGCTGCTGCTCATGGTGTCAGACTGATGCCCTAAAAACACATAACCGGCCAAACTCTGATGCTGTGTCTCATACGTCGTATTAGTGGCTTTCTCCTCTCTTTTCTCCATGGATCACTCCGTGTACACAATGTACCGCCTCGGGTTGTGGTTGACATGATTGTGTTGTCTGAGATCAGACAGGCTGTTGACTGCATCTCTACTCCTTCAAATCGTCTTTTAAGCAGAAAGTTGCATTTAGGCAGCTGCTCCAACAATCTGTGGTATTTGATGCTAACACAGTTTAACTGTACCTCAACATCTCTCACCTCAACTGATGCTGAGAATACGGAGTCACCTGTACCAGATCACACTCCCCTTTGACTTTAGAGACCATTTAACCAACTCTTCCCTCACTGTCCCTCTGTTGACAGAGACCAAAATATGAGGTAAAAGACACTAAATTTATCCATCAGGCGGTTGGTGATGTAGCTTCTAATGGATGATGATGTCTATTCACTGCAAATACTAAAATTTGAATAAGTGTTTTTCTTTTATTTTTAATCAAAAATGTCTTTGAGACTTAAAATGATCCACATTAATCTAGAAATGTCTTATTTCAGGATATTTAGAGACAATAATGACACCTGAACTGCCTATCAACACGGTTGCTTTTGCTCTTTTTATGCAATATAGGTGTCATTTTGTGTTTTAATATCTCAAGATAAAAGATTTTCCTGGACTTTTCACATCTCATATTTTGTCTGATAGACATTTTTTACCCAAAAATGAAACGAAAACACTTGATTAGATTTCTGTGTCTGAGATTTTCATCATAATCTTTAATGTTTGTGCACCTTTGAGATCTTGTTTTAAGCATAAAAATGCTATTCCACCAAACTGTATTCACAATATTTCTAATTCCTTGATGACTCTAACAAAATGAAATCTGTTAGCTTGATCTGAAAGTTATATTTCCATACTTATTTTGTCCTGGCTGTAAGAAAAATGTAATAAATCTGATAAATCAGTAGCTTGGTAAATTAATTTGAGATAATCAGCTTTAGGTTAAGTTACCTGTTTAAAAATCTGAAATATAGTTATTGTTAGATCATTATTTATTAAATCAAGACAAATATAAAGAGTGGACCCACAAAAAAATACAGTTTTCTAGCTGTGTATGAACTTGTGCTGAGTTTCTCTTATCTTTTTTGTTACCATCTCTTAACTTTGAGTTTGGTAAGGTTCAGGCAATTTCACTGGTAAAGTTACTTGCATAAATGCTTGAATGTATTCCTTTATAAAGCTTAAATAATGAAATACATTAAGCTTAAAGCATCCTTGTGTAAAGTTGAATCCTAGCATCTTTTGAGCCCTCTCTGTGTTTCCTGCTCTCTTCCTGAGAAGCTCGGTTAGCACCTCCTCTGTCCCCCACATTAACGTTGTACACTCCCTCGTATTCTCACTAATAATGAGCAGTAACAGGATGAGAGTAATGCAGAAATGCATTAAGCCTAGATTAGTCATTGAATATTATCTTATTAACTAGATAGCCTGCATGATTATAACCAGATTAACTGGGTTGAAGCCCTGAGTGCCTGTAACAAAGCTCGTCTGTGTCTCTGCATTGAATAATGTCTGATCCCTTTAGTGTCGTGAGGGGTTTCCCTCCCTCCCACTCACTGATGACTCTCTGTTCTCCGTGCCTCTGTCTCGAGCTGTCCATTTGGTATTCAGCCTATAGCCCCGTGTGGCCTCAGAGATACACGGCGTCCCCGTTCAATCACAGCCGCAGCGAGGCAATCAGTGAAACCTGTCCATACACCAACACTGCAGATGTGGGAGGGGAAAAATCTCAACAGCAGAAATGTAATTTAGAGGCAGCGCAGAGAGGAGTGACTCAGTTGAGAAATAGATTGCCGGTCAGAGAGGGGCGGCCCTGTGCCACCTCCCTAAAATCTTTCATGTGCATCTGTGGGCGCTCCCAGTGTTTCACTTAACCTCTGAGGGGGACGATGAGATGATTGGATACTTCAACCTGCGATCCAGGTGAAAGGTGAGGATGCCCACATGCGCAGAGTCAGCCCTTTATTTAACAGTGACATCAGTGTTTGTGTTTGCCCGGCTCGGGCTTCATCTTGACCAGGATGTGTTCTGTGGTAAAGTCCACACGGCAGAGCTAACATCAAACAGAGCTTTAATGAGATTCATTGTTATCAAGTCGTGCATAACGAGCTGTTCAATCAATATTTGAACAGATGAAGACCAGCTATTAGGACATAACTCAGTGGAAATCCATGGAGGCTCAGCTTTAATGTGATGTAATATTAACAAACGGGGGAGGAAGGTCACTGTGGATCTAGTTTTTAAAGAGGTGGTATTACCTTTTTTTACTCTTTATTCTGTCCCTCTGGTGCCTTCATAGTAGCATTTCATGATTTACAGCTCAAAGAAATCCCTGTTTTTCCCCACACTGGTGTTCTAAACGCCATTGTTGCATCACTTGGTTTTAGCTGCTGTCTCCTTAAGGCTCCCTGCTCCACAAACCCCTTCCTTCTGATTGGCCAGCCCTCTGGAGGCCTGTCAGGGGCTGGGATATGAGCAAACCTTGGTGTTTGAGGCCCAGTCTTATGGTAAACTTGTGCTACTTTTAAAACAGACCACTTTGATCGACATACGCAGCAGCATTGTAACCCCCTCTTTAAAGGAAGTTGTGTCTTGTAATTTAAATTCAAAGTTTATCCTTGACATTTGGATGATGGTTTGACAAAAACTCTTCATCTAAAGGTCATCGTTTGTGCTCTTTTAGAGCCGTCAAACCACACCATGCTGCTGAAAGCATATAAAGGAGCTGAACTGTTGCAAGTGGATCCTAAGTGAGAAGCAAAAGAATAATATTCAGATAAAATCACATATTTATAAACTTCTTTTTCCTCTCCCTTTGCATTTTTGATGCAGTCAGCTCTGGTATCTGCATTTCTACTGACAATACTTATTTCATGGTAACTCGATAGTGTTGCTAAAGTCAAAACAGCATTTCTAAATCTTGAATTGAAATCCTTAAGTATCACAATTTTTTTTTTTACATTAACGTCACTTGAGCTCACAGAGCTGCTTACGTGGCTGTATCAGAGATTTGTTTGACATGACGCGCTGTCTCGACAGCCCACGATGGAAACGATGAGCAGTCACAGAGAAAAGCTGTGATGCTGCATGTGTCACTTCCCAGGACGCTACAGAAATAGCTGGACACATCGGACAGGTGTTGACTCTAGAGCAGAAAGAGTTGTGCAGCATTTGTTCTCCTCTGACACCAGCTGCAGGGACCGAACGTGGGTTCGCTCTCATTAGAGACCGGAATCTAATCTATAACGCATTATTTATCAATCCTGCTGGAGCCCTTAGTTACAGCCTGATTAGAAAGAAGCACAGAGGAAGCTGCCAATTCCAGAGTTTGTGCTGCAGCTGTGAACTTTAAGCAGACACTTCTGAGTGTGTGAGGATTGGTAATTGTCGCCGGCTGTGCTGATCAGGATGCTCTTTCTGTCAAAATGTGCTCTGAATATTCTGTGTGGTGTTTATTTATCAGATGGAGGAGTTATAGAGATGTTTGCCCTCAAACATGCAGGATAAATTGAGCTTCTACGAAACACACAAACGATGTAAAAAATGTAAAGACCACCTGGAACCATCAGCTTGATTTATGGAAGGGATGACGTTGAGGGGTCTAAAGTATTCAGTGTCCGGCTCATTAGCCAACCACAATTCATTTTCCTGTTTTTTCATTTGGAGTTTAGATATTTTTTTACAACCTGCACCCTGAGCTCCGTACCTTTCTCAAACAGCCGTTCTGGGCTGCTTTAAGGTCTTTATGCACCCATCTGCCCTCAACAATCAGCCAGCCTCAGGCATCTGTCCGTCCTCCAAACACTCAATTTTCACCGTGCATCAGTTTCTCTGTGATGCTGCTCTGCTAATGCACCTGTACACCGTGTTACCAAACAAGAACAACACAAGGCTAATCTTGTTTTTCATTTGATTCATCTGCATCCACTCGGCTGTTGCTCTCTGATTAATAGAAACAAAAACACTTCCAAAGAAACGGGCCGCTCTCCATTAGCCTGTAGTGTTTCCAGACGACAAAGTGCAGTAAGATGTGGCAGAAACACGAAGGAGCGGTATGAAATATTCAGACATGCTGGTAAAGGGAGAGGGAACTGTTTATAACCCGAGCATCTTTCTCTGTATCTCTCTGAAGAAGAAGAGGAGACTGGGTCTGAAACTGGGTTAATGAGATCCAGCCTCCATCCAGAAACCGCTTGTCTCCTCTTCCTCAGGAGCCCGTATAGTAACATCACTGAAATACAACACAAAGGAGTGTCTGTGTGTGTGTGTGTGTGTGTGTGTGTGTGTGTGTGTGTGTGTGTGTGTGTGTGTGTGTGTGTGTGTGTGTGTGTGTGTGTGTGTGTGTGTGTCTACATGTGGAGTGATTTGAACATAAATGACACACACATATCTCCTCTGTGTGGGAATCTGAACTGTTTTCTAATCGAGGTCTGTTTTCCTCCTCATGTGTTTATTTATCCAACAACCCTCTGACAGTTCCTCTCATCTTCCTGAAGTCCAACAGATCTTTGGCAGACCGAGGCTTGAAATCTGGACCGTTTTATTAATGTTTTCAGTTGGATAAGTAAGCTTGGTTATTGCAGGAACGAGGAGACGAGTTAGCAAGGAGGAAGAGTCAACATCGGTCTTTGCCAGTGATGAGGGAAGAATCCAGAAACTAATACCAGACCAGAGCTGAAACAATCATCTGTGGATAGCTCCTTTAGCATCAAGTACTCCATCACATCCCTTAAGCTTTGTTTCAGCCTCTGGTGAAAAAAGAAGGAAACAAACCTCCAAAACAGGAGGAATGAGTGAAAAATGATTAACAACGTGGTGAAAAGGACAAATAGCCTCCTCGATTGGTGTTTCAGCTGAATCCCAAATCCAGAGGCTGCTTCCTTCACAGGACTCAGGTAGCGCAGGTATCATCAACTTCCACTGTTACAGTAAAGATAAAACCAAGTTTTAAGGTTTCTGTATCTCTTTTTTCTATCACTTTCTATTCCTCTGTGTTGATACCAAACGTTAATGTTGCATCTCTGAGAGCATCTGTTCACTCGCAGTGAATTCCCTGCAAGTTAATCTTTTAGCGTTGTCACACAAGAACCTGGACTTTTGTTAAAAGCCAGCAACTCAAGCACTTGCAGGAAATCTTCCAGATGAAATCAGGGTGAAAAATTGGCTTTTTGAGCTAACTCATGCGGCTCACATAGGTCGTTTCGGGACTCTTTCAGAACCTTTGTGCTTGTCTGAAAAAAAGCTTTGTCTCTATTTCTTTATGTGTTATCAGGAGAAGAGATTTCTACAGATACTTAACCTCCATTAAACTTTAAAAACAATGATCTCAGAGGGAATCTTGGATCTGAATTGAGCTTATCTCCTCGAGACATGCTAATCTGATGTCAGCAGGCGACAAAATTCACACAGATGAATGTTTTATTGGATATTTTGATTATTTTCCTAAAATTTCGTCCTGTTTTAAACTTCTCATGTGAGCAGTAAGCACAAAATGATAAACATGCTAACCTCCCAGAAATAGATAACCTCCAAAATCTAAGAAAGTTATGAATAATTCAAAGTGAAAGCAGAAAACTTTCACAGTTTTGGATCTGAAACTAAAAAAAACTCAATGAAAATAGCAATGTTGTTGGTTTCATGAAGAATAAAGAGATCCTGCACAATTTCTGAAAGGAAAACTTTAGCTTTTTGTGCTCTGAGCACAAAATGTTCTGAGGAGTTTTATTCAGCATGTTTGATACAAAGCACCATTGAGCAGCCTTTAGGATTAAGATATCTTCCTTTTAAGATCTCGACAGAAACGTCTTCTTCCTGTGCTGCTTTTGGAGGACCAAAACCGGAGCTTTCTCTTCAGTATTTCTCACACGTCAAGCTTCGATTCAAGCTGTGCGGGGATGAAAAACAAATATTCCAAGGTCAAAACACTCAAGGCATCTCCCTCTATCCCTTTTCCCTTTAAGTCCAGATCATCCTCTTTCTCCTCTGTCCTCCAGGCGCTCGTGTGTTCCCGCTGTCGCCCAACAAATAAACGGCGAAAGCAATCATCCATCTCCGTCCCCACCTCCTGTCAGCCCCATCCTGAGCCCACGCTGCCCTTTTCTCTGAATTAGAGAGTTAAATGACACAAACAACCGATCAATGTGAGGACGATAAACAGCTCCAGGATCAGGATAAAGCGGGAGAGTTCAATGAAGGTGAAAAGGGGCGGGTAGATAAGAGACAGGAGGAGAGAGGACGGCTGATAGGAGGGTCAGGAGAAGGTTTGCAGAGACACTAACTCGGCTGGTGTTTTTTTTTCTTATTTTCTGCTTCATCGAGCTCTGCGGGGACAAACAGAGGCCTGCAGGCCTGATGGGTCATTACTGATGACGGCTCCTCTGAGGGTCGTAACGATGGCGTGGCTGTGACACGTGAGCTTCATGGCTTCGAGGGAAGCATTATAATGTTAGCCATGGATGGGAAGTAAAGAGGAGGGTCAGATGAAGAAAATATCAAGATTGTTTTTCTGCAGAGCTCAGGAAGTGAGCCACAAAATGAGCTTTTCTTTGCTGATGGACTTAAGACTCTGACGTCAGCAGGGATTCAGAGTGAGACTTCATTTCAAATGTTCAAACTCAAGTCACAGATGCTTTAAGAATTTAATGCAGCAGAAAGTTCAAATAGATGTTCAGATATCTGTTTGCAGATACACTTTTTGACGTCTTTTTGAATTTGGTTGTTTCTACAGACAGATGTTTTTGAGGAAAAGCCAGATTGGAAATGAAAATAGGAATGAAAACAAGCTCTGGAGCCTTTTCGCCTCAATTTGTTCATTTTTAGTTTTGTTTGTTAAAAATGTCATTGTTACCTAAAGGCAACTTTTTCACAACCCAGAAGTGTCTGAAAATCATTCCTTGGACGTGTTTTGGAAGGAAACGGTCGCCCCTTTCCCTGACAAAAATAAGAAAAGAGAAGTGTTGTTCATTTTACAAGATGTGCTCAAAGATGAGAATCACAGGCGTCTGTTTACGCTCAGGACATACAGTCCTTTGCTGTTGTACAGAAAGAAGCGCACGTTTTCTTTGCGTCTCTTTGTTGCACTCTGTGAAAAACTGATGCAAGCATTTGTGTGAACTTTAGAAAAGAAAATTTGAAGTTTTCTTCAAACCCTGCAGAGTGATTGGCACTTCAGTAAAACTACACATGGAAGCTGTCGGCTGTTCGCTGACCTTCCAACTACTCCTCTGACACACTCCGCTGACTTTGGCAAAGGCCTAACATTAGGAGCTCTCTGGCCAGGTGTGTGTGTGTGTGTGTACGTGTGTGTGCAAACAGGACCCTAAGTTTTTAAGCCTCCACACAATCAGTCACTTTTTCTGTCTACGCCTGTTTTTCAGCAGAGACTGTCACAGCTTGTGATGTTTCCTCTGTTGAGTTGTTTTGGTGCTTCGCCTTCACCTCCATGATTGCAGCCTTTTTTATACCCTCTACTTTTATGTAGTCGTCCCTGCAGTGCGAATACTCACCCCCTGTCAAACATAAACATTTAAGACTGCGGGTTTAGAGATAAAAGGAATAAAATAGTCTCTTTTCAGCTTGAGCCTTTCTTTATTTCAGCACAAATTTGACATCAGCAGAGCTGTTGAAAAGGCCTGGTGTGCAAGGACAGAATGTAAGTCAGACAAAGAGCCTCTCTGGGGTGAGTTGTTCCTCCTGGAGTCTAATGTTGCTTCATTACCTTTGAGCCAACCAAGTAATTAAGGTTGCAAATTGGATTCTGATTGACGAAGCTCAATGTTGTGCCACTGCAAAGATACCGAGTGTGCAGACTCCAGAGGATGAAGACGAGCGACACGAATGTCTGGTGACAGCTCTGGGTTTGATTGGCAGTGACACTGACAGTGTGTCTGAAGGCTCCCTGGCTGGAAGAGAGGGTCATTAGAGCTCTGCAGTGTTGCAGATATCTGCCTTGATGTGTGTGTGTGTGTGAATGTGTGTGTGTGTGTGTGTGTGCTTGTTATGAAGGGAAAAGGCAAAATAAAAAAAGCGAGTGGCAGATAGAGAGGTCAGCATTTAAATAAATCAGTACACACTGGCAGAGATACTTTCCACCCGGGCAAACATGTCATGTAGCATTCACTCTGCCATCTCCAGCGCGCCTTAAACTCATCTCCAACCTCTCCCAGAATCCTCTCTGCTCTCCTCCTGCACGCTAGATTTCTTCCCCAACTCTCTGAAACGACGGCTGCCTATTGATTTTACCTCGCTGCGAACACAGGTCCACAGCCCAGCTCAGGAAGTGGATTACATGCAGGGAGATGCAGTGCTGAGATACTGGATAAATCTGATTTGCTTCATTTCCTCAAGTTGAGATAAGGCGGGAGGGCTGGAAAACCACTTTACAAGACCGCAGCTCTCAGACGCAGCGTTATCAGAATCTGCAAAGATGCTAAATGAGTTCATTAACTTCTGTGGTGCAAAGACCGAAGATTTGTTTGCCCTGTAGTGCACCATATTTTGCAAACATGGAGCTAGTTAGAAACATGTCTGAGGCTGTTTTTCTGACATTATTTCTGCAGCTGTTCTGGTGGAGTAGATGGCTTTAAGGAAAGGAAGGAAAGATACCCACGGTGAAGTCTTGAAAGCAGTTGTGTAAACAGCTAACTGAAATGACTCAAAACTGAAAACAATCATGTATCAGATACGTTTGTAAAAGTTTCTAAGCGGAGAAGTGTGGATGCAGTACAGCTTGTGGGAGTGAAGAGTCACTTTTGAGGCCCTCAGCGGAGCTGGAGGTCAGAATACAGAAGACGAAGGTGACAGCTTGTCTGCAGAAATCTGTTTACTGACATTAGTTTAAGTTGATTGGTCGTGGGTGGGTTTGTTTCTCCACTTCTACTCTGGACACAGATTGTTGTCCTGCAGGAAAACAATCAGCTCTCACAGATTGCACTCACAGATTCTGCAATTCTTTTTTTTCATAATTCTATATTTTTTGTTGAAAAAGACATTTTCATTAAAGGTCCCATATTGTGCAAAAATCACTTTAAGTCTTTTAGTGAAATTTGTGGGTCTTTGGCTTTCCTCCCAGCCCACAAAATGTGATATTTAATGACAAAACCTGTACTTAGTAGTGATGGTGAATGTAAAATCCTGACCTAAAACGAGCTGTTTGGATTTTGGGGATTTGCCGATGTCAGTGGTTCCCTTTTTTGACCAATCAGGAGCAAGTCTGACCTGATTTACATATGAAGGTCACGCCCACTAAATCAGAGCGTTCTGAACAGAGGGGCTATGAGAGCCTGGAAACCATGCTGCTGTGCTTGATTTATTGGCTTTTTGGACCAAAACATGTTACTACCATTTTATGAAGACATGATGGCCAATGACCCATATTAAACTGCAGAAAAGGAGCATAATATATGACCTTTAATATATAAATAAGCATTTCCTATACAAAGTCCTTTTATATATTTACACATTTGCAGAATTTTGTGCATCTTCTCTTGTTGCTTTTCAAATATAACATTGTACATATTTATTGCTGCTGTTTACATTTTAAATGTGTGTAAATATCCATATAACATCCACATAATTTACATCACTGAAGTAAATGAGTAACTATGTACAAATTAACAAAGGGAGTTTACATTTACATTGAGTCTCTAAAGAGGTTGAAGAATCACGGATAGTGGGGTCAGATAAAGTCCGCTCTTAATGAGGTAACAAATTCAATTCACTTAATCCAGATGAGATGAAATTTGTCTTTTTGAATCCTCAGATTGTAGGTCAACATCTCCATTTTAAAGATTTCTAAGATTATTTCAAACCATTCATGACTTGTAGGTGGTAGAGGACTGAGCCATTTTTGAGTAATGGACTTTTTGCTAGCTGCCAGGAGGGCACACTATAACTTTTATTTCACTCCTCTCTATTATGGAAACAATATTACCTAGATAAAGACTTTCAAATTCAGCAGTATCTCAGTGTTAAATAATTTTTCAAGTATTTTATGGATTTCCTCCCAATACAAATTCAGTTTAGGGCATCCCCAGAAGACATGAAAATGATTTGCTACCCCTGAACCACACTGTCTCTTGCATTTCATGCAAAATGTGTAACCAGAGATGGATCTGTACTGTGTGATGATGTTGTAAGTTAGCTGCACGATAGCGTCACTTTTGCTCTCAGTCCAAAAAGGAAGGACTTCACAATATTATCAATCTTTTTGAGGACTCAGTAATTCCTTTAACAACCGGGCTCTGTAGTTTATGTAAACTCTGCAAATACTGCTTGTGTCATGGACTCTACTGTAATCTGCAAAATAGCACATTATTAAAGGTTTAATGGGTGTTTACTGTGGAGAATAAAAAGGGTTTAGACTACAGTTGTGCAACGAGGGGAGTGAAGGAAGGTACATCTGGGTTTGGCACGGGCAGAACTTCTTGATAAGCTCATTACGCTTCAGTTTTCCATGAATTCAAACATGAAGAAACAAAAGAGTATTTGTTGAAAAACCCCTGTAAAACAGGAGGGAAACCGTCATCAGAGTGTGTTATATTCCCTGAAGAGCAGACATGGTGCTGTAGTAAGCAGAAGAGAAGTGTGTCATTATTGACCTCGGTTTCCTCTCCGAGAGGAAGTGTGTGTGGACTCAAAAAACCCTGTATTGACTGTCTGCTGCTCGCTGAAGGAGGTCTCTGTCTGGGTTGGAGTGACCTGCAGTTTAATGGTCACCAGAGACGCTCTCTGCCCATCATTATTACTTTCTCTGCCTTCACTGTCACATCAATGATTCAGGAGGAGAGCGCAGAGCATCCCGCCAACGGCCACAGAGCGCGGAGGAGAGGCTAAAACATCGAAATGAGCAGAGAGGTGTAGGAAAGACACCACCCAGACAGAACGAAGGGTTAACACGCTGCTGGAGCTGTCTGTTACACGGAAGAGGCTTTTTTATCATTTATTAATGAGCTGCTGCTCATCACACTGTAGCTACATCTGTTAACGTTGTGTGTCGGTGCACATGCTAGAAAACGTTGCGTCAGGGGAAATTATATGGACAAACATCGGCCTCCCAGGAGGTGGAAATATGCTGACGGAGGATCAATTAGCAAATAAAAACGAGCTGGGGTCAAAGATCTGTGCTTTGAAATGAAAAGCTGCAGAAAAAGTCAAAGCTAATGAATTTTCAGTTTGAACAAGAGTCGAGCTGACCCATATTTCTGCAGATCACACCCCACATGTGGTCTGGTGTTCTCCTGACCCAGCTCATCCTGCTGTTTTTAAAGTGTGTGATGATAGAAGCAGAGATTCAGCAGAAATAAGTTCACTCTGAGGTTCAGGAGTGAGGAGGGAGCAGAGATGGGGGCCGGCGTCCAGGGTGAAGGCTGGGGAGAAATCTCATTTGTATGCTCTCAGTGCTGGATCTGGTGTTTTATGAATGTGTTTTTTTTGTCACTTCAGGGGAGAAAAATAAGAGATGAAAGACTTTGTTTGCTGCCTTACCGTGAAGTAGAATAATGTACGTTGAATAAGCTCAATAATACAAAGTTTTCTGCTCTACAGTCATAAAAAGTCTTAGACTGGAATACTTTTTGTTATGATGCACCAAAACCAATTTGATAAGGCTTTATTCTGTCCCTCTGGTGCCCCTGTAGTATCTTAAAATGATTTACAGCTTAAATTAATCCTTATTTTTCTCTCACTAGTGTTTTATAAAACTCTTACTTAAGCCTCTGAAACTTGTCGTTTCACCTACTGTCTCTTTAAGGCTTCCCACTCCACAAACCCCCTTCCCTCTGATTGGTCAGCCCTCACAAGGCCTGTTGGGGGTGGAGCTATGGATGGGGCCTGCCCCTCCAACTTGTAATGAACCAGTTGAGATCATTTTTCCCTGTCCTACCCCAACACATCAGTGTTGTGAAGACCTTGTGTTATTTTAAGAGCAGAGCATTTTGAAGAGTTTTTAGACAGATTCAGGGGTTTCTACAACATAAATGTTTCATATGAACATCCAGCATTTTTATTTGATAGAATAGAATAGAAAATACTTTATTTATCCCTGAGGGGAAATTCAGGAGGAGTCACAGCAGCAATCAAGAAAACAAAAGTAAGAAAGTGTAAAGAAAGTGTAAAAAGGTCCATAAGAAAATAGATGATGACAGCTTGTCCATCATTGTCCAGTCAGCCAGCCTCCACCTCCACAGGGTCCAGGACTGAGCTTCTTCAGCAGTCTGTTCAGTCTCTGTCTCCTGGATCCTGTCTGCTCACAGCAGGTGAAGCTCTTACAATGTGCCGTTGGTGTCCGGTGTTAGCTCTGTTCGCCATGTCTGTGAATAGCATGATGCTACTCTGCCTTCTGGTATCCCCTCTGTTGCTGGGTTAGCACAGCTAGCTTGTCCATCTTATTGGCGATAGATCTTACGTTCCGAAAAACGATGGATGGAAGGACAGGTCCATGTCGCCACTTCTTAGTTCACACCTGAGAACCAGCACGTCATCCTCACCTCCTTCTCCTCACCTTGTGGGAAAACATCAGGCCTTGCACCAGTTAGCATCGACATGCTACAGGCTGCTAACAGCTGATTTCACATGTAAACAATGCAGCCATGGTTACATGTAGGGTCTCCAGACAAACACAGGAGTAAAAACAGCAAAAATGTAACTAAAGACAAAACCAGTTTGGTGTCTGTGACCAACAAATGAGCCACACAAAGAAATGATCCACTCCAAATACAGAAATGACAAAAAAGAGATGAAAAAATCACAAGAAACAGAAAAGGAACATAGAGAGATACTATAACAGGCAGCCACAACAGGGCAGCGCCTAGCAACGAGATCCTTATAGATAAGATCTTTAGTTTATATCATTATTTACAATATGAGAAAGCATGATTCCTCGTCTTTAAGGGAAAAAGATACTTAGTGGGCCTTTGATTTTGAAAGCTTGTCAAACTGTTGCACAGAAGTTAACCTTTGGTTGCTGTTGTATCAAATCAGAAACAGATAATGTTTGATTTTAGCAGTGTTGTATCTAAGCTCAAAACTCATATATTGTGACAAAGTAAATCTTCTACTAAATGCCCAATAAGACAGCCACAAGGTTCGCAGCTTGGAGCTCATCCCTTCAAAGCTCTGACTGAGACAGACTTTTTTTTCACCATGTGCTATATTTAAGCTTCATTATAATTCATGCATGAGTTCTTGAGAAGGGAAGAAATTTGTTTTTTTAACCACAGAGTCAACAAAACCTGAAAATGAGTTGCTGAGATGCCAACAAGTAGAGCACATAAACTCCTCTGCTCTTAAAAGCTATCAGCGTGTTTACAGAGCTGCGTTTTAAAGTCTTAATCCTGGGTAATTGGATGTTATTGTGTTATTTTAGAATGATGCCTATAAAAGCTGCTGTGTTAGAGGTTTATTTGAATTTAACTTTTAGTGCTCCTGCGTCAGCTTGTGCTTCAGTGATGTGGTTTCCAGACAACAGTTCAGCCCAGTTACAGGAAAAAGCTTCATTATGACAAAAGCCAGGGTTAATTCATTGTTATGTTCAAAAGGGATTTGTGAACAATGAGGGGATTTGTTAACTGTAAGGACGTTGTGGTCTTTTGGGTGTTACTAAGTTATGTGACAGCTGAATCTGAGATACTTTGAATATTTTCTCCAAAGTTTCTGTTGTGAAACTTTATCATGATCTGTATTCCTGTGACTGTATGTAATGTTTATCCCAGGATCGTTCCTCATCCATGTCTACTTTATCCCCGCTGCTTCCGGCCCACCTGCAGTCTTTAATTGGCAGATTGATCGAGCAGTCTATAAGCTAAACCACCTGCAGACAACACCAGGTCCACTGGATGGAAAATGCCACAGAGTTAAAAAAAAAAAAAAAAAAAAACACAGCACAGTGTTAGAGGATACAGACTCAGGGGTGGATGCTTCTCTATCAGTTTGAACGACATGAATGTTGAATGGTGGCACAGATGAAAACCGTCTCCGTGTTTAGACAGCCATGAGTCACTGAGCTGTCCCTGTAGCTCCAGTGACAGATCAGGGCTGAGAAGTGAGAGCACTTCCTTTGTTCAGAAGCCAAAGTTTAACTGTCTCCTCTCTGTGTTTGCTCAGGACAGAGCAGGCGGCAGTGGGAATGTGTACCGTGTGTGTTCAGGGAGGGCTGTGTGAGGACACCACGCCCGGCTGCTGCAGCTCACAGTCAAAACTCAGCAGACGTGTTGTGCTCAGAGACGGACTTTAACATGACGGAGACTTAGATAAATATTATTTTCACTTGTTTACGTAGTTGACAGAGAATTTATCATGTGTGTATGGCGATGTGGTGTATTGAGTCTGAAATTGTTATGATATGGTTTAAATAGGATGGTTGGATGTCTGGATAACAAAGGTATTGATCACTTGGGTGATTACTCACATTTTGGCTTTAACAGGAGGAGATGGAGGGATGTTCTCAAGACGACTAAGATGATATACCAAAAGGATGAATGTCAGATCTTCATGTTTAATAATCAAGGTGTTGTAATTTGGATATTTGGTTTGTTATCTTGAAGAAAATCAGTATTTAACCCATTTAATCCCACTGGCAACAATAGTTTCCTCCTTTTAATTTAACTTTGGAAAGCTCGTGAAGCTTTGGTTTGACTTTGGGTAGCAAACTTAAGTTTTAAAATGACAGAATGTGAAAATCCAATAAAATAATAACAATAGTAAGTAGAAAAGCACTAAGATAGGGCAGACCTCTGCCAAGGATATTGTGATTGTCACCAACACTTTAGTCCTACTTTAATGTTATACTCCCTTTCAACAGACTGTCTGCTACAATTTGGTGTTAGTTGCAGGTTTTTACGATAATTTGTTGCCTGATAGTGTTGAAAATTATGATGACCCAGTACATATTTCATATTCCAGATCTTAGTATCCAGAATATTGCCAGGATCTGGATCGTACTTTTACATCTGTCAGAAATTTTGGTGACCTTGTCTTGTATCGTTTTGCAAAGCAATCCAACCACTCATGGTGGAGTTATATACACATATGGTGAAAACAGCCCTATCTTTAAAGAATGCTTTAAAAGAATCCTGGATCCAGACAGTGATCTGGATCACCTCCAAAATTGAATCACTTCTTCCTTATCCCATTTTGAACATTTCCTGAAAATTTCACCAGGATCTGTTTGTTACTTCTTGAGTCATGTTGTTCACAGTCAAAAAAACAAACAGTCAAACTCCCAAAAACACAGCCTCCTTGGCAGATGTAACAACTAAAGAAATTTGAGAAATTTAGGATTAAACAGGTTTTTATCATCATATCTGTAGTCTATGAGAAAGATTTTTATATGTTTAATACCTTGGCTCTCCTGAAAGTGTCAGACTTTGTGATCTCTGTCTCTGCTTTAGGACCTCTGGTTTGTCTCTCTTACATAACAGAAGAAGAATCAGTACAACTACACTTCACCATACTACACAATCTGCTGCCTTATTCATGCTCTTTGTTGACTCCTGGAGCTGAAGTAGCTGCAACCTCCGGTCCATTCATGCATTGTCGTTCCTCTGACTCGCTCCCTATTGAAAAGAAAAAAAGGCTTTTAATGGTTTTTCTTCGGCCTGGATTGAGCTTCAAGGTCGGCTACAACTAGATTATTTTATTAGTTTGTAGGATTTTAAAAGTAGGATTAAGGATGATATGATGAGTCAGTGCAGGTTTGACTGCTGGATGCTGCTCATTTATTTACAGGTGTGATGGTGGGAGGATTCCAGGTGAAATAAATAATATTTAAACTGACGTCATGCGACTCAGAGTCTGTTAAATGCACAGAAATATGTGAAACATCATCAGTTACTCCATTTAACCCAACCTTACAGCTTTACATCCATGCAGCTGCAGCTCAGCTTCACACCCCACGCCCATGCATGCATCTCATGCTGCACATAAATCTGAGATGATGTCGCCTGTTCATCAGCGCTAATTCATGTAAAGTGAAGGGATGAGGGGGGAGAAGAAAGGGTGAGGATGAAAGAGACGGTGATGAATAAAGACTGAAGGAGGCTGGTGTGGCTTTATGCAGATCCCTCCACTCCGTTCAGTTTTCATTTCCTAACTTCATTTCTTTCCTGCGTCTGATCTTTGGGATTGTTTTTATCCAGAGAGGAAACCTATTTCTGTGCAAATCAGATTTTTTTTTTCTTTTTTTTTTTGCAGCAGCAGCAGAAGCTCACTCGATCAGTGTCCATGTGCTCATTTATTACATTCAAATCTCGTAATTTCTTTGAGCAACAGAGGCATCAGGAGATATCAGAGCCACTTAGCATTTAAATAGCACGGCCAGGAATGACATTTCTGCTGCTTTACAGTCTCTTTGGAGCATTTATCATAATGGAGGCAGCTGAAGCTCGTGTAGTTCAGCCCCTTTCTCTTCCTGACCTTGTGTCGTTGTGTGTTTCAGTGAGATAGTTTTCACATAATGGACAGAATGAGAGTCCACAGACACCTTGGTGTTTCAGCCAAATGCAGACATGAGCATGTTAATGTGCTCTCAGTGATAACGCTGCAGTGATGATGTTTATCATGAATTTCATGATTTGGGGGTTTTTAGCGGCAAAGCTGAAAACTTTCCAAACTGAGTATTCGGCCGACACTCTTGGGTTGCCACTCTTTAAGACACGCTTCTAGTAATTCAGCCGCTGTTGCCAAATGAACGCCATCTATCCGTGTGCTCCGGCATGCAGGTGTCCGGATAATTAGCCTGAGGGGAAAGATCGAGCTCTGCTAATAGAAGTTGAGAAATGTGGGTGTTGTTTTCTGAATGTCAGACTTGAAGCCTAATTGGGAGGTTGTCCGGCTGCTGCGGAGCTGTCAAATGTCTACCAATTACAAGTGCTCCCCCCCTGTAACCCTGAAAATCTTTGTCTTACTCTAATTAATGATTTTACAGCAGCCAGACCTGTGAACTTTCACGTCATTTACTGGAAATCCTTCTGGATTTTTAATGAAAGCACATCTGAATGAGTCTCCCGTATCTGTTTGACTCTGTGCAGGTTTAAAAAAGCAGAAGATTGGAGGAGGAGACACTGGGGGGGAGACGCTGGTGAGTTCAGAAATGAAGTAAAAGTCACATCATTAGCAGAGCATCACTAAAACAGGAGCAGGTCTCTCTTTAATCCATGTCTCTGCTCGGCTGTTCAGACAGAGGGACCAATGGAGCAGCTAGGGGAGGATCTCAACCTCTCCTTCCTGCTAGAAAATGAAAGAGAGATGATCCTGAAGGTGCTGCAGAAAGATGAGAAACTGAGGAAACGTGAGGAGAAGAGGATACGGTGAGAACCTCAGCATCACCTTTTGAACTTTTCAACTGCTCTATGTTTTATTTCAACGCTGTGATGTTTATTTTTTTCTGTCCTTCAGGAAGCTGAAGAACGAGCTGCTGGAGATCAAACGAAAAGGTTCCCGTCGGCCTCAGGACCTCGGGGATCGACAGTGCGCCCGCTGCCTGAAGAACTTGGGCCTGATTTTTGACCGAGGAGATCTCTGCGACGAGTGTCAGCTGCGGGTCTGCAGTGAGTGCCGAGTTAAAGCGCCACAATCTCGGTACTGGAAATGCAACGTGTGTGCCAAGATCTCGTAAGTGTGATGCCAGGAGGGACTAAGACGGGAGCGGACACCAGATGGTTTAGATTAGAAAGACAATTACACCACATCTGTGCCTGTTTGTCTGTGAGGAGCTGGGGTATTACACCACTGTGATCTTTGAGAAAAATTATCTGATTTTAAACCTGCTAGCAAAATAGCACAGATCTTTCTTTAAAGAGGGGAAACTGTGCTTTTTGAATATCTTTACATGGTTAAATCAAACCTTTATTTCAACCTCTGAGCTCTTTGTATTAGTAGCTGTCACTTTAAGGCTCCCCAATTCAAAACCCCCTTACCTCTGATTGGCCAGCCCTTTGAAGGCCTGTTGGAGGGCGGAGCTATGGAAGACCTTGGTGTTTGAGGCCCTAAACAACAAGGATCCTGATGCGATGATGTCGTACTTTCTGCTGCTCTCCTCTGCTTGTCTGTATTAAAAAATCTGGCCATAAAATGTTTGGGTTTTTTTTGTTCAAGTTGCTAAACTTTTCTCAACTTTCCAGCTCACTCTGAGAAACCTTTGGGCTCTCACACCTACGTGTTAAACCCACAGCTTTAATTATCATGCTGAAAAAAAACTGAACAGAATACAAGCAGACATAGCAGTGCAGGAGAAAGAGGAAACCTGGACGAGTGAAAAGGTTGCAAAACATATTGATATTCACCAACGCCTAAAAGCTCTTCAAATCATTTATGATTTCAAATTAGATTGAATTGTTTTTTTAATTGTTGCTTTAGTCAGTATGAAAGTATTTGTTGAAGATTTAGAAACAAGTACACAATGAAATTCTACAAACATGGTGAGTCATTAATTTTATAAAAAGGACACTGTTGTTGTGTTTGCTGCTGCTGCAGGGAGCTGAAGGTGGTAACAGGAGAATGGTTCCTGGAGGAGCGGTCGAAACGCTTTGAGCAAGACATGGCGTGTACCGATGTGGTCAAACACACCATCATGAACAGCCCGCTCAGTAAGTCAAGCCACTCATCCTGGAAACTGTTCTTTAAACCACAACAGACACTGAATGTTTGAGTCCTCTTCTTTTTCTGTTAGTCGTGAAAAAGTCGACGGAGAACCTTTCGGCTTTGTCTGAGTCAGAGAGACTCGACTCCCCGAAATCCCGCAAGACTGGACTCCTTAGGAAAGGGTAAGTGGAGGATGTGACTCAGCTCGATTCACTTCCATACACACACACACACACACACACACACACACACACACACACACACGTACACACATTATGTATTTCATAGTGACTGCTCAGTGGATGCCAAAAGAGACACAGAAATAAAGAGCACGGTGTCGTCTCAGAACACTCTGAAAGATTTCTTCATCGTGCTGAAGCTCGACAACAGACAAAAGGCTGCTCTATTGATTCATCACAGGCTGTGAATCTTGTTAGAATACATTTGGTAAAGCAACAAAAGAGTATTTGGATTTTTCTGGGAAACCCTCGTCTAACTTCAGCGTATTTGTTCTTGAAGATGATTCAGACACTGAGAGGCAGACATACTAAAGCTGATTTGTGGCTGCTGAAAACACTCTTAAGTTATTGTGGCAGCATCAATCATTGGAAAAAAGTTAGACAGATAGCATTGTTTTAACCAGAGGAGGATTTTTCAAGACTGAAGGTTACACATTCACGACAAAGAAAAACTCTTTAAATCATCACTAGAATCTGAATCTGTGGCTCATAAACTGATCTAAGACGACAGATAAAATGTCTCAAACTCTCTGTGGGAAGAAACATTGAACCAAGCACAGATTAGCATCGATATGCAACAGGCTGCTCACAGCTGATCTTGTGTGTAAACAATTCAGCCATGGTTACATGTAGGATCCCTGGACGCACACAAGTACAAAAGATAGTAAAAACACTGCTGCAGACATAAACAGTTTGGTGTCAATTGCCAACAAATGAGACAAAGAAGTAACGGTAAGCTCAAAATACAAAGATAACTAAAAAACAAAAAGACAAAAAAGGAGAAAAAGAGGCATGAAGGTAAAGCTGCAGCCTCTTGAGCAATGGTTAGCATATCAGATCATAACATCTAAGATGCTTTGAATTTTGCCATAAACCAAATAAACTTTCATCTTTTGATAAATTATACATTACACATAAACAATCTCACAAATATGTTTCTTTTTCTTGTTTTTCCCCCACATTTTCCCCCTTTAAATGTCTTTTTAGTTAATGATAAACCAGGAAATCCTGAAATTATATCATATTTTTAAATCTGCAGCAGTATGACGTTAAAAATTCGTCAAACTTCCGGCTCTGAGAGTCACACGGAAGTAAATTAGCTCAAAATTCGATCATTACATGTCACTCTGCTGCTGCTACTGGGGCGATCTGACCTTATTTCCTTTTCAGAGCTAGAGACAAACAAGATGGAAAACAGGCGGAATGGAAAAACTAATGATATAACTGCGACATAATGATGTTTAAGACTTGTTTGTCACTGAGTGAATTTCTTACCAAGCTGTATCACTTCAAGATATAATGTAAGTCTCATTTAGGAATTATTAAATATCCTCCTGAAAATGTGCTCTTGTGTTTTTTAAGCAGAAGGCTGAAGGTGGATAAGAAGGGCAACCGTCCTCCTCTAAAGTCAGAGAACGGAGTCGACAGTCCAGGTTCCAAATCTCTGTCAGACGGAGACGCTCAAAGTCTACTGAGTGTTCGCTCGGCTATGACTTCTCATTCAAACAGGTGAAGTCTTTTATGAGAGTTCACAATAACAGTCATAGAAACTGATTGCAATTATAAATGTTTCTAATTGGATGACATATACTGTACAAAAGTTAATTTAAATGAAAGATCCCTTTTGATTTTTGATTAATCCACAAAAAGACATAAGTTACACAACACTTGAATTCATGACTGAAGGTGAGTGAAATATGCTTATTGAGCTGGTTGTCTCTGGTTTTCAGGGGTGGTACTGTCGCTGTGGAGTCCTCAGGTTTACCCACGGTCCCCAACAACCTGCGATCCCAAACTGCAGATAAATCCCAAACTTCCAACAACCGGAGGGTCAGGGTCAGCAACTCATGCACACACTCGTTAGCACACAAACACAAAGCCAGACTCAACATGCTGGAGGTAAAATGTTATGATTCAACGGCTGTTTGACCAGCTTGGGTGTGTGTGTGTGTGTGTGTGTGTGTGTGTGTGTGTGTTTGTTCACAGCCTGATGGAGCAGAGAGCGTAACCAGTTTACACTCCAGTGACAGCACACCTGAGAAAAAGGCTCCGTCACACCAGAGGAGGAGTTCAGGCGCTCCGACCATCTCTGTGTCCAAGGCCTCGGTGTCATCAGGTATCACTGAAACATCCCTCGTCTTGTTGATATTTTAGGTTTAAGGCTGTGATCAGGCTGCAGGCTTGTGAAGTATTAAGCTACCATGTAATTCTCTTATTTGGAGCAGACCTCGAGGTCGCAAATTACCTCTGCTCCTGTCTGCTCTGTCTCTTTAAGTTTCTCCTCTTCCTCTTTAAGAATAATAACCCCCACTTTGTTAATCTCTGTGTCAGACCTTTTTATCTCTCCCACTAACAGCTGCCTAGACCCGTCGAAACTTTAAACAGCTTCATTTAGTGTCGTTAGCAGAGAGACAGCTGCTGAGTAATGACTCGTGCACAGTTTGTCAGACTTTATTACACCATTTACTTTCAGTGATATTTATTTGCATTTTCAGGACAGATCTTTATGATCCTGACATTTTTTGTATAATTTTATTCATAGGCTTATTGTCTCTGACTAATGCAGCTTTCCTGATTGTGTTATTTAACTTATTCAGTTGTATGGGAGCACATTTGGGGTAAGAAATGCCTGTGTTATTCTGCAGGAAGCTTGTGCATGGTGGTGATTATTTGCTTTGCGTTAAAACTGGAAGCTGAAAAAAACAGCTGTGCTGGTTAGATCTTTGAAGTTTTAGAGTATGCCTCTCAGCTTGAAAATGGGGTAATTAACAACTCATTGTTTTCAGAGTCTTTTTAAGCCTTTGTGTGCCAAAAGCACAAGAGTAAAAAATTGATTATGAAGTGTTCTTCTCAGCTCAGATGTGAACCGAATCATCTGACTGTAAAACAAATTTAACTCTTCATGTAATCCTGAAAACATGAACTGTGCTTGTCCTCGGAAAAGTAGTTTTTAGATTAAAAGTAGATCTTAAATGATCAAAATTTGAATTAAAAAAAATAATAATTTCATTGGAGCACAGACAAGTCGTCGTCTCTCATTGGACAGCTCGTGTCGCCATGGTAATTCCTGCCCTCAGCATCAGTTTTTCACCCCAATATGAAAACCAGTGATATGTTTCAGGTCCTATAGAGGAATATTTTTAAATACCAATCACAGTATTAGAAAACTTGACCTAGGGTTGCATAAAGTTTAATGAACATCCTGAAAAATTTTGATTGAATTCATAAAAATTCAAAATCAAATGACAAATATTTGTGCGTAACATTTCATCAATACTCTGGATGTGCTTGTTTTTTTCAGCATTCTTCAATTTGGTTATTACACCTTTCAATTTAAAGATGTCTTTCCGGCTGATTTTATTATTTGTTAAACTTAGATGAAGAGTTAATTTTCTAATCTTTATTATGCAGATAACAGAAGGATAAAGCTCAGTCTCCCTCGTTTCCTCCTTCTTGCTCCAGATCTCAGCCGCTCAGAGATGGACCTGTCAGCTCCTGGCTCTGAACTCAGTGATGATGCCTTCAGCCACAGACGGCACTCAATCCCCGGGCTCCATGACACAGTAAGAAGTCCCTCACCCCTCCTTCACCTGTACCCCTGTGTTGTAAAACTCACACAGCTTCGTTGAGGCTTCGCCCGTGCTACTGCTAAATGACTGCATGTACTGCAGTGCATGTTGGTATTGAGTTTATCTGTGGGCTGATGAACTCGGCTTGATGCATCAGGCGTGGGGCTGAATAGTAATTTCCCTTTAGAGCTCACTTCAAAGAGCATCACAAGCATGTAAACGGTGGTAGGCTGAAAACAGGTGGAGGAAATGAGGATCTGCTTCTCCCTCTGATTACTCATTGTTCGTTTGCTTACAACCGGCACTCAAACTCTCACATTTGTTTATTTTTCTTAGTCATCCATTCATGCTTACATGCTTTCTGTAAACCGACGACTTTGTGATTTTTGTGCATAAGAAAGTGAGTAAACAAACATCGGCAGCCTGTCCTCGACTTTTGGATTCAGTTTATAGAAGCTGGCAGCTTCCACAGATTTCATGTGTTGAAACAAACACAGAGATGCTCCCCTGATGCCGTCTTCTCTTTTGATTAAATCTGCAGGACTTCACTGATGAGGATACGGAGGAAGACATCGATGCTCTGATGTCAGCCCACGGCAAGAACTCCAAACAACGCCCCAGCATCGCCATGTCCATGGTAACACCCGTGTTAACGCTATCACAAACATAACAGTGTAAAAGTACAGCTTCTGGGAAGTCCTGTGTGTTCACGTACAGTACAAACATGAACACACACACACACTCACACACACACTCACACACACACACGCATAGTGTACATCATCACCTGATGCTTGAGTCAGGTGTGTGTGTGCTCCATTGTTGACTGAGTAAACACTGCAGAAGACAGCTGGTGTCAGGAGCAGCGTCCACTGCACGCTTCGGAAGCTCGGTGCATTTACATGAACTAACTTGACTTGAAGTATGGTAATGAAAGACTTCAAAGATCAACTTGAAATGTAGTTTGTTGTGTGTGTTCGGTGAAAATAGTAGATTCAATTCACCCATATAAGTAAAAACATATTAGAAACTCAAATTCAGAACAAAAGTAACCTCATGAAGCTTTTTAAAGGAGCAGGATACACTCTACTACGGAAGCGTTTTGCATTCACTTGAAAAAAAAAAATTCTGAGTAATTTATTCTTCGGTTTGTTTTTTTGTGGTAATTAATTTTGTTTTTCTGATTAATATTTTTTTTTATTGGTTTGTTTTTTTGTTATAATTATTTCTGTTTTTATGAGTAATTTTTTTCTGTTTTTATGAGTACTTTTTTCCTGTTTTTCAGAGTAATTTTTTCCTGAAGTATCGAGATACTTAGAAATCCCACGAGAACCTCAACCTGCTGTTTTTCGTGGTAATTTTTTCCTCCTGGTTTTAGGAGTCATGTCTTCCTGAAGTGTCGAGGTACTTCGAGTCGTCTGCAGGTTGGAGGTTCTCGGGGGATTTCGAAGTAGCTCGACACTTCAGGAAAAAATTACTCCAAAAACCAGAAAAGTAATCTGAAAACAGAAAAAAAAATACTCATAAAAACGGAAATGATTATAACAAAAAACAAACCAACAAAAAAATATTAATCAGAAAAACAAAAATTAATTACCACAAAAAACAAACCGGAGAATAAATTACTCTGAAAAACCTGAGTTGTTTTTTTTCTTCAAGTGAATGCAATACACTTCTGTACTTTACATCCCCGGTACAGCTTTAAATAATTTTTTAACCGGTTGCTGATGAATATTTTAGATTTTTGTCATTTTTCTGGCCTCGCAACACATGATTGGATTTAATTTGTTGCTTTCATAGAAAACCCTTCCCACATAATGGTGAAATTCTTCAAAGCATGATTAAAATCACCTTCCTGCCGCAGCAACATCTCTTTCACAAAAAGCAAAATGCTTAATTGATGCATTTGCAGTCTGTTATTTTCCTCATCACCACAAGTTGTTCAAAAACATATTTTTTCATTGCAGAGGCAGGAATTGCAGCAAAACACAGCAGAAAGCATCATCCCCTTGGTAGAAAACACAGTGTGTATGTATGGTAATGATAGAGTTCACCGCGTACATGGAGTCTCATCTGGCACACAATCCAGTTATTGACCCACGGTTGTGTAATTGGCTTGTTTCCTGACTCATACTGTGTTCGGTGTTGTTCCGGTGTGTTTCTGTGTGTAATTGAGAACCGCATAGGTAAGCCAGACGCCCTGCCTGTCTGACATTTATCAGATCCTCTTATAAATGTCTAACAGCTATGACTGAGCTGAGGTTTGCTGTGAGGAGAAAAGTGGAGGGAGGAGATCGGAGACAGAATGATGAGAGCTGAATCTTACATATTCTCCTCCCTCTCCACTTCTTGGAGAGCTTTGTAATGTGTGTTCTATTATTCAGTAGTGTAATTTATTTCACGGTGAGATTTATCAAAGTTGAAGAGAAGATCTATATTTATTGAATCAATTCAGTCCTGGAATAAATCATCTGGAGGTGATAATTTTCAGGGAGAGGTGTCTATTCAAAATCCACATTGCCGTGGAGGACGTCAGAGCATCTGAGCAGCTCTGTGTTATACAGCAGTGATTTTTTTGTTACCTGAACTCTAATTTAGTCTTTGAAGGGCAGAATAAGGCACAACTGGTTTAAACTGAAGGAACAGAATAAGAAAAGTACTCTACTTCTCTCACTTTATGTTTTACCTAAGCTAGATAGTCCTCAAGACATTAAGAAGGTAGTCTTACTCCCAAGTGTCAAGTCTTTTTTATTAAAGCACAATGACCATATTTTGTTAAATACAGTCAATTTAAAGAGGATGTATTGTACTTTTTTTAAAGACTTTGGACTATCCCTGTTTTCTCTCACTGGTGTGTTCGATAACCCTTGTTTTAGCATCTGTTTTTTAAGGGGCACAGTCACACTGGCCATCCTTACCGTTCTGTACTCAAGCATGATTGCTCTGACCCTGCAGCGCTGTTCCCCAGTTGCCCAGTGCGGCCCTCAGTCACACATGGGATGCACCGATACCAGTGGCGGCTGCTGGTCAGTCAAGGAAGGGAAGCTCATTTTTTTTTCTGGCCTACATCAAAAATTTATTTTTTTAAACGTAAATTCCACCCTCCATTCCTTTTCAAGAAAATGATCTGTGACCCTGTTGTACCAACCAGGTGTTTTTTTCAGGGATTTTACCAGTGTTCTCTCAATGGCCAGTGGAGCTAAACTGCTTAAACGGCCTTTGCCCATTGTGTTGTGGGTGTAAGACTTGAGCCACTTTAAACAGGAGAAGCTCCACTCTACAGAAGATGCTCCGGTGGAGGGTTATACTTAAAGATTGCTGACTGGCTCGTTTCACTGTCAATCAAAAAGGGATTCGGCCTCAGACAGATCATCCAATCATCATACAGAAGCCCGGCGTCCAGGCCAGCCCACTGCCTCATAGACCCCCAGAGACCCTTAGCGTCCCATGGGTGGGACAAAGCCCAGCGTTTATCCAATGACCGTCCAGTTTCCACAGTGGATCAACCCACTCTATGTTTCCCAGCTGAAGTCAGAAGACGCCCAGCGTCCGACTGTGTTAAAGCACTGAGACGCTGCGGGGATGAATGAGAAGGAGGTGGAGCCAGTTACCTGTGATAGGAGCTGATTCTGAATGAAAGGTGAAGGAATTCTAGCGAATATTTTGTCAATGAAATGTACACACAGCAGAACATATCAACACTTTTTTGGGGACATTTTAGGGGAAGCTGAGCTTCCCTTGCAGTCTTAGAGCAATCGCCACTGACTGATAATGATCCTGGTATCGGGTATCAGAGTATGGGTCCCCCTCAAAGCTAGGTCGGTATCGGTAGAAAGGGGACTTTTTTACTGGCACTCTTTGTTATCTGATAGGTAATGTTACCTCTAATGCACTTTCTTTGTTTTTTCTGCATCATCAATCCACAGGATTTACAGTTTTTATGGAAAACGCTTAAATATTTCATAGTTTAAATAAATATTAACTTCAGTAATTCCATGTACTCAATTTTTGTGATTTACTCAAAACATTACCAGACTTTTCCCCAAAGTAGGGCATGCAGGTTATTATCTAACACTGGTATCTAATCGGTATCAGTCGATACCCAAAGCCCAGGTATCGGTATTGGTATCGGTATCGGTACCAAAAAAGTTGGATTGGTGCATCCCTCAGTCACACTCCACCAATATGAACCAGGTGTCATTGTAAAGTGTCTGTTTACAGGAAGTCACGATCCCATCAGAGTCAGCACAGTGATGAACAGGGAGACTTTAGTGACTTTTTGGCTTAAGTTAAGCCATTTTGGTCAGCTCTCCATCACCCCTGCTCTAGATCCATGTTTAGAATAGGAGAAAGCACAATACCCCCTCTTTAAAGGATGATTTAATGGCTGTGGACTATGAAGGGGCACTTTTACCTCTGATTGCCGCTTTGATGTGTATGTATAGTGTGTTTGTGTTTGTGTATATGTGCTAAAGTTGGTTTCCCTGATTCCAGATGAGTTGTAATCTCTGTGGTTTCATCTGTTGATCTCCATGGTAACTGTGTGTAATGTGCTTTCTGGCTGTGCTGCGGCTCTGTGGAGGGGCTCTGTTCCAGCCCCTCCTCTGGGGCCTGGGGGGTCTGTGCTCTGGGTCTGCCTCTATCACTAACACATCAAAGAGCTCAGATTTCTCTGTCTCTATCTTCTCTCCTTTCTTCTCTTGTTTATCTGTGAAATGAATCGGCCTCTAGTCTTCCACTCCCGGCTCAGACAGAAGGTGGGGACACCTTAATGTCCCTGACTCGGATGCTGAGACTGTAAGCCTCTTCTCTCCCTTTCTCTCTGTCTTCATCGATGCATGTGTCCATACCCATTGCTTCATTACAGACTGGTAGCAGCACAAATATCACACCCAACACTGAATAATGTATGATTTATCTTTAAATATCTGCACATGATCCGTCCTCCTCACATGAAGCCAACCATTTATCTCACTGGCTCCCTGCAGGGGACAAATGAGGTGGACTTTCTGGTAGAAGGAGCTCACTGTGCAGCTTTATCTTATCATAACAGTAGGTTTTATACTCCCTAGAGCTACAACATAAAGTTCACCTGCTGGCAGAGATATTTTTAATACATTAAGAACGACCTGCTGTGGTTAAAGGGAGTAATTCTTGAGATGAAGTAGAGTATAAGGAGTAAAGTCTTCAAGCTGCCACAGGTTTTACTCGGGCTGTTTTATTTCCACTCGTTTCATCACAACTCCTCTGATATGTCTACTGCTTGTTTTCCTCACTCCCGTCCTCCTCATTGTCACATTTCATACCTCATATAATGCTCTCATCTCCCATCCGTACCTCTTCATCTCCTGCTCTGACCTTCTTCCCCTCTCATTATCTCTCCGTCTCCTGTGTCTGTGCCTTACAGAGTAGCATAAGCAGCATGATGAGCATGTACAGTGAATCCGGTGACTATGGCAATGCCAGGGTGAGCGGTGAGATCCTGCTGAACATCAGCTACAGCTACAAGACCGGGGCGCTCAACGTGTTGGTGAAGGAGTGTCACAACCTGGCAACGGGGGATGATAAGAAGCAGCGCACAGACGCGTAAGAGGACACGCAATGTTTGAATGCTCTGTTTATTTCTGCCCGATAATTCTTCTCCAAGTGGTTCATTCCTCGAGATTTAAAGCCCAGCTTAGCTCAAAAACAGCAAGTCCAGTGAAACCACTTCCAAACTCGTGAAAAAATGAAACGTAATCTCCAATCTTGGCTTTCAAAGCTGATACTTCCAGGAGTGAGTGGTGGGAAATGTGCAGAAACAGTGACGTCACTGTGAGCTTGATACTCAGAGAATTTGGTGCTTATTGCACCATCCTGTTTTTCAGCAAGAGCTTACAGCCGTATTAATCAGGTATTGTTTCATACTAGAACAAAAACAATCAGGGCTCAAAGGTCCTGTAATGACATTAAACTTGTCTGGAACTTGGGTTGTATCACACGTCGCTGAATGGAGTTTTGTAATGGAGGATTTACAGTGTTAACGTAACAATCAAACATTTCAGTCCTCTTCTTTTATAAGTATGTTGTTTTTTATGTATCCCAATTCTATTAAGATAAAGAGGCACAAAAATTTAATTGCTGGATGACATCAGGACTTGAGTAATAACTGACACTAGGCGTCAACCAATATAGTTTTTGATGCCAATTATTACCTATTTGTAATTTTGATGACTGATATTTGGAACCAACATGCAGCACTAACAGAAATCTGTCATAATTTATGATTTAAGGTTGCCAATCAAGACAAAAAACAAGCGACTTATTTCCCAAAAAATGTAGATCAGGGGTGGCCAACCCGCTCACAAGCCACATGTGGCTCTTTGATCCATTCATAAAAAATACACATTGTATATATTGATATGAGTAGTGGTGTGCCAATCAATCTAAAATACTGATATAATGATGCCAACGTTGTGATCAGTATTGATCAATACTTGGGTGATGGGATTGATACTTAAGTTTCAGTTTCTTTTCTCTGCATCGCTAATGTGCTCATAGCTATCTAGATAGATGGGACTTTATGTCTTCTGCAGTAAAAACAGAAACTTGTCTTTGTCACAGCTCCAAGTACAAATTTAAACACATTTACAAACACAATTAAATGCCGCTTTGAAAATTGGAAATGTATTTACTTTTATTTTATGTCCTTTCGTTTCTGTGTGAGAGGAAATGCGTGTGTGGTGTGGCTCGTTGTGGTACCAAGGTAGTTTTTGTGGCTCTTGGTCTTCGACTTGTTGCCACCCCTGATGTAGATATTTGTGTTCAACAGCTTAAAACAGCTATAAACGTGTGTTTTTATCTCTGGAAACTTTAAAACTATACTTTTTACAGGGCATTCATCAGTCATACAATTTATTTATCTTTATTTATTTAATTAGTTTCTCTGACAGGGACCGTGCAAAACAAGTAAGCTGTTAAGCCAGAGTTAGCTGCAGAGCTAATTTTCACCTGTGGTCCCTGGGCAGGAAGATGTAAAACAATTATACCATACAAAAGATAAAACAAGTGTAATTACATTTAAACAATATATAATAAAATTATATTTCATTGTCTCCAGCCTGATGGAATCGATAGGTATTAAATTTGATTTATAATTTCGGTAAAGTCGTCAGTCTTTCTTTAATGTTCGCAGTAGTTGTTGGTGGGACATTAGGTGAGATAGAGGAGCATGAAGGGGAAGTACTGACCTGCTGCAGAGCTGATGTCATGCACGTTTTCATTAAAGGGGCTGTGAGGACTTTCTTAGTGATTTTGAAAAAGTTTTCCTTCATGATATATGCCTGATTGTAATCCACGCTCTAAAATAAGATTAGTAGTCCCAGTGTCATTGAAGGGGAAGTGATACCTTTAGTTTAAGTGTTGTTTCTGTGTCTCCTATCTCAGGTATGTGAAGACTTACCTGCTGCCTGACGTATCGCGTCAGAGCAAGAGGAAGACGAGCGTTAAGGCAAACACCATTAACCCGGTCTTCAACGAGAATCTGAGGGTCAGTGGCTGGAGAAAGTGAAAGTACAAACTTGCATCAGTCAGGTGATGGCCGACTTCTCTAACCTTGTGTTTTCTCTGTGTTGTGCAGTACGTGATCAGCCACTCGCAGCTAGAGACCAGGACCCTGCAGGTTTCTGTGTGGCACAACGACCGCTTCGGACAAAACAGCTTCCTGGGAGAGGTGGAGCTGACCTTCGACTCCTGGGAGTTTGACACGCAGATAGAGGAGTGGTACGCTCTGCAGCCCAAGGTAGGATGCAGGAAGAGCGTGTTGTTGCATGTATCTGACATAAAACATGAACAGTGCTTGAGCAGGGTGTGAATGTGTGTGTGTAGGTGAGCAGCATGGACTCCACGATGCCGTACAAAGGGGAACTGACGGTTGTGTTGAAGTACATACCAGGAACGAAGAACGTCATGCCACTGGAAGACGTACCAGGTATCCAACTGTTGCACTGGTTACCATGGAGAAGCTTTATTATTTGAAACTATCAGGATATAAATAGAATCTACAGCTGAGATAACAAACTCTATGGGATTCAGTTTATTATTTAAAAGCTTGTCTCTACTTTTTATTTTGTCTTAACGCCGTCCACACTAAGTGCAAATATTTTCCTTTCTGCACCACCGAGTTTAAACATTGTGGATTCCTTGTGGATCTTATTATTTCCTCAAAAGTTAGCACAACATTTTGGGGTTTCTATGAAACTTTAGGAACATTTTTTTTTCCTCATAAACTTTGGTTGGTTTGATGAATGTTTGTCTGCACAGCGTGAGTTTGTTCTAATGACTGACCCAGCAGCAGAAAGCTGCTTGTTAACACAGTTTGATGTAACTTTACCCCAACTCTGTGTTTCATCGGAAATAAAAAATAACAACCTCACAAATTTGACCTACAATATAAAGAAAAAAGGTTGTTTATGCTTGAATGACCTAGTTTTACTCCCAGTTTTTTATCACTGTACAATATTGCTTCTCTGTCTGGGTCAAACAGACCATAATGTCTGAATCCTGCACTCACGGAGACGGGATCTTTGTGAGCTTCTGATCCTCAGTGGTCTAAAACAGTTCAATTATTTTGCACAGCACTGGCTACAGATGCATCATTTCCCTTCAGAATCTAAAAATAAACCTAAGTTGTTTTGACATTTTAAATAAAAGAAAAAAAAGAAGATAAAATGTTACAATTTTTTCATAGGATTCCTTTAGAAGTTGAAATTTTATTTTTTTATCATGCAAGACATGCTTTAATGAAGGTAAAAACCACTTTGGCACATAAAATAATTTGATCATTTATGAGACAAAAAAGGGGATAATGCCCTTAGAACTTTAAGTAAAAACTCTTTGGAGCTTAAAACCTAAAAAATTTATAACATGAACCCACAAAAGATGACATGTTGTACATAAATATGTGAAGAAAAACTTGACTTCATGGCTTCATGGAGTAAAAAGGATCAAATCAGCTGCTCTCTTTGGTTTGAACTGAAGTATTTTCTGTAAAGACTTTCAGATTTTTTTAATGAAAGAGTTAAAGAAGGTGAAAATGCTTCAAAACAGAGAATACTTCCACTTTATTCAGTGTGTCCTTACCTACGTAAACACAAGATGTCTGTTTATGAGTGTTTACCTTTGTTGTCCTCAAGTTTTACAGCCTTTACCTACAAGCGTGTTTTGTTTCTAAGAAGCTACATAAATAAACCTGAACTTTTGAATTAAGGATTGTTTGTTCTGTGTCTGCTGTCCTCCCCCCACAGTGAAGAAAGGGTTCCTGAAGAGCAAGAAGACGTCTGGTTTCACTCTGCCTGAAGGGGGCATGGTTGAGCTGCTCGTCAAAGGAGCAAAAAACCTAACTGCTGTCAAGTCTGGAGGCACTTCAGATCCTTTTGTGAAAGGGTGAGAAGATTTAAGGTTTGAAAAGGGGTTTGAATTAGGGAAAGAGTTCACCTGTAAGTGGCTTTAAAGTAAAGGTTTACCCCTCCTCAGGTACCTCCTCCCTGACAACAACAAGTCAACCAAGCACAAGACAGCCGTGGAGCGCCGCACGGTGAACCCTCAGTGGAACCACACCTTCACCTACTGCGGCCTGCAGCCTGAAGACCTCAACAACATCTGCCTGGAGCTCACCGTGTGGGACAAAGAAGCTCTGGCCAGCAATATCTTCTTAGGAGGAGTGAGGCTGGGAGCCGGATCAGGTGTGTGTGCTCTAAATTTAGCTCCGAACTTTAAATGCAGTGGTTAAAAAGTTACATGGTTCTCCACAGGGATGAAAAGTGTTAAATATTGCGCAGGCTTCTGCTGCGTTCCTTCAGGAATTAATGCCTTGTGAATAAAAATGAGCTTTTGTTGGAGTTCAAAGAAAAATGGCTTTAAGTACTTAGGAAAGAAAGATCTACAAACTCAATGAAAGCCTTGAATGGTAAGTAAGGTCTCCCTCATGATGAAGCCAAAGATCTGTAGCTGCAGAGTTGGGGTTCTTTATTTCCTCTGGCTTCTGAAGTTGAGAAGCAGTCAGGGGAAAACAGATCTTATGATGTGAGATTCAGGAGAGGAGAACAGAGAGACCTTATTTTTCTTTTTCAGATAAGTCTTGACAAGTGCCTCAAGTATTTCTGCACACAAAGAACCAATAAGATGTTTCTGTTTTGAGTTTAAAAGAGGAGTGTGACATTTTCATATCTTTATTCATCATCATCATGATAAATTATTCAGTTGAGTTTGTTTTGTGCTGAGCAGACCTTTGGAGGATTTGTCATTTGGCTGAAAACGTGCACAAATGTTTTAAATTATTCACAGAACTTGTCTTATCTCTGCCTCTTTATGAGACTGATTAGAAAGTGAGGATCGAGCTGGAAATACTTTGGATCTTGGCAGCTTTGATGGAAACAAACAATAAAACCTGAAGTCATTCCTTTTCCAGTCGTACAGACGGATATCACTTTACCTTACATCCAGCACCGGAGCGGCGAGGGAGTGTGGATGTCCTCAGGCCTCCCGAGTAGATCCAACAAAGTAAAACAAATGTTTACACGCTTGTCTCCTCTTCCCTCCAGGCAAAAGCTACGGGAACGAGGTGGACTGGATGGACTCATTCGGGGAGGAACAGCGGCTGTGGCAACGCATGACTGAAAACCCAGAAGTCCCTCAGGAGTGTACTCTGATGCTGCGATCAAGCATGGCCAGGTGCAACACATGAGAAGGTTTTAAAGCTCAGACAAGAGTAAAAAAAAGAAGATAAGAGAAGTGAAGGTGTGAGAAGAGACGGGAAGGTGGAACGGTCATGAAAAAAACCCTCTCATACAGGAACAAAGACCGTCCTCTCATCCTGCTCTAGTTTTGATCCTTCAGTAGTGTAGAACAGCCAGCCATGCCTTACCCTCTCATCCACATGTGCTCCCCTTACCCCGCACTGCTATTCACCACTGTATATGAAGATGATGTTGCGTATTAGTCAACGAATAAGCACACAGTGTGAGTCCTGGTGTGTCCATCTGTGTCTCTGTGATTCATGAGGCAGTGTCGAGTAAACGTGTCTGACGGAGAGCGGGTGTAAAACATGAGAAGAGTCTCAGATCAAAGCATAAAGACTTAGACATTCCCTTTACAGCGAGCAGGTTTGAAGCACACGACCACGCCGAGATTCCAGGATGATCAATCAAGGGTGAAATTTTAATCATAGCACTGAAGACTTTTATGATTCATGTCCAAGAGCCACAGCGTTTTATCTCATCCTTAACATTTCAACCTCTGAACACATCCACCAAAGTCTCACGTCTACATTATTCACATCTTCTAGTTTAATCAGAAGTTAGATGACCAGTGAAGACTTCCTGTCCCATGTGCTGCTTCGTTTACAGTCTGACTGACCACCTCATGAGAGGGAGCGGAGTCAAAAGATTGTGAGCTGCACTGGCATGTTTTTTTATCTGTTGTGTTTGATGAAAAGGCTAAACTCTCTGTCACTAAAGACAGACAGAAGTTTTGGTATAACATCCTCTTTGCTCTCTACATGAACAATATTTCAAAATCCACTAAAACACATCTGGACAATTCGACTCAATGTGATGCTGGAGCGCAAAGTTTCAGGAGCAGGACCACATCTCAATCACATCTCTTTAAATTCAAAACTATCTCCTTCCCACATTTTGTCTTCTAATTATTTCTTTCTGTATGTCGGGCCTTAAAGGGGCTGTGAGGAGTTTGATCTTGAAAAAGTCTCCCTTCTAGACGAATGCCTGATCGTAATCCACGTTTAAAATGAGATTATCAGCATCAATATTGCTGGTTACAGGTTATTTTGAAACGCTACTTCATTGCGCCCAATTTGGGTCGACCAGGACCGGATTGATTTGCGGCACGTCTCGGTCTCTAGGACAACAGCCCGGCTAACGAAGTTTAGTCGTGAGAAGAGATAAAACATAGAGATATGTGTTTTTCTCTGCTAAAAAATATTTCTGTGATTAATTCTGTAGTGATGGTGGAAACTGGGGCCTAACGGTCAGTCAGAGAAAGGGCAGAAGAAAGCTGAACAGGAGAGTGATACAGTCCAAGCGAAAGGCTAATTAGCCTTTAGCTCGGACTGTATCACTTTATAACACAGGGGAGAAGCTGTTTGTGATAATGTTCATTATAACCCACAGTCAGCAGTTATTCTGCAGTGGTCTGTTCAAACTTGAGAGTCTAACGATAAAATGAAGAGGGAGGTTACGTTAGCTGTGCTTGATATTTGACTGGCAGGACAAAGCTAACCAGGAATCATTAGCGTTACAGACACGTCTGAAAGCACCGGACTACCGGCTGCGCTAAATATTAACGGCTACTAAACTACTTACAAACTGACAGTGTAAACTTGTTGTCATGTTAGCATACAGATACGTCAGAGCAGCTGACTGCGGATGTTGCTAGCATGTAGCCGGCTGCTACATTTACTTGATGTCACGTTTCAAACCGTTGGGCTACATAGCTGTACTTTTAAGTTCCTTACCTCGGCGCATTGTATCCAGTAAAAAGATGTTTTAAAGAAAGAAAATTTGTTTCGATCCGAACTCCATATAATTCCAAAACAAACACACGCCTAGCTCAAAGTCATTTACAACAGTGTGCAGAAACTCCGGGTAACAAGGTGGCGAGGGAGTGCAATTAAAACAGATCCTCCTCATAGCATCTTTTAAGATCATGTTTTGGGCCCTGGAGCTATTATTAGCTTCTCTAAATGAAAAACAGTGAGAAACATCAAATTCAGGAAATTACTCCAATTAAACCAGTAATTATTGACAATTTACATCCTGTTGATCATGTGGTCCTTGCTAGTGAATTAAGAAACCAGCCTCCTGATACCCTGATAAGTCAGGGGTCTCAAACTCAAAATACCCGAGGGCCACTGAGTATCTAGTCTTGTTCAGTTTCTCTTCCAGGTGTTGAGACATGAATATTCAATTCCCATCACATTTTATATCCTCAAGTTTGTTTAGAGGTCAGTGTTTGGAGGGAAATATTTTGTCATGAGAAAGCTAATAGAGAGGAAGAACACTAAAGTAGCTGTTGGCGTTGCTGCAGACTCTTGTTGTTGCTTGATCAATGTAAAGAAAATTATTCTTATGTTCTTTTTTCTGTTGTTGCTGAATCATAAAATCAATTTTCTGTAAGTCGCAGAAAAAGAAAATTCAACCAGTTCGCATTTAGAGTAGCTCAAATGTAAATTAACATAGCACTGTATCAGTGTGATAATAGAAGCTGCATGGTTTAGATGAGATAATGTTAGAAGAACAAAAGGTTATATAAAGCACTGATACTGACATCACTTTGAACTCAGACGAGGAGGTGTGACATTAAGTGTGTTTCCAGGAACCTTGAGACAGGAGCTGTGTGTTCGGGAGTGAGTCAGCACCGAGCTTTTCTTCTCAGGGGGAGCCTAATAATGAGCCAGTGACAGAAACCTTGTTGCTGTCGCTGCGAGCTCTGAGATCCACTCCGCTATAAATCACACCACCCAGAGAAAAAAAAAAAACATCCAGAGAAAAAAAAAACAAGGCTGGAGTTAAAATCCTGAACAACCATTTTTCATACCGGATGCCGATGTTGTCTGCTTGTCCTTGGCCCCTGTCTGGTCTGAAACTACAAGAGCAACACAGTCTCTCACAGCACAACTGTAGTAATAACCCATGGTGTTAACTGTACCACATACTTTAGATGAGAGGCTTGTGCAATACCTGATGAAACTCTTGATGTACAGCATGTACTGTCTCTGTAGTGTCTGGTTTCAGAGCATCAAACTCACATATTCAAGACTCTTTTGTCCCAAATGTGTGACAGAAATATTTTCAATAAACACATCTTTCCATAGAGCGACTGTCTGTCTTTTAATGCTTCGGTCACTGTCCTTTCCTGTCCATGTAACAGTTTTCCAGAGAGTGTCAAAATACATCATATCAGAGATTTGAGACATAAATATAAGACAGGAGAAAGTTTGACGTTCATACAGTAAAAAGACTTTTGTACAAAATTGTATAAAATAATTCTGCTTTGAAAATATTAATAATAATAAAAACAGACACAGGAATCTGCTTGATCCATCACTGCACACACACACACACACACATAACCACACACAGACGCATACACACACCCTCTGGACACAGGACTGAATGAGCTCAGGTAGGAGTGTGTGACGAGGATTGGAAGAAGAAGCTCTGAGGAGTAAAAGGATCAAAGGTTTCTGAGAGTCTGAGTGTTTTATGATTGGCAGGTCTGCCCCGCTTCCTGCTGGAGCACAATCTCATCCTTACGGAGTGGGAAGGTGTCGATGGTGGTGAATAATTCAGCTGCAGTGATCGGGAACGGGTAGCGCTGCTTATCCATGCCCTGCTTGTCTATCAGCACCATTTGGAAAGACCTTTGAGGAATCCGGAGCAGTATCCTAGGAGACACACAGCACATCAGCTCGGTTAGGGCCTGGAGCACGTTCCATAAGAGTGTGTGTATGTGTGTGTGTGAGTGTGTGTGTGTGTGTGTGTACCTGAGCTGCAGGGACAGAGCAGGGGGCAGCAGGCTGTGACGAATTCGGCCAATCTGTGCTGGGTAAGTCCCAACCAGCTCAATTACTGTCACATGCCTCAGATCCAGTCCACACTGAGCGTGCTGTTCCACAGAAAGAGAGATGGAGGCAGATCGATGAGTTTTGTAGTTTTATAGCTCTGATATTGATTCCTCCGCTGGCACAGGAACACTGAGCACACTGTACACAACAGTGGATTTAAACTCTGTCAGAGCAAAGTTAGCTACTTAGCGCCAGGGCTGCGATTAGAGATCAGCCTCCTCATTCAAACCCTGCTCCTTTAAAAGAAAAACATCTTCCTAATGTGGTTAATCCTCTCCAGGTGTCGATCCTGTGAACAATGAGGGTTTCATGTCTTTACAGAGAGAGACAGAGGACGGTGGATTGAGGCGGATACTGCTCTGTTTTCCTCTACGACCCAGGGGTGCACATACATACGACTAGCTGTGACTCAATAATGTACAGCTACAAGCGCTGTTTGTTTCTTATTAACAGCAGATTTGTGACTCACTGCAAAGATAAACAGTCTTGATATGCACAGAGAGGGGGTGTTATCCCCCTGTATGTTCAGCACACAGAGAAATCCTCCCTTTAACTTCCATTTTTTAGCTGAGATCTGACATTAAAGAGGGGGTATTATGCTTCACATGCACTGCCTGTCCAAAAAAAGTCACCACCAAAAAAAGGTCACACACTCTAATATTTCGTTGGACTGCCTTTAGCTTTGATTACAGCACGCATTTGCTGTGGCATTATTTGGATTAGCTTTCGCAATGGCACAAGATTTATTTTCATCCAGTGGTGTTAATTTTTCACCAACGTCACGTTGATGATGGTAGAGTCTGAGCAAAGCCTTCTCCAGCACATCCCAAAGATCCTCAGTGGGTTTAAGGTCTGGACTCTGTGGAGGCCAATCCTTGTGTGAAAATGATGTCTCGTGCTCCCTGAACCACTCTTTCACAGTTTGAGCCTGATGACTCCTGGAATTGTCATCTTGAAATATGGCCGTGCCATCAGGGAAGAAAAACCCATTAATGGAATAACCTGGTCATTCAGTATATTCAGGTAGTCAGCTGACCTCATTCTTTGAGCACAGACTGTTGATGAACCTAGACCTGACCAACTGCAGCAACCCCAGATCATAGCACTGCCCCCACAGGCTCGGACAGTAGGCACTAGGCATGATGGGTGATCACTTCATCTGCCTCTCTTCTTACCCTGATGGCTCAACCTGGACTTATTGGACCACATAACCTCCTTCCATTCTCCAGAGTCCAATCTTTGTGCTCCCTAGCAAATTGAAGCCTTTTTTTCTGGTTAGCCTCACTGATTGCTGACTGACAGGGGTCAGACTCTGCCATCATCAATGAAGATCTTGGTGAAAAACGAATTCAACACTGGATGGAAATAAATCGTTTGTTAGTGCAGAAGCTTATCAAAACAATGCCACAGCGAATGCGTTCCGTAACCAAAGCTAAAAGTGGTCCAACAAAAGAAAAGAGTGTGTGTGGCAACTTTATTTTTTGGTCAGTTAGAGTATTTTAACATGGATATAAAGTAACAATGCTGGATTTTCAAACTAAATGTGTGGAGGTTTTCAAACTTCTATGCATTCATGTTGGAGAAATCCCTGAATCTGTAAAGTGATCAAACCGCCCTGTCCTAAAATAACAAGAGATCTTAACAAGATCTTCACAAAAAATGATCAGGTCATTGCATAAGAATCAAGATCATGACATGCTGGATGAGCAGGGCCTCAAACACCAAGTTTTGCCGATAGCCCTGCCCCAACAGGTCCCTAGTGAGCTGAGAAACAGAGAGAAGGGGGTTTGTGGAGCGGGGGGCCTAAAAGGGTCCGCAGCTAAAATAAAGCGTTTCACAGACCTGAAATAAGTGTTTTCTTAAACTTCTAGGTGACTTTGAGATGGCTCTGACAGGTCGAGAGTTTGAAGACAGGCCTCTGACTTAATGGTCTCTGATGAGCTGGAGAAACATCCACCCTGAGGATAACCTTATCAGAACTGGAGTCACTATCATTCATTTCTCCCTGCGACATTTCCTGCACATGTGTACTGCCCTTTCCTCTTTTATTTGTCACAGCACTTTGTCTCACTTAGGCGTCCAAACACTAAAGAAACACACACACACTCCGCTGTCAGCTTTTGTGAACAACAGCAGGGACGCAAATCCCTGCTGTGACACTTTTCTCTGCATCTCCCTCATCCCCACGTACGATAACTTCTGTTTCTGCAGTGAGTCACGTCTCACCTGTAGGTTGGTCATCTGGAAGCGGTAATTATGATTGGCAGCCGTTGGGGCCGAGATAATGAGGAGCCGTCGCTTCTCATAGAACTGATCCAGCAAGGCAGCAGCTGTACGCACGCCCACGTTAATGTTCATGGCTGCGAGGACACAAGGGGATGACTTAGAAAAAAAGCTGCAACATTACTTTTTTTTATTTCTATAAGATAAAAAAGACTGTTCTATTTTAGTTTTTACATATTAGGCTGAGAGTTTATTCTGTTTACCTGCACAGCTGGTGTCTACGCCAGACCAGGTGAGTCCGTACTGACACACTCTGGCAGCGCTGCCTTGAAGCTCGTAGCCTCCAGTGCAGGTGAACTCACAGGAGGCGCCGTAGTTGTCCTTGTCGCTGTCACATTTCATGTAACCATTGTCTGGGGCAAAGAGTGGGCTGCAGCGGCGCACTGCACAACAAGAGAGGCACAAAATACAAAGAACATCAGGTTACATCACACAGAGCAGGACGATATCAAATTAATTAAAAACATGCATACCAAATTACAAACTGTGAGGAAACAAAGGATTCATGTTAACGTGTAGGATTGTAGTTGCAGTTTCTATGTGCAGTTGGTCTTTACACACTGTGGTTATCTGAATGATGCTCTGCAGGAGACTCCTCAGTATCTGAGGATCAAGCTGCACAGAATCAAAAGGCCTCCATCTCTTCATCTGCTTTCAGACGCTCACCTCGCACCCTGACAGTAAAGCGACACGATCCTTTGTTCCCTGCTCGGTCAAACACAGTGTAGGACATCTTATGAAGTCCCTCAGGGAAGTCTGATTTTGAAGGTCTTCCTTTCAGGATAACGCTGAAATAAAAGACAGGCTGTGGTTTAATCTTTTCTCTGTAATCTCCACATGTAGAGTATAACAGGAATGACTGAGGAGTATCTGATATAAGACTGACTCTGTCAGGATGCCGTCTGCAGAGTCTACACCCTCGGGTGTGTCCCAGCTCACCCTCGCTGTCAGTTTTCCAGGCTCCGCCCACTTGTCCTTGATACTGGGACACTTGATTTTTGGAGGGTCCATATCTACAGAAACAAAGACAGAGAAAAATATCCTCACAATAATACAATGACTTTATCAGCCGGAAGGATAAGTGTAGTTCTTCTATATGAAGCTGCTGCTAGGAGCGTTACTTTATGGCTAGGCGCAGCCCTGTTGGCTGTGGCTGCCTTTTACAGCAGCTCTCTCTTCTTTGTCCGTTTCTTGTTTTTTTTTCATCTCCTTTTCATAACCTTTGTATTTGGAGGGGATCATTACTTTGTATGGCTCATTTGTTGGTCATGGACACCAAAATTTTGTGGCTTCAGTGATATTTTTACTACTTTTTCTCCTGTGTTTGTCTGGAGATCCTACATGTAACCATGGCTGCATTGTTTACATGTGAAATCAGCTGTTAGCAGCCTGTAGCATGTCAATGCTAACTGGTGCAAGGCCTGATGTTTACCCACAAGGTGAGGAGAAGGAGGTGGGGATGACGTGCTGGTTCTCAGGTGTGAGCTTAGAAGTGACGACATCGACCTGTCCTTCCATCCATTGTTATTGGGAACGCTAGATCTATCTCCAATAAGATGGACGAGCTAGCTGTGCTAACCCAGCAACAGAGGGAATACCAGAGGGCAGAGTAGAATCATGCTATTCACAGACATGGCTAATGGAGCTAACATCAGACACCAACACCACATTGTAAGAGCTTCACCTGCTGTGAGCAGACAGGATCCAGGAGACAGAGACTGAACAGACTGCTGAAGAAGCTCAGTCCTGGACCCTGTGGAGGTGGAGACTGGCTGAACTGGAGACTTTTTGACTGACAGGCTTACTTTTGTTTTCTTGATTGCTGCTGTGACTTCAATTTCACTGTACTTGTTACAATGAAGTACAAGTTCTATTCTATTCTATTCTATTCTATTCTATTTATGTTGATTTGGGCGGCCCCTGCAGGCAAAGATGTACATCTCCCCTCTTTTCTGGTCTTGTCTTGCACATCCTAAGGTAAAATCATCTCCTGCTTTCTTTAACCAGTCTAAAGAGTCCCTCATAGTGAATATCAGTGAAGACAGCCTGTTTCTGCTCTGTGCTGAGGATCACCTGCTCTGACACCAAACCCCTCACAGCATTTTCAGGAACTGTCAGTCTTACTGCTGATGGTTTCGTTTGCTTTTGTAGATCCTAAAAAGGAATCCATACCAATTTCAATCTGTTTCACAACCAGTTTAAAACTCCTCACAAGAGCTTTAAGGCACCAAATCTTACTGGGTTAAGTAGAAATAAGTGACAAGCAGTGTGATGCTGAAATCAGGCGGAATAACTGCTTACATGAGACAATAAAAAGCATTTTTAGGTGGCACAAGAGAAAATAAAGTGATTCAGGGTCAGGTAAAGAAACACTTGGCTTGGTATGTCTTTTCAAATATGCAATATTCATGTCATTTTTCAAGGAATTTTTTTTCACAGCCACACAATTCACCACTGTTACCAAGGGCACAACGCTATTCATGTTTTCTGTACTGATTTATCAGAGTCGTTATCCATGCTCAGGCTGCACAGATGAGAAGATGTATTCATCTGTTTTAATAAGTGACACATTGTGTGTTTGTGTGCTTGTTTTGTTCCAATTGTTAGTATTATTATCTTGTTTTACCAGGAGTACTCTTTATGTTCATAATTTGTCCAGCCAACAATATATTACCTGAATCTTATTATCTGCTCCAGGGGTTTTATTATGCAGCTCAAAAAGCTGGAGGATGATATTGTGCTATAAAACAGTCTTACCGACGCAGGTGGGGACTCCAGTGCTCCACATCTTGGTGTGCTGGCAGGTCGATATTTTCTGGCCCTTCAGGCTGAATCCAGGGGAGCAGAAGAACTCACAGCGGGAGTTGAAGTAGGAGCCGTCTGAGCACTTGTAGCCACCGTTAGCCGGCATGTTTTGTTTGGGGCATCGGATCTCTGAGGGAAAGAGGTTGATTAGACTCATGCAGAAAGATCTTTCTTAACCAGTATCATATGTATTTTCACTGATGCTCTCTTTGTTTGGTCTTTGCTGATGCTCTCCCTGCCTTGGCTTTTCCAGAACAATAAATACCACTCATTGCTTGCATATCATAATTTCTTAGAGTGAATAGTTTGCATTAACCAATGCATGAGATGGCATTCTCACCCCTGCAGGCGTAGTTTGATGACCAGTGTTTGCTGGCCATGCACACCACCTCCGAGCTCGCCGACTCGTACCCCTGCTTGCAGCGGATCTTGCAGCGTGTCCCCATCACGTTCCTATAGTGCTCTCCTCTTGGTGCGCGACAACTCACGTCACCATGCTTCAGCTTTATCGGCGCACACCACGGAGTCCCTGCAAACGGAGGAGAAAGAGCTACTGCACGCTGACCTTTCCTTTGTTGCATCAAGGAACCAATATTCCTTTTAATGCACAGCCTTCACTGTCAGCGTTTAACACTAGGAACTTACCAGAGGACGGTAGAGCTCAGTGAGTTTCTTTGTAAGTGTGGAAATGAAAAAACCCACCCATCATCTGAGCTCAGACAGATACGGTGGATTTCTAATTACCTTCTTCTGTCACCTCCCATGATCCAACAGGGTCTCATGAGGGAGCTGCTCTCACTGAGGGAGAAGACGGGTAATAATGTGGGGAGCGCACTGCAATTTCAGAGAGTGTGATGGGAAGGTAGTTTCTCTGTTGTGAGCGTATTTCTGCTCCTTATTAATACTTAAACACCACAGTTATCACCAGCTACAGTCGTACCTAACCTGAGTCTTTTAAACGTGGTGCTGTCAGGCTTATCTCTGAAACAGTTTGGGTGTTTAAAATAAGACGACTTGAGGCCATTTTTCTTAGAATTGAAGCAGCCAAACTTCCTCTTTTCCCATTTTTCTATATTTACGCTACACTAAGCCAAGCAGCTTTCCTCGCCAGCTTTTCTTATCCTATGAAATCACCTTGCCCAATCTCTGTGCTGCCTGTGTATAATAATGTAAGTTTGAGGCCAAGTTTTTGGGGCCACAAGGTTTGAATTCCAATACAGGAAAGTCAGAATCTGCAGTTTATTTCCTGCTGGCTCAGGACAAACTCTGCACACACAAATGTTTTCAGTGAAAGATGCACACCAGTCGGCTAATTTCCAGCTGGAATATAAATAAGTATTCATTACGCAGCGAGCCTCCTGCATTCCCTTTTTCTCTTTCTGTGAGTGTGTGTGTGTGTGTGTGTGTGTGTGTGTGTGTGTGTGTGTGTGTGTGTGTGTGTTGGCTGAATCTCCACAACCGCTGGAAAAGAAGAAATAATACTACGTTTGAGCTTTTACATAAGGGGGAGAGTTTGGTTTGGCCTCGGTGATGATGTTCCACGTCCATCTGACCCAAATTTAAAGCACCGCGTCGACTGACATAACTGAGTCATCTGACTGAGCTTCCTGCCGTTGAGTTACGACTCTTTCAGGACATCGTGAGTACTAATACTTTTCTGTGCTGTGTGTTAGCTTGTCTGTTGTGTTTTGTTCAGTCTCATGGATTTAACGTGTGTTTCTGAAAGAAATTAGTTATTAGTCTTGGTGTTCTCACATCAAGTCTTTGGTGTTTTCTGTTTTATTTTGTAGTTCTTGCTCCACATGTTTAGTTAAACTTCCTGTCTTGATTGCACTCATTAGTTTCACTTGTGTCTCATCTCACACCTGTTGATCCGCCCTCTATTTATTTAAAAATTTACGTTTTTTTTTTTATTTCAAACTTGGTCTGAGTGGTTTAAAATCACTGAAATCAAATCTGAAAATGAAAATTCCTCAATGAAACTATGAAAAAAAATCTCCAAAAAAAAGTGAAAAACCTGAAGGGGTACAACAAGCCGAGGTTATGTTTTCAGGAGAGTTTGTTTGTCAAAATAGGATAAGGAAGAAGTGATTAAATTTGGAGGTGATCTGGATCACCGTCAAGATCCAGGATTTTTTTTTAAAGATTCTTTATCTTTGTGACATTGGGACGTTTTCACCATATGTGTTTATAACTCCACAATAAATAGTGGGATTGCTTTGCAAAACAATACAAGACAAGGTCACCATAATTTCTGACAGATGTAAAAGTACGATCCAGATCCTGGCAATATTCTGGATATCAAGATCCAGAATATGAAATATGTACTGGGTCATCATAGTTTTCAACACTGTCAGGAAACAAATTATCGTACAAACTTGCAGCTTACATCAAATTGCAGAGGACAGTCTGCTGAAAGGGAGTCTAACATTAAAGTAGGACTAAAGTGTTGGTGACTATCACAATATGCTTGGTGGAGGTCTGCACTCTCTGAGTGCTTTTCTAGTTTTTCTATTTCTTTCCAAGAAATGAGATGTAACTTGGTCAAAGTTCAGATTTACTGAGGTCAAACCTGGGAATATACATTTTTTGAGAAATTATGAAAAAAAAATACATTGGGGATATCCCTTTGGCTTTTGTCATTATTTCTTATTATTTCTAAGATATCAGGACTGGATTCACATCGTTTTATTAATCTGTGATCTGTTTTACTCTAAAATACCCTTCATCAGACGTTGATGCTGTCACTTTAAGAGCAGAGGGGTTAACTCTCCAGAGATGCAGCAACAGCAGCCCCCTGAATCTTAAATCTATTTCACTATTCAAACATGATGTCCTTGTTCATGTGCTTGATGTAAAACTGAACATGTAGTCACCTTTAGATCTGCGAGAGTACCAGTCCTCATCGTCTCCGTATGCATAATGTCCTGACCCTGAGAACAAAAGAAAAGACAAAGCAGCTAATACAACGAGAGGGAGACAGGGAGCATGCATCCAAGATGTTAGGCAATATTTGAAAGTGTTGTCCTTGGTTGAACTGTGGGGCCCCCCAGCTCCAAGAACAGGCTTTTAAATATTGCTCAACTGTACATCTGATCCAGGCTCTAGTGGGGGTCTGGATCTTTTGGAAAGAACAACTACACATGGAATAAATCTCAAAAGATCCACCTTTTCCAGCTGGTTTGGAGGAATAAATCTGTGGAGCATTCAAAGATTTATTCTGCTCGACCCACAGCCTCTTTCATTGTGGGTCCCTATTTAACGAACTGTTTTAAAACTTATTGTTTTTAAACAGTTACGGTCATACTTACTGTTTTAAGCCAACTTTCACAGAGAAAACAGACATTTTAGCCATAAAACATCATCATCCAAGAGGAACTAAACCATTTGTCAGAGGAGGCTGAGGAGGACACAGCTGAGTGACACTGCTAAGAGATGAACGTGAGGAGAATTGTGATGAGAGTGGAGGATTGTTTCAGGAGGGAAATGTTGAGGAAGGAGCTCTGAGTTGTGATGACTCTCAGCTTGAATGTGTCCTCTGTTTTTGGTCGTTGGAGACCATACTGAGAGCAAATCTCACGAGTCAACACGTCATTCTTCATTTTAGCTTTTTGGTGAGTTTAATAGAAGCAGTCTGGACCAAAACGCTGCAGGTAATTTAATACACACACACACACACACACACACACACACACACACACACACACACACACACACACACACACACACACACACACACACACACACACACACACACACACACACACACACAAGCCCTGGGGCATTCACAGTCAGCTCACAGAGAACTCACACAGTGAGTGAGTCACTGTTTGACGCCTAATGGGGAAACTTCAGAATCTGGTTCTTAACACTGAGAAAGGAGGAGGACGAGAACGATATGGGAAAATAATTTAGTGTGTGTGTGTGTGAAACAAATGCACCAGTTGACTGATCAGTTTTTTATTCACACAACAGAAAAGGGAGCTACTTGTGCCCAGTTACTGAGTCTTTATCAGAAACAACGACTTTTTCTCCTCTGTGCTCAGTCTATAATAAGTTTAACTCTGTGTACAGGAGATTACAGCAAAGAGGATGTGATGTATAAAGGGAGTAATGTTTGTATGTAATCTCTGTTTTAATACCACAGTTAACCCGTCACCCTCTGGGTCACAGAAAGACTGCAATCACTGGTCAAGAGGAGTCATCATGGAGACACAGATGACGAGAGGGCAATGTTATTGGGGGGAAGTGACCAGGACTTTACAAGACATTTTTGATGCTGGGATTGACTGCTCATTATTAAAATTCTATCTTGCTAACATCCCTACCCACTTTTTAAAAAAAAAGATAAGTAGTAAAAAAAACTATAACACAAAAATGGCTGCAACTTGATCCTCCAACAAAGACTGACTGGATCAATATTGTGTCTCAAATTGAAGGTATGGAAAGGTTGACTTTCCCTCTAAACTGGGAAAATGGATTGTGTATATGACATTGAACCTCTACTGTATGAACTGTTTTTTTTGTACCTTTGTGACATGAGGATGTATAGATGAACTATTGTTCATTATCTTTGAGCTGTACTACTTTCTTATGCTTGTTTGCTTTATCTGGAAAAAAACAACAAAAATTAAGGAAAGATAACAAGGTGACGAGAGGGGTCCAGCTGCAGACCTCCACTCTCAGCCAACTCTCTTGGAGGCTCCACTTTCAGAAGGAAGTGATGTGAGGATGTGAAGTTAAACAAACATTGACAAAACAAAATGAAAAAAAAAATCATTTTGAGTCATCAAAGAGTTTACAATTAAATAAAACTGAAATTGTGATTGGCATGTGGCTCTTTGTTACAAAGCGTAATTAAGCTTTGTTTCAGAGAAGGCTGTGTGCCACCAGGAAAAATACAGCTGCCGCTATCACACAGGAAGTGGTGATTCTTTCTACCAATCAATGGACAGCAGTGTTTCTAGCTCCACCTTCTGGGGTTAAACCGTGTTTCCACCAAGCAGTCTGATTCGGATCAGTACGGTTTGGCACGGTTGAGCCTGATCCCGTTTGAGTTTCCACAGCAAACTGTGCCCTCTCGTGGTAGGCGGCTTGTAAGCCGGATGCCAAAAGCCGTTAAATAATAGCGTGACACCGTAGCAGCGCGACACAGTTCACCCTGCTAATAAATCCAACGAAGAAGAAAAATGTGACACAGTGAACAAAGAGCACAGATTGAAGACATGCAGCATTTCGTCCTCTCTGTGATTGGCATGTAGCTCTTTGATACAAAGTGCAATCAAGCTTTGTTTCAGAGAAAGCTGTGTGCCGCCAGGAGAAATGCAGCCGCTGTTACACGGTAAGTGCCGATTCCTCCAACCAATCAACAGTCTGCAGTGTTGTAGCTCCACCTTCCACCTTCTGAAAGCAGATCAGTTCAGTCTGGCACCCATACGAAAGGGTCCCAAAAAGTGGGACGCCTCGTCTTGGTTATTTGGGGATCTGTCCCGGGATAAATCAGTAGAAACGCCACAAAATGCGTGCCAAACTGAGACGAACCGAACCGGTCTGCTTGGTGGAAACGTGGCTTTAGATTGGTATGTCTGGCTTCCCAACAGAAGGGTACCAAAAAGTGGGACGGTACGGGGTCAGTAATTTGGGGACCTGTCCTGGGAGTAGTCAATGGAAACGCCACAAAATGCGTGATGTACTCGAGCCTCTCCACCTGAGAAATTGAGACATTTGGATTTAAAATCAGGCATCAGTGAGCTGCAACTAAAGTGCTCATACAGCTTTGCAAAAAACACGAGCAGGAGATTTCTGTGGCTGTAATTTTCATATTTCTAAAATTTTCTGAAACTTTTCTTCACCAAACTAACTCTCAAACCCCCAGGTGTGAGTGTGTTTAGGCTTCAATGCATAAACAAAATGTCAGAATATTTGTAAGCACATTGTTAGAATTAAAGAGCTTTGGTATTTCAGTTTTAATCCAAGTAGTTATGAATCCTGGAAACAACCTGAAGGTGTGTTTCTACAGCACTAACTTTTTAATGCTTGTTCCATCTGTGAGCTGTATTAAAGATTTACTGGAGGACAAACATCACAGCTACTAAACCGTCATATACTCCACGTATAGGTCTCAACAAGCACGATCTGTCCTGTTAACTCTTTGAATGAAACAGTCTAAAGCCCAGACTGTTCTCTTGGCACAGATAATCAGTTCTGTTATCGATTCCAGTTTTGAGGGTGCAGCACTGAGCACAAAAAGCTTGAGATTTATCAGCATTTATTAAACCCAAGAGGATCACAACACCAAGTCAGAGCAAAACAACTCTCTTTCCTTACATTTGACCGATACATCTCCTGAACCTCGTCTGATGAAGAAGAACTACAACCTGTTTGAATGAGCACCTTCATCAATAATCAAACCAGGGGCTGTGTTAATATTCTTTCCTGGATTTTTCTCTGACAAAGCAAAAACTACAGGATTCAGACTGAAAAAATAACTGGGTCAACCTTTTTGCTAAAATAGAGCTCACAATGTGAGACACCCTCGTTCATATTTAATAAATCCATCTACTAGGTAAGGCGCGATCAGCAGCAAACATCTTGTTTATTTCTCCTACGTGAGAGAGTTTCTTTGTGAGGAAGATGTCAAAATGTTAAAAGTGCAGAAAGCATAAAAGCCTGTCTTTCTGACACCCCCGGAGTGATTTCCCCCTTTGATATTCCAATTAGCCCACCATACAAGCTCTCATTATGTGCAAACTCGCTCTGCATGAATTTCTCAAGTGTGGCTTCAAGCAAACAAAGCAGAAGAGAACAGAAAACAAAAAGGATGTCATTTTGTTATCACTCAATTCTGCATACAGTTATAACAGAGCTGCATAATGATGTCTGTCCCATTTATGCTGCAGAACAACAAACTGCTGCAGAATCACATCAGCAAATTCTGAACCTGAGGGAGAAACTGCTGCTGCTCTTTTTATCCACATCAACACTTCACTGTGAGGGACAAAAAATAACTACGAGCTGCACTCGTATATTATCATTATCATTATATGAATTATCCAGCTGACATCTGGTGTGTGCATTTGATTGTTTTAAACATGGATGTGGTTGAACAGATAACTTCTCTTTTTTAAATAAGCAATAAAGTTTGTGTCTTTAGTTTATTGATGGTGTGTTTCCAGTCACTGCTTTCAGCTGAGTAAGATGAAGTGTGCAGATGCTTCAAACGAATCATTTTAAAAATGTTCAGTGTGTGCTGTTTCACAGCGACCAACAGATTATTCTCACACATCAAAGGCTCATTTAGAATATAGAAAGGTGGTGTCTGCGGACACTGCAGGCAGCCTCTTCAGTGAGGCTGACAAACCAAACTACATCTGTAAAAAGTGGCATGCACTGATGTTTTGAAGGGCAGGGGCAGTTTAGTGTTCTGCCAGCCAGGAGGGCACTTTAGCACGCATTTTGGCTCCCAATAAGTGCACCTTTTTTTAGTCTTCTGAAGCAGTGGCTTTCAAAGTGGGGGCTGGGGCCTTGGGGGCCAGCCAGGAGGCACTGGGGTGGGTGGGGATGGGGGGGGTTCATAACAATTTATCCTGAACGTGTAACACTTAACATTTAAAGTGCCATAATTATCAGATTTAAGTTTCTGGTTGTACCTAACTGCACCTCGTGTGACAGCTGCAACGACATGACAATGTTGTGATCCATGTCGACCTGATGTTTTGAGCCTGCTTGTGAAAGACGCCTGGTGCTCCCAGCCCAGCTCGGCTCCAAATCACTAGCCAGACTCTTCTCCTCTGTTGTGCCAAAATGGTGGAATGAATTACCTAACTCTATACAATCCGCAGAGTCCCTTCCTACTTTTAAGAGACGTCTGAAAACTCATCTGTTCAGGGAACACTTGTGCACTTAAGCTGACCCTTCTCCTCTTTGCCCTCAGGGGTAGAAGTCAGTAGGTCTAAGACTCAGCACTTGTGATTTTTAGCACTACTACTGAATATTGTTAAGCAATTAATTGTGGTTTGCTGACTTATTGATTATTGTAACACCCCCCCCCCCCACACACACACACACACACACACACACACACACACACACAAATAATAATAATAATAAAAATAAAATAAAATAAAATATAATAAATAATAAAAAAAACAACAACTTGCACTTAATGGCAGCACCTGCAGCCAAATAATTTGTAGCACTGTTGTCACACTAACTAGGTTTTCCTTCTGTCTAAATACTTGCTTGTGTTGTATGTTTTGGTCAAAAGCGTCTGCTAAATGAAACTGTAAACTGTAATAAGCTATGTAAAAACCTGAACTGAGCTTTGAGGCTCTTTCCCTGTCTAACTACTGACTACATTTTAGAAAAGAGTACCCCACATTGGCTGACAGAGCCCTGAAATGCCTTCTCCCTTTTGCCACAACCTACTTTGCGTTTGTTTATAATTTCTTATTCTTAACAAATTTTATAATTATTGAAAAGTGAATAAAAGTTTTTAAAAAAATACATTCTGAAAGGTGAAATTTCTTTTCATATTTTGAAGCAAAGTTTGTTGGTTTCTAGAGGGGGTCCCAAGCAAGAAGCAAATGCTGTTTGGGGGGCCTTGGTATGGTAAAGTTTGGGAACCCCTGTTCTGGAGGGTAAATCTGTTTTACAAAATGATAAACATCAGACCTGTTTGGTTAAAGTTAAGCAAACTGTGTCAAAGCACACTGGACATGTAGATTTATTCTCTGTGAGGGGGATCAGTGTGTGAGGATGCGTGAAATGTATTCATGTCTTTTGATATTTGGATCTCTTTTTATCCTTTTCAGAAGCAAAGCCAAATGAAGCCAAGAGTCCAGTTTTGACGAGTTAAAGAGACAGATTGTTGAGAAACTGGGTGGAGAACTCACGCTCAAGCTTGACTTTCTCCAAAGGTCAACTCCACCACATCATTTAGCCCTTTCAGGTAAGTGCAGCATTAACACTGATGTTGGAGGTAAATGTGTGTTCAATGTTTTCAGAACACATGGGTGCTTTTCTTTCTTTCAGCTGTTTTGAAACTAGCTAAAGACTCTTGTTATCCACATCAGTTTTTATTTAATGGCTCAACATGCTGCTCAAACTCTCTGTGCGTAAGACAAAGCTTCTGCTAAATCTATCTGCAGAGATTAGGTCAGTGCACTCTTCTCCCTTGACGCTCCTTGAAGTTCAGATGTTTTCAGGTGTCATGAGAAGGAAAAGATCTGTTTAAAAAAAAACAAACAAAAAAAAAACTTTTGCTGGATTCTTCAAAGTTCTATCTGTTAAATTATTAATGCAGGAAATAAATTACACTGCCAATACGCTGACTTCAAATTGAGCTGCAGAAAAAGCAAGAGCAGGGTCAGGGGAGATATTGAGAGCATTTGCATATTCATGACTCCACATTAATAAATAAAGATGAAGGTGAGTCGCAAGTTTTCTGATTTGTTTATTGAGTTTTCCTCTTTTACTTTACGAGATTTATTACCTCCACCAAGGAGGTTATGTTTTTGGGAGAGTTTGTCTGTTTGTCTGTGAACAACATAACTCAAAAAGTAACAAACAGATATTTATGAAGTTTTCAGGAAACGTTCAAAATGGGATAAGGAAGAAGTGATTAGATTTTGGATCCAGGATTTCTTTTGAAGTATTTAAGTCTTTATCATTGTGAGATAGGGCTGTTTTCACCATATGTGTATATAACTCCACCATAAATGGTCGGATTGCTTTGCAAAACAATACAAGACAAGATCATAATAATTTCTGACAGAAGTAAAAGTAGGATCAAGATCCTGGCAATGTTCTGGATACTAAGATCCAGAATATGAAATATGTACTGGGTCATCATAGTTTTCAACACTGTCAGGTAACAAATTATGGTACAAACCTGCAACTAACACCAAATTGTAGCAGACAGTCTGCTGAAAGGGAGTATAACATTAAAGTAGGACTAAAGTGTTGCGTCACAATCAAAGTGCTGGTGCTTGGTGGAGGTCTGTGCTCTCTGAGTGCTTTTCTAGTTTTTTAAATGTATTTTCTCTCTCCCAGTAGAAATACTTGCAGGCTCTCTGAAGTAACTTCTTGTTTTTTGAGGTGTATCTGACCTTAACGCACACCATGCAAAGAATTTGCACAGAAAACATGATGAGAGTTGTAGCAGGAGAAGCAGAATGGTATACAACAACAAATAAATCAAGTATTTCTTACTATGCATGAAAAACTGAGCTGGTAAAAGAGCTAATTGATCACCAGAACTAATGCAAATAAACTCTTCGTAAACATGCACACACACCTCAGTCCTCAGCTCCACAGGCAGTCTTTAGTCTGTCAGTGTAAATCTGCTCTGCAAGCCTGCGTTCATGTTTGAGCCTGTATGATCATACAGCAGCAGTGAGCCTCAGTGAAGTCATTCACACACACACACACACACACACACACACACACACACACACACACACACACACACACACACACACACACACACACACACACACACACACACACACGCTCATCCATCTAGACTTGAACTTTGAAGTCATTTCAGCTCCTCACTGCAGGCTACAGAGCCTCTTCTGTCTGAATCCATCAACCTCTGAGTGTCATGTTAGAAGCTTTATTTCGGCAGGAAATAAACTTTGTTCATTTAATTTTCCCCTACAAACAGGAGAACATTTAGGGTGCATTTTATCTCCTAATGTCCTCATTTCTTGTTGCATTTCACAAAAACTGTCCAAACTCCTGAGAAAGTCAAACTGCATTACACAAACTTTTGGAAGATTCATCAATGAGCCATCACTGCAGCTTTTCATTGACTCATTTCCCTTTACTCATCACCCAGACACAACCTCAGCACTAAAAGGCTCCTAAAACCTTCCAGGCAGACCAACATTAACAAGATGTGAAAGTCCATTCCTGCAGTTTAATCTCAGACCTGATGAAAGGCTCGCTTTCAGTGAAGCATTGAATTAAAGGGCGAAGGAAAGCGAGAACTCAACCTGAACTGCAAAGAAGTTTCAGGGCTTTCATTAGAGCCACAGACGTGCTCTGTGCAGGGAAACGTCCCCCAGATGCACACTGTACTCCCCCCGCTTTCCTCCCCCTCCACGTAAACATAACCGCGGTCCACCAGTAACCGGCAGGAGGATAAAAACCTCAAAAGCGTGCGTAAAAGAGACCTCAAACCGTCTCAGCGCCTGATCCGGATCCAGCCTCAGACCAGTGACATCCCAACGCAGGCTTCAGGTTAACAACCCGTTATCCACAAACTTATCTCAGCGCATCAAAAACCTGAATGGGGTCTTTGTAGGTCTTACCTTCATACCCGGAGCAGACGCACAGCTGCACAAACAGGATCAGGAGCGGCCACATGTCCATAGTGAGAGTCGAGCAGAGACCTTCTTCAACATGTGAAGGGGAGCTTTCTGCAGGAAAACTTCCAGCGCATTCCTGCTCTCCAAAGGCCCGCCTCTTGCTCCAGAAACAAGGCAGGATTCTCCAAATACAGAGGAGGCCGGCCTGTCACCGACACGAGGCTGTGCCAGCCCCCGTGGGTCAACTGTGACATGGACTCCATTACCACCACTACACACTGAAACAACAGGGATCGATCCCAGAGCCCCTGACCTCGTTTCTGAGTCGTGTTTACTGACTACAGTCCCTCTATCACTCCTAAAGACTGAGAGGAACCTGAAACCACCACAGAAAAATGGATTCCTTATATATATATAAAAAGTCATGTTAGGGTCACTTAGGTGATTTTTCTTTTAGATGAACAAATCTGTGCTCATCTCAGACCTAGAAGTTGTTAAAAGTGGAAAATCTTATGGAGGACGTTTAGGTTGAACTTTCACCGCATTGAGGGTGAAATTGAAGTTGTCTATTTTATCTTATTTTAAAAAAAAATTCTTTTTATTATTTTTCATTTTTAAACACAACAAAAAGAAGAAACAACAACCCTCTGTCCCTCCCCCCCTCCCTGCTGCACCAGTGGATCATGACTAACAGGGATACAATAAATAAACAGAAAAACAATTTCTCTCAATTTAGAAAGTTGTCTATTTTTGAGGTCATTTTTGCTTAAAAAAATGGAATTGAGGAGCTACAACATTTCTACAGGGCCAGTATGTTGTACCAACTTTAGCTTGTGAAATACATCAGTATTTCTAAGTAGGAAATACAAATGCCATTTCTCATAGCCCAATTTTCAAAAAACACTCCTTGGGAGGCAAACCCCTTTTTCTTTTCTCCCCTGCCCTGAAAGAGTTTCGACATGAGCTCTTCCAGACACCCATGTAAGGATCTTCACACTAAAGCTGCGTTTCCACCAAGCGGTACGGGTCGGTTCAGTACGGTTTGGGACGGTTTGGGACAGTTAAGTCTGATCCCGTGTGCGTTTCCACAGCAAACTGTGCCCTCTCGTGGTGGGCGGCGTGTAAGCCGCATGCCGGAAGCCACAGCTGGTAAACAATAGCGCGACGCCGTAGCAGCTTACCCCGCGATTAAATCCAACAAAGAAGAAAACGCGACACAGTAAACAAAGAGCACGAATGGAAGACATACAGCATTTCGTTCTCTCTGTGATTTTCATGTAACTCTCTGTTACAAAGTGCAATCAAGCTTCGTTTCAGAGAAGTCTGTGAGCCGCAAGGAGAAATGCAGCCGCTGTCGGGGTGAGTGACGAGTCTTTTGACCAATCAACCGTCTGCAGTGTGTTGCTCCACCTCCCGAGAGCGGATCGGTTCAGTCTGGCACCCATACGAAAGGGTCCCAAAAAAGTGGGACGGCTCGTCTCGGTTTTTAGGGATCCGTCCCGGGATGAGTCTGTGGAAACGCCGCTAAAAGCACACCGTACCGAGACGAACCGACCCGGACTGCTTGGTGGAAACGCGGCATAATTCATGACATGTTGCAAGGGCGGGCCTAAAACAATAAGGTCTGGCCATAAACCCGCCTCTTTTCAGGCCTCCAGGCTTCCTTGGGTTGGCCAATCAGAAGGAAGGGGGTTGTAGAGCGAGGGGTTCTTAAAGAGACAGCAGCTCAAGACAAGAGTTTCAGACAGAGGCTGAATGAAGGGATTATTTTGTATTTGCAAAATCAAAAAAGGTAACTAAATACAAGTTTTTTTTTCAAAATTTAGTGATTTTAGGATGGTTTATGTCACAAGAGATAAATGAAAGGCATCCTGTTCAATCAGTGATGCTAGTAAGATAATTAGAGGAAAATGAGACGCTGTACCTCAAAATGTTCACATCTTTTTATCAGACACACACACAAGCAAACCCAAGAAGCAGCCACACAGAGGAGGAAAACGTTGAAGTTTTAAACAAAGTTTTATTCGGCCTAATGATGAACTTCTTACAGAAAGTTAAGTTGGATCCATGTTGTTTCCTAGCAACTCCATTCTCAAGATATGTTCTACAGCAAAGTTTCACTGGTATGTTACCCTCCATGGCCTGTGTTTCAGCAAAGTTTGAGTCTCTAGTTCTGCAGATCAATTCTGTGTAAGTGTCAGGTTAATATTCTGATTTTAAAACATATACAGACACAGAGGAAGAGGAGAGAGTACAGAGCTCCTCAATAACTAATCAGGCAATTTTTTTTCTTCCACAAGCTCAATGTTCGGTTTGAGACCCTGCGGAGTGTGTGAGGGGGCGAGTCCGCACATGAAGGTGTCAAAGTGTTCTTTATCTTGACAGGAAGCAGGAAAGGGAGGCGTGCGGTGAAGCAGCTGCCTGAGGATCTCCCGAGCTGTAATTACACAAGGGTTCAGCAGACCGTTGAATTGTCTCTTTGAGGTCAGAAGAGGAAAGGGTTAACAGACTCCTCTGAGACTCTGGTGTAGCGTCACGGTCAACGACTCTGGATTGAGGGCGTGTCCAAGCTCATGGGGTGTCTTTTCTTTAAGTGTATGTTTTGTCTCTTCAAGCTTTAAGCCTTTAAAAGTCTATAAAAGTCACTCCTACCTAACATGAGTGATCGTAACACGGTCTGAAATTACAGAAGTCTCCACAAAGAGAGAGAAGAGTCCACAGACACATTAATGGAGTGAAACCCGGAGTCACGCTGAGACCTCAAACAGAGATGAAGCATGTGTTATGAAGATGAAGGCACTCTCTCAACATGAATTCATTTATGAGACAATCAGCTACAACCCAGAGCAAATCAAGGCTCGATAGAGGGAGCGAATCTTCATTACATCTCACATCAATCACGTCTGTGATTACGTTTTTAATGGAACATCTAATAGTGTGTTTTTCTCTCTGTGAGCAGGAAGCAATCTGTCTCTGTGATCGTCTGAGCTGTGTAAACAAAACCTGATTTAGTTTTTCTCTGTGAAACTCACTTTATACTGTTTCCAGGTGTTGTGTGAATAATGTGAACCTGTCTGAGCGCTCACTGCAGGTCCAGGTACTGGGGCAGGACGTCGTTCCAGAGCTGCTGAGGATTCTCCTCTTTCTTCTGCTTCGTCCTCGGTGCTGGTTTGGGTTTTTCCTTCTGTTGTTTCTCTTTTCTGTCCGCAGCAGGTGGATCTGATTTAACCACTTTTGAACTTTGAGATTCAACTCTCTCCTCTTCTTCCTCCTCCTCCACTTCCTCTTCTTCTTCCCCAGCCTCTTCCTCACTCTCATCTTCATCAGAATCTTCTCCTCCTTTAGCGCTGAGTTTTGTATCCTTCTTTGGCTTTACTTTGGTTGCTGTTTCCTGCTCTTCTTCTTCTTCCTCCTCTTCCTCCTCCTCAGCTTCATCTTCTTCCTGCTCTTCTTCTTGTTCCTCTTCCTCAGCTTCCTCTTCTCCTTCACCTTCTTCCTCTTCTCCTCCTTCTTCCTCATCTTCACTTTCATCCTCATCTTTTTTTCCTCTGACTTTTGTCACTTTTTTTGCTCTAACTTCCTCCTCCTCTTCTTCCTCCTCCTCCTCCCCTTCTTCCTCATCATCATCATCACTGGCCTCTGACTCCTCTTGACTTTCCTCCTCTTCACTTTCACTCTCTTCCTTGTCTTCCTCTTCCTCCCCTGCTTCCTTATCTTCACCCTCTTCCTCTTCTTCCTCATCTTCAGTCCTTTCCTCCTCTTCCTCCTCATCTGATGATGCTTCATCTTCATCCTCCTCTTCTTCATCCTCCTTTTCTTCCTCATCACTTTTTTCATCCTGGTCTTCTTCCTCTTCATCAGCCCCACTTTCCTCCTCTTCCTCTTCTTCTTCATTCTCAACACTAGTTTCATCCTGTTTGTCCTCCTCCTCTTCCTCACTATCTGAGGAGTCTTGATCATCTTTCTCCTCCTCAGATTCACCCTCCTCCTCTTCGTCCTCATCATTTTCGTTTTTATCTTCATCACTTCCTTCTTCAGACTCAGAAACTGTTGCTTCCCCCTCCTCTTCCTCCTCCTCGGTCTGAGCTGCACTTTCCCCTTCGTCCTCCTCCTCTTCTGCTATATCCTCTTCCTCACTCGACTCTTCACCTTCCTCTTCCTCTGCTGCCTCGTTCACCTCAGAGACACTCTCTTCTTCACTTCCTTCCTCTTTGCTTTCCCCCTCGTCCTCCTCTTCCTCTTCATCCTCCTCCCCAGCCTCTGAAGCATCACTTTTCATCATGCTGTCTTCATCTTCCTCTTCATCCGAGCCGGTTTCCTCCTCACCATCTTCCTCAGCAGTGTCATTATCTTGCTCCTCTTCGTCCTCTGTGTACTCATCCTCTTTTTCCTCTTCTAAAACTTTTCTTTCCTCTTTTTCCTCTTCCTCTTCTTCTTTATCTCCCACAACAGTTCCTCTTGGTCCCTCCTCATCCTCTCCTTCATCTTCTGAAGTCTTGAAGGACTCATCTTCTCTTTCAGCCTCTGTCTCGCTCTTCTCTTTCTCTGTTTTTGAATCCACCTGCTCTGAGACATCAGTTTCCTCTGGCTCTTGTTGTGACTCATCCTTACTTTCCTCTTCATCCACTGATTTATCAAACTCTGATTGGATGCTGGCTTGAACGTCTCTCTTGGTGCTTCCTTCAGTTGAGGAAAAATGTGAGAGCGTGGAGGAAAAGGAAGGCCGTGTTATGGCTCTCTGCTTTGTGAACTGCTTCATTCGGCTGGGTGCTGTGGGTTGTAACGGTGTTGCCGTGTCCTGTGTGTCGCTGTCAGACTGAAACCCTCCTACGTTTGTCACAGTCTCACTGAGTAACCCTAAAGCTGCCCCTGCAGCCCCCACAGCAGGTAAGAGAGCAGCTGCTGTGGTGAGGATCTCCTTCAGCTTGGCTTTTCCTTCCTCTGAGCTTGTTTCAGAAACTGACAGATCTCTATCAACAGGCTTGGAGCCTGACAGCGATTTGGCACGGCGGGGAGAAACTGCCTCTTTTCTCTCCGGGTTTTGTGAGGAAATGGAATCACCCTGCACTTCAAAAGGTGCATCCTGTTGTGATAACAGAGGAATAGAAGCTTCAGTCTGCTTATTTCCTGGCGTGACCCTCTTATTATCCTTAGAGTCACCATTATTGTCATTTTCAGCCTTATTTTCTTTTCCTATGGGCTTTGTTTTTGCCTTTGGTTTGGAGTCCTTCACCTTCTTTGTGCTCTTCTCAACATTAGATTGCTTCTTCTTATCCGCAGCTCCGCTTTTACTTCTTTGAGCTGTGTTTTTCGCTAAATTTAACTCATTTGAAGAAGCTTTTCTTTTGCTTTCACTCTCAGCTTGAGTAAATGAGGATCCTTCTTTTTGAGGTTTCCTTTTTACCACTGCAGATTTAACACTTTTTGATTTTTTAGTCTGAACCGGTGAGCTGACAGGTGTTGTTTCTTTCTCAGTTGATGGAGTCTTACTCTGACTCGTCCTCCATGCAGATTCTTCACTGAGTAACTCTTTTGTTGGTGTTGACAGGACTTGTTTCCTTTTGTATTGTTTCTCCTCTTCATCAGGTTTGACGTCGCTGATTTCTGAATCTTCCTTTGAAACGCTTCGTACAGATGCTGGGCTTCCGCTTCGAGCAGATATGTCGATCATTTCATCAGCCTCAGTGACTCTGATGGCAGGAGACGCTCTGTCGAAGGCAGGCGAATTTAAAGTCACACTTTTAGGTGAATCTTTCTTCAAAGTGTGTCTACTTCTCTGGACATTTTTGCTCTCTTCAGTCAGTCTCTGCTGAACCTCAGCCAACGTCTTCTGGACAGACTGAGGAGATCCAGATGATTTAATTTTCTCATGTTTTTTAGATTTAAATTTGGAGGCAGTCTTCAGATGTTGCCTCTCATCAGGAGTTTCCAACTTATTAGACTGTTTGGAAATGTTCTCCTTTCCTTTAGATGTGACTTTAGGGCTCCTCAGAGGAGACATGTCATTCTTCGAGGAGCTGGATCCTCTCCGCAGCTCTGCTGGTGAGGCTTTGTGAGAACTCGACTGATCCGTAAACTCCTCTGCTTCTTTAGTTTTCCTCCTGAGAGCTCGGCCCTTCTTCTTCTTCCCCTGTAATAAATCAGAGAGAAAATAAGCATTTAGGAGGATGTAAAAATAAACATAAAACAGGAAGAAAAACATCTGCGCTGTAAGGAAAATAAGCTGTGTGAGAAGAGAAGAAAAAGTCGTTTTATTCCCAAGAGCTTGTCAGAAGAAATGCTTGTGTTCTTGTTTTTTTAATCACACTTTGATGAGACAAAGAAAACAGACTGCAAACATTTACTTAGCACTGGAGTCATTAAAGCCTCTGCAGGGAGCTTTCTGTTTGTGTTGGTTTTGGTGCCCCCTGTGGACAAAGTGATACCTCTTATCTTTGCTGAGTTTCTCCTGTGCATAAGATCTGCTGGCCCCACACTAGATGGTTTTAAGCCAGATTTATGATTCGACGTGATCCAGGACTTGTCAGAACTGACATTGATCCACAGGGGGCGCCAAAATCAACACATGCTGAACATTCCTACAGGAGCTTTGGGTAGAAAACAAGAAAGCAACTTTCCTTATTTTCTGTAATGAGACAAACAACGCTATTTAGAATGTTAACCTTTTGAAAGAAGCATCTTGACTCTCTCTGAGGTATCATGGCTTCAGTAGAGGCTCTGAATATCTGACTGTTCATGAATAAAACACACGGTCACAAGCTGCTGATCTGACATTACAACTAGAGCAGAGGCTCTCAGTGAGAAACACATGTTGGACTGTGACACAACAACACTCGAGACTCGCTCACAGCTTGCTTCATCACTGGCTGTGGAAACACTGATGAGATGTGGAGAGACTCCTGCCAACTTCTCCTGAGGTGTTGTGTGTGTGTATGTGTGTGAATGTGTGTGTGTCTGTGTGGATACGCTGAAAGAAATCTTGATATCTGAGTCAGTTTTGAGGAAACAGTGACAGAAAACAAAAATGAAAAGAGAAATCAGAAACTAAAACTCTTCAATGAGCTTGTTTCCACGAGCAGTGGAAAGAATCCACACACACACACACACACACACACACACACACACACTGTACATTATGTATGCTGAGCTATGCACATTTCCTGGAAAACTTGGTGAGTGTTCAAAGTTGCTGCTTCCTGCCTCGGAGTGCTCCTAATCTGAGCCACAACCTCCAAATCCCAAAGAGGAAAAAACTGAGTGTGTGTTTGATAATGCATTTTTTATTTCATTCACCATCAGAGTTCAATTATTATTTTTTTAAATAGTCTTTTAAAATGATTTTTCTCACCATGACAGGCGAAACACGAGAGCTGTCTTTCTCAGGGATGATCTCCTCCACATCTTCTGTACCCGTCTGAGTGGTTTCTACCTCTTGAGGTGATTTTGGGTGATCCTCCCCACTGAGATCTTGATATGAGGTACCACTGGTGGGTCTGGATGGGAAGCTGGGTGCTTGAGACGATAGAGGGGATGAAGATTTCACACTTAAGGCTTTTTTCGTGGATTTCTTTGTCCTCTTTGTAGGAGTTGCTAAGTTAAAGGGGCTTTGCTTAGTTATAGACTTCGGTGAGAGTAACGGAGAAGGCATCTCTTTGGATTTAGACTTAAAGGAAGAGGCTCTGGAGGATTTACTCCTTAAGGTGTCTGATGATAGTGACCGAGGGCTCGAAAGCTTAGGGGATAACATCGGGCTTGGTGTTGCTACTGCTGACTGTGGTTTAGGGGATGAAGACGGGGTGGTTTTGTCTTTTAAAAGGGCTTTCGGGGTCGGGATATTTCTAGAAGTTTGCCAGGAAGTGCTGAGGAAGTCAGAGTTTAGACGTGGGAGGTTTTGAAACATTTCCCCAAACAGCTCTGCAGAGCTCGCCTGAATCAGGAGGAGACAGAGGGGGAAGAGAGGGAAAAGAAGATGAGAGATGAGAAGGTTTGAGTCACAACAACAGAGCTCCACCAACCTGTCAGTTAGAGGTACTACACCAAAGCCTCATCACAACACAACACTGCCCCCTGCTGGACTCAATCTGCAAATACAGATAACTATCTTTCTAGCATCTAAAATTATCAAGAAGACTGTAACCTGGAAAAAACTCATGAATTAGAATTAAATCAGTCAATGTATGATAAGATAATTTCTGTGTTTCATACCTTCCAAATATTAAAATGAATAACAGGCTTGTTAAATGAGCTTTTTTAAGGGTTTGTTAATGTCTAAAAAATGGAGAAGCTCTCACTTTTTCTCTGTGCCGGGCTCGAGCAGCCAGGGTTGGCAGTGGAACGAGTGTATTTGGACCAATTAAAGTGTCCAGAAGGAGAAGTTCTGTGTATTTTGAGTCTAAAAAGTCTTCAGGGGTGAGGGTGTCCATCTCTGGCACATTCTCTGGTGGTCTGGGTGAAGCCAGCACCAACATATGATCACTCCCACAGGACACCTGCAAAAAGGAAAACAATAATTCAGCATGTTAATATCAGCTCAGGGGGAATCCCACATTCAATTCACAGTCACAGTGGTCACAATTACTCACTAACTGAACATTGTACTGGAGGAATCGTGTGCACAGTGTCGGGCTGAACCTGTTGACAAAGTTCTCCTCTCCTAACCCAAGTTTCCCATGTCGACCATCCCCAAACGTGTAGAGTAGCCCGTCGTCTGTGATGGAAGGAAAAGTTAGACAGTTTTTTTCAGTCATTGCCTCAGCGTTAACTCATCTAAAATGAGAATTATTCTCATGAATTCACGAGTGACTAAAAAGATACATTCAGCCTCATAATGACAACTGGAACACAATGAACTCGAAGCGTACTTGTGATCACCGCTGTGTGGTTCTCCCCACAGGATACGTGCTTGATGCTGATGTTGAAGAAGTGGTGAAGTGTTTTTGGCAGATCAGCTTCAAACAGAAAGGTACCATGGCCCAGCTGTCCATGCTGACCCCTCCCAAAAGTGTACACATTCTCCTCTAACACAAGAAAACACATCAAAACATGTGTGACTGGCAGCAGTGACACTTCAGAGCATTAAACACAAATGCATAACAGACATCTAAATTACTCAGTTTGACAAAAATAAGTGTACTGGTGTAGGATTTCATTTACCTGTGTGGACCACAGTGTGCTCCCCTCCACAACAAACCCCAACAACGCGACCCAAAATTCCTTGTACCCTCTGAGGGACTCTGTGATTGGCCAGCTGCACCTCATGGAGCCCAAGCCTCCCGTGCTCCCTCTCACCAAACGTGTAGAGATCTCCATCCACTAAAACAAAGCCCACTCAACACCGTCACCAAGAGGTAGTTTTGAAGTTACCTGAATGTGTGGTGTTCTGTGAGGTACCTGTGACAAACGCTGAGTGGTGGGACCCACATGAGACCCACGTCACTGCTTCCCCGACATCCACCTCTCTGGGCTCTGCGGCGAATCCCTCATCCCCCAAACCGATCTGACCCACGGAGTTGTTTCCCCACATGAAGAGTCTTCCATCCTCTACACACACCAACAAAGAGCAGAAAATCAATAACAACAAACACACACACACATCATGACACTGTGACTTGTCATTGTTTGGACCTGTTAAGGCAGCTGAGGTGTTGCATCCTGCTGAGAGCATTTTGATTGGTGCGTGGTCACAGAAGGGACGCAGCCGGTGAAAGGATGTGATGTTGTTGCAGTGGCCCAATCCCAGCTGCCCATCTTGATTACTGCCAGCACCGTACAAACGGCCACGCTCTGAAAGATATAAACAAAAACTTGAAAACACTACATAAAGCACCGATGATAACCGACACTCCTTTACATTATGCTGCGTTGTACCTGTGCAGACAATCGTGTGATCTCGCCCACAGGCCACTAGCTTCACCTTCTCCAGCTTTAAGGCTGAAATCAAAACAAAGAATGATTACACCTACCACAAAAGAAAAAAAAAATGAAACCCTGCCTGTATTTGAATATAAGCTTTGAGACGTGTTTAAAATGCAGTATTAAGCACAATCACCCAAAATTTAGCCGCATAAATAAGACAGTCCTGGCTTTAAACACAAATTGGCCCATCATTATATCATCACAAATGTGGCATGATGTCATCACCAGCAGGGGGCGCTTTTCCTGAGCACAGATTATAAACACTAGAGTGAGAAGTTTAATAAATGATTAAGAATAGAAAAAAAAAAAAAGAATAAGTTGCTGTCTAGAGCTGCTGCTCTGCTGGAATGAAACTTACCTTTCACTGAGGCAGGTTTGCTTGCAGCAGGCTTCAAGCCAAACCCAAGTTGGCCCCAAGAATTATCACCAAACATAAGCAGCCTGCCATTTTCTGCACGCATTAACAGAGGAAAAAAAATAAGTTATCATCTAGGATATTATTCCTTATTTGAAGCACACATTTTATACATTAATAAAAATGTATATATGATCTGAACCTGTGATGACAGCAGTGTGCTCTCCTCCACAGGATACTTGCACTGGCTGGTCATTTTTCAGCCAGAATTTACAAGGCACATTGTCAGCAAATCCACTCTTTCCAAATGTGAAGATGGCCCCTGTTTCTGATGACAGTGATGGCAGTGAAACTTATTTATCATAAGTGGAAATACGTAGACTTTGAAGCTAACTTCTCTAATTTACCACAGGCTAAATCCGAGTTAAGTAGGTGCCCGACAGAAATAGCTACAGGTTTACCACATACAGAGACACACACACTCACACAGCCTTAAAAAAAAACAATTAAACACGATAAAAAAGGGTGTGTTTTCAGGATAAATTAGTGCACCATGCCGCTAAGTGTCTCGTTTCAAAGGTAATCTCACCGGGTATGTCCTCATCTCTCTGTCCCGTCATGCCCCTGGCAGCTCCCCTCTCACCTCCTCCGGCTCAGCGTGGAGCTCAGAGCTGACTGACAGGTGGATCAGGAAAACGTCACGGAGGGGTGTGAACAGGCGAGACGGTCAATTATGCTCGGGATCAAAGTAGAGAGCAGGGGATAAGGAAGTCTTTCTTCCATAGGGAACCATCGTAACTTAAACACATAGTTTAAAAATGAAAATAAAAAATATCCTTGTGCCCCTATTGAATTTTAAGGCAGCAAGTGTTCATCAAAAACTGGCTTCAAATCCTTTTTTTTGCCCAGCCAAGGTTGCAGAATATTTACCAAGAATAAGAGGCTGAAAAATTACAGCGGAGACATTTCCTGTGCTTTTAAAGACACCCTAGGGGTACAAAACCTCTCATGGTTCATTTATTGGTGAAAACCCAAGTTACAGGTATAAGATTTATCGAAAGAAGCAGCAATATTAGAACAAACGCTTCACTTTTCTTTCAGTAGTAACATGTTAGCTTTAGCAATACATATAACCTTAATATTTAAACAGAGAAAATCACTTTTAAATATGAAATATCAAATGTGCAATTGGTTACAACTAACAAATGTATTAGCATTTTTGCTAATTTTTCTCCTACTTGCGTCACGAGTCACGTGACCAACCCACGCTTCAGTCGGCCATGAGCCACTGCGCATGTCATTGAGCACTTTCCACAGGAGCAGGCATTGAATGAAAGTTTTTAGCTGATGAAACATTCCCAGGAAATTACTTCTTCACGAGTTTCCAAGTTTAAGTGAAAATGTCGACTAAAATCTTATGTGTAAACCGCACAATTTTTAAATGTTTAAAAACTTTTCAGAGCAGCTGTCAGCGAGGGTTCGGGTAAGATAACTTTTTGTCAGTTACTTTGTGACAAACATGCATTTAGCATCATTCTTTTAATTTTTAACCTTCACAGCACTGGAGCTGCTTCCCTTGGTTCCATCGGTTTAAAGGGCCGTAGCTGTCTTACTCTGAAAGATTTCAGCTCTGAAGAAATCAAGAAGCTACTGTGGGTCTCAGGTGATCTGAAACAACGGATCAAACATGAAAAACAGGTAGCTACTGTTTGCTAACGTTCGCTGACTGCTGCTACGTGCATGTGCAAATGTCTTCAGTGTTTAACTGCAGCTAAGTCTGAGGCTAAGTCATTTCTCTATTTCAGTATCTTCCTCTTCTGCAAGGGAAGTCCATTGCAATGATATTTGAGAAGAGGAGCACCAGGACAAGAATGTCCACAGAAACAGGTGTGACATGTGCTGCAGTTTAACATGCAAGCAATAACCGAATATTTATGGCAGAGAGGCAAATAAGTGGTCATTATCAAATTTATTTAGTGAATCTAACAGAAATGTTGCTGCAAAGTTTCAGCTCAGCCTTTGCCATTCAACAGTTTGACAGTCATTGTTGTGATGAACACAAAAGATCTGCTGAAAAGGGATTCTGAATGCAACCCAGGAACAGTACAGCCTGCCTCTGAACCACATCCACGCTTCTCTTTTCTACATCCAAAAACATTAATAACAGTTTTTGACAATTTTAAGGCCAAGAACTGGAGTTCACCTATATCTTTACTGCAGGTTTTGCTTTGCTTGGCGGGCATCCCTGTTTCCTCACATCTCAGGACATCCATCTCGGTGTGAATGAGAGCAGCACAGACACAGCCAGGTACAACTTTAATCATGTTTGGATCAATACATGAACCAAACTTTGCCCAATCACTTTTGTGTTCATTAAATTTCCAACCCAGGGTCCTCTCAGGGCTCTGTGATATTGTCCTGGCACGAGTTTACAGCCACTCTACCCTGGAGGACCTAGAAAAGGAAGCCTCCATTCCCATCATTAATGGCCTCTCTGACCTCTACCACCCAATCCAGATCTTAGCAGACTACCTCACATTACAGGTACTTTATCAGCTCACTCATATCCTGCAGTTGACCCCTTTAAAATGATAATGATGTGGTGTTTTATGAAAAAATGTTCCTCCAGGAGCATTATGGGTCCCTGAGTGGGCTGACAGTGAGCTGGATCGGAGATGGGAACAATGTCCTTCATTCCTTCATGATGTCAGCTGCCAAACTTGGGATTCATCTGAGGATCGCTACACCAAAGGTGCACCTGATTGTTTTGTTTCAGTTCCTCGTAAGAGAAATGGCTTGGAAAACTAAATGCTTATGTTTTTTTCTGTAAAGTAAATACATAATCAGAATCTGCATCTTAATTCCCAGGGTTATGAACCGGAGAAGAGCGTAATCGAAGAAGCACAAAGACTCTCCAAAGAGGTGACTTATTCTTCATGATGCTTTGTTGCAAACAAACCTCAAGCCACAAGACTTCTCATTGATTCATGGCACTGAATTTTGTCTCAGCATGGTACCCAGCTGGTTCTGACCTCTGATCCCATGGAAGCTGCTCATGGCAGCAATGTTCTGGTCACCGACACCTGGGTCAGCATGGGGCAGGAGGAGGAGAAGAAGAAGAGGCTGAATGACTTTAAAGGTTATCAAATTACAATGCAGGTGAAGAAAAGCGGTGACTTTTACATTTTCTTTTTGGCTCACAAATGATTAGGGTTTCACCACAGCATGCTGGCAGTTCAATGAGATGTAAGGTAGTTTTTCTGTTTTATAAAGTCATGGTACATGCTCCACTAAATCATCAGAGCATGTTCCCAATCTGATCATTTTTATTTGTCCTCTACAGACAGGAAGTGTAGCCAAACCAGACTGGACCTTCCTGCATTGTCTCCCACGGAAAATGGAGGAGGTGGATAACGAGGTATTTTACTCACCTCGATCCCTTGTCTTCCCTGAGGCAGAAAACAGAAAGTGGACCATCATGGTGAGGGACCAACAAAAGAAACACTTATTTAATTCATAATTTGAGGCTTCTGACTCAACTCTTTTCCTTCTCTTCCAACTGTGACATCCGTCTTTTCTTCCAGGGTCTGGTGGTTTCTCTTCTGACTGACTACTCTCCAAAGATCCCCATGCTCAAGTTTTAATGTCAGGTCTCAAGGTGGACTTTTTTGGTGGACTGTGCAGGAATAAACTGCAGAAACAAGTCTGTACTCAAGTATTACCAAAGACAACTGCTGAATCATCAGAAGCCAAAGCTGTGTTTACTTTTAACATTTACTGTGATAGGGAGCAAACAGTGCTGCAGGCATGAGATCCATAGTGGACAAACTGACTTCCTTTTTGTTCCCAATGTTATTTTGACTCTGCAACTTCTTCTTCATTATACAGTTTACTTTTTGACCCGTTGTGAACAGTCTAAAGTAGCTTCAAAAAGTTCTGTTCATATCTGGTAAGCTGCATTTCAGGTTACTGTCACAGGTCACAAACTAAATCATATAGGAATAAAGTAATATACATAATTTCTTACTAGTGTGTTAAATTTTTCTTGAATATGTGGATTTTGTTTCATTTTATCAATGACAGAGCGTTGCATGGCAAGACCATATCCTATATTAAACTCCATCAAGCACTCCCCAAACAATCCGTATTCTTAACACAGAATGTAATGACACACCAAGGATTTTTATAGTGCTGCACGATTTGGGGAAAAGGTGCGATGTGCGATTAGGTGGACAATATTGCGATTGTGCTTGCGATTTAATAAAAAAAAAGTTGTGTCATGATGAGTCTACAGACTTTCTTGGATATCATAGAGAAAAATCTGAATTGCATGTGCTGACATTGCGATTGCGATTGCGATTGCGATTGCAATAATTGTGCAGCCCTAATTTGTACCACCACAAGCTTCAATGTCCATTAAAGGACTGTCAATCTTAGACAAAAAAAAATGCAGTAATTAATTAATAAGAAACAATCCCAATCAAATATTATCGACAGGAAGATTATTTCACACAAATTTGATGAAAAAAAACATCTGATAATTAGGAAAAAAGTGTCTTAACATTCATATAACACCCAAAAGAAAAATACTAAAATTATGAACTAGATTAAGCCTTCCAAAAAGTTATGTGTATGTTTCAAATTTGAAGATAACTTTTGCTCCCTTATGTCCTAGGATCATGCTTTTTTTTTTCTTATGTTCATGAACGGTATAAAATTAAGAAAAATAAATTAGCTCCAATTTTATTGTTTTTCAATAAAAGATTATTGTAAAAAAATGTATGAGGTCTGCTGTATAATAATTTGCCCTTCATCTTTTATACATAAAACATGACCCTGAAATCTTAATTTCTATTTTTTATTCAACCTATCTGTTGCTTTATTGTCCTGGTATCTTCACCATTATTTTTTTTTTCAAATGCTCTTTCTCACAATATCTTTGCCTAATAACGATTGAAATGGCAAAATCGGTGTTCCAAAGGTTTATTATGTACGTTTTAAATAAAGTTGTTTAAAAAAAAATAAAGGAAAAAAAAAAGTGCATTATTTTATCATTGGGTTAGAGCGCTCCCTCCAGGATGGAGTCGGTACTGTCCCGTGTTTCTGATTGGCTGACGAAAGATAAAGTGTTTGTGCGGGAAGCTTTGATCTCTGTGGGTGGTCCAGCCGGTTAGGTACGATGTAACGCAGCATTTCATTCATGAACGCTTAGTGAACGGCTGTATTTGGAGAAACATATCATGTAATGACTGAGAATTACACATATCACACACTGGAAATGAAACTTATAACGGTTATGTTGTCGGTTTTTTAAACATTTTACTTCACACGTTGTAAACACGCACAATCTGTGACAGAGTTTCAGCTGCTGAAATGTTATAATAAGACGATATTTCTGAAATTGCGACCACCCACACTGAAGGAGTCCGAGAAGAGGAAAGAGATCCCAGTTAGGAGGAGGAGTAGGAGGAGGACGCCATTGCAGCCGCAGCTGGTCGTTTGTGATTCGGCTGAGGAGGGCAAACGTTGCCCAACTTTACGATTCTGAGCAACTTTGCTCATTTTTTCGGGCTAAAACAAGAAAAACTGGATAGTAGTTTGGAAACAGGCTTCTGGGATGGACGGTTTTCTGTTTTGGGGGAGAAAATGTGGAGCCCCAGCGCAGCACCAAAGCAGGTAGAGAGAGTTACTTAGTTTGGGTTTTTCGGGGACAATAGGAGAAAAGTTCAGCTAACCTGAGCTAAAGAGCTAGCAGAAAGGCTTTCATTTGACTCAAACAAAGTTTAAAGACGTAAAAAGCTGAACAGTATTCTTAATTTTGGTTAAAATCGAACTTTTCGTAACTATAATGGCACAAAAGTTGACTCTCACATCGTAGCTTCACGTTAACATAGCGCTGAGCGATGGCAACACTCTATTTTCCTCTATTTTCTCTCTACAAGGCTGAAATACTTTGCAACTTTGCTCGGTAAAACATTTTTAAAACCCATAATGCACATCTATGCATACAACCTCTTTTTCCCCGTTGTCTGTTCTCTAACCCTGTAATTATTTAATACTTTAATTACTGTTTTGATGGCATGTGATACCAAAATATCTGCTTTGTCACTCTTTCTCTCTGTCTGGGATATGTGCTGTATAGTTATTTTTTGTGTACTTACTATTTTATAGCAATATCAATGTCATAGAAACGTAGTACAAAGCATAATTTCAAGAATAAGGGATACGCATATTTGAAAAAGAGCTGTGTTTCTAAAAAGTTTGATTTGATCCATTAAGGTAAAAATAACAATAAGGGCAAAATGGTAAACAATAAATCAAACTCAAGTGACCAGAGCCCGTGGGATGGAGTAGTTATCTTGTTTTTAAACCTCATTAGTCATACTTTGATGTGTTTTCCTCGTTTTTATAAAGAACCCTTCTTTCATTTTTAACCTATCAGTCAATTTCCCCATCACAAGCATAACGTCTTGTAGCTTGGTCTTTCAGTCCTAAGCCAGTTCCAACTAATGACCTTCGTCTTCCTGCTGCAGGGAGCCTTTTGACCAGGTGTTGTTATAAGTTATAATAAATGTTAGTAATGTGTGATTGTAAAAGATGTTTGAATATTGGAGCTGTAACAAAGATGCATTTCACAGATTCATTTACACACCTACAAGAGCAGCTCAAGTTGCTGCTAAGGGTGTAAAATATGCGCACGAGGCATTTCAGACCTTGCACATTGATCATAAACACTTAACATGCCTAACTGCAAAATAACATGTAGAAATGTGAGGTAGCAGAAAAAAGAATGAGTGCTACTTTTAGCTCTTAAAAAGAAAGGCTGACAAGTTTCTGTCACGTGAAAGTTGTTAAATGTCTTCTTTCTCCAAACAGTCTCCCCACAGTCCTTCAAGCGTGCCATGGCCCAGCCTCTCATCATGAACACCAGTAGGAACTGCACCACAGCGGGGAATGGAGAGGGTCTGGCTGCCCTGGAGTCCGTCTCCATCGTGACCATCACGCTCCTGGCCTGCTTGGGGAACCTCTTGATCGTGGTGACCCTCTACCGCAGGCCGTACCTGCTCACACCCAGCAACAAGTTCGTGTTCAGCCTGACCTTTTCCAACCTGCTGCTGTCCATGCTGGTGCTGCCGTTTGTAGCCGTGAGCTCGGCAAAGAGGGAGTGGGTGTTTGGGGTGGTGTGGTGTAACTTTACTGCTCTGCTCTACCTGCTCATCAGCTCTGCCAGCATGCTCACCCTCGGGGCTATCGCCATTGACAGGTTAGTGTCCGATTATCATAACAAACAACTTGTATTTGCTTAATAATTATGTATTCACATTCTTTTATATTGCTCTAGGATAGTGATGGTACAAAACAAGCAAATTCCATTTTTCTCTCTTTTAACTCTGTTTTTAGTCTCCACCAAGTGTAGAGCAAAGAATCATGGTCCACGAAGCCAAATCAAGGAGATGAAAGATGCTCTGTTAAGCTGAGATACATTATCAGAGCTATGTGATCATACTTGATGTATGAAAAGTGAAATTTGAAACATAAGGTCTGTGCAGCAGTAACCTTATTGTAACCATAATTCACATGCCCTAAGCGATAAAGCACCACAGCTACAGAAACTAATCACAGGCAAATGGTGTCGGATCGTGGTTGTTAGGCACAGCTGAAAAAGAGTTTTCAACGCCTAACATCGATCACAATTGTTCCTTTGAGATAAAATGGGTCATGAATCAGAAAAAATGCCTTTCCCAAGTTAAAGCCACTAATTTTAGAAACTCAAGTCACGTGAGACACATAAATCTGTAGAGATACAAAGATGATAGAGGAAAGCGTGAAGGTTAAATTCTTTAAAGCATCTGACACTAAGGCTGATCCAGTTTTGTGTAACAGATTAATACATGTGATGTTACTTCTTCTGGTGATAGTATCCCTGATTTGTTGAGGCCAACAAATAGAGATTATAGATTTTTACTTTATAATATACTTTAGTATACTTCAGGCTCATAAACTTGTGAAATGTAGTTTTTGTTGCGTTCCCCTTTAAGCTCAGTATGTAACCTTGTAAATACAATTTGTTCACTGATCCAGCCGAGAGATTTTCTCCGCTCAAGTGACAAGCATTAGTCAGGCGCACACAAAGTAACCTTAAATATTTACGGACATGAATGCATGGTTCATGTGCTGCCGGGATGGGGATTATTTCACATTGATTCCTATTTTTAGAAATAAGCCCTCAAAGATACGACTAATCCTGCATACTGAGGTTTGCTGTTTAAGTCAAAGAATGTGTTTGCTGTGTTTTACTTTGGCTGTTAGTCCAGATTCAGTTTCTCTTTTAGTTGTTTGTTCAAACAAACAAGAAATGTAAAACATTTTCCTTCAGCTCTGGGATCTTTGGATCATTTATTGATGAAGAACAACAAACATATACAACTGTAATAAAGATATGGTTGGTTGCACTATGTTACGTCGATGCACTTCAGCTTGATTTGGTGTGACACTGAATCCAGCTCTGGTTGTGAGGTTTTCTTATCATTGTGGATCTGAAAGGACTGTAAATGTCAGCAGCTGAGATCTACTGTAGTCCAGCTCTGCAGCAAACAGTCGTCTCTGTTCTCGCTGCTCTTCTAATTACCCTCGGCACCTTCGGGACTTCTGATTACAGAGCATGCTTCTGTTCTCCGGCCAAGCCTCTCGTTTTCTGCTCTGTTTGCAGTTTTTCAGACAAACACTTCACAGCTTTGTTCCTGAGGATGAAGTGCAGCTTTTAGTTTCTGTATCTGTCCTTCAAATCTGTCTCTGAGGTACCTGGGCCCAAGAGTCCTCTGGGATCTTTGTTGAATTTCCTTCTTTGTCCTTACAGGTACTACGCCGTGCTTTACCCAATGATCTACCCGATGAAGATCACAGGGAACCGGGCGGTTGTGGTCATCGCCTACGTGTGGTTACACTCCCTGCTGGGCTGCTTGCCTCCTCTCTTCGGCTGGTCCTCCTTTGAGTTTGACTGCTTTAAGTGGACCTGTGTGGCGTCCTGGCACCGAGAGTCCAGCTACACAGTCTTCTGGGTCACCTGGTGCACCCTCCCCCCTTTTTTAATCATGCTGGCCTGTTATGGCGTCATTTTCCGAGTCGCTCGAATGAAGGCCAGAAAGGTTCACTGTGGGACAGTCGTGGCGCAGGACGACGGGAGCGGATCTCAGAGAAACGGGCGTAAGAACTCCAGCACCTCCACTTCCTCTAACGGGAGCAGACGGAGCCTGGTGTACGCAGGAAGTCAGTGCAAAGCCTTCGTCACCATCTTAGTGGTGATTGGCACCTTCCTGGTCACCTGGGGGCCGTATGTTGGCGTGGTGTGCACGGAGGCTTTGTGGGGACAGGGGAGTGTGTCTCAGGGGGTGGAGACTCTGGTGGCGTGGCTGTCGTTCTGCAGCGCCGTGTGCCACCCGCTCATTTATGGCCTGTGGAATAAGACTGTGAGGAAGGAGCTGCTGGGGATGTGTTTTGGCGATCGGTACTACAGAGAGTCGTTTGCCACGCGGCAGAGGACGTCCCGGCTTTTCAGCATCTCTAACAGAATCACAGGTGAGGGGGCAGAAGTGGCTCTGTGTCTGTTCTCTCTGTGTATTTACATCTTAATCACCGTTTACAATCCTGTGTGGGTTTGGTTTCATGTGTTGTACGATGTTTGATGAAAGCTTGTCCTGTGCTCTTCCAGATTTGGGAATGTCCCCTCACCTGACAGCAATGCTGGCAGGTGGAGGTCACTTGCTGGCCCCAGGGAGCAGCACAGGAGACACAGGCTTTAGTTTCACTCAGGACTCATGTAAGTGCTGCACACAGGAAGCAGAGAAAAGAGGACGAACCCTCAAAACTTCTCAAATCAACTGTTTACGTCTGTTAGGTGAAGCATTTCTTTGACTGTTTTGAAACTCTGACTAACACGTCGTGGTTTCTACTCTGGCTGAAATTGTTTCCTGTTTTAACTGTTGCTCAAAGCGTGAACATAAGACAGAGATTAGGTGAGTCATGGCCTGTGTAAGGATGAGGTTTGAGCAGATGGTCTTTACTGCTTTGGTTGCATCACCCTCTCATATGATTGTAACAGTCAGCCTCACATTCCTGACTCACAGCTCATGTTTTCAGTCCACAGTGACACAAGAAGGGCAAGTAACATCATGTGTAACACAATCCTGGGATATTAAGGTGATTCCTGCGTCAACATTTTGCGTTTATGCTCTATAAACTCTCATTTTTCTCTCTTTCTGGCATCACCATCGCAGGCACAGATGTGATGCTGCTGGATAACTTCTCCACAGACGGCTGCGACCATCCACAGCTCAGTGGGAATCCGTCCATGAAGAGGAGGAGCTCGGTCACCTTTGAAGACCAGGTGGAGCACTCCAAAGGTATTTGTTGTTCCCAGCTCCTGGAAAGATTAAAGGGCAGAGTGTTTATGTCTTACTCGCTCAGGGTTTGGAAATGTCAGAAAGCTAAATATCCAAACACAAAGTTTATTTACCGTAAACTTCATCCTGCTGGCGTCCAAATGATCTTTTTTCTTCTCCTCAGCTGAAAACACATCCTCCGTTCAAGTCCACGCCGAAGTCCACAAATCTCTGGACACCTTTGCGTCCTGTCTGGCGAAAGCCATCGAGAGCGACGCTAAGCTCACCATGTTCGGAGAGGGTCTGACGCTGCCAGGGGGGCTATTCACAACCAGGTCCGTGCCGAGACCGAGGTACCTGGATGGTCAGAGACTGAGGCTTGAGAGCATCGATGAAGGTATCGTCAAAGATGACAGAGATGAAGACGAAGAGGGGGAGGAGCAGGAGGAGGAAAAACCAGCCTGAAGTGGACTGGGACGAGTATCTGTGACCGCTCAGAGAGCTGCTCGTCCTTCCTCCAGACACACCATACTTGAAGTTATTCAGAGAGAGGAAGCAGCGCATTGTTTGTTCCTCTACGACTGACCAATGTTCACCATCGTGTCTTTCCAAGCTTTGTAAGGATTCATGTAATCACATAGTAAGCCTTAACTACTGTAACTGATAATTGGACTGTTTTTTGTTTATTTCTTCATATTATTATTATTATATGTCCTGAATTTTCATGATCCACATGAGGGCTCGGCAGTGTTACAGAAAAACAAATGTTTGTATTGTTCAGGAGCATGCCAACGCTTCGTTATCTGTGCCGTAGACTGTCAGTTTGTTTTAGTGTTCGTCATAGGAGAAAGGCTGAGCCCTCGTACGACCTGAATCTGTTTGCAAATATTTGTCCTATCACTAAGGTACGTGCAGCGGGGAGTGTGTTCTTACCATGTAGGTACCTGATGTAAATACAGGTGTGTTCTTATCTCGATGATGCTCTGCTGCAGTAATTGCACTTGAACATGTTCTTATAGAAACCACTCACTGTGTGTCAGAGCTGTTACTGTAGGGTCAAAGGTCAAGGACATTTCATTTAATTCACATGAGAACATGAAGGTCTGAGTGTGTGTTTATGATTGTATTTATGAAAAAGCTTCAAGGGTCCAAATTTCATTACAATGTGCACGAGGGAGCACGTCAGATGAGTTTCTCGTGTCTGAGTCAATAATCAGAGGAACGTGAGTGTTCCTCAGTTTACACTCCACCACTCCTCCTCCTCTGTTGATGGGTAGAGTACAGCTCTGGTGCTTCAGTCTGACCTCCTGCCTCTATGTTATGTTTCAACGGTACTTCTTTTATAAGGAAAACGCCACAGAAGTGATGTAACACTTTTTCTTTTTAAGTACAAACACTTTCATTTAAGTTTTGTATCGAGATTCTTCTATTAAAACTTTTACAGAAAAGTTTCTGAGACATTTTTCTGACATTTTGTTGTGAATATTGTGGAAACCAGATCAGGGGAGGGGAAAGTTTCATAACTTTCTGTCTTTGTTGCAGAGAGTTCAGATGTACACCTTTGTTTTTTTTAAAGATATTAATCAAAATTTCTGTACTTTATAATTCAATTACTGAATTCAAAAAGCCTAAACCTTGAAAGATGAGTTCCCGTTTACACTTTCTGTCATGTCAGCTCCTTTTCTTTCACCCCTCCAATGTTAACGAACACTTAGTGAATCTAGGAGTCGGAATAAGATAGAAAAGCCTCCTTTTCCACAACACCTGAAAGAACCAGTCCTTGTTGTACAGCTTGGGGTTTTTATTTCTGCAGTGATGTTCAATGAATGTTTCATCTCGATGCACAGATCTCTCAAACTTTTCACCTTTCCAAGCTCGAGTGCAGACATCTGTGAGACGCCACCGCTTTATTTTTTTTCTGTAGATTATAACTCACAGACGAGTTCCTTTGAGGAGAAGAACCACAGCTTTGTCCCGTTTTCCTTCCTCCGTGATAAAATTAAAGCATCCTCGAAGCATGTTTCACATAAAGTCCTTGTTTACATGCTCAGCTGCCTGAAGCAGCGTGTCCACGTCTCTGAGCTACAAATTCATAAAGTCACACGTTAACACTGATCGAAGCTCACATTCTCCTAACAAAATAATATTGCACTTAACATCCTTGCACACAAAGCGCCATTATCCTCACACTTAATATATATAATATTAATATATATATTTATATACTGACGTCCTTGCTTTTCCATTCACACAGATGTAGTTTATCCTCATACAGAAACATCAGTAAGAAAGTCGTCTTAAAAAACACAAGGGGGCTAGAAATAACACTAATTTTCAAAAGGAAGTATTCTACACTATACTCGTACAAATCTCTGTTTTTTTTTCAGAAGTGCTATACAGCAAAAAGAAAGAATTATGTCTTCTTTAAAACAAAAAGCCAGCAGGTTACTGCTCGTCCTCATTTTCCTGACCTGAACCTTCAGAGCGATCTCCTTCTATTCGATCTGCGGGAAGAAAAAAGCACCAATTACAACAGATTCGACTTTTAAGAGTGAGTAAATGTGTGACAAAAACTAAAGACAAAGTTTATCTTTGAGTACCTGATCTGATGTGATTGAGGGAGGCCAACATTCGGAGCATGAATGAAGCCGGGACTGTGATTGTGTTTCTGGTTTCCTCCAGCATCAGCTCGTTACGAGTTATTACCTGGACGAGAAAGAGGAGGAATGCTTGAAAAATGATCTCAGGAAAAGTAATTTACCTAAAGACTGCCTGAGAGGAGTATTTCCATACAGAAATGTTTACTCAACACTGTTTTCTTAGAAATGAGCTTCCTTGAACGTTAGGTGAGCTAATTCTGTGGCTGTGACTGTTTGTTGTCCTTGTCTCACCTCATTAGCGAGGACTCTGTTGAACGACGGCGACTGCTCGAGTGGTGACCAAATCTTGATGTCGTAGTCTATCCCTGAAGAAGCAAGAACTAAAACCAGAGCAGAAGATAAACAGTAAGTTAGTAAAAGAGGAAACATCCTATCATCCACTGAGTGAAGCAGGAGGAGGGGGACTCACTGGGGTCGAAGGGGTGCGGCTGCAGACAGTTGACTACGTGGTTGTCGGCCTCCAGCAGCATGAGGTGCTCGGCTGTGTGTCTATCCCAGATGAAGATGTGACCGCAGTCTGAGCCGCTCATCACAAAGTTGTTGCCCCAGAAACACGACTCCTTTATCTGCACAGTGAAGATAAAAATAAAGCATAACCACTTTCCAAAGATGAAAGAGTCAGACATTGGGTTTATTTGCCTTTCACACCAGAAAATTACAAGATTCATTTTTAACCTTTTCCCTGAACCATTAATTCATCATCTACTGTTGACTCACATCTCTGTTTGTCAAAAAACCCAAGACACAGTCATCACATCAGCTGTAAAGCTGAAATATGCAATCTGTGGATCCTGTAGCTCTTAATGAGCTCCCCTGAGTGTGTGTTTCTGAGCTGTACCATTGTCCTTGAGTTGCGATGGCCTTTGTAGACCATTTTGACAGAGGGTCTCCTGATATTCTGCGTCTCACTCTCCTCCATCTCCCTCCTCTCTTTCCTCCTGCGAAACAGCTCCTGGATCCGAGCGGCCGCCGAGCGCCTGCAAAAAAAAGAAAATCATTATTACGCTCTCTGAAAACAAAAAACAAAAGACACGAAGCCATGCTGTGACTGGTGCTCATGACTTCATGCTTCAAATCCTGAGCAAACTATGCCGCTATCATCAAGTCAACCCAAAGCAAAGAAGAGCAGGCACGGCAAACATTCGGACCGATCAAAGGTCGCCGACAAATCCCTAAACTGATGACGTGTCAGCGGACTCACAAAGTGAAAACTGGAATTACAAAATCTTCAAAATGCTGCTCAAACTCACTCTCAGTGGACTCAGGATTCACATGCTCTACAGTCAGCTGTGTGTGTGTGTGTGTGTGTGTGTGTGTGTGTGTGTGTGTGTGTGTTAGTTTTTTTATTAGTGAGTCAAACACACCCCATTTTTACACACACCATGACGTGTTGTTTTTCCACATCACACACCTCTCAGGTTAGATGCTTTAAGTGCAGAAATCTTTACCTGATCATCCTATCTCCTACAGCAGAGCCTCTGGAATTAAATCTACATTTGTAATCAACAGTCATCACAGGAAAACAAAGATCCCAGCTCCCACCCTCCTAAGTAAGACTTTAAAAAGAGGAGTGTAGAACCTGCGTGGGAGACATCACGTCAGGTGTTAGTCGTACCTCTGTCCCTGTCCTCTGAACCTGGTGGACGGGATCAGGATGGGGTCATCGTCGCTGTCGTCAGAGTCCTGGTTCCCTCGTGCAGGCTGGCTCTGGCTCTGGCTCTGGCTCTGACCCTCCTCGCCCTCCTCCTCCCTGGCTGTGGGCTCCGCTCTCCTGCAGCCTCCCGAGGTGTCCTCCATGCCTTCAGGCTGCGATGAAGTCGCTGCGGTGACGCTGCTGCCTCCCGAGGAGCTCTCTGCTGGGGCCTGAGTGGACGAGCTGCTGGGGGCGCTGGAGCAGGACACAGCAGAGGGGGGGTCCGTGGAGGCAGCACGCACACTCTGTGGTCCTGAAGACTCCTGGCGAGCTGAAGGAAAATACAAACATTGGTAAATTTGTTTACCTGTGGTTCATCAACTCATTAACATTTTTGCTTGAGCAGCGCAACAAAATAGAATTAAAAAGGATTGCTAAGAGAGCTGAAGCAAGGCCCTGACATAAAAAAAATCCTGATATATTTATATTTCTCCAGAGCAGGACTCACCTTGCTCTGATACCGAGGTCTCTGTGGACTCTTTGTTCTGTACGCTCATAGACTCTGATGCTTTGGGTCCTCCGCTTCCCAGAGAGCTGGATGTGCTGCTGCTCCTGAAGAGGAGGAGGAGAAAACAGAGACTCTCAGGGTTACAGCTTCTGGGATTTTTTTACAGATCAATATGATAAAAGTGAGAAATTAGCATGATGATTCTTCATTTTATCTCTCTGTGGTTAAGCTGCAGCAGCTTCTTCCTGTTGGTATAAAACTTTATAAATCAATCTGATTTTGAACATTTTACTCAGTAAAACTCCCAAAAAGCTCAGTTGATAAGTCAAAAGTAGAGCTACTGGAGGGAATCCAGCATTAAAACAGGACCAACAAACATTTTATGTCTGTAGACTCGGTCGATGACTCACCACTCATCTGTGAAGTCCAGCTTGATGGTGCTGGTGGTGGTTCCCTCTGAGCTGTAGTGCAGGCTGAGGACAGGCTCTGCTGCACTGGGCCGACTGGTGCCTGGAGTGGAGGAGGAGGAGGTGGTGGAGGAGGAGGAGGAGGTGGTTGGAGCGCTGCTGCTGCTGCTGCTGCTGACTGCTACAGAAACAGGCGGATCAGAGGATGAACTCGCAGCGTGTGCTGCTCCTGAGAGGAGAGATAGAAAGACGTGAAGAGAGTTACACTCTGCTCAGTTGAATCACAAATTTTTTCTCAGTGCACGACTCCCTGATGTTCACGGCGTGTTATTAGTGGAGTTTAAGCATACGGGAAACATGCAAACTTCTGTTGCATCATGTCTCTGTTGGGTGAGAACACCCAACGGTGATGTGAACATGCAGCAGATGTTGATAAAAGCAGACAGTGGGAGTACAGAGTGTTACAAACAACAGCCACAAGAAGACACAAACACACACACACACACACCGGGACGCAGGAGAGACACATGTTAAAGCCCCTTTATCGCTTACAGTAACTGTGATTAGACCTAACTTTTATCTACCTGCATATAAAGTGTATTCTTCAACACATTTTCCTGTTATCCAGGTTTATGTCCTTACAGAAGTCAAACTATTCTCCTTTTGTGTGATTTATTGCTATACCTGAGCTGTTACCTGGTTACTGCACAGGTAAATACACACTGTGGGTTTGGAGTGAGACAGATTGACTCTCTTTCTCTGGGACTGGAGGAGGAGAGTGCAAACAAAGAGACAGAGGACATTAAAGCGATGGACGTCAGACTGTGAGGAGCTAGAGGACACAGCAGGGATGCACCGACCCTAAAGCGGCGTGAGAATCTGTGAGTCAAGTACTGACTCAAGCTGGGTCACTCTATTAAATCTGGGAGCCAGCTGAGAGACTACTTCAGTTACAGGATGGCAGAGGGAGCCAAAGAGTCAACTTCTGGAGTTTGACTTGAAACAAGTTCAGCCTGAAGCATAAAAGAAGATTTTTTCTGCAGACTTATTGAGGTATTTCTCCTAAACTCTGGTGTCTGATTTGCAATAATCCAAAAGTCCCATCGGTGCATCCCAAAGAGAATCTCTTTCTTTCTTTGCTCTGTGAGGGAGGGTGAAGACGACACAGCTAAGAGCAGGGTGGGAGTGTCGGGGGTAGGGGGGAGAGGGACGCACCCTGCTGTTCATCGAGAGTCATGGATCCCAGCTGTTTGTTTACCACAGACGAGGGGGAATCTGGAACACAAACGAGACCGACTAAACATCGGACACACGGGTCCAACCTGAGGACTCACACAGTCGACACGCACAGGGGTTAAAAACTCAGAACTCAGGTTAAAATAAAAGAAACAGACATGATCCAGGCCGAGCGAGTGAGCTGTAGAATCAGACCCAGGAGGAGAAGTTTCATTTGACTCTGAGTGCAGCTTCATGAGAATCAGAGATTAGTCTGAACCAAGACATGAACATGACACATACACACATGCAGAGAAATGTACAAACTGTATGATGAGACATGAAACTGAACGTTAGAATTTAAGTTACAGAGAAACATTCCTCTTTATGCTTGCTTTCTGTATGTTTCATCGATCAGGTTATATCCATGTTAGACTTTTGTTTTGTGTCTAAAAAGGTTTTTACTGCCAAGTCCTTGTGTGTAACATCAAACATGAACAACATCGTGAGCCATGAGGACAACAAAGCAGAGCTTCACACTGGCTGGTGCCACTCCAACAGGTGAAAACCCAAGCAACAGGTGGAGCCATGGAGTGAGAGCGTTAGTGAGCAGGTGGGTGAGGGGTGAGTGGACGGGAGGAGAGCCGACAGAGGTGAACAAACATCACGGTGCATCGTCGTTGAAAAGGGAGAAGATCAGTGAGAGATTAGATCGAGCAGAGATCTGCTTTCGTCTGCTGTTTCTGCACGGGGTGGGGGTTAAGATGGCCATGCGAACAGCCCGCATGGAGGGGTGAGGAGCGCAGAGGGGAGGGTAACCTGTAGGGGGAGGTGTCTCAGCAGCAGCAGCAGCTCTCTGGGATTGTCTCTCAGGGGCTGCGGAGGAGGAAGAGGAGGAAGAAGAGGAAGAAGAAGCAGCCGCTCGCTGACCCCGTCCTGGAGGGTCGGCCAGCCGGAGCAACCTCTGCAAACGCCTACACACTAAACTTATGGGCAGCCGGTGAGGACCGTACTCTGACAGAGAGGGAGAGGAGGAGAGGAGGAGAGGAGGAGAGGAGGAGAGGAGGAGAGTGACGCACGATTAGAAGACTGAGGGAGGATGTGAGGAGGAGGAGATGAGAGGATGCTGAAGGAGGAGAGATTGAAGTGAGGCTGCTGCTTGAGTGGAGTGGCTCCGACAAACACACACAGAGATGAACACACACACAAACACACACACACAAACAGAAAAGACTTCTCTAATACGACTTGCTGCATTATGTGGATTCTCCAATCATTTATATAAAGACACTGCTGTAATCTTTACCTGACAGAGCGGGTTCTGAGGTGGGCGTAGGTGTTGGCGTGGGTGTCCCGGCGCTCTCCTCCTGACTCCTCTGCTCTGAATCAGGTGAGGAAGTGAGCGGGGAGGATGAAGGAGCTGAACTCTCCACTGATGAGGAGCTGGAAGGAGGAGGAGCTGTGACAGCTGACCCTGAGGAGGAAGAGGAAGTGGATTTAGGCATGGTGGAGGCGGCAGGAGGAGCAGGGGGAGCCTCTGGAGCATCGGATCCTGCAGGCCTTTCGGGGGCGCTGGATTCCTGGGTGGAGCCTCCTGCTGGGGCGGCTGGAGTACTCGGCGGACCCTCTGGACGAGCAGCTGTCCCTGAGAGAAGAAAAGAACCAGGTTTAATTAACTTTTTACAAGGTGGGGCGATGTTTGTGAAATTAAGATGATAACATATTTATAACCAGTTTAAAGGGAAATTTAATTCAGAGACTCTTAAATCCTTTTTATATTGATTATTTAAGAAGCAATATTTAGGCCTCTTTAGTTTCATCTTAACGTCAAAGCCCCAGAGGTTGCAGAAAAGGAAATCAGATTGTGGAGTAAGGACAGAAAGACGCTGCAGGGGTATCGATATAAAAGTACATAAACTAGATGGTGGTAGGACTCTGTAACAAGGCGGCTAAAGACTTAACATGAAAACACTTGTTTGGTAAGAAATAAAGATGGTTTGGCAAGAACATACCTTTAACCTGAATATGTAGTATGGGTAAAATGTAGTAAATGTCTCACCTCTGGGCCGGGTCTGAGGCCGAGCTCCTCTGTTGCTGCCCTGAGCTTCACTGGCCTCCTCAAACCACCGAGACAGCATGTCGGACATCCTCTGCATCAGAGACACGTTGGGGCTCTGCTCTCCTACAGGAGGAGGAAAAAGTTCACAGGTTTAAAGCTGCTGACCAATATTTAGATCATGGAGACCTTTTGTATATGCATGCTCCTGCACAGTGTCTCCATGTGGTGGATACTACGTACCATGCCTCTTTGAGGTTCATAACTAACTGTAAACCTCTGACTCATCATTGTGAGTTGTACCTTGGTTGGAGGGCCTGCTCTGGCGACCTGGAGGCTCACACATTGTTACACTTTTATCTTTAAGGCAGTTCTTGGTTTTTATCATGGGGAAAAGGACCGGACAGTACTTTCTGCGCTCTCAGGACCTCATTACGCTCTCGGTCCCTAACGCTGGGACTGAAATTAGGAAAGGGGTGAATGACTTAAAGCTCAAGGAGCTGGTGTCCTTAAATGTTTTTAGATCTAAAATGAAAGACATGGAGGCAGGTTATATAAGATGTCAGTGTTTTAGCTCCGTTGTTTGAGTAGTTGTTTCCTGGAATGGAATTTTAATCCATTATCTTGTGTTTTATTGACTGTACTTTGTCTCTTTTTGTGATTCTTGTCTGTAACTTTGTGTTTTGCTGATGCCTGTCTTAGCCAGGTCTCCTTTGATAAAGAGGTTTTTAATCTCAATGGGACCAACCTGGTTAGATAAAGGTTAAATAAATAAGTGTTGTATGTTTTTGTTCCTTAGGAGTGAGGTGACCATATGTTGCCTTTTGCCCGTACATGTCCTTCTTTTTGGTCATAAAATAATAAAACGTCACCCTGGGCCTCTGGACATTATTCCACAGACATTATTTCTATCTGTTAAGATGTTGAGCATGTGCGCTGCATGCCTCGAGGCATGAAAGACCCAGACCATGTCTTCTCTCAGGTCCAAACAGAAAACATCCTCTGACTGTCTGCTCTCATTTTCTTTTTCTTTAATTCTGAGCCATCATTATGTTTTTTACATTAGCCAAAAGAAATCAGAATGGATAGCTTTTTTTATTTTCCAATTTTCAATTTCCAAAAAAAAACACTGAAGAAAACCTATTTTTTATTTTGTTTAACCAGGATTTTGAGGCATTAATTATATTTTTACACAAGAGAAATAGCAGTTCTGATCAGAGGGCCACCTTGCTTTTTTACTGAAGTATGTTGTGAGTTATTAGTCATGTCTACAGAAAAACTTCACTTCAAACAGAAGAAGAATGTTTTAATAAATGTATGCTTTAAAAAGCTACTTTGTAGCTGGGTAGGAGGTCCTCTTTTTGAGTTTTCAGAATTACTCAGAGGGAGCCTAAAAAATGGAGGAACTCAGAATCACTGTTAGATCAACGAGCTGGGTTCCGACTCTGTAAACAAGCTGAGCTGACTTTTCTGAAAGCTACCCTCAGGTCTGCAGTAATGTCAGAGAAATCCTGAATTTAAAAACACGGATGTTTGAATTTTGTGGTTTTCAAAGAGCTTTTAGATCTAACAGAGCTTTGTGTCACATCCTGAGAGATCTGCATGAATAACTTTGACCTTTGTTGACTTCTTTGTAAGTGAGGAAAAAAAAAATGTAGAGGGTTTCATTCCTTTGTAGATTCTCTGAAAGCTTGAGTGTTAGGATGCTGATTGATTTAAATGGAGGGTTTGGATCTTTGGATTCTGACTTTAACTCAAATGTTTTTCTGCCACTGTCGGCTCTGGGCTCACCGTCTCTCTCCCGCTCGCTCTCGGGGCGAGCTCGGGGTCCCGTATCAGACCAGTCACCTCGTAGACGGAGGCGCTTCACTGGAGGCTGTCTCAGCTGTGGAAACACACACACACAGGGAAAAAGATTAGCAGTTTGTCAGTCAAAGCATGGTCAAAAATAGCTCTGCTGCCAAAGCAAAACACTGCTCGTCTCTGTCAGTGTCCTCTTTACTGCCCCCCTCCTTCACCCTCCTGGCTGCACGCTGAGGGTGCCTTCACTTTCCAGTCCCCTGGCTCGCTCTGCAGGGCAACAGGCTCAGAGCCAGAAATAGAAAAAGGGGCTCTTAGAGCAGGAACTATCAACTGCTCTGCTCAGGAGGTGTCATCGGGTCTGGATAAGAGCTGAAGTGCTGAAAAGGAGCTGGGGCAGAGAGAGATAGTAGAACAAATCGGAAAGAAAAGAGGCCCTGAAGAAATGAGGTTACAGGTGGAGGGAAACAGAGACAGAGAGGGGTAATGAGCCCAGGCCTGGCCGTGCCCTGCACCTCCGTCTGAACTATTTTGGACGGCAGATAGAGGAACACCGTGTGCGTCGGTCGCTGTATTTGGAAAGGAATGTGTGTGGTGGATGCATCCCGACACAGCTGAACTCACCACGAGGCTTTGAAGCAGTGGCACCATGATCCAGCACATTCAGACACACGTGAAGACCAGATCACACAAATACTGGGTCTGGTGTTTAGTTATATCTCAAACTGAATGCTTCCTGAAACAAATGTAGAGATCTGTTTCTATACAGACAAAAGACGTCTTTGGAAAGCTTCCATTTAGTTCCTTTTTTATCAGTTTCAATCTGTCTTTGCTCTGCTCGCTGTGTCAACATCTCAGATTCAGCCCTGATGTCTCTCAGAGGAGCTGCTGAAGGTCCCCATGTCATCTTTCTTTACTCACAGACAATGAGTGTGTGTGTTTCTTCTCTGGTTGAGCTGTAAGACTATGACCATGGCATTCTGTAAAATCAGCCAAGTTAAAAATCAACCAACATATAAATCTGATAGAAACACGAGGCTGCAAAATGAGGACTGTTGTTGAGTTAAAAATAATCTTTGTATTTTTCAGTAGTTGTAAGGATTTCTTGGTCTTATTTTTGTGTAAGAGAGTGAAAACCACGTGAATCACCTCCTCCCTCCTCTCCTCGGACGGACCCTTCAGCTCTCGGGCCTGGTCGTCTTTGGGATCAAACAGGTAGATGTAATCAGACGAGTAGCTGACCAGAACCTCCTGACCGTCCTCACTGTAGCAGAGGGACGTCACCCGACACGACTTGTTGGACAGGTGAGCAGGGACGAACCTCACGCACATACCCGTCGTCCCCCGGCCCATGTAGTTACCTGAGGAGGAGAAGAAGACTCTGAGGGATGTTGATCTGGGGATAAGAGCGGCAAAGCTTCTGAAATGAAGGGAAAACTTTCTGCATGAATCATAGAATTAAAAATCTGTGAATCAGGGAAACACTGACGTCTTTACGCAACTCTGTTTCTTTCCTGTACAAATAACCTGTTAGTTCAGCTCTACAGCTTTGATTACATAAATGCTAAAAACAAGATTTCACTCTTTTAATTTTAGTCTTTTTATTCTATGTAATAGGCAAAAGCCAAAGATATATCTCTTGAAGAAGAGGTTAAGGCCATTGTCTTATTTTTCTGAAATTTATGTCTTATTCCAAATTTAGAATCACAATTTTTTTCAACAGTATTCTGAGATTAAAGAAATCTGACTGTTTCCAACAGTTCTAAGATAAAATATCAATTTTTTTTCTCTAAAAATTAAAAGTAACCTCAGATTTCTGAGGGAAAAAAGTAGAAATCTGACTATTTTTAAGAGCTGTAAGGTAAAAAACGTTTTTTTTTTTGTTTTTTTTTCTCCAAATGCTAACTCTAATCTCTGAAATCTGAGAAGAAAAGTCAGATTTCAGACTCACCTCTTCAGTGGCTGTAATCCTCTATAACCTACCTTGCTCTTTAGGGGTGTATTTTAAAAATTTAACTTTATAACAGAATAAGGATTATAAAATGAATCTATATCTCATATCTTTGCACTCTAGGATTTCACTTATGTTTAGAAAAGGGTAAAAAAAAAATCAGGAGGCCCACCTAGCACAGAAGGAATCAATACCACCATCCTTATTCACGTATATTTAACTCTAAAAAAGTGTTAACTAAAGAAATGCTGCTCATGAAGGACTCGAAGTGACAGTTTACCTGTCGCTCTGGTGCCCAACATGCGTCTGTCATAGATCCGCACTGAGCTGTCTGAGCAGCCCACAGCCAGGTAGTACGGCACCAGGGGAGAGATGGATATGGAAGTGGCTGCTCTCCGACAGTTTATCAGAATGTCCTGAAATCAGAGGAAAAACAGGAAAACAGCTTTAATGAGTCAAACAATTAAGAGAGGGAAACAACTCTCAACAGTGGAGTTAGAATGAGGATGAGTAATTAAACATCTTCACTGAGTGTTTAATCCTCCAGGCGTGGTCGTGTAACTCTGACAGGTTGTAGAATAATTAAAAGAAGGAGGTAACAGAGAGCAGTAAAAGGATTCGCTCAGTTTTCAGGTCACAGGCACAGATCTGAGGCGTGAAACAGGAGGAGACGCAACACAATCTAGACAGACCTGTCTCCTTCTCTCTCTCACACACACACACACACACACACACACACACACACACACACACACACACACACACACACACACACACACACACACACACACACACACACACACACACCTCTATCTGAAGCAGCCTGGCTTGTAGCCAGTGAGGCTGTTTTCTGAATTACTCTTGAGAAAGAAAGCTGTCAGCTCTTATAAGAAATGAGGGAGATGAGTTTCTGTCAGCAGGATTAATATTAAATTAATACCCCTTCTGAGAGCTGGTGGGGAGACATAATTAAAACTGATTTCTAACACGTGAGGAAACCCAGAATGACCAGTGAACCAGAAAGTGAGAGCGTACATCTTTGCAGTCTTCTTTTGTGCAGCTCGTCTTCATGCGAAGGTCGAACCACCGCACTGTGCCGTCCTCACCACACGACAGAAATGTGTAGGGGTCGTTTGGTACCGTCATAATCTGAAGAGGAGAAAAGAACGGTTGGTAAGGAGGAGGCAGAAACACAGAAGAAGACTTCAGATGTCTCCTGTTCTGTACCTCGTAGGCCGTCCCGTAGTGGCATGTGAATTGACACTGTCTGTTGTACTCTGGGCTCTTCTCGGTGTGTGTGTAGTAGATGATGCCGTCTCCTGAGCACGAGATGATCTCCTGACCGTTGGTGTGGGGCATGAACTTGGCACTGAAGATGTTTGCCCGATGACCTGAGCGTATCGACTTCTTGACCTGAGAGAGACAAAAAAATCCACTTAATTCAAAAAAGAGGACAAACATCAAAGAAACTGAAGGAACTCATCAACCACACTGATTCAAATATAACAGAGAAGACCCAGTTAATTACTCCTGAAAAAGTGAGACCTTCTGATATTCACTCCATCCACAAGTTCATGCATAAGAAATTGAGAAATAAAATCCAAGAAAAACAATCAGATTATCTTCATTTGTTTTATTCAAATACAGTTGATTCACCTCTTTGGGGTTCCTTCACACTGTTTCAATGTAGAGTGAGACGTACCTTTTTGTTGTATGGGTTGGTGATGACCAGAAACGTATCATCTGACCCTGACAGGATGTATTCCCCCGTGTCATTCCAAGAAATCGTGTTGACCTGTGGAGAGAAAGCATCTGGGATTATCTAGAGTCCCAGATTTCTTCACATTCACAGGGTTGAAATCAGTGGTTTATCATTTTTTAGACTAAACACTGAAACACTCACAAGTCTAGATCTATTTTTTCTGCTTTTTTACAAAAGTTGACTGCGAAATATGACAGTGGGGGTCCTGATATTTATAATATACAGAAGACTCTGCACCAATAATTTGAATCTGTGAGTCTCAGGTGAGATGTTGATTAATTCAGTTAATTATCTGACGTCATATGGAACAAAAAAAGCCACAACACTATAAGAAAAAGAAGAAGTTTGGTGAAATCTGATGTGGCAAAAGCTACATCCTGCTCATGTGTTTGTGTTTTTTTCTAATTCCTCTTTTTATAAAAGCAATAATAAAATTTCCTCAAACCCTGGCTGACTCTGTGGTTAGAACTCTGTTGATAGGACCAGCAGTCCCTCTGGGAAATGTTTGCTGATGTTGTTTTGGCGTTCTGGATGAAGTGACGGCCGGCGTGGGCCGATAGTGTGACAGGACGTGTGACTGTTGTGTCAGCTTCAGGTTTCTCAGAGGCATTAAACCACCTGGCCCGAGGTCAGAGAGCTGCTCTCTGTCAGAGACCAAGGCTTCAGAGACCGGCTGAGGAAAAGTGGCAGGATGTTTCAAAAGGAAGAGATGTTCAGATTTAGATCTGTTTGGATTCAGAACACGAATCGGGCTGAGTTTATCCTGCAGGATGAACTGGGTTTGAGGTGTTTGGCTTTTGTGCTCGCTTGGGGAATATGTTGAGAGGAAAGCAACAAAAGTTAAAGGTTGTGAAAAAAGAAGCAGAATTTAGAAAGTGTTGAAGATATATCTATTTTATATTAAGAATCTGGGATTCAACAATTCCGTTATGCGACCACCACTGACAGAAAAAAAACAAGTCCAAGTTTAAGTCACTTACGCAGCCATCATGTACATTCAGCGTCCCTTCAAGTTTCAGCCTCTGGACGAACTCTCTTCTACCTGAGAAAAGAAAAAGAGAAAAAAGCTTTCAGTAAAAAAATCTGAAAACTTAATATTTGTGGAATTAAAGCAGGAGCTCTTTCTTGCTCACAACATGACAAAAAAAAACAAAAACAAAATCAATAATAAGGATTTGATCACATATTATTGTCTCACAGAGACATACATTTCCAGACAAAGTTCAAATGATTCTTCTTGACTTTCTTTTTGCCGTCTCAAAAACACCCAAACAAACATCCCTCAGTCACAACAAAGATCAGTGAGGAACTAAAGGCTGAAGCAGCACCAACATCAGCCTGAAACTCTGCTGTAGTTTTAAATTCAGACGAATTAAATGTTTGAAACATGATGAAATCTTTCAGAGAGCTTCGTCTGTGATCTTGTCGCCCTGTTCTCTGTAAAAGGTTGTGCTGCAGCGCGTAAAAGCTGCAAAAGCTCAAATAAATCTGACCACACTCAACTCGTCAGCATGGGCATTAAAACAATAAACCCCATCTTTGAGTGTGCTTTGGACAAGAATCCCAAACAATGCATGATGGGAAGCTGCAATTATGTACTCAACAGTGAGTGGATGTGACACAGCTCAGGAAACAAAAGGACGGTTAGATTTTGCAACCTCTTGTGTTCATCTTGTTTGCATTTAGGATCGAAGTTAGATTTGTGTGTAGGAACTCTTCGATACTCTGATTTTATACAGATTAAGCTGGAATTGAGACACAGACATAGATCCAAACCAGCGCCCTGAAACAGACATCATGAGAGCAGGAGCTATGCTGTGTTCTTTCTCTGCTGTGAGGAGATGTAGAAGTCTGCTGAGTGTCTGGGTGAAGAGGTTACAAAAATAAAACACCTTTGACCCTCTAGAGGAAGTCTTGTTGTCATCTTAAACTGTCAGAGGACTTTTATAGCTCTAACACAACCATGCAGTGACAATTAAGATGTCACTGTTTGGTCCATTTGTGAGCTGTTACTTCTCTACGACTTTTAACACTCCTATGACTATCTCACTGTGAAGCCGGGAAGTGCTGCTCCTTAAACTGAGAGACTTGAGAAACCAGGTGCTGTATATGCAAATGAGAGCTTTAACCTGCATCGACAGGTTTCAGGAGTGTTGCAGCATCAGTGTCGACTCATCCTCCTCCTCTGGAGCTCCGTGTAACAGCCAGTCAGAGACGACCTACTCGGCCACTCAGCGACCGTCTGATAGTGTTTAGATGTACAGGATGGAGATACAGTTGTATGTTTCCTGTGGCTAAAGTAGCTATTAACCACATTACTCAACTAGAAAAGCACTCAGAGAGCAAAGACCTCTGCCAAGCATATTGTGATTGTGACGCAACACTGTAGTCCTACTTTAATGTTATACTCCCCTTCAGCAGACTGTCTGCTACAATTTGGTGTTAGTTGCAGGTTCGTATGATAATTTGTTACCTGACATTGTTGAAAACTATGATGACCCAGTACATATTTCATATTCCAGATCTTTGTATCCAGAATATTGCCAGGATCTGGATCGTACTTTTACTTCTGTCAGAAATTATCATGACTTTGTCTTGTGTTGTTTTGCAAAGCAATCCGACCATTTATGGTGGAGTTCTATACACAAATGGTAAAAAACGGCCCTATCTCACAATGATAAAGAATCCTTTAAAAAAAATCCTTGATCCGGACGGTGATCCAGATCACTTCCAAAATTTAATTACTTCTTACTTAACCCATTTTGAACATTTCCTGAAAAATTCATCAAGATCCATTCGTTACTTTTTGAGTTATGCTGTTCACAGACAAACGAACAAACAGACAGACAGACTGACAGACAGGCAAATTCTCCAAAAAATATAGCTTCGCAGAGGTAGAAATTGACTAACCAGCACAGGAAGGTGAATGTTTACCTGAGCTGGGGGGTGCTAGTTCTGCTAGTGTTAGCCCCACATGGTCAACCAATCTGACATTTTTATCTCCAGACTCTTAGTTGTGCTAAATGAGTGTGTACGGAGTAATTTCTTGCCTCTGGAGTTTATGTTTCAGCAGAAATGTGTTGCTCCCTAAGATCCGAAATGTTGAAGTTACAAACAAATAAATGTAGAAAAAAGATTATGAAATTTCAATTCACCTTTGTGAGGATGCTGTCCAAACTCCTCCTCTAACTGTCACCAAAGTCCTTAATATCATAAACCCTTCTTAGGTTCAGAGAAAGCAAAATTTTCTCAGACCTCTCCGGAAGTATCTGTGTAGGAATTTAGCATGTACCACCGCTTGTTGCTCCCATCCCCCAGTTGTGAAGCTAAATATATCCTGTTCCACACATTGCTGTATGTATCCTCTACACGTACACAATCACAGCTCCAGCTGTATCTCAGTCAGGCTAAAAACAGCCCTGACTAAACCTCTGTGGCACCTGCCCTACCTCGCAGGCCAATAAATCTTCATTCAACCACTGTCAGGCGCTGACTGTCTGACAGCAGTCAGTTCTTATAAAGCTCTGTGTTTGGCTGAGAGCCGGCAGAGCTGTCCTCAGTTTACACCATGAACCATTTCTGTTTTTTCCTTTTTCGTTTTTTCCTCAAAACCATCACGAAAGAAGGAAAAACTACTTAATTTAGTGTTAACATAAGAAAACTGAGTGGAAGCATCCATTTAATCTTTCTATTGTTGCATCCATACCAACGGAAGATTGTATTATTATACAATCTTCCGTTTTCCTGGTTATGCTTTTCAAGCCACATGAATGCCATGATACATGGGCAGTGTAGCTTCCTTTTTATGCACATTAAAGTGGTTGACTGATATCGGTTTTTCATCAGTTAGAGGGCAGGTCTTCTGATGGTCAATACATAATGCTGATATCACTTCGCAGATGTTGTCATTCTGCAGCTGATGTTGCCATTCTGCAGCTGATAAGATACAGCAATTTAATAACAAAAGAAAAGCAAATATGCTTTACTTGAATGAGCATTGCTAATGTAGCACTACCTATGTGATAAAGATTACATTAGTGTATGTTTGCTGTGCAGGCACTTGGCAGATCAGCCATTCAGCACATTGATTCATTCATTCTACAGCCCTGCCAACCTGAGTGCCCTTTATAAAGCACCAGGCCTTCCTTTAATGATGAAGACAACATTAATCTCAGCTTTTATCTTCATAGAGCCACCAGTCCAAGCTGTGAGATCAGATGGTGCTGCAGCCTGTGGATAGTGGCCTTGCTGTGCACCATCTCTGTCAGAATGTCTAGCCATGTCAAGATGCTGTTACTGTTACCTCACGGAGTTGGAGTATAATGGATTAACGTTACACAAAACATTCAATCCCGTGTAGCGCTGTGGTTTAGGAGACTCTGGGCGAGGATGCAAACATTCATGTAGCTGTAGCTGTTGTATTTACTCTGGACGGTCCTGACTTGGCAGAGCAACACAGCAGCACTGTTATTGATCAGACAGTCTAAAGGCTTGCGAGACAGTCGTCTAACGTCTGCCTGTCAGCTGTCAGTGCACACACACACAAACACACACACATCCTGCAGAGACAATTTACTATTTTCTTCTCTGGTTCTCTGTTAGCATTAAGAGGCTTGTTTGTTCTTACCTAAGTAGTTGGTCCTGATGGTGTTAGGATCGTTGTATCCAATTAAGCGTTTATTTACATCCCAAACCAGGTTTCCAGAGTAGGACATTGTGAGCAAATGTGGTTTTTAACTGACAATAACATTGAAACCGAGCTAACCCTTTCCCCGTTTGATGTCGCCTTTTTATTTATCGTCGCTCTGGTTGTGCCATAAAGATCAAATGCCTGTCAGTCGGGACGGGCAGGGCTGTCGTTAGGTCTCATTGCTTTAAGTGAAAGTCTCTCTGCTGCCCTGTGTCCTCTGTCCTCCTGAGTTTACAGTCTGTTAAGAGTCTGTATCTCTGCTCTCTGATAACTCTCTGCTAGCTTAGCCTGGTTTATTATTTCTTTTAACGGACAGCTGTGTCCAAACAACGCGATAACCTGCGGGATTTCATGGACAGGGTAGGCGCGCTTGTTTAGAGAAGCCTTACAGCTGCTAAGGCGGGGTCTATCGAAGGTAAATTTCAGGGTTTTTATCTTTTAAAACTTTCAAGTTTCCTGCGGGAAAAAACTCCCAAGCCGCTTTTTCGTATTCTTATTGCATTCTCACTGCCTTTGACTTTGTCTTTTCTACCTTTAATGACTTTTTTTTTAGAGCTTATTGCTGTATTTTTATTCATCACCGTTATCACGTATCGTGTTCACAGTTTTACATTATTTATTTTACACAACTTAAAATTATCATTGCTATTTGAACTTTTAGATTTTACTTTTATCTTATTTTATTTATTTATCCGCTTATTTCACATCTTATTTTTCGGGAGGGTATTCCTTACTTGGTGGAAAAGGGCTTCCGTAAAAAGGTGTGTGTGTGTGTGTGTGTGTGTGTGTGTGTGTGTGTGTGTGTGTGTGTGTGTGTGTGTGTGTGTGTGTGTGTGTGTGTGTGTGTGTGTGTTGTAGTTCGCCTGTCAAACATTCAATGATCCGCCCACGTCAGATACGCAGGACAAGAAAAGTAAAACCCTTATATCAACCAATCGTATTGAAGCCCATATCATGCGCACCAATAGAGATTGAGGATTTTTATAGCCCCGCCCCTCACGCGGTAGGTTGCAGCGGGCGGAAAGTCACCTCTTATTGTCGGTCAGACAGAAGCTGCCGAAGCTAACAAGGCTATCAGAGCTAACATGGTCAGATCTGAACCAAAGGAAGGTCGACAGTAGGACGGCAGCATCATCTCATATCGCTTTCACTCCCTCTCCTGTATTTATCTGGCAGCAGTGATCAGATTACAGAAGCTTCATAAATTCTCTGACTTTCGACACCAGCTCCGGAGCTAGCTGAGCATTTAGCGAGCTAGCATTAAGTTCCACTCAGTCTTTTACTCTCAATCGGAACATTTAGTGACATGGCTGCACTGAGAGCGTCCTATCACAGGATCCTGGACCGGATCGAGCATATCCTGCCCGCCAAACTGAGACCTCTGTACAACCACCCTGCAGGTAATGCACACTTTACTCCCACAGAGTGGGTTTTGTTTGGGATATGCCAGCTGTCATACGTGGTGGTGTTGTGGATGCACTAACACCCAAGCTTCTGTCTGTTTTTGGTGTCTGGAATGAAAGTCATTAATGTTGCCAGTGTTGCTGTGGGAGACCCTGGGATCACACCTGTTTAACAGATCAGTCTGAGAAGTGGAGCTTAGTTTGTTGAGGTGTTAAAGCTGTGTTTTAAAGGAGTTCAAAGGTATTGCCATAAAGGAAAAACATAGTTATCTTACCTCTTCAGCTCCCAAACTAGCATGAAAGTCATCCCAAATCATATTAACAACGTTATAAACACCCTAGACGAGTATGCAAGATAATAGTTCTGCATGCTTTAATATTTTTTGACACATTTAGATAATTATCCCCTAATATTCTTTATTCTTTATTCTTTGAAAGTCATAAAGTTGTAACCATCATCGTTTCAAGCTGTAGAGAGTAGTAAAAGCCAGTGATTGATGATATTTAGTTTGAAATTCACATCCCTTGCTTATTTTGATCAAAATTATTATTCATACATTTTTGGAGCTGTCTCGGTCTATGTTGAAAGTTAAAGTTATTCACTGCCCTCTGCTAAAAGTTTAATAAAGGCTTGTTTCGGCTGTCCTGAAAAAAATGGTTTACAACATAGAGCAGAGAAAATCCTCCATCATCATGTAACCCAACATGTGTCTCCTGTTCAGTCAGTACACCTTGAGCTCTCTTTGATGCTGATATTAACTCAAGGGGACTGAGATTAAGGAGTCTTTGGCGTCACCAGGGACACTCTGATCTCATGTTTTGTCTGTGCAAGAAAACTGGAGCTTACATTGTCAAGGACAACTTTCTGACCAGGTATGAAGGGGGCGGTGACGAAACGCCAACTCCCTCTGTGGTGATTTGCAGTGAGTGAAGTCCTCTCTAGTTTAGCCTACAGCACTGGGGAGGAAACTGGTTCCAGCTCAGCAACTTCTGCACATTTTTCTTTCTTTTGCAGAAGTGTAAGTGAAGCTCCTGCTTGGCTGTCTGGTTTTACATCTTATCTTTTTACAAAGTAGATAAGCTTGGTTTACAGATAAACTGTCAGAGGGAGGAAACGGCAATAAAGGAAAACTACAAAATGTCATAAAATGGTTAAACATCTTTTTCTGTCAAGTGAAAATATATGGTCAAAGTCTGAGGAGGTTTATAACATACGGTATGTCTGGTGTCATTGCTTTGCAGATTTTGGTCCTCTTTGCCAAAAAAAGAAGAAAAAAAGACAAAAATAATCACACCATTGCCTTGGTGTGTTTTTGTAACTCGTGACAGAGGCTTCCGTGCAGGCTTAATTCAAATCTCTGCCTTCTTCCTGTATATCCTTCCCGACTCTCACCCTGTGTCCTGCTCTATCTACTGCCCTGTCCTCTCTGAAGAAAGGCAATGAAGCCCAAAAACTAACCCCACAGAGCCACTGATGTTCTGTGAGTCTGCTGACTGCACATGTGGACTCACAGACATGTCTCACTATCTGTTGCATATACTCTTAAGCTGTTTTTATTATGTTTAATCTCTGCAGCTCAATCCCAGCAGGCACATTACTTTTTTAAAAAGAGAAACTTTAATGGTTCCTAATTTTATTTTTCTGTGCTGCTTCTATACCAGGTCCCAAAACCGTCTTCTTCTGGGCCCCCATGTTCAAATGGGTGAGTGTCTCTTCTAACAGTTCACTTTATCTGTAAGCAGTACCAAGTACCTTATATTGTTACAAATAAACTTGTTTTCCCTCACTGTGACCCTTAAAAGAAATCTACACGCAGCCTCTTTGTTACAAGTTTCACCCTGGAGGCTATAATCAATAATGCATAACTGATTTTGCAAACTTATTGAGTGCCAGTAAACATGGCTTCCTCTTCTCTGCAGGGTCTGGTTATAGCTGGTTTGGCTGATATGACTCGTCCAGCAGAAAAACTCAGTACCTCCCAGTCTGCAGTGCTGACAGCCACAGGTGAGATTATAAACTCTTCATTAAGCAAATTATCTCACAGACCCGCAGAAACATTCAGCTGTGTAAGTAATTTATATCTTATCCTGCTCCTGGATTCATGGTGACATTTAAAGAATAATGGCCCCGTCAGTCCGGCGTGTGCAGACAGGGTTTCATTAATCTGTGTAAAAGGTTGTCAGATGTTTCAGTTTTTGCGTCATGTGTCTTCAAACAAAACTTATCTGTGTCTCTTCTGCCAAAACATAGACTCTGTTCTCATGATCAGCAGTTTGTTTACCATCAGTGGTCATAACCTTCACTCTCGCTGCTGTCTCTCTGCCTCAGGCCTGATCTGGTCCAGATACTCATTGGTCATCATCCCAAAGAACTGGAACCTGTTTTGTGTCAACTTCTTTGTGGGAGGCGCAGGAGCCTCACAGCTCTACAGGATCTGGAGGTTTGTAGTAAATGTATAGGATCATTAAATAATTACCAACCAGTGAATAATCTTTCATAGAGGGTTATCTTATAGTATATGATTAGTGATCGCTGATAAATATGACTGTCTGTCTCATAGCTGATAAGGAGTTAAGGCTGAAGGTTAATTTTTAAACACTCCTCAGCTGGTACAGGGATATTGATAGTGAATGTTTGATGCACAGTAGTTTTCACGTGTGCTTTGTTTTCAATGTCAACAGCTGACTGACTGAGTGGAAACATTTGGCTAAAGAGTAAAAAGCACTGACGCTTTAATTTGTGACACAAACAAACAAACCAGCTTTTAGTGAATGACTAAAAGTTTGATCTTTGCCAAACCAAACACCCTGCAGCGTTCTGCAAAGAGAAGAACGTCAGGTTGAGTTCAACATGTACAGTGTGACCTCTAATGACATCAGGCTTCAAAACCCTGTATCAGGAACAAATGTGTGACGTCATGGACACATTGTTCATATATTACAATCTTTTGATCTGACACTGACCCCCAGTGGTGTCCCCAGGCATAAAAAACAAATGCACAGAAATAGCCAGTCCCTACAATAGCCCCATTTGCTTTTGTAGCTAATGAAGAGGCATCAGTGTCCATTTCAAAACTGAAGCATGCACATTTGAACCTTCTTTTTCTCCCCTCACAGGTACAATCAGGATCAGAAGGCTCTAGCCAAAGCTCCTGCAGAGTCCTGAGACCCCTCTGCTGCCAACGCTCCACTTCTTGCAGTGGAACTGAAAGGGAGACTTCACTCTGGGCACCAACCCTGCCCCTTCTTGACATCTCCACATCATCCCATGCTGTCTCCATAACATCCATGCCATAACCATTACTCTACCACGTGAAGCCTGTCGTCCCTGTTGGAAATGTGCACTTTCCTATAAGTTTCAAATTTCCTCAGGGTGTTTAAAAACAGAGGACTTTTTTTTTTTTTTTAACTTTAGTCAACACACGGTCAAGAATGGAGGTCATCAACGCACAAGTACAACTTGTTCAACAAGCTGTATGATTGTACATTCTCTAAGTTCATGCTTTATATCTCGTGCACTAGTTGGGAAGTGTTTTGCTTTTTCCATCATCATTTTCAGGTGTAGCAATCATTACCTCATGCAATAATCTTCCAAAAGCATACATTAATGTAACGCTCAGACTTGTGTTGGACGTAGTTTAAGGAATGTTTCCAAATATAATATAGTGAGGATGTCATCACATTTATATTTTCATGACTTATTTATAATTTGGTATCAGTCACGACATCTGTACCTCATTGATTATTAAATCATTATTGATTACCATGTAATGATTCCTTCCATCCTAAGGCTTTAATTCTTTTTAACGTGTGTTAGTACAAATTTTAATTTATGAACAATGATTTAAAAAAAAAAACAACTCTCATGTAGTGAAAACTTTATTCAAATATGTCTTTGCTCTTATCAGGTACTTACTCAGATATCACTGATAAACGTGTGCAGTATTTTGATTGTTACACTGGTAGTGACACGCTAACAGTTCATCATCATCGACATCTCACCTCTTTATTTGTAGGAAGGTGTTTTATATTTCCTTCGGATTAGAAAACCTTATATTCACATAAATGTCTTCAACCCCCGACTGTTTTAGCAATAACTGGTGTCATAACTTTATATTTCTTGATCTGTTGACTGTTCGGCACCTTTATGGTCAATCATTATGGCTCTGTGGCTTTGTAATGGACATGTTAAACTAATAAATACTGTTTGACAACCACAGCTGCTGTAAAGAATGGATATCTTCTTCACAGATCTGATCCTGCTTTAGTTTTGGGAGCCATGCCTGTATGAGACGGTGGAAATGCAGATGTGTCTGCTAAAGTAACATTCCCCTTCAAGCCTTCAGCTTTATCAGTAATAAAAAAATCAATGACGTTTCTTTGTGGCACTTGAGACAAACTTTGACATTTTGTCACCCACTTTGACCATTTTTTTTAATGAAACTTAATGCTAAGCTGTTTGAAAAATAAACAAAAAGCCAAGAAAAATAATTGTGAGTCACAAAAGTTTTATTCACAACCATAATCAAGAGTCAGGTTTAGCGTTTTCCACCGACGCGGGGTGCGCTGACCTTCATGGGCTTGGCGATCTTGGGTTTCTGTGCAGTCTTGGCAGCAGACTAGAGGAAGAATCATACATAACACCATGTTATATTATCACCTGACAGTAAAGACTGTAAGGGAAAAGGGCATTGAGAGTTCTACAAATCCACAAGCACAAGCATTAAACTATTTAGTGTTTTATAACTGAGGAAAATAAAGGTGTTGCCAAATGGCATCAAAAGTAACGTCATTATTCAGAACTGAAGAAAACTTTTACACAACAGGAGATCTTACCTTTGCACTTGGGGCGGCGGGTTTCTTGGCTGCCTGCTTCGCCTTCTTGGCCTCCTTGGCGGCTCTAAGAGGAGGAAGATAGAAGAAAAACTCAGACTGAGGTTTGAGGATCATAATTTTACAACCAGAATCAAAGAGTGAAATGCTCTGAAGAGAAGAAGGAATTTTTCTGAAATTCAATGTTCTAACATTCTTAACTTATTTAAAAAAAAAAGGGTCAAGACAGCACAGACTTCGCTTTGTTGAATGTGGTGCACAGTTTAAACAGCAGTTTGAGAAATTCAAAGGCCACATAATCCCTTAGGTCAAGGTTTAATCCATTTCAAGTTTTCCCAAATCATATTTAATAAAGTGAAATTTTGTGAAAACCACTATTTGAAGGCAGGCTGAGGGTTGCTATAGCTGAGAAAATGGTTGAATTCAACATTTAAATTCCACTATGTAAGGTGCTAAATGTCTTTCCTACTACAACTACTCAACATATAGGGTTCATCGACATGAAGTAGGAGCTATTTAAGGTAGATAAAGAACTTTCAAGCTTAAATATCAGTTTTTATCCTCACCTGATGGCCTGCTCCCTCTGGGCCTTACGGACCTCGGGCTTCTGGTTCCTCTTGGCCATGATCTCAGCCAGGGAGGCCCCAGTGATGGCCCTCTGGAACTTCACTGCACGACGGGAACGCTTCTTTGTCACCTCTTCCTGTTAGCAACACACACAGACAAGATCTTAGTTTATCAGAAGCCAAATAACACAACACAGTCATATTTCCATGATGTTTAAACCAGTCTAACCACTGATAATTGACAGATTTGGTGGGAGACATTTACACAATATTCAGAGAGGTCAAAGTCAATTACAAAAGACTAGGCATTTAACGTAGATAAAGCCACCCCTGAACTGTTACAAACTGACAAGTTGTAAGGTAAAGTGTGCAACTAACGCAACCAAGTTTATGCTTTTCAATGCCCTGCCATCTAAATGAACTCATTTAGACAGCATGTTGGAGAGTTTGGAGGCTGGCCATTGGTGAGATGTCAATAGAAGACGTCAAGAGCCAGTACTATGATCTCCTGTTGTTCTATGGCTGCAGGTGTGGAGTGAGTGCTGCTGCTGAGACGGCAAGACGCAGACCAGCAACAACACATAACACAGACTAATACTGTGCACACCATTCACTCGCAGCCAAATTACGATGCAGTGTACAAAATTAAAAGAGCAGACACGTATGATGACAAACCAACTGTTTTGAACAGTTTTCCACAATATAATTAAGTGGACTGATCAGCGCCGGTAAAAACAAATGGCTTTTCACTTACAGACTGGCCCTTCTTGTGTTTGCGCCTGTACAGCACAGTCCAGTTGATCTGTCTGGGGTTTCTCTTGGCCAGGAAGGCGGACTCACATTTGGCGTTCAAAAACTGGAACACCTGGAGAAGTAAATCAAGAGGCAGCTTAAATGATTTGGATGTAGAAATTGTTGTTCTTGCGTTCTTTGTAGGTTATTTGCACATTTGCCATGAAGTGGGTGCAGGATAAGAAACTGAAATTAAAAGGAGAAAATTTCACACACACCTGTCTAGCTTCGCATTATTTTTATTTTCCAATGTGCTCATTACTTCTGTGTCTTTGAACAAATTTTATGGCAATACACTCAATGATAGCATTATGAACGCTAAAACACCTGTAGACTATACGTTACTTGACAGATGGCGACCCCTTGATATCCCTTAAAAGGCACTTTGCAGTCATTAGGGTTATGTCAAAAGCATAACACACTAACAGGAATCCCATTTCAAACGCAGACATTGATGGTAAACAGTTTGTCATTCCAAGGACAGGTTTACAAACATTAAACAGTAAGCATCTTGTATTAGTTGCTAGAGGACAGTGCCCGAAAACTTAACTTTGTATTTTGCTTAACACAGATGCTAACAGTCAAAGCTAGCAGCTAGCATCCACAGGTTTCAAAGGTTGACTGAGGTAGTTAGGTCTATTACTATAGTGTTAACGAAGCCAAAAAACACCCAAATACGGGAATTGATAATATTTAATCGGGTAACCCAGGCTCTCTGTGTCGTTTGAAGAACCGTCAGCCAGTGTGAGGTGGATTTTTCTGTTACCTTTCCGTCTATCCTGGCGTATCGGCGGCCATGGCCAGGGTATATTTTATACCCACTGAAACTGCACAACTCGACCCTGAAAACGAAAAATACACGGCATCACAAAAAGAAGAGGGTACAAATTTAATTCTCGGGTCATCAGCATGGTTGTAACGTTTGTTAAAGAGTTTAGATGGCATTAGATATTTTACTGTTCACTCACTTCATGATGGCTACGAGAGGGCACAAAACCGGAAAGAAAGATGTTGCAGGCGGAAACGGAAATGTGGTAGAAGAAATCGTAATTTATTTTTTATAAAAAGAACGATATTTTTTTGTCATTTGAATATAACTGTAATGCCCTCATTGAAATATTGTTTAAAAAAATATTTTTCCTTTTTAAGTTAAAATATAAACATTTTTCTCAGCAAAGTCACCACAAGGATGACGTAGGCACCAGACATTTGGCTAGTAAGCGTCCTAAAAAGCGGCAAAGTAAAGCTCTTCATCTGAGTATCAAAAAAGACTAAGAAAATTGGCACTCTAAAGGAAAATTATGAATAAAACTAAGCATATTCAGCATAATCGAGCGCCTTTTTAAATTATTGGCTCGTGTATTTTCCAGACCTGTTTCGAGATAGTCAACATAGAGAAGTGTAGTTTTTCTACCCTCTTAGACCTCCCATCGCAACGACCGGTGAATCCAACTTGGACTACATTTCCCGTGAATTCACAGTCTCAGCCGTTTGACAAGCGACTGACGCTTCTTGCAGTTCACATTACAGTCTACAGCTAACAGAGTTACAAGCTAACGCGCAGTTTAGTGTGAGGCGTCGGGATGGGTGTATCAGATTTACAGTCTGATAAACAGGCTGGTGAGTGGTTCTGTTCTAGTTCTGGTCCGACAGACAGAGGGGTATTGTGTTTGTAGAAGGGATAGAGTGTCTAGTGGTAGTTGCACGCTAGCGTACTTAGCATACATCACCTCAGAGTACCGCTTTGAGCTTGTGTTATTAACATAGAGGCTATTGGCTTGCTTACCATTAGATTTAATACTGTCTACTACCTGTGCACACTAGGAGCAACAACATAAACCAGTGAAAAATGCTATTAAAACATTTAAGTGTGGCGGTGTTTGGCATTTAAGCCCAAGATCTTCTGTTTTATGTAGCCTTGGTAATGAGCAAAGTGGCAGTTGTGTATGCATTGTCTTATCTCCACCTGATTTTCTCCCTCAGGTCCTGTGATGGATCTCTCAGCCCGGGGTATGCAGAAACTGGATCCTAATTTCATGTGCTCTGAGGACACTCACACCCTCATCCTTGACCGTAACCACATAATGAAGCTGGACCACCTGGAACGGAGCCCAGGTCTAAAGCAGGTAGTTTGACCTTTGAAACCTCTAATTCAATCCATTTATTTACTAGCTCGTAGCACTAACACAAACCTCTGTACTTTCATCCTGAACATCCCTTTATTCAGTTCTGTCTATTTTGTGTTTTTACTTTTCCTCTCTAGCTATCTGTTGATGGTAACCGTCTGGTGAGAATGATGGGTGTGTCCAGGTTAACTGAGTTAAGAGTCCTAAATCTTCCCAATAACAGTATTGGATACATTGAAGGTCTGAGAGACCTGCCACACCTTGAATGGCTCAACCTGTCAGGGAACAATATCAAGGTGATACTCACACACTCTGCTGTCATGGATAAAAAGAAATGTTATTGCATATTATAGGTATAAGCCAAAGAGTTAATATTATGTTGCATTTACATCCTTAAACTCAGGTCATTGAACAACTCAACAACTGCGTTTCCCTTCAACACCTGGACCTGTCTGACAATAACATATCTACTATTGGTGATCTCACTAAACTTGTGTCTTTAAAGGTTAGTAATAGATTCTCTGATATACAGATACTGAGTAGCAAAAAGACTGTACAATGAGGGTGTTTGATGGGCTTTGTTTATGTTTTTTTTTTTGCAGACTCTTTTACTACACGGAAACAGCATCACAACACTGCGAGCTGTACCAGCCCACCTTCCTGCTCATTTATCCATCCTCTCACTGGCAGAAAATGAAATTAGGGATCTTAATGAGGTAATTTCCCTTCTCTGAATTAATTAAACAAGTTAATTTAGCCAAACAGGAATTCATTTAGATTAGATTAATATCAGTGGGGTAGAGACCAATTAGGACTGACTTGTGTACTCCTGATTACTCCACAGGCATCATACCTTGCGCCTCTCCATGACCTGGAGCAGTTATCCATCATGAGCAACCCTTGTGTTATGTCGACTCCCTCTCTGCCGGGTTTTGATTATCGACCTTATGTAATGAGTTGGTGCCTGAGCCTAAAGGTCCTGGATGGCTACGTAGTGTCGCAGAAAGAAGGGTGTGTTACTTTTTAAGCTTTTACAACTTATAAAAGCATGCTACCAAGATGCTTAATCTTCTAATGCATCATCATTGACACAGTCTCAAAGCAGAGTGGCTCTACAGTCAAGGAAAAGGGCGATCATATCGACCTGGTCAGCACGTTCAGCTGGTTCAGTACCTGGCCACGGTTTGCCCTTTGACATCATCCCCAGCCCTTGAGACTGCAGAAGATGCCAAATTGGAGAAGATCCTCAGTAAGCAGAGGTATAAATGTGAAGTTAGCAGCACTGCTAACTGCCGAACACAGGACTACATTGTAATGATATATTTAGTTTTTGTGAGTGTGTATATAATTTCTTTTTTGTCAAGGTTTCATCAGAGGCAGCTGTTAGAGGAGACAAGAGGAGGATGTCCCAGCCCACCCCGCCCAACTCAGCTGGATGTGGAGAGGCACAGTCCATCACACGAGACACCACAGGGTGGAGCCAGAGAGCTTAGGACGAACAGTTCACCTGCACCCACTGCTGCGCCATCAGTTCGGGAAACAGGTAAGAAAGCTGCTTTGTCACTCTGGGGTAGTTGTGTTTGTTTTATCTTGTAGGTGAGGGATGTGTTGCAGAGCTTTCCTTTTTGTAATCTTACTGTTTGGATTGTCTGCTCCTGTACAGAGCCAGTCGTGCAGTTTAATACTTGGGTGAGCTGTGATTCTTCCCATCCGTCACTGCCAGTAGCGCGCAGCCCAAGGCCCAGAGAGGAGCATGTTTATTTGGAGGATGTGCTGACAGATGAGGACAAACTAAATGGCAGCATGCTTTCCTCAGAGTCCACCTTTCTCCCCTTCACAAGTGATCTGGATCCACAAACGACCCACTCTGACAGCGAGGATGAGACTGAGACATTTGAACCTGATTCACTGGCTCCGAAGAGGCCTGCACAGCCCAAAAAGCACACCAGTAATAAGGCACATCAATCACCAGTGGACAAGAAAGAGAGATGTCCTGAAGGAGAAGTTATTCCTGGTGCAGCTGATTCAGCTGGGTCTCTGGTAGTTAGAATTAGCACACTGCAAAGTGATCATGAAACATCCTCTGACCTTAGTAAAGTTGAAATGAAAGAATCTTCACAGCAGGAAGAACTTGGTATGGGTGCGAGTAAATCGGCGACAGTGGAGGCGGAAAAAGCAGCAGTTAAAATCCAGTCATGGTGGAGGGGGCAGCACACTCGCTGTTGTCACCCCATGGCCAGAGAGGTGCGCAGTGAAATCCGTCTGCGCAGGATGCAAGAACACATCGTCTTCTTGTCTGAAAAACTGGACAGGTACCTCAGTCACCTCTTGGGCTAATATTATTTTACTTGTGAATTTTTTGAATGGTTGCAGGTAGACAAAAATATCCTGTTTTGGGTACAAATGTTGTTTAATCACCAGTATGCACAATGATTTGTTTTTCAGGGTGCAGCAGCATTATGAAGAGGAGCGGTTACAGAGGCTGGTTCAAGAGGAAGCTGTGAAGTTTCTGTGGAAACAGGTCAGTTCACTCTGACTTATTCAGGATTTGTGTGATTCTTTTGGGTGTTTTTTTTTTTTAAATAAGGCTCAGCTATACTATAAGTTACTGTCTGCGCAGGAGTCTTTGGAAGCTGTGGGCTGACAAAGATGAGCTGTCTTTTATTTACCTTTATTTGAAAACCCATTGAGATCAAGATCTCTTTCACAAGGGTCTTGATGATATGGACCTTTTGGATTGAAGTGCACGCCTTAAAATATTTCAATATTTCTGCCTCCTTAATGTCACCTTTCATGTGCTCCTTCTGTAGCTCCAGTCCATGCAGCAGTGGAAACAATCTGTGGAACAGCAGATGGCAAGCATAACTCAGGCTGTCACCCCAGCTCAGATCTCAGCTCCTCGACTTTGTGAAGCTGCCCCGCCTGTTGCATCCAGCACAAAGAACCCACCCAGCACAGACATCTCCTTTCCAGACTCAGGCTTCCCATCAACAGGTGATCAGCAGGCAGCGCAGGAGGACAGCTTTTTGAGCAGCGGGGCAACAGACTCTCTAAAGACAGTTCGAGCACTCAGTCCTGTTCAAAGTATTTTTGCCGTGGACAGCACAGACTGCAGCCTGCTGGAGCAGTACCTCTCTTCTGTACAGCAGAGGGAGCAGGAGGCTGAAGAAGCGGTCAGTGACAGAACAGAAACACCCCAGCCCTCCTTACCAGTATCACCAAACAAAGAAGCACAGTCTGTATCCCCCCTGGAGAAGGCAGCAGACAGCCCACCAGCAAAACCAAACAGAGAGGAAAGCACTCCTGGCCCAGACTGAGAGGCTACAGCTTACGGCCTTTACAAAACTACCGATTGTGTGTAAATGGGGCGCTGTCTAGAGGATCAGATGTACAGTTCCCTTTGGCTTTTGTGCTCCTGTCCTCATTGCTGACCCAGATCTCATATGATGGTGCTCTTACTTTCCTTTGTTGTCTAGAACTACATGAGGAGCAGACAAAATGATAATTCCTTCTGTGAATGTCATTCAAGTGTTCTTAAACTTGGATCCTTGGACATTGCCCCCTCTTTGCAGATATGATTGTTAAGACAGGGCATGGCATAACTTATTCTCTTTATTTAAATTCATTGCATTTAACACTTAATATTTGCTATAACTATAACAATAATAAGTCAAGGACTTTCTGTGTTAAACTTAGTGTTATTAAAACCAATTATTCAATAAAAGTCAACAAGTGTTACTGATATTGATCACCAGTGCAGAGTTAGTAGCTGTTTTTTTTTTAAACTTGAGATCTTATTACCTGGAAATGTTGTAGCATCAACTTAAAACATGTAAATAAAATTTAAATTAAATTTTCCATATATTGTTACTGGCATTTGTGATTTTTTTTAAATTTCATTTTTAAATGAATTTATGAAAATAGAGAGATTTAAAAAGGTTTTCAAAAACGTTTATTTGTGGACGAGTTCAATTATTGTGCTTTAAAGAGATACCAAAATGATGTGATTTAATTTTTATTCATAGGTTTCGTTGCATATATTTACAGAAGCTTGGCTGTTAATGGGAGTCCGTTTCTGCCAGGTAAACAACAGAAGGGTAACTTGCTCCAGCTTCTGTTTCTTTTTTTTAACATGCTTCAATGTCTTTTTTTTAACATTTATTTTTTATTTTACATAGGGCAAGCTTCCCTGATTTCTTTCCCTGACGGAAACGGGCCTCCACAGCTGTAATGACCACCAGGGGGCGCATCCGGGCTTTTTCGACCCACAAACCCACCCCAACCCCGGTCCTATTTTGCCCCAATCATGATCACTAGTGAGCTCAGTAGAGCCGGGAGGCTCAGCGCTCAGATAGACTGCCTGCCCGCCACTGTGTCCTCTCTATCGGTCAGCCCCTCGACTCTCATCCCGGTGCTGCATCACGTTAGCCCGTCGTCGCAGAGTGTAAGTTGGAGGGGGGCGATTTTGGGGCTTGACGCCTGAATGGAATTGGGTAGCTAACTGGGGATACGCTATGTTTGATTAGATGAACGGTATGCATTATTACCCCATATTTATGGAGCAATAGTGTCGATAATGTCGTATCATTTTTTGTAACTGCTGTCTAATCCCGTTGATAATTGTCATTTGGGTGATAAACAGCAGCGGACCGATTAGTGACCGTTATTCACGTGACGTCCTAAGCTGGAGAGCTGGTGTGACGTGAACGTAAAAGGATGTTTACTGTGCAGCGTATAGATGATGTTATCGGTCTCATGTTCTTAGGCCTGCTACCTCTTTTTCTGTGAGATTTTCTCTATCACAGTTAAGTGCTACACGGTATTTATAGCGCTCCCAGGACATTTCACATTAATGCTTTCAGTCTCTAGAGCTGTAACGGGAAACTGGGAGAAAAGGGGTTTGGGGGTTTCTGCACCCTCTACCAGAAACTCACAACAGAGAAGTTTGAGACTAACCCTTGTTTTATACAGTCTATGCTTGAGACCCAAGGTGCTGGTATCACTTAATGCCAGTTTAGTTAACCTGGTTACGCTCCTGACTCTTTCTTTGTTACCTTACCTTTGTTGGGGTTTTTTTTGTTGTTGTTGTTTTTTAGAAATAAAAAACTCGACAATAACCTCAGCTTGGACACTAGACTGCGCCCAGTGACTATATCAGGTCAGAGTAGTCACTGAACTCTAAATTGATTTTTTATTGACATTTTTGGAGCTTGTTGTTGTGTGAATGTATAAGTAAAAGGCAGAATAATCTTCATTTATTAAATTCTTGCGAAATGAGATCAACACTCACTTGGCGTAGAAAAAAAAGGAGTGATTTTGTGACATAGGCCTGCGGTTGTATGAACAAAAGAAAAGATGAACAGATTACAAAAAAAAAAACATCAATTTTTTCCTCTCTGAGATTTAGACCAACACTGGTAATATTTTTAAAGCACTTTCTGGAAAACAAACTACTTAACAGCTCAGTACAACCCCAGCACAATTTGAATTTGGACAGATTTTGGAGATTTGCAAATCATTTGAATTTCTGGGTGTGTGTGACAAACACGTTGTCTCTCTCAGCTCAGGTGTGTTGATTAAGGAGGAAACCATTCCAGATTTAAGCGGGGTTTGTTTCTTTGGGTTTGTGTGGCAATGCATAGTTTGATTTTCATTATAGTTTGGTTAAAGATCATTTGACTATATACATGGGGTGTTATACATTCATCTGCTTTAGGTTTTCATGTTGGTTTGATTAATTGTAGTTAAGTAGTGTAGTTTATTTTCTAGCTGGTGGTTGGTTCCAGGGGGAGAGGTTTGGCATTTAAAAGGCTCTGGCCAACATGGCTACTGAGGAGAGTGTTTTTCTGATAAGGGCTGTTGCAGGTACAGTCATCATTCATGGACAAACCGCTTACATGTTCCTTTGTTACCCCTTTGTTTTTCTTCCTCTGGAGATCTTGATTTTGGCATAGTTTTAGTAAATAAAGCACAACTTTCACTTTTGCAACTCCAGCCATCATCGTGTTGTTTTTCTGTGGATTTTGTAAGAGTGTATTTTTAAAAAAGTGAAGAGGATAAAATTTTCACATATTGAAGCTCAAATGTGTTGGTGTTTTCTGAAAAAATACATGCTCATTTCAAATTGGTCACTACAACACATTCAGACAACAGACACACATGGAAACACATGGACACTGCTTGCCAAGAGGTTTTCCCAGCAAGCCTACCATAGCAGGAGGGTTACTGTTATCTATCACACATCGACAACAATCCTTTGTTTAACTACCTCCTCTGCTTCCATTACCTCTGTCATTTGTTTGTTTTCTTAAATCATTTAGGGAAAACAGGTTCTCTTCATCTTGATAAAAACAACAGAAGAGCATTTGAAATATTTGCTCTGACTGATGGAAAATTTGTTTCTGCACACGTGCACTCTTGTGCTGCTTTTAAACACTCTATCATGTGTTCATTCGGCAGCATCATGTGCTGAGGATAAAGTGATTCCATCATCCCAGCGGTGAATACCCAGAGAGAAACGGGGCCTGATCATGGGAGACGGAAGAAGGTCACCATGTGCCGAAATCTCTCCAGTTATGCCCTCATCTTCCTTGTCCTAGCCCTGTCTGGAATCATCTTCCTATTGCGAAACATCCACACTGTGGAGGTAAGAAGACACCTTGGTTATTGTTCCCCTCTATAAAAGTGTATCTTGAGAGTAGATCTGCTTTTTATCGTTATACTGTGCATCATGTAAAGTGAAATTGTGAGTTTTGAGAACAGAGGAAGTGTAAAGTTGGACATTATTGTACACCAAACAAAGGGCTTTTATTGAGGGTTTCTATTCAGTGGTTTTGTTCTTGCAGGTCACTCTGACGTCATGGCTCCATCATTCCTGGAGGGATAATGTGTCTGTTTTGTGTCAGAGTGTTTTCCTATCCTCGTTAATGCTGTAAAGCTGCGTTTTTATCTGTTCTGCTCATAAATCTCTGCTCTGTTCCTCTTCAGAACTGGAACTGCCACACGGCCTCAGCCCTCTACCAGCTCCAGACCAGGATCCAGTCGTCCTTCATCCCCGTGAACCTCCCCACATTTCATCACAACCTCACCTTCTGCGCCCACCTGGGCCAGAAACCCTCCCCGGAAGATGAGCTGGAGGAGCGTTACCTGCTGGACTCTATTTCCTGGCCTGGGCCGCCACCTCGCTCCACACCGCCCTCCCTACGGCAGACCAGCGACCCAGTGCACAGCTTGTTTGCCATTCTTCCATCTAAGGAGGGGAGGGAGTGGCACATGGGTGACCAGCTGGAGGTTCTTGTCCAAATGCATGACTTCCAAGGTCGACCCAAGCACTATGGTGGGGATTTCCTCTTGGCTAGACTTCACACCCCGGAGCTTGGAGCGGGTGTAGCAGGTCAGATCCTGGACCACAAAAATGGATTTTACTCTGCTCTCTTTCCCCTCCTGTGGGTGGGGTCTGCACAGGTGGAGGTCACTCTGGTGCATTCGAGTGAGGCCGTGGCTGTGCTGCGACGGCTGAGAGAGGAACGGCCTGATCGTGTGTTTTTTAAGAGCCTGTTCCGTCTTGGATTCCTCTCTGAAACCACTTTGTGCAACATGTGTCTGCCTCCTGACCAGCAGCCTCTGTGCAACTACACAGACCTTTACACAGGGGAGCCGTGGTACTGCTACAAGCCGAAGATGCTCAGCTGTGACACCAGAATCAACCACGCCAAAGGAGGCTATCTGAAGCACCTCCTCACCAACAGGGAAGCTCTGCTCTTTCAGAGGTTGGTGCTATTTTTGTGTGAGGAAATGTGTCTTTCATTGGTCGCGTTCTCACAGTGAAAGTCCAACCTGCAGGGAACTCAAAATACAGGCAGCTTCAGCAACTTCTTTTTTTTTTTAACTGTTTTTTTTAAATGACACTTAACTATAACGGATCAGTTGACAGATCAAAAGCAATATGCACTAGGTATGAAACAGAAACCTAGTCAAGAGTTTCAAGTTTAAGCAACTGACTATCAGCTAAGCATACAGAGGCAGCTTGTCAGATGGATATCTTGCAGGCAACCCAGCAGCTGTTTCCTTGCATTTATCTGTGTAACAAAAACTAAAACTCAAGATTTTATTGCATTAATTTGATTCCTAAATTAAGACAGGAAGTATTGTTTATTGGACATCTGTAGAGACACAGGAAATGGGGCGAGTAGAGTAAGACATGCAGTGAGTAATCAGGGCAGGAATACAGAGGAATGCTGTGTTAATGGATATAGCCTCTGAATACTTGGCTTGAACTCAAACCACAATGCTAACAACAAAGCTTTTGATTGTTGATGTGGATTTAAGCAGCACAGACTCTAAAATGCAGAATATTATTGTGGTGAAAACTGAAAAAAATCCTGATTTTTTTTTTTTTTTTTTTTTAGTGGTGTAAACATCAAAGTTCAAATACACGCTTCAGGAGCTGACAGAATCCACGTGCTGCCTCCCAGGAAAGGTAAAATACTCCTGCTGTACTGCTGTAACATCGAGAGTATGCGCATCATGCAGAAATCTTATCATGCTGTCGTTATATTACAAATTTATTGATGTAATGTTTGTTTCTTTTGTTAAGGTGACGTAAATGAAGAAGGCAGCAGTGCAAAGCCAGATCTTCCCACAGCTTCTGGATATTACTACGAGGACTCATGGCGGCCGCTAGATGGTGTTTCAATGCGTCAGTTTAATGACTCAGCTGCCATTACTCAGTGTTTGAGGAACAAAGTGATCAATCTGTACGGGGACTCGACAGCCAGGCAGTGGTTTGAGTACCTCATCACGTCAGTGCCAGGTTAGTGTTGGCTTTACTGCTCCGCATTTTACTGCGTTTATCTCTCCCATTTTAAAGTCAACATATTTCTCCCCTCTAGAGTTAAAGGAGTTCAACCTGCACAGTCCTAAAAACGTGGGGCCTTTCATGGCTGTAGATGGCACCCATAATATTCTCCTGAAGTACCGCTGCCACGGCCCTCCCATCCGCTTCTCCACCGTCATTGCCAGCGAGCTGCGCTACATTTCAAACGAGCTGGACGGCCTCGCTGGGGGTCCTGACACTGTGGTAGTTCTCAGCATTTGGGCCCATTTCAGCACGTTTCCCGTGCAGGTGTACATTCGGCGGCTCCGCCACATCAGACGGGCGGTGTTGAGACTTCTGGACAGAGCGCCGGGGACGATAGTTGTGATCCGATCTGCTAACCTGCAGGCTCTGGATCAGGAAGTGAGCCTGTACAACAGTGACTGGTTCTCTCTGCAGCTGGATGTGGTGCTCCGGGCCATGTTCAAGGGTCTGAATGTGCTGCTAGTGGATGCTTGGCAAATGAGTGCAGCACACCACCTCCCCCACGCCCTCCATCCCCCTCCGAGTATTGTGAAGAACATGATAGATGTGCTATTGTCACATATTTGCCCTGAGAAGAAAAAAAGCCAAAAGACTTAGAAGAAGATTGAAAGGGGACACTGTAGGTATCAGAATGTGAAAAGCATACTTTCAGTTCTTCTTTTCTTTACACTCACAGAGGAAGCTGTGTTCAAATGTATCTCCAAAGCTGCAAACCCTTTAAACCCCAGCTGTACTGAGCAGTGCCAGACTCACGTGACCTGTCCCTTTTACTTTCCTGTTGTTTTCCATTTTAATCTCAAAAAACAAGTTTTATTATGAAATGCCAAAGAGTTTGGCAGACTGTTACTGCCCATCTGTTTTTGTTACCAAAATGTGGCATGTGTGTCTCAGTGCAGGGCTTTTCTATGTCCATGCTTGCTCTTTGTTTTCATCCAAGTTTCATTCTTTAATCATGTGATTTTTTATTTTTTGCCAAAGCTTATCAGCTTTCACATCACATTCAAATCTCTCAGGCTGTTTTATGTTCTTATGATCGGCACATGAGCCACCTCTACTTGACCCTTTTTACCCATCAGGTTAGTTAAAATGTCAAATGTAGCTTTCTTTAGCTTTAATATATTTTTTTTTTGTAAAATTTAAATGATGAAAAAGCTTCATACTGCATGCACAGAATGTAAGCATATGATTTATGATCAAGCTCATTGATGTTTTGGAGTTTTGGAGAAATGTTAAAGAGGGGTTATTCTATAAAATAACCATGCTGGATATTTATACTGAACATGTGCCAATCGGAGAGAAGAGGGGTTTTGGAGCAGGGAGCCTTAAAGAGACAGCAGCTTAAATGAAGTGTGTCACACTGAGGCTGAAATAAGTTTTTTCTAAAACACCAGCGAGAAGAAATTGAGATTATTTTAAGCTTTAAATCATGTAAAGCTAAGATGAGGGCACAAGGGAGACAGAATTAAACCTTTAAAAAAGGGGAAAAAAAGCACAACACCCCTACTTTAAAGACAAACCCTTGCATCCGAAGATTTCAAACTCTGCAATAGCATCAGTTTCCCTCAACACCCTCCAAAGTGCTGCAGGTTTCTTCAACCTGTTTGCTTTTTTAACTAACCCGCCTCCCTGCCTTGCAGCTCTGCCAAACACTCACTAACGCCGTTAACTACCAGCAGATGTTTGTCTTGCATGCTCATCACCGTTATGTGTGTCTGTAATGAATTATTTTCACTATAGATGTTTTTAGGGACATTTCTTTAAACATTAACACTGAAAGTTGTCTTCTAATTTCAACCTTTGAAGAGGAGAAAGACTGGAGGAGTGAGAGGTGTAAAGTCTGAGATAATGTGCCTATTTCTGTGTTTGATCGGAGGCTTACGACAACCTGACGGTCAGAGCTTTGAAGTGATTTTCTGCTTTTCAACTTTTCAAATGTGCAGCTCATACGTCAAAGCTTTGTCATTTCTACAGGTGGAGAAACTTTTGATCATGCTGTTCTGTGATCTTTAAGGGTTCAATGAATTAAAGTCCAAAATTTAAAAATGACTCACAAGCACTCATAGTTTCTGATACATTTTATTCAAAAAGCTTTCTGTTCCCTTTGAAAACCTGAAGCAAATCTCTCTGAACTAAAGCTGGTAGGGCCTCATGTCCTCTAGGAGTCAAAAGATAAGATACAGATCATCAGTACTTTGGCAAAATACAACAACAGACAGAGCTCTTTACAAAACTGAAGGAGAAACACATCCATCGAATACAAAACCCTCCAGATCCTGACACTAAATCCCCAATGAACAACAATCTGAACACATTCATGAGAAAAGCCGTGCCTCTCTTCCCACTCACACAGATAGAAGAGCTTCAGGAGTGTTAGTTCTGTGTGCAGGTTTCAACATGTGCAGACTGACAGGAGTGTAAAATAAGAAGACGCAGTTACATGAAGGAGCCAGATGTGGCCCAATGACTGCTTTTCATCAGTAATGAAAGTAGGTCACACAGTAAGAGGCACTGAGAGTCAAATATTCTCCTGTTTGGGATGAGAGAAAGCATTGTGCGTTCCTGTGAGCGACTTTTTTTTAATGTCATAACCACGGTTCAGCTCCCAAAGAGATTTTGAGGTACTGCAAATGCTGAATGCTGAAACAGCTTATCGGGAATTCTACTGAGAGGAGTTTTTAAGTAAGGAGTCATACAGGTCGTTCTTATATTTGATATGCTGTTGTGCTGCTTTAAAACATTGAGACTTAATAAAACGATGAAATGCACAAAGACATAACTGATACAGGCCTGAAAGAGTGAAATAAACATCTGAGCATGAGAAAATTATAAAAAAAAATTTCTTGATGCTTCACCCTACTCTAACCGCCAATTTGACAAATCTACAAAACAGAGAAAAAAGAAGCGAAAGGTGAGATGAAAGGCGGCAGTCTTCATTTCTTAGAGGAGGCAATGCACAAGTCATACGTGAAGCCACGGCAGCGTAACAAATTTAGTGACAGAGGAGCGCAGGATCACACGTCCTGGACCTTCATGGCGTCCTGAGGCCAGGTGTACGTATCCAGAGTGAACGAGTCGTAATCCGGACTGTAGATGTGAGAGAGCACGAAGGCCTCCTTATCCTTCGGCTCGGGGTACACTGATGCGATGTTCTGTTTGTATGCATAGTTGATGAGCTGGAGAGGAGGAGACAGAATTAAGAGAGTATTAAAGGTGAAACAACAAAATAGTGAAACTTTTTCTTTGTTTCTTCGGCAGAAATGCACGTTTTTTCCACACAGCTGGACATTATACGGAGGAGATTGCATAAAATCCTGTTTGTCAATCAGTTGAGCAACTAAATTAAAAATGACTCTCCAAACCAGAGAAACAGCTAAGCGGAGGTTGTTCTGTCGGCTGACCTTGACTTCCTGTGGGACTGAAACTACCACAGTGCTTGACTGTAAAGTGAGTAAATAATTAATGATTATTAAAAGGACCCACTTTCAGTGCAATCTTGAACGACACCTCTCTGATCGTGCTCAAAGGCGGATACAGTCTCCCTTCAGCCAGGTGCTCCTCGGTCACCATGTCAGCGATCGCCTGAGAGACGAAGACAGAGGGACAGAAGTTGATTTGAAGCAAAGAGAAAGACACAAAGACTTAATGAAGAATCATTAATGTGTCATAAGTGCAGTGAAAACCTCGGCTGTGGTGAGGAAGACGTCGTCAGATATGTGGCGCACTCCGCAGGCTATGACTCCCAAAGCAACACCGGGGAAGACATAGGCGTTGTTGCCCTGGCCTGGGTAGAAGGTGCGGCCATCAGGCAGAGTCACTTTGTCGAATGGACTTCCACTCGCAAAGATGCCCCGGCCCTGAAACCGGAGAGAAGGAAACAGATAAGATCCTCTTTAAGTGAAACAGCGAGAATACATTCTGATAATGAAGTGGAGTAATTACTTTCTAGTTTCTAGTTTAATTGCTGCAAGATTGCTTTAAATTGGTTTAATGATGCAAAATAAGGTACCAATCTGAGAAGTGTAGAAATATTGTTGTGACAGCAGAGGGCAGTAGTGTACTGCACAGAAAATGAGGCACTGGCTGTTTTCCAAACCGCCCACTACAAACTACATGTGAATATAGTATGTAGTATGACTGTTCTGTTTGGTCTGTTTTGAAGTATACTACTCTGGTTCCAGTCTCAAAAGGTGGAGCTACAGAGGATGTTGGGTTTTTTGCCTTTAATATAAATCAAAACAAGCAATTGGCAGATCTTGGTATTTGGTTATATTTTGTTAATCATATCAAACAGAATCATCATTCTTGATTTCTAATCTTACACCAAAGTAATATTGTTTACTAAAAATAAATTTGAAAAGGTTTTTTTATTTTTTTACAGCTGATATGTAAAACCACTTCTATATGATCCACGTAAGGTTTATAAAGTCAGTTAAGCCGCGTTTCCACTAAGCAGTACGGGTCGGTTCGTCTCGGTACGGTGCGCTTTTAGCGGCGTTTCCACAGACTCATCCCGGGACGGATCCCTAAAAACCGAGACGAGCCGTCCCACTTTTTTGGGACCCTTTCGTATGGGTGCCAGACTGAACCGATCCGCTCTCGGGAGGTGGAGCAACACACTGCAGACTCTTGATTGGTCAAAAGAATCGTCACTTACCCCGACAGCGGCTGCATTTCTCCTTGCGGCTCACAGACTTCTCTGAAACGAAGCTTGATTGCACTTTGTAACAGAGAGTTACATGAAAATCACAGAGAGGACTAAATGCTGCATGTCTTCCATCCATGCTCTTTGTTTACTGTGTCGCGTTTTCTTCTTTGTTGGATTTATTAGCGGGGTAAGCTGCTACGGCGTCGCGCTATTGTTTACCAGCTGTGGCTTTCGGCATGCGGCTTACACGCCGCCCACCACGAGAGGGCACAGTTTGCTGTGGAAACGCAAACGGGATGAGACTTTACTGTCCCAAACCGTCCCAAACCGTCCCAAACCGTACTGAACCGACCCGTACTGCTTGGTGGAAACGCAGCTTTAGTGATTTATCTGGGCTAATAAATTTGTAGAGGTAAACACCTCTTTTACGACTGGGAGTGACAATATTTACGGGTGTTTCTTCGCACTTCACTTCTATCTCACAGATTGTCTAGTGTTAGTGTTGTGTTGTAATTATAATGCTGATTAATTCCAGTAGATGGCAGTAATTCACCAAAACCTGCCACCCGCATTGACAGATAGCACTAGCGCTGTGCATTGTAGGAAACAGTATGCCAGGTAGACTGGTCTGTTGCACACTGAGAAATTTTCCTGGATAAGTAGGACATCCAAGGATTTTAAGTTTACAGCAGATTTTGCAAGTTTTAGCATACTACCTATTACATACTGGATTTCAGCCTAAATAGCAGGCACTGCTAGTGAAACAGGCGGTTTAGAGCACAGCCAGCATCTAGGAAATTCTTGTAAGCATGCAAACTATCAACTTGGACCTGGTGAACCTGCTGATATCCTGCATTTTAACATTTTCACATGAAGAGAAATCTACAAGCGGGTTTTTTTTCTCAAACAGTAACTCACACCTGATCTAAAAACACATCCTTTGAATTTTTACCTCTGTGAGTGTGTAGCACTGCTCTGCGGTGCACTCGGCCTTGCTGGTTGGATTACTCAGAGCGAAGATGATCGGCCTCTCGTTGAACGTTGCCATGTCTTTGATAATCTTCTCAGTGAAAGCTCCTCCGATAGCAGCCACTCCTTCACAGGAAACAGAGAAAGTCAGGGGTTGTTAACAGTAAGGAGACATGGATGAATGAAACATAAAGTGAGGGTAAAGACTAAAACTAATGCTCAGGAGGCTAACCTATGATGGCGGTGGGTTTGATGGTGTGCACCACCTCCTCCAGTGTCTTTATGTGCGGGTGATCGTGAGCAAACTCCTCCTTCTCGTGGTTCAGGTGGCTCCTCCCCTAAATGTATGAGAGATTTCTCTTTACATGAAGCTGATTCATAAACCAGGGGTCTCTTTAGTCAGAGAGAAAGTGTTACCTTCACTATAAGACCTTTTGAGTCCACCATCCAGATTCTCTTGGCGGCTTCTTCTTTACTCAGTCCCTCTTTTGCCATCGCCATGATGAGCAGGTGAGCGATTCCCAGAGCGGCCTGCAAAGAAGATAAGAATCAACTTTATTTAACCTTCTTCATCACAGTCTGTTTATTTTTACTCCAGAAGAGAGTAAAGTCTGAAAGAGAAAACCCCTCACCTCACCGGCTCCTTGGAAAACAAACTTGTGGTCTGACAGTTTGTTTTTGGTGATCTTCAGAGCAGCTAAGACTCCAGCAACAGCCACAGATGCAGTGCCTGCAGTTGATTTTTGAATAATGAGATAAAGACTTGCTCAGAGTTCGGTTTCTGCAGTCTGGTTGAAAACCCTGAAGTAAAATACTCTTGCTGTACCTTGGATGTCATCGTTGAAGGTGCAGTATCGATTCCTGTATTTGTTGAGGATGCGAAAAGCGTTGCTGTTGGCGAAATCCTCAAACTGGATCAGACAATTCATCCCATACCTGCAGAGTGAAAAAGAAGAGGTGGAGTCACACGTAGGAATCCCTCTCACGTGATTGATAGGTTGTGTTTTTACTCACTTGTCCGTCACTGCCTGCATGAACTCATCAATCAGCTCGTCGTACTCCTTCCCTCTGATTCTTTTGTGTTTGAGTCCAATGTAAAGAGGGTCATCGAGAAGAGCCTGGACCAGAGAACAATCATGGGACATCATCAGTGATCAGTTATCGCTGGAGAACATCCATCACTGATCAGTTGGTAGTGACAGCTCTGCTCACCTGGTTGTCTGTGCCGACATCCAGCAGCACAGGGAGGCACTGCTGAGGTTTGACCCCCCCACACGCTGTGTACAGAGCCAGCTTCCCCACAGGGATCCCCATGCCGTAACCCCCCAGGTCACCCAGGCCGAGGATCCGCTCCCCGTCTGTCACCACTATGGCCTGAAAGAAGAGACTCATGAGCATTTCATCTGTGGTTAATTTTTAATCTCTCAGGTGTGTGTGACTGTTGGAGCAGGTACCTTTATGTTCTCTTCAGGCCAGGAGTTGAGCATGGTGGCGATGTGGCCTCGGTCATGGATGGTGATGAAGAGTCCTCTGCAAACAAACAGGTTTCAAAAATAAAGCCAAGTGCGTGAGGAGTGTGAAATCTCCTTTTTGATCGTTTTGTCTGTTTTTGGTCTATTTTTGGATCAGTTTCTTGATGGTTCTCGTGAACTACAGTAAGCCACAAAACAAAAACAATCACAACAGCCTGAATAAGGAATTACATGAGGCTGAATTAAGAATATGACATCAATAAATCTCATGCAGATAAAACAGCAGGTCGCCTCTTTGGCTCTGCTTCACTTTCTACATATTTGGGTTCAATATTTCAGGAGCCTGTGAGCTGAATTCTGACAGATCTGACAGAGAGATTAACAGGAACGAACAAGATCCTCAAAACAAGCACAGCAGGAGAAAAAAGATCAGTCATTCAAAGATAGCTACAGGCTGCTACACCTGCAGCACAGAACGGGCTCAACACTATCCAAATGATTGATGAGATGGACTTCATATCGTGGGGCTGCTTCTCTGACGTCAACCCCAGTTCATAGCCTCCAAGGTACAATATTTATGCTCCAAAGGACTTAAAATGATGAGCTTTACATGATCTGTTCTTGACTGTTTTATGTAAGTGAGGCTGGTTTATTAGATTGTATTACATGATGAGCAGTTTGAGAGGTGAAATAACCGCAGTGAGAGCAGAAAATAAGTTACCAATAATTGGATTCAGGCTAAACGCTAAATTAGAAGAGAATCATTTTTGAAAACATAACGTTTGGATGAGTTTTGTCAAACCTGGGTCTTCTGAAGGCGAGTCCGTACTGTTGGCAGGCCAGGCCGACGGTGGGAGTGTACACGATGGGCATGAACTCCTCAATGTCAGAGGTCAGCAGGCGGTAGAACAACTTTTCGTTCCTGTCCTGGAGTGTCATCAGCAGGATATACCTGAGACAGAAACATCGTGATGCTGTTTCTTAACATCACAATTCTTTTTTAAAACTCTCACTTATTGTTTGCTGGTGATGATCAGTTCATTTTATCGCACAACGCGCAACTTTAATATTTCACACCATCCTGTAGACTCACTCAATCATCAGGATGATAAGCAGAGCCATTATGAGTATAAAATTGTACTGATGTTAGCATCTAGCTCAAAGTACAGCCTCACAGAGACAGTGATGTGGATATTTTATCACTTGGACGTGTTTTAAAGTGCAGAGTTCAGTGTCAGAGTGACATGCCTCACTGGGCTTCTTAAAGATAAATCTTTTTTAATTGAGCCTGCTTGAAATACTGGGTGACTGGAGAATGCTTTGTTAGTCTTTGATGGTAAAATTAAAGCTTCTGACAACAGATGTGACACACAGAGAGTTTACCAGGAGATAAAACCTCTTTTCAGTGAGTCGTTTCTGTTACTCTGTTCTCTCACTTGTCCAGAGGGTTGACACGTGTTTCATAGCTCTTCATGACCCGCAGCACTTGTACATCCTGTGAGAGGAAACAGGGTGGCAGCAGGCCATGGATGCCCAGTTGTAGGCGCTCCTCCAGGGTGAATGCCATTCCCTGCAGGGTGACAGAAAGAGAGAAACAGAGAGACAAAGAGAGAGAGAGGGGAGCGGTTATACGACCAAATGATGATCCTAAAAAGAGCTTTCACAGGGTAAAGTCCAAAATCTGATTCAGAAATTTAAAACACAGACCCAAGTGACTCATGTGTTAGTCATCAGAGTATGAGTCATGCCTGAGCCCAAATACAGTGGTCTTTTTGATCTCTTGAAAGAGTTATGAGGAAGCCACCCTGAGAGGAAACTCTCATAGTCGAAAACTTAGAGTAAAGAACCAGAGAAAAGGAGTACAAACAGTTTTATAAATGTCCTGCTACATTATAAAACACAAGGCCTTGCTTTTATTTTGGTAGGCAGTCACCTTGCACCCCCTCTGCCGTCTGGTTTTGGTTAGAGCTGCAGCTCTTCTGTTGGCACGCTCTCCAAAGAGTGATTGAAGGGGGGAGTGGGGTTTAATCTATTTATTCTGTCCAATAGTGAGAAAGCCTGAACCCACTCCCCTATCAGCTACACTTCTCTTTCTTCGCCCCTGCTGCATCTCTCACTCCACTTCCTCTCGATTCTCGCACGTCAAAGGAAACACTGACCTACATGAGGAATAAAACAACCTTCCAGAGCCAGTTTCATCTACTGTCGGAGGTTAATTCAAAAATAAATACTTACTTTCCCCAGCAAACTAAGTACTCAGTCTTTCCATGAGTCATGTTCACACGTTTTCTTCAACAGTTGTCACAGAGCACCAGTTCTTTAATGTTTTTTAAAGTATTTTGCTAAAAAAAAGCTTCTTTCTTTTAAAAGAACTACTCTCAGCTTAATGCATAAAGTCATCCCAAAAGACGTCACATCCGGTTCATGCTGGAGGGAAAAAATAACCCACCCCCAGTTGCAGAATCACTCGCTTGCTTTCAGACACTCCAGACTTTAATTGTCCCCCTCTCATATTACAATCATTACGTCTCCAGTTTTCCACAGTTGCATGCTTCCTAACTGACCCCTTACATCTGAAAATACAGTACCCACAACAACACTCTTAATGGCTACAAACAACAGCTCTACCATGCCAGAGGTCATCAGAGGAGATACTCCAACACGAAGTCTTACATGCCAAACAAGATTTGCACTTCTCAAGGACAGAGGAGTCAGTGAGCAGGGCGGGCTTCAAACAGTTTAACAATACAGACAACATGGACGACAAAGAGCCTGCCAGAGAGAGTCACAGGTTAACGGCATTAACCTAAACCTATCAGAGCGAGAAGGTTAGAGTAAACCTGTTAAGGTGATACTCAAAGCAGCAGCTGTAAGATTCATAGAGACAGAGAGTGAAACTAGACCTGGGCACTATCTTAATGACTTCAATCCAACCTTATCAGAGATAACTACCAGGTTACAACCTCACAGGAGCCTCATGACCAAATACAGCGAAGGAAAAAGTCATTTTTACAGTCACGAGCTGTTACAGTTTCATATCAGGGGTCATCAGTGCAGGTTTGCAGAATAGTAACTGAAATGAAACTGGAGTACACAAGTGGTGCAGCTAATCATAATGGTTGGAAAAGTTTTCTCTTTTTCACATTAGAAAGGCTGAACTTGCTGACTCTTCCAGATAAACTGAGCTGTGAGTCAACATGTAGCTGCTGACTGAGCACCAGCAGAGGAAGGAATAAGGACTGACCTCCCATTAAACTTAAATGAGAGCAACAAATGCAGCAACTGTGCAAGAATCTTTCCTGTTGTCCACAGAGACCAGGCATTAGCTGCATTAGAGACTTCTTATTCAGACTATTTTGGGGAAAATAATGCTGAAAGGCACAGGCAGTGCATCTGCATCAGGATTGGGATCGACAAAAAAGCTCTGACATAGCAACATATGCAGGGATCTACAGGGAAACCAAATGAAGCCAGAAGTAGAGAGGCTATTACCCTCAGAAAGGGGAAAGAAGTAATCTTGTAGCTATTACAAGTTCAACCACTCTCCATTTGCTGCATGTGGGACAGTTTGTTGTCTGTACAAACAGTCATTTGACAACAGGGTGCTTGATCCAGAGCAAGGGGAAATCAATTTCAGAAAGGCATTGAGCTAAGTAAGAAAACATAAACCAAAAATTGTGTAATAAATAAAATTAATAATATTTCATGCAGTATTTTGCTGCTTGTGCTCCAGCCTCCAGGTGAGTGACAGGCAGAGGTACCTGACAGATCAGTAAGCTCACCTTGTTGAGGTGTGGGTTTCTGGTGATGTCGTAGCCCCTCTTCTTGGTGCTGACGCTGCCCTTGCGGCCTGTCCCGGAGTGGCAAACCCGCACAGCCTGGAAGCAGGCCTTGTCGGCCGGCATGCCCCCGGTCGGGTGACCCGGTGCACCGGTGAAGACCCTCATCCCGCCGGTTGCTGTGCGCCTGCACAGAGACAGGGCGGCCCGTCCAGGGAGGGAGTTCATGCTACCTGCAGACAACCAGGGAGCAAAACACCCCCAGTGACACACAGATAAACCCTGCTGCTTGTTTCAGAGTAAAAGAGGAGACACACGACCTAGAAATACCACACATACCGAGAATAACCTGAGTTCAGCATGTCTGGGCTCCGTAAACAACCTGCTTCATGTGTCTGAGCTGTTCACATTAGCTTTAGCCTGAGTCATAAACAACAGGTGCACCGGCAGATACTGCCCGCGTTAATTAATTAATTAATTAATATAAATCAATAAAATAGTTTTCCAAAATAATTACGAAGCTGAAAATAGAGCACAGTCAGTGTGTTTATGTGAAAACCTCTGTGTCATCTCTCTGCATCCCGGCTAGCTTCTGTTAGCTTCTTTGTGAATTTATTAATGGAAAAATCTGCGCAGCTGCTAAAGCTAACTAGCCACGCGGCTAACAGTTAGCGTTAGCCTCACCTGAATCCGACGTGAAGCTGCAGAAGCTCGGACTCAAATCTTCATAAGAACCGCTTCTCTGCCTCTCTCCTCAATGATCGCTGCTGTTATCAGGGGATGTTGGGCGGATCGACAACAGGCAGCTGATCCAGGATCCTTTGACATTGACAGTTTCGGTCCCTCCCCAGTCAGTCTGCATCTGCACACAGAGGAGCCACCAATAGAGATCCAGGGCCAACCCCCAACCCTGCTCCTTCTCTGATTGGTGTGTTCCGTTTCTACAAGAAGCTCCATCTTCAGATAAGTCACCTCCTTCAATAATGTACTTTTTATTTATTCTTAATTTCTACCTGGGGTTTTTGATTTTTAGACCATCCACAGAAAGACTTCCCAGAACTACTTCTGCCTTAACCCATATTTGCATGTGTTTGGGTCGAATTTTCAATTAGCATGTTTATTTGCAGGAAAAATTCTCCACTTAAGTGATTCCAGCAGAGCACAGTCAGAAAAACCACACATTTCTTAGCTCTTAGTCATGCACAGCAGTGATCCCAACTCTTGGTACTGTAGTACAGACCAGGACCATAATGATTTGTGCTCCCTCTGCTGGACATAAAAACAAGTCATGTTTTAACTCATTTCAACTGGGGCCCCTGAAGTAGTGAGAAGCGCTGTCAAAATACATTTTTTGCACAACTACATAGAAGAATATCATAACAGCAGAAAAAGTGTGTTGGACCAAAATCTTTCCAGCTAATGTTGTGTTTTCATTTTAATATATTGAATCAATCTGTGATTACAGTATGAACGGCTTTTATATAGCTAAAAATCCAAGACTGACACCACATTATGTATCTAAAAAAGTTTATTTTCAACAAACACATTACAGATGCAAAAATGATAACTAATGACAATAATATCCTGTTAAAATAAAGACATCCATTTTGTCCTCTAAATGTCAATCTTCTTTGAATTCCTGACTGCCTTAAATGATGTAAAAAAAAAACCACTTTATACAATAAAAAAGAGAAATTAAATTAGGACATCATGCTTGGTGAAACTGCTCAACATTTCCTCATAAACACCAACACAAAGAATCTTCATCCATCACCAGAGAGAAAACTTTTTCAAAGAATTACACGCTGTTATAATCTCAACAACAGACAGAAAATACAGTTCACGCAGTATTTGTACAGTACGTTACAATGACAACTTCATCTTTGCTAAATGAACAGATCAAGGTAAAAACTGTTTGTCTTCATCTTCACCGTTCTGGAAACTTTCAGGAAAAAAAGTAAAAAACTGAAAAAAAAGCTGGAAATGATTCAGATGACTACGCTTGCGGCGCTACGGGAGCTTCTATCCTAAAAGACAAGAAATCAGAAAGAGAAGGTGATTATTCAGTGAAGAAGGAGAGAAGAAGTCCAAAGAGAGAGGAGTCAATGTTTGAGTGTTCAGCTTACAGAAAGGCGGTGGTAGTTCCCCCTGATGTTACTTGGTCCAGGTTGGCCCTCGATGGACGAGTAGCTCGGTGGCTTCTCCGGCCAATCCTTTCCTTTCCCTCCTTTTCTCTTCCTGCTCTCCTCCTCATCTGAGCTCCACGATCCTTTACGTCGCAGAGGAGGAGAGTACCTCCTATCCATCCGAGCTGCTCGGCTGTACAGCTCATCCATCAGGTCATCTCGACTTCGAGCACGCGGTCTGGACCCACTTCCTCCCCTCCTTGGCGAGCCTCTGCTGTCATTCCTGGAGTTCCTGTGTGGGGCTCTTCCTCGCCTGTTGTCCCAATCTGAGTCGTCACTGTATTCTCGAAGAATCCCTCGCCTGGGAGGAGAGGCGTCCCTATAGCCTCGACTGCCACGGGGGAGAAGTCCTGCCCCTGATCGGTTTGTACTCCCACTGGACTGACTGGATAGTCTAGCACCACCTCTGGGTCCGTCTCTCCCTCCAGACCCTCTATGTGCAGGCTGAATAATAGGAGGCAGGGTGATGACCCGCCTCTCCACTCCTCTCACCCCGATGTCATCCAGGGCTGACAACATACTTGGAGGTCCAGGGGAGTACGGCACCACAGGAGGAACTGCGTGGTACTGAGGCTGAGGCTGAAACTGGGGCATATTTTGTGCAGCATACTGAGCCTGTGGAGGTGGCACTACATCTAGACCCCTCATCTGGTTCTCCAGGTAGTCCAGAACCTGGTTGGTGCCCTGGACACTGCTCCGAACACTACCATTCACATGGTGAGGAGGAGGAGGGGGCTGTTGCGGCAGGGCCAGGGGGGAGAGCTGCATGGGGGCCATGGCAAAGTTCTGTTTGGGAGTGTGGTCGGAGTACGAGCCTGGAACACAAGTGTTCTGGTGAGACATGAATGACGTGCAGTTGCCCGCCTGATTTTGCACACTAGAGGGCAGCACAACACATTCTCTGAGAATCTAAATCAGTTTTTGTCATCTGGTTTTGTCCCACTGAACCACCATCAAACAACCAGTCTAGGTTTTGAGCAAATCAACAATAAAGCATCAAAGATCAGCCTTGTTGAACCTTTGTGTCACTCACCTGAGTACAGAATAGGAACACCCTGAGAGGACACATTGGAGCTGATGGGAGCGTAAATGGGTTGACCATTCATCCATGGGACCATTGCCTTCTGGGCCTCTTTAATCATCCTGTGTTGCATCACAGCTGAAACCAGCATAGAGGAAAGAGGTCTCAGTGACTTCGGCTTTGACAATATGAAAAATACAGTTCCATAAGCAAAACTACCCACTGTCACTTTAAAAGTTGAAGAAGAAAGTTTATTGCATGGCTTTAAGACTTTTTACCTTTTTCCGGGCAGCAGCAGGTCTGTGGACAACACGGGCAGCGCACGTAGCAGCAGCACTTCTGCGGGCAGCACTGACAGCAACATATGCAGAACAGCATGATGAGCAGGAGCGCCCCAAGGATAATCAACAGGACCGTCAGCCAGTCTGCATCAGATCAGGGAGACTTGTTATTATATTTCTTACCAACCAGGAAATTCTCAGACTTGAATACCAAACATTGACTAAAGAAACCTACGGTACACGATGAGTTTGACTTCCCGATCGGAGTCTCCTGTTGTATCCCCGGCAGCATCAATGGAGCAGAAATAGACTCCATTATCCCACCACATCACCTCATTGATGACCAAGTCAGCATCTGAGGACACATGACATCATGTTGCTTAAAAAGAAGGATAACAGGTGCAAACTGTTGGAAATGCAGCTCTAAACCAAGAAAATCTGTGCAGGTATTCAAATATTTTGTTTCAGTTCCTTTATTTGCTCTAAATGTTTGTGTCTTACCCCAGGGGTATAGCGTCTTCTGTAGAGCAAACAAAATCAGTAAACAGGGAAATGAATGAACTAACTGGTGCAAACTTACTGTTCTGAATAGTGATTTTACGGTTTCTGTACTCTGCACCCAGTATGGCCTCATTAATTCCTCTTTTCTGGACAACGGTGCGGACTGTGCGCTGGCTGTCTCTGCAGTCATTAGACGGGTCCTGGCCCAGCTGCAAAGCGGCCTGATAGGCTACAAAATTAGAAAAGAGATGGGATAAAGAAATGTTTAGTTTACAGATCAAAGCATTAAATAACTTTAAAAGTCCTATGCCTTAATATTGGTTCGTGCTTTTTTGTTGCTACACATGATCAGTCTGTTTTCGGCACAGGGCTTGCCTCTAGCTGGAAACAACACAATACCATCAAAAGTAAATATTACTCAACAGAAACACGCCCTTTACTCAATCAGAGGGCTGAATCATCTTGTTTGAAACCTGATGATGGTGGTAGGATGAATTGTGTTGAATGTTTACAGTCACAGGAGTTGTTTCAAATAAGCTGTGTATGCCCGATTAAAGGTTGTTGGCTGTTTCCCAAAGTTTGAAGGACTTTCAATCAACAGAAAAAAGCTTAAAAGGACAACCAAAAATAAACTATGTGAGCTAACTTGCACTTGAGCATTACCTTCTAAGGTAAGGTTAAAATAGGCTGTAAAAAAAGCTCATTTATGTTATTAACCTCCCTGCATATCTGTCATTAACATCACAATTTCTAAATCATCAGCTGTCATGTTCTATCTGCCTCACTACACATGAAAATGACTGTCTCCTTCCTCACCTGTGGAGTAGTACTCCAGCACTGGGTCCTTACAAAACGACTTGTACCTCCAGGTCACGAGGACATCCTGAGGGTTTGCAGATGTTGAATAATCGCAGCGCAGGGTGACAGAGGCGAACAGAGTGATGTACCTCTCCACCTCTGGAACAGTCACCTGGATGCTCAGCAGCTCTGACCCAAACAGGAACATTAGTCAGATTAAAGTGGAGATAAAATGTGAAGCAGCTGTGCTAGTGACACATATTCAAATTAAAGTTGCACACCCAAAAAAAACAAACAAAAAAATGTGTGTGTGTTTTTTGTGTCACGGCTTCGCTTTTCAATTCAGTATCGTGAGGAATCTGACCAGACGGGTTAACAGTTTAGATCTTTAAGTGTGCACGTAGTGTACTCTACCATTACGTGTGGTAAGAGCTGTCAGTCACAACCAGGAGTGTGAGTGCTGATGAAAGGAAACCGCTGCTAATTGTAGTAATGATATTTGAGGTGAGATATTAAATTCACACACACACGTTCAGAGGCTGTATAAACACTAAATCATCACATGCATGACTAATTACCTGCAGGATAAAAGTAGTAGAAATGTGCATTTCTCTCAAATTCTCAGGCTAAAGAGGTTGAGTGTTTTTTTTTTTTTTTTTTTGGCTAATCATTAAATGATTGAAATACAATCAACTGCCATTGGTTTTACAATCTGCTAATTACTTTGGTGACTTTGTTATTTAAAATGTTACATTTACATCTCAAATGCTGATGCTACTATTTTTATAAATGTAAAGACTTTGATCTTAACAGAAAACTGAGAAAATTTGATAAATCAGACTAGAAATTTCAATCAATCAAATCAAAAAACTACATTTTGACTTTGCATGGTCTACTTACGTAAAGTTAAAGCTCTATACATTCTGCAGAACTTCTTAAATGTTAGCTAAAGGTATGAAATGGTGCAGAAAAGGTAAAAAAAAAATGTGTAAAAATAGTAAAGAAGGCAGGATGAGAATAATTGGGGCAAAAAATGTTGATTGCAGGTCAAAATAGTCTTGAATACATGGTGAAAAAATCTTAATGAATGTTTTCTTATATTGTAGTTGGCAGATGTATTAGTAAATGTGTGCTTTAAAAACAACGTTAAATTTAATCCAGGTATCGAAATGACTCATTGTGAGTTCTTGCTCTGAGAAAGTCTATTTTCATTTGGTAGCTATTCCACCTGTTGTATTTTAGGAGGAAACTACAAGCAATAAGAAGTCACGTGACACTATTCGGCCTTGCCCTGTTTACACCTGTTGATAATTAACCTTCTCACTATTCAGACTGTTTGCTTTGGTTTCAGTCTAAATTTCTGTCTTTGACTGTATGAAAACCCAGCGTACATGTTTAAATTTTGAGAGAAATAATCATAAAAGCGTCTAAAGGCCTCACCTGTCGGCAGGTGAAGCGCGAGCAGCACCATCAGTATCATATTTCCCATCTCGCTGCTGGTTATCCTTCCGCGGAAGCTTCCGTCTCTATCCCGTAGGCGACTCAAAATCCTTCAGTAATGCAGAATATGTGAAGAAAAGCGTGACAAAGGCGCTTCTCAGCATATTAATCCAATATTTTACTCTCAAGAAGTCATGATAGTCCGGCTGTGTTTGTTTCCTGAGCTGAAATTCGACGCTAGGAGCAACTTTCCCAGCGGAGAGGAATATCCCTCCCCCACCACGGCTCCAGGTGACAACATGACTCCGCCCAGAAACATGGAGGAAACAGAGGGAGAAACAGGGGCAGGTGAATTAACTCTGCTTACCCTTTTCTTTCTTTCTTTCTTTCTTTCTTTCTTTTTTAAAGTAGCTCTTTTAAAGCCATTAAGTTAATTTTGAGCTCAGAGTTTCCGCTAAATACTCCAAAAAAAGACAGAATAGTCCTGGTGTTTGGTACTGTTGTAAGCAAAGCAACAATCTGAAATAAGTATTTACAGCTGTAAAGTGGTTTAAAATGACACTTAATTTAGTTTTAACTTCATCCTTTTAACAATATCAGCTAGCTAAATGAAATTAGTTAAAACTGAATGAATAGAACCAGGTCAGAGTGTCTGACACGACTGTTTTCACTCCACCAAAAGTATAAAGTTCACTCTTACAGTGAGTCATGTCAGAGGAGGGGTTGAGGCTCTTTGTGCAGGGGTGTTTACATCTCTTATCCTGGACGTGGACCTCAATGATCTTTACTGCTGACACAAAACAAACCCGCCTTAGCTCAGCTCAAGAGCTACTCTCAGCTCTCTGAAGTGCTCCTCTTCATCTGCGGGAAAAAAAGCTTCATCTGTGTCTGGGTCTTCTCTCTTAAATTCCTTCTTTCACAGTATAAAGGTAGAGGGTACTTCTTATTCCTTGTAGTCAGCATCTGGCATGTAGACTACAGGAGTAGTTTTCAGCTTTTGAACCCCCAGAGTAACATGCTGGAGACCCTGGGAACACACGACTAGTCAAAACAGACAAAAAACTAATTAAAAGAGGGTCCCAGTTTAGCTGATTATTATAAAATTAATGTACCTTTGAGCACATATTGATTTGTTCCCTGAATGAATCCAGGGTTAGTCACCTCATTGGTTTTGTGGTAACAAAGACATGTAGAAAACAAATAACACATTTTCAATTTGCTTGGTTTATATAAAATTTAACACCTGTTTTTTGTGAATTTATACAACAATTGATGAAATATGCAATTGCTGATGGTTTTTGATTTTGAAAGAACCCCAGCTTTGGGAACCTTGGGCCACAGGCTTTCATTTTGAGGTTGGGTTCCTACAAGACTCCTTCAAGTACAAATAAAATAATAATAACTCCAGGGTGTCAGAAAATGACAACAAAGAGGCACAAAAGGCTGAAAAAAATCACATAAAATCCAAAGGTGACAAAAAATACTCAAAGAAATGTAAAATCCCACAAAGAGGTCAAAAAGGTCACAACCTTTTCTTTTTTCATCTCATGAAATGACAAACGTTGATCTCCTTCAGACAACTTTTCTATGTCTGTAGTGACTGAATCTTTTTCAAACCCAGGGAAAAAATAAAGACTGTAAAGACTTCAGAGTTTTATTATTCAAAAAATATTTAGGCAGTGCAGTCAAAACAAAGTCAAAGTACAGCGTGGACTTGAAGAATGGTATCAAAAGCACAAAAATACAAAGTAAACCTGAGTCTCAGTGAACTGAGTGAGACAATAAGACTGTAGTGTCTTTAGATGTTACAAAAGATCCTCTGAAATTGGCAATAACAAACCCTAAGTCATGGCACTTGTTTAAGTTCAGTCACACACTCAGCAGACTACGTATAAATACTCAGATATGATCATGCAAATGAGCAAAAACGTCCTGCAGCCGTACACATGTGAGCATTCTCAGGCGTTTCAGGCGTCATGTGGCTGATGGAAGAAGAGTTTAGCCTCTCCTGTGAAGCGACAGGACGGTTTGAAACATGCAGACTGGCAGTGTCGAAGAAACGTCGTCACACAATGAGAGCGCCTCTGCTCAGTGCGGCGCTCTGTCAAAGAAATACACCCAAACGTTAGAGACTTCGGAGCCATGCAGACGCTTGGTTAGGTGTTTATGGCACTTTCAGGAAATTCTGCAGCTTGAGCTGTGTTAGTGAAAGTGATTCAAGAAGGATTAACACATTCAGTGAGGGCAGTAGAAGCAGATGCAGAGATTATACTGCGTGTGTTAGAGTTATAGAAGATAATTCATGACACACTTCACAGATTCTCACTGAAGATGAGGTTGAACTAACGCAAAATTACAACAATTCAGTGCTGAGACAATTTTTTATGTACATTGCACAAGAAAGAGTCAGATTATATTCAAATGCTGTTTCAGATCAAAGCAGAAAACTGGCATTATTCTATTTTTAATCTTATTGTCATCAGATCTCATCGAAAGACCAAAACCAGAAACATCTCTCAGCCCTTTTAGGATGTACATCTTTTAAAATTGTTTGTAATTTCCACAGACATCACGCAAGTTTTTACCGGTTTTGGACTTTAACTTAGATTCTCTGACAATAAGCCAAATATAGAATATTCAGAGGCTCATCCTGACACTCTCCACAGGATGAAGAAGCTCTTTCCAGAAGAGCCGCAGAGGGAGGAAGTCCTTTTTCCTGCTACAAGTAACTCACCAGGTTGCGGCTCCTTTCTCTCTCCTCTCTCCCCGCCTGCAGAGTTTGGGACATCCCCTGGTCGGGGCGAGTGTAACAGAACGGCCTCATGCCGGGTTCTGTGGTCCTGTATCGCTCTGAGCGAGGAGGTTCTGCCGTGCGGTACCGCTCTGTGGTCTGCTCGCCCCTGCGGTACCGCTCAGCCTCCCACTCTGAATATGGAGGCAGACCATCCTCCTCCTCTGGGCGGTTGCTTGGCGAGCGGCTGTAGTAGCTATCACTGCCTTTCCCTCTGGAGCTGCCTTTGGAGGGAGTGTCACTGTCCTCGTCTGGGCGAGCACCACCTCTGTCCCCTCCCCGACCCCTCGCCTTGCTCTCCAGCACGCCATTGAGGAAGGTGTTGTCATATCCTTTGCTTTTGGGCGGTCGTGAGGGTCGATCACTGTCCCATGTGTCCCTTCGTTTCTGCAGAGGTGAAGGGCTGCGACGGTGCCATCCGTCGTCTTCCTCTCTGTAGAAACGCCTGGGGGGGCTGTAATCCCGCTCATAGTGGCGGTCTGGAGGTCCAGCCCTGCGACCGCGAGAGCCAAATGCCTGGGCGAACTCCTCCAGCTCATCTAGAGATCCAGTGCGTCCTCGGCTGCCCAACGTCTTTCTCTGAAGGTGCTCTGAGTGAGTGTTCCACCTACAGAGAGGAGGAGCAGACTCTTAATATAAAACATTAAATTTACAGCGGGGACAGATTTGGACTTCCTGCAGTCCACCTGTAATCATACCGTCTGTCCAGCTCATCGTCTGATTGGTTCCTTCTGTCCCGTCTCAGACGCCGGCTCTGTGCACGTGGCGCTGCTCTCGTCACTGTCAGGTCGTCAAGGTCAGCGATGGGGGGGAGCGCCTTCATCTGGACGGTCTGATAGGTGTGTCTGAAATCAGCTGTTCCTCCGTCGTGGAGAGAGCTGAGCTCTGAGATGCTACTGGCTGTTTGGACAGACGTGTTAGAGAAGAATGTTTTCTATTTCGATCATTGAGTGAATCCGTGGTATGTTTTGGTAAATTATTTGAGTAAAGTTGTTTCTTTTCGTCCAGCCTCTTTTCTCTGTGCTGACAGTTAGTTGTAATGAAATGGATGCAGGGTTAGATGAAAACTAACACTTGTTAAGTTGAAAAGATTGTGCATGCACACAAAAAACAAGAAAACACACAGGAAGAAACAGACGTCCAGCCTCACAGATCACAGTAACTACCTGCCCTACACTGTGCCGGCTTACGTTGGAAAGCAGCCGTCTTGACAGAAGGAAGCTGAGCCAGCTGCTTCTCTATGTAGTACACAACTTTCATTGAGTCGTGGTTGGGACTGGCTTTCAGACGATACCCACTGCGCACTGTGGATGTGGACACATACACACACAGAAGCACAAATGCAGCACATAGACACACAAGGACATGGCCGTGCAAGCAGGAAGTGTGTCCAGACGTTTTGACCGGTCTAACTAGAGTGATGGCTTTACAGAGGTGTGGAAACGCAAAACAATCAGGCTTTATTTACTCTTTCTGTCTGCACTAAGTTACTTTAAAGCCACTGTAAGCAATTTTTTTCTTTTAACATTTTTTTTTGCAACTGATAGTAATAGATACTGATGCATCTCTGTGATGTACAAAAGCTAACGAGACAATTAGTAAAAGAAATACAAACAATTAAAACAGCAAGATGTGCAGCAAGACCAGAGACGATGCACATCCTGACAGTAGTCCTGCCTCTAAATAGCCAATCATATGTCAGGATTTTTGGATAGGAATAGTCCTGATTAGCCCCTTTGAACACATGCCTGCATGCCCGGACAAACACACACGTGGTATTTCACAAAGCAGAAAACTAACAACCAGACCCCAGCAGTGTTAGGCTTAGTATCAGATAATAAACATGCATGTTTGATGTGAGCATGAGGGATGAAAAATGTAACATGTGTTAGTTAAGAGAGTTTCTGTGATGGCGAACTGATGCTCTGACAGGAACATGAGTAAAAACTTCTGGAGTTTAATTATTTCATCCAAAAACAGGTGGATAAAAGTTTTCTCCTTGGTAATTTAAAGTAGTTCTGTTGTAATAACTTGGTAAAAGAGGCTCAAAATAGTTTGGAAAACTTTTCACAGTTTTTCAGTGGTTATACAGGATGAAGTGTTTGTCTACCCCTTCTTTAAATAGGATTAAAAGCAAAATCAGGTAGTAGTATAAATAAAAGGGGTTTTCACACTAGTCTGCTTGAAAAGAACCAAAAATGTTGCAACACAAGCGCTAAAAATGTGCAAAGGCATTTTTTTCATTCCTGCTTTTAATCCTCCTCAGTGCATAAGGAGTCGGTGTTCTTCAGCACCTTGTGGCTGAAATGAGCACTACAACGCTGACCCTTTGTGTACATGCTGATTTTTTGTCTTTACTTTTTCATTACATATTTTGCAGATTGAAAAAACGACGGTAACATTCCCAGCCTGTTTTCTTAGACACAGGAGAAATAAATGAAAATATCTGTCCCATGTTTCTTTCTGACTCCTTTCTCGGGCTTCGACAGAGAATAAAATAAGCTGTTTAAAATCTCAACTGTTTGTAAAATCTCACCTCCAGCCAGATTATTCTCCACTGAAGGGATTGAAGCAACTTTGGGCTCCACATGAGACTGGGGAGCAAGAGGAACCACCGAGGGGACACCAGGAATGTAGTAGGGATACACAGGAACCGGAGCAGGCGGCCCTCTCTTTGCCATCTTCCCTGCCTCGTATACTGAAGACAACAAAACAAACCTTTAAAGTGTGATATTTACATATAACAGACTAATTTCTTCAAAGTGTTGTGTGTCTCACAGTGTCGGGGACAGCAGCAGGTTTCAGGACAGCAGCAGCAGCGGACGTAGCAGCAGCAGGAGTGAGGACAACACTGGCACCAGCAGATCCCCAAGAACAGCAGGAACAGCACGCTGCCGAGGACGACGGAGCCAACAAACGCCCACTCTGAAATGTAAACACACACACACACACACGCATTTCAATTTGAAGCAATGATCATTGATTTCAGACATTTCAATCTCATTTTCTGAGGTTTTATATCAAGTGATTTAAACGCAACCTTAGTTTTGTTCATTCTTATCCAGCAGGCACTACTTCTGTAAAAGTGAGGCTTAAGTAGTTATAAACTCTACATTTCTTTATTAAACTACTTGTTCTGTGTCTCTCTAAATGATGCTTCCATAGAGCTCCTAAAAAGGAAACTTGATGTGAACTCTTGGGAACCAGGAATGACTCTTATCCTTCATCACATCTCTAAAGCATCCAAACCCTAAAGACACACTTCCTCAGGGTGTGCCAAAGACTGAAAACACTCTAAACAGTCACTGTGGCTGCATACAGACCCTATAACCCCTGGAGAATCCAGCTCATTAGCACGGGGAAGAACTTAATGCGTTGTTTTTCTCTCAGGCAGTTTAATATCTTTGTTTTGTTTCAGGTGCAGTAGGATTGTTAGTGGAGGAAAGTTTTGATTGGTTAGTGAAAATTAAACTTGAAGAAGCCAGAAGATGCCAGGCGGTGGGACTAAGTGCAGGTGATGGGCCGTACCTGGCATTATCTCCACATCAAACTCAGGTAGGAGGTCGTCCGGCTGACCTGTCCGGCCTGCAGAGAGAGGGAGAGCACAGGTGAAGGACGGCAGAGGAAGCAGGAAGCGAGAGCCCAGAAGTTAAAGGTCAGGTGAATTAGAGCGAATAAAATGGTAGCAGAGAGAATACTGGTGTGAAATATTAACCTGTAAACATGGGTATGGGTCAGCATAGTGAGGGGTCAGAGGTCAAAATACACTTAACTCTGAATCTAAGATTAGCAGGAGGCTGAGTGTACCACATTTCAGTTTTGTTACAAGTTACTGACAAGTCCTCAGCCAGGCAGCGTGAGAGGAGGAAGAGGGGGGCTGTGGAAACTGGGGCACATAACGATTCTGGGGCAACTATTTACCATGGGAACTCATCATAAAGAGGCTGTACGGTGGTGAAACAGTGAGGCTTTGTGCTCAAAAACAGAGAGGCTGAACATCCTGGGTGTGAGTACCTTTATTGTAAAATACTGAAGGGCAAACAGCTGCAGGTGGTGGTGTTTTCATCAGGCTTAAAGTGAGGTGTACCGACTATAATTACAGTAAAGAGCCACTGATCTGTCTGCAGGGATAGACTAAACACCCACAGACTGCTGAGTTGGCAGTTACTGTGGAGCAGGGAGAGAAAACACACAGTGTAGCCTCCCCACCTGATAAAAAGTAATCTTGGTGCCCTGACCTGGCACACACTCATCTACATACCATGAAGCTCAGTAACACTGAGTAACCTGAGAGAGCCGCGGAGCTATGCAGGCCTGAGAGGGAGGGAGGGAGGGAGGCAGGAGGTGCAGGAGGAGATTTTGCAATACAGAAAGCGTAAAGAGGAGGGAAGAGAGTGAACACAGGAGAGAAAACTAAACCAGATAAAGGAGGTGATGAGAAGAGAAACAGAAACACTGAGAAATTTAGAGAAATCACATTTTTGTAGGTGTTAGTGAGAAGACTGAGGCCTCCTTTCTAGACAGTCAAGATTGATTGACTCCTCTTAATCCAGCTTTATATGCCAGCTGTTTATGGAGGAGAACAACTTTAAACCAGCTTTTTTTGTCAGCCCAGATTGCAAAAAGCTGAGCTTGGCTTTAGAGCCAGATTGGGATCTGGTTTAAGTGTTTGGAGGCAAGTTTGTCTAACATTAAAATTTCAGTAAATTTCAGGAAAGCTTCCTGAAAATTGGGTTGTTAATTTAGGAATAATATTAATTTTCTGGGTTTTGTTACTGTCAGTTGAATGATTTTTTTAAATATTCCCAGGAAATTTTCTCACCTAAATTTTGGAAATATTTGTTTTTTCTTCTTTTTTTTGTTTTCTTCTTGATGTCAACAATAACAACAAAGCTTTGGACATGTTCGCATGCATGTCTGCTTCTAACAAACCAAAATGATTAATATTTTTACAATTGGATGACTAGGTAAAGGAAATTCATATACATTCCTGAAAACTTCCATTAAAGTTTACAACTTATATTTCCCAACTGCAAAAACTGAAGTGTAAGCAAGTCTTTATGTCTTAGTTTGGGTAAAAATTAGTCTCACTGGAGTAATTTGAACCACACTCATCTGAGAAGTCTGGGAAAATATCTTATTGAGAATCATTAAAATACAAAAAAAAACAAAAAAATCTTCCAAATGCTCGATAAGAATAATGACTTCAAATATGCATTTAAACAAGTAGCTTTTTTTTTTCTTTTTTCAAGCAATTCAGGCATCATTTTTGTCTTTAAATATCTTCAATGAAGTCTAATAACAACAATTTTACTAAAAATCAGACCTTAACACTTGCTTAGATTTCAATTCTTACAGTGTCGATACTCAGCTTCATAAGTGAAGAATTTTGCAAAATATTTTGCCTCCTTTTTGGACAGAAATTCTGAAAATATCAGTCTAAAATTCTAAGTTGTATCTTGTTTGTCAAGAAGCTTAAAATCCTCACACATCCTGCTGTAAAACTGAACCCAGTCTTGTTTTCCTGACACATTGGAGCCCCCCTCCTCTGTCCTGTGAGCTGACTATAATCAGATTAGAGCTCAGCAGAGGAAAGCTGAATGAGCAGATCGCTGTTCTCAAAACTTAAAGGGAAGAAACCATTTTGTATCTATGCTCACGGAGGGCTCATGTTTTTGCTCGTGTTTAACCTCCTTCTTTTCTTTTTTACTTCTCTCTCTTCTTGTCTGCAGCTGCGGCAGCCTTTAACATACCCTGGCCTCCTCTGGGTTGCCATGCTAACAGCTCGAGGAGTGGCTTTAGAGACAAAAGCTTTGACCAAATGATGTATTCATGACACAAAACAAAGACAACATGAAATAAAACACCAGAATCTGTGCAGATGATCATATCATTACTTATAAATGTGCTTCAGTCACACTCCAGACAAATGAGTGTTCATATGAAGTGAGACACAGCGAGGTTGTTTCCACAGAGGCTGTCGTAAAAACACTTTGGAAGTCAGAGACAAAGAGTCTTTTTACTGAAACTTTTACAGTGTGTAAAAACACCCTTCACCTTTCACTCTTTAGTGAAAAACTGGAGGCTTACCCAGCACCAGTAACTCCAGCTGGTCTTCATTCTTCCCCACCAGATCATCAGCAACCACAACTTTGCAGAAATACACTCCACTGTCGCCCCACTGCAGCTCCCCGATACGCAGGTCTGCTTCTGCACAGAGACAGGAACAAGGCAAGAGGTGAGAGGTCAAATGATGCATCACTTACCAAGATGTAGATTGAATAGAGGACAGCTGTTTGGTCCTGATAAGACATGAGGTTTCACAGGGAGTCAGACATGAATAGGAGCGGGAGGTGTGTGTGTGTGTGTGTGTGTGTGTGTGTGTGTGTGTGTGTGTGTGTGTGTGTGTGTGTGTGTTTGTTTCTCTCCTCTATTGTAAGATAAAGACAAAGGAGCTGGACTTAAACAGCTGCATTGTGTACTTGTGACCTTACTGTTTATGATGCTGATGTCTCTGCCTTTGTAGTGCTCAGCCAGCGTCATAGAGCTTCCCTGTGCTGAAGCCACAACCCGCACCGTGCGCCCGCTATCCGAGCACTCAAGGTGGGATTTGGCGCCCAACTCCGAAGCCTGGACGGCCAGACTCCCTGGCAGGGTGAAGGACTCTTTGGTGCGGTCTCGACAGTAGGACTTGTACCACCACTGAACCACAGGGGCCTGAGAAGAGGGCGTGTGGTACTGACAGGGGAGGACAACAGACTGGAAGAGCATCGCGAGGCGCTGCTTATCCCGCACTGTGACTTGTACGCCATCACACACACACACTGAAAAACACAACAGAGACAAGAAACAGGGGTGAGATATGTCCCTGAACATGTTGGACAGACTTTTGTAGAGCTTCGTTACTTTTAGCTGACTAAACCAAAGATAATAGTTTCTGGATGGAGTCAGAAAAAAACAGGAAGAGGATGCAGAAACAGCTGAGCCTCCTCTTTGTCTAAAGACAAAACCTGGGAGATCCTCAGCATCATACTGGAAAAAAGACAGAGATATGTTGTGTGGGGGCTCCTCCGCGGCTCCATGCCAGGGTCAGGGAGGTCAAATTCCAGTCTGTGTAAGTGTTTGTGTGTGTGTGCGTGTGTGTGTGTGTGTGCGGGGGAGGCCTGTGGAGAGGCAGGGGGTTGTCATCACACAGGGAGGGGATGGAGAGCACAGGGTGCTTTCTGCGAGTCATATTAAGTCGAGGTGGGGCAGGAACTCCCGCTAAACATTTCCCAGCAGACAGGAAATCAACACAAAAGCCTGGAGCATGATTTTCCCGAAGAACGTTTAAAGTTTTTATCTTAGATATTTCCTTCTACGAGCATCATGCGGCTATTTTCCAGACCACCTTAAGGACCAGGACTTTGAGACAGCTTTGGATCATTCAAAATTGGGCATTTTTTCATAATTGATTAAGCATTTTGTTTATATATCATTTGAAAATGTGGAATGCAATAAATATTTTTTATTTCATCCTTTTACAGTTAAAATTTTAAAATTCCTATTTAAATACAACAACCTCGGAGGTTGAATCTCAAGAGGCGCATTCAGATCAATAGTTTCTCTATTTTTGGTGCAGTCATCATCGTGGTGTTTAGATTCAATGACTGATACAGCACAAACAAAAGAGGAGGAGCGATAGAGCCCCTGAATTTCTCCCACGACGGAGCCCTGGTTATCCTTTTGTTTCCTTTTTCATGGACCAGTCCATTGTGGGGCCGAGCTAAAGCCCCCCTCCTCTGTCCAACTTGAGGAGCAGAGAGGGGGAGGAGGTCACAAACCCCCCAACCAATGAGAGCATCCGCTTTCATCCAGCTGGTTGGAAACAGACCAATTGATTCAAACCAAACCGTTAGCCGTGGATACCCTCAGTTTGAGGTGAGGACAAACAAACATGTTACTATTGTTCACACAGGGTCTGCATCAGGTGTGACTCACTGTATTGAAATGAACAGGTTGCACAGAGGACACGGTCTCCTCCTCCACCTGCACACACACCTCCCTGTCAGATTACTCAGTCTTGTATTAAAATAACGTGTGGTCGAGGCTGTTTTCCAGGTCAAAGTTCTGCAGCAGGACGCTGCATGTTTCCTGAACGCAGTCCGGCTTCTTTCCTCTCCAGAGCTGTCACATTTCCTGCTTTTACTGTGTCCTAAAGTCCTTAAGTTTGACTCGGCAGGCCAGCAAAATATAACTCTGATAGGGCTGAATACAGCCTGATAACAGCTTTAATACAACTTTACCAAACACACAGGAAGTTTGAGATAGGAGACTTGACTTTTCAGGCCACAGGTGTTTTCCAAATGGCCTGGAGGCCTGATGTGCAGTGTAGTCCCAACTCTTCAGTAGCATGGCTGTAGTTTAACCCTGTAACTGTCATTTGAATCCAGTTTGGATGAATGTTCTTGTTATACTCCAAACCAAGTAGTTTTATTGAGACTGTACTGTCATAAGTAAAGTTTCTGTTTTATACCCGTTTGCATCATGTGAATAAGTCTTATCTTCCCTTACCTAGAACAAAGTGACGATATCAAGCTTAAAGATGACAAAATAAGCCTCACAACTTTGAATTTGATGATCTTAGGCCATATAAAAGTCCAGATCTGTAATTAATTTCGAACAAAAATCTCTTACATTTATTTTTTCAGCTATGTTTTGTACTGTAGCTACACCTGAAGAGCAGTTACCGTTTTTAAAAACACACATCATACTTTGGTATAGTACAGAAGAAAGAGAGAAAGACAGAACGGTCTCTGAAAAAGCTTATTTTTGCGTATTTAAAGAGTTACAGCGTTTGTTTTTCAAAGAATTAACAAAATACTGAACACCCCACACTTTAGAGCACATTATTGGTTAAGTGTTTGAAAAAATGTAAAATAACCCTCTTTTCGCTCGGCTGAGGCAGAGGTAATGTCTGAGCCTCCTATAATCACAAGTTTACATGGATCAACCTGTTGCGCCCTCGTCGTAAATAGACGCTTTACGCCAAACAGACACATTCACAGGAAGAGAATAAGACTCACCAGCTGCTCCCAGGAAAATAAACAGCAGGTAAAAGTTCATCCTACAGTCCGTTTTCACAGTTAAGTGCACTTTATCCGCATGTTGCCTTCCGTCGTCCGCTAACTGCTAACAGAGCTCCAGACTGCTGCGAGTAACGGGACTGTACCACTTCACATAGAGGTGAGCCCGGCCCCAGCAGAGCACTGCGCCAACATAATTACTGCTCTAATAATTGCTTCCCTGAGGGAAAAAAAACACAAGTTTGCTGCAGATTTTCTTTAATTCTATCTCCCGGGCCCTGGTTGTGTGTGACCTGCTGCGGGTGCAGCAGCAGAGTGTGCCGGGCAGAGAGAGAGGTCTGCCCGGTGGAGGTGGAGGGAGGAGGGGGGCAGCTCCTGATGAAACCAGGTCAGGGTGGGATCTGGGTTTTTCAGGAATTTTACTGTCCACGGGCAAAGTGTTTTGTACTTACAAAGCTACTACAGTATAACAGCTGTTAACACAGTTGCAAGTACAAGTCCTCAGGCACACCTCATGACGTTCTTAATCTGAAATTACATGAACAAACATAAATTCAAAGCCACAGGGTCTCAATTTAAAGTCATTAATCTATTTGTACTTTTTATGAAATGCAATAAATTTCTTTTCATTTATGCTTTAAGAAAACAGTAGAGGCCCTGTAAGTCATGACAAAATACAGGGTATTCTCTCCAGTTCCTCGAGATATCAAATATTGTTGCCCAGTGATATTTAACTCGTTATTATGGGAAAAACAAACACATTTTTCAGAGGTGTACCCGAGATTTTCTGTGGTGCAACTTCTTAAAAAAAAGACAAAGAAACAAAACTAAGCTTCACCAACCTCACTCATGTTGGCAGATACAGGAAGGCAGCTTTGCACGCCATCTTCTGGCAAATGATAGCTATCAGCCAACTGATTTTATCTCTAGACTGTCAGAAAATGATATTGTTTCGGGTAAAACAACTGTTTTCTTGACATATTGGGAAAAAGAACTTGAGAAAACAAGTACATTTAACTTGCTGTCAAGAAATTCAAAATAATAATAATAATAATAATAATAATAATAATAATAATAATAATAATAATAAAGGGTTTAATTGTGACCTATTAGGACTTCCGTAGAAAACCCAGGAATAGCAGGGTTCACTGTGTAAACTGAGTCAAGTGTTGCTGATTTGTGCAGGGATGGAACTTCTTATAACTTTTATTCTGTATGCAGGCCCATAAAGGTTATGATTTAGTATATTTTTTCATGTTTTCCTGAGATCTTCACTAACTTTTCTGTTAGCTCAAGAAAACAAGACATATAAATGAAAATGTAATTAGTACAAGCAGAAAGTTGCATAAATAACAAATACTTAATAGATTTTTCACTCAGTAATTAAATTGGCAGACTTTCAGACCAGTTTTCTTTACCTTGCTCCATATGCAAAAGGTTAAACTCCTACATTTTAGAGAATTGTTAACTCAGACAGAATCACAACTAATAGGTTTAGAGAATTTATTTATTATAAATTCAAGAAGGTTTGTTGTACTTGTACACAAACAAGTATGCACACAGTACTCATGCACGTGTAAAAAAAAAGGCAGTGTGTTACCAAAATTGCAAGGGTAAAAAAATGTTTGAAAAAAATTCAATTTTGACAGTGTTCAACTTTCAGTAACACAAATTATTCAAAATCATTTCTTTAGCTATCATCAATGTAATCAATGTGACCACGACTGCCACCATAATGGTCACGTTGGTCATAAAGGTGGTCATGACTGCCTCGATAGTGATCACGACGATCATCAAGCCGATCCCGACTTCCTCTGTAAGTATCGCGTTGATCATCGAGCCGATCCCGACTTCCTCTGTAAGTATCGCGTTGATCATCGAGCCGATCCCGACTTCCTCTGTAAGTATCGCGTTGATCATCGAGCCGATCCCGACTTCCTCTGTAATGGTCTTGTCGATCATCAAGCCGATCCCGACTTCCTCTGTAATGGTCTTGTCGATCATCAAGCCGCTCTCGACTTCCTCTGTAAGTATCCCGCTGATCGTTAAGCTGATCTCGGCTACCTCGATACTGACGCTGAGAGTCAACATCACTGCCCTTGCCATCATGCCTTCCTTTACCGCCATAACTATTGTAACGATCATCCTCAGGCTTCGGCTCAGCTGCTTCTGCGCTGTAGTTACTTCTCGGTACAACATCTTTGTCTTCATCCTTGTTCTGTTTGGTATTGGATTTGTCGTCTTCTGGAGCATCTTTGTCCAAAGGCGTCATTTCTTGAGGGGAACTTTGACAAACAAAAGGAAGATTCAAAACCATTAAAATCATTCTTGGTGGTGATTGCACTGGCAGAAGCCTTCTGGGTGTATCTTTCATACCCTTCAGCTGGCTCCTCATTTTTGCCTTTTCTGCAGCAGCAACAGTAGACAACAATTCCCAGAACCACAACGCCTGCCACGGCTGCTCCAATTATGATTGCAGTGGATCCAAGGTTCATGCTCCCTAAAAGAAAAATTGTTTGTTTTAGTCAGCTGATGAAATGAAACACCTCAAATCAACCACTCACTTGTTGGCTATTGATCACTCCTTCACACTATCAAAAACACTCACCTGGCTGTACACTCAAGGTAAGGTTGCAGCTGGCTGAGCCAATTCGATTTGTGGATGAGCAAATGTAGAAGCCGGACATTTCTTTTGAGACGTTAAAGAGAGATACCACTCCATCCTCTGTGACATAATAACAGAGTAAGAGTTAACACAGGTATAGAGGTATTAGAGTCACAGCCTGATAATTGAAATGCATACTCTCAGTTGTCTTTGGAGGAAAGTTTCTGGGGTTGTTTTCAACACTGTAGCTCGACCATTTATAGGACGGTTGTGGTGATCCCTCCTCTGACATGCAGGTGAGGCTAATGTTGTGCCCGTACTCTGCTGTACCCTGGATCCTACAGACTGGCTTTGAAGGGGGAACTGGAACAAATCATTAAAAATGTTTTTGGTTACAGCAGAACTTTATGTGGAAATGATTTCACACACACTGTTGATTTAAGTCTCACCAAGCACCAAAAGGGAAGTCGTGGCAGCAGGTGTTCCCTCGTCATCATTTGGGATCTTGACAGTGCATTGGAACTGTCGGCTGTCCTGCATGGTCACCTCTGTTAAACGTAGAGTGCTCACTGTCCTGTCTACGTCAACTGTCATAAAGGCTCGGCCTTCGTACGCCGGGGAAATGTCAATTGGGTTGTTTGTAAAGAAGGTTGCCACAGTTTTCTGGAGGATATAGACAAATAGTTGTACAAAATAAGCGACCGGTATGATATCATGATGAAGCATGATTCATTTAGTATATGGATTAGAAGATTATCTGTTGCACCCTTAAAACTTTATTTCAGATCACAAAAGCCTTGGTTTCATTTTCTTTGTGAACAACGGTTGGTTACGTGGTCATTCAAAATCAACTGGACAAAGGTCAACAAGAAGAAGGTGAAAGCTTTGGTATCACATTCAGTAAAAGCACAAGTGAGAAAACTTTCATAAAGTAGACCTCACTATTTTGCACCTAAAAAAACCACTGAAACATATTTAGTTTACTTTCTCACCGTTGGCTCACCAGCTTGATCCGGGGAAGCATCCCATGAGAGGACGAGTGCATTGAATGGTCGTGCTGGTGTGAATAAACATGTTAAAGTGATTTCACCTCCTTTTTCCACCTCGTACTCTTCCTGTTCAATAGAAACCTGGATGGCACTGCAGCAGGAAAGCACTGGAATAATAAAGAGGGATAAATTATGGGAAATGATCAATAAATATCTGTATCAAAGTTGCATATTTGGTGTATAACCTGCAAAAAGACACTGCTTTTAGCAGTGCAACTTAAATAGTGAGCTGAATTCATAGGTTTGTTGGAAATCCTGCTTCAAGCAAGAAGTTGGATTAATGATTAACTCAGGTGATAATACCACAAAGGTGTGGCAGTCGATCACTGAAAAAAAAAAGAACAAAAGCGTAAGTTGTACCTGTAAGGACCAGAAATAACTCTCCACATCTGAGCGTCATCTTTGTTGTTGTTTCTAAAAAATAATTAGAAAATCCAGAGGTTATAAAATCTGAAACTGATGCTTCACAGAGTCTAAGAGCCAGAGCCCGCCTTAACCTTCAGGGTGAACTCCCAGTTATGGAGAAGTCGTCTCTTCCAGGTAATAAGTCAACAGTGTGAGGTCACATGTCAGCAGAGGACCAATCGTTGACCCATTTCATTTTAAGTTAACCTGTGCATTGAAGGTGTGAGGAGGAGGTCCATGAAAGGAAAGGTTGGAATAGTAGAATAACCAAAGGAGAGAGAAGACAGGAGAAGAATTAGACAGTCAAAGATCTCTGAAAGACAATAACTTTAAGACATTTACTTATGGATCATTGCAAAGACTCATGACTCAGGCGACGGATCAACAGCCCTCAAAGTTAAATTGAACATCCATTTCTCTTGTTGTACTCGGGTTGACCTGCAGGCTGCAGTGTTGCACAGACATTGACACTGTGTTTGATGAAAATGTGTAAATTTACAAACATACAATATTAACTTCACCTCTGCACCTGTTTCATTTTACAGAGCATTAAACTGAACCTCATATGCAAAATGTTTGAGCTGCAACTCCTCCTTGTATTGTTTCGATTTCTGATTTGTCTTTTTTAAGCTCTTTGGTATTCAGCAGAGAGAGAGGACACTTTGCAGACAGAGTGCTCTTTCAGAGGCTTTGGTGGAATGAGGTTACAGATTCAAGCTTGAGTCTGGACAATGATGCATCCCTATGTGGCCCAACAAGCCAGCTGTGGAGAAGTATTTAGGCTTAGATAGGTTTTATGTTGAGACACATGATGGACTAAGCACTTGAACTCAACTGCTTAACTTTTACAGCAGTTAAGAAAGAACTATTTTATTCAACGTGCTTACAATCCTCCAAAGTAAAGAAGAATAAAAAGCTAGACTAACTTATTTGTGATGCAGACAGAGATCTTCTCCTGTGACTTTCATATTGATTTTTTTACCTCATTGTCAATTCCAACTTCACAATCATTTAGCAGCAGTTTTTGTTAAAGATATTTGATGTTTAGAATCAAAACACTGCTGTTAGAGACTCCTTTCTTACAATGTTTTTAATTTGAGGGGCCTTAAAATGATAAAGAAAGAAATCAGACGTTCACCACATTCTACAGTTTATACGTATTATAGTTTATAAGATCAGGAACTAGTACCATTTGAAAATGTCACGGTAAACACATGAAAAAATATCCATACTTTTATTGTTTCTAAGACTTTCCGGGGCAGTCTTGAAACTTTTTTATTTAAGGTACTCAACCTGACTTTTCCTGTCTTTAGATTCACGTATGTCTACTTGTGATATTTTTTTCTGTAACTTTAAAAAAGGTAGTTTTAACTATTTTTGTTGATAAAGTAGCTTTCTCGCCCAAAAAAAGCTGGGATAGGCTCCAGCCACCCATGACGCTAAACAGGATATGCGGTATGGAAAGTGAATGAATGAATGAATGAATGAATGAATGAATGAATGAATGAATAAAGTTGCTTTAGTGGAGAATTGAGTTGATTCATTAAAACAAAAAACGTCGAGTTCATCAACTTGTTCATTGATCTGCGAACAATGTCTGTTGAAACAGGTTAATTCAAGGGACTTAAGAGTGCATGAGTGAGAAAGTTTCAGGTAATTGCTGGGATAAAAGAATTGTTAGAGACATTTTCTTGTTTATGTAACACTTTCTCTCTCTTTATTTTATTGCATTGCCAGCTACCAGCAAAGATTGAGTTACAAAGTGCTTTACAGTGTAAAAGGTTTGAGAAAACGTTAAAATTAAAAAACGAAACCAAACAAAAAAAACTCTTTATACTTATGAAAGAATGAGTATGTGGGGTATTTGGTCAGTCAAATAAATGCTATAGATAAAAAAAGACTTATATCAAAAGGCTACCATAGATTTAATCTGCCCTATCCCTGCACAGAAAATATTTTTTTCCACTCAAACACTGACTTCTTTTATGCTCCAAGTTTTGTGACATTGTATGGTTTTAAATTATCTGCATATAAAACTTAGATTACTTCAGTCTTCATATAGGCTAATATGTGAAAGTTTAGGTTTCCCTGCAGCTTTATTTGGTGTCACATCCTGAGTAATGCGGCATCATTTCCAGGTACTTAAGACTCAAAATTATTTTGTTATTCCTGTCTTTTGGGTTTGAGTCACATTATGGTACAATGACTTCGTTTGTTAGATAAATGTGGGTTCAACGATAGCATATGTTTGTGGTTTGTCTTTCTTTTGTTTGACTGCATGCACCAAAAGTTAGTTTTTTGAGACTTCTTGATTTTTTTTTTCAGGAATTGGAGACTTTCCTGTGGGAGGAGGCTTTTTTGGGGTGTCCAGTGATACACTCACACCTGATTGACCTGGTTTAATAACTCCTACTCATTTGTTTCCATTAGCACGACACAGTGTGAATGTGTCTAAGTCAGCTCCCGGTGTTACAGTTTGAAGTGTGATCCTGTAAACGTGAGACCTCTGGCTGAAATGAAGATAAACAATGGGCCACATGAACAGTTTAGTTCTGGGGAATGTTTTTACCAGGAACTAAAAGTTAGCGGAGCCTCTGGTTAAAACGCGGCATTAGTCTGCTCCCACTGTGTGTGACTGTACCTGTGTGTGTGTGTGTGTGTGTGTGTGTGTGTGTGTGTGTGTGTGTGTGTGTGTGTGTGTGTGTGTGTGTGTGTGTGTGTGTGTGTGTGTGTGTAGCATTGGTAGGCTCAGGGCTGGGATTTCGGGTTAAATATTCAAAATGGCGGACGGAGGAGCAGCGAGTCAAGATGAGAGTTCAGGAGCAGGTAATGATTACAGCATTTTACATATTCATACTCATATTCAAACTGTGCTGCTCACAATTTATGATAAAAAACAGACGGGACGCAGACTGCTTCACAGATGAGGTTGGAAATGGATGCTGTTTTAGTTTACACACAGAAAGCTAACTGTAATTTGACAGAGGAGGAAACGACGGCAAATTACATGGAAACATGCCTCCCCCCATTGTGTGATTAGACGGCTGTACGCCGCTACATATTCATACCTCTGTCGACAAATACAGTTTAGCATATTTTATTAATAATCGCCGACGTGACTCCAGTTCTTAGATGACATATTTAGATATTTAACGCAGTTTGATTGAAATGAGGATGCTAACAGGCTAGCGTTAGCTCGCCTGCTAGCGCTTGGCTTTGTGTTGATGCACTCAGAGTCGTTTGAAAGAGGTTTGCATATTCATTTCTGGAGCCGAGCAGTGGCGGTGCTCGCTTCTTTTATCTGATTTTTAAGAGGAAACATATAAATAGAGCAAACGTAGATTTTGTGAGATAGAGCAGTGTCGGTGTGGTTTCTTGGGCTCGCTCGACGTGATTTTATAGCCCTCAGCCTTTTGTGCCTGAGCCATAGCAGCAGCCTGTTGTGTTATTCATGCGGGCCTGCTTCAACCAGAGTGCGGAGTTCAGCATATTCCAGCAACCGAAGCTGGAGCTCATCCTAACTGCATGTAAACATAGCACTTTGTGGTCGAAAAACGTCCACAAACTGTCATTCTTTCATAATTTGGACGTTAGTTTGCCGAGCGGCTAACTGGCTAACCTCTCCTTTCTAACATTTAATACTGAATCCAACTGAAATAACCTTTGAAGATGTTGTGTTCACGGTCTGTGGTGTGTTCATGGTCCTTCTCGAATACACCAGTGTTTGCACTCGGTTTCAATGAAGTTGAACCGAGCACTTTGCTGCCCTTAAAATGGGATTATTTATGAGAAGCGAGCTTTGTTTAAAAATTTAGCATATATATATATATATATATATATATATATATATATATATATATATATATATATATATATATATATATATATTTATCTTTGGTATAACATCTTGTTTTCCCGTCATTGTTGTAGTAGTTCTGACTCAGTGTGTCTGTGCTGAATACAAAGATTGTACCTGTGTATCCCCCCGGGCACAGGGAGGGGTGGTGAGGCCCACTTCCTGAAGGCCACAATAATAACAGGCAGGACATTCTTACTATTCACTCCACCGGTTTCATGGCCGGGCAAGACACAGCATGATGGCAGTTTTTTCCCCTCAAAGTAGATCCCTTTGGGTTGTGTAAAGGAATCCAAAGTGGGTTGTTTAACTGTATGTGGCACTGAAGATCACGGGCTTCATTATCTGGGGCTACACTATCCTCAGCTTTAAAAAAAATGCATTGATAAGTTCCCAACTTTTGATTGTTTTCCACTTATGCATTTCATAGAAGGTGCTGCATTATGAAGAAAAAAGGTGACAAATTGTTAATTCTGGCTTGTGTACATTACGACGCTTGGTGAAGTTCCCGCAGGTTTTTGCAAACACTCATCAACATTTTCACACATTATCTGATGCTGTATGGATTGAGTAATTAATTGATTAATTATGCAAATTATCAACAGTTTATTCCCCGCTAAGAAATGGGGACCATGTAGTAATTTTTTAACATCTTTTGCGTGTAAGTGCTGTTTTGAATCTAACATCCACTGACATATGAACTGATACAAACTACACTTAGTGAGAAAAGCTGCAGAGGACTGTTTCTACTTTTTAAAGTCAAACACAGCTCTTTGTCTCCAACTCTTCACGTGATTTATATTATGTTCATTGTGGTCACAATATTTACACCATGCTTCTAATCGTACAGAAAGACCTTATGGTTACTCAGATATTATATTTGAGGCTTGAACTTCTCTTTTGTGGTTGCTTTTTAAAGAAGTCACACAAAAGATTGCTTCTTTGTGTGAAAACTTTATTGCCATAGGACATGTGATCCCATGATTGTCCTCTTAAAACTGCAGGCACATTTAATAAAATGTATTCGCATCCCTGTAATGACAATGTGATACACTGTAAGACATCCTAAGCTAAAAGAATAGACTGTTTGCCAATTTGCATTTTGTAAAAATTAAATGTCTGCCTGGAAATAGCTTTAAAAATATATAATTAACTTATTAAACAGGGCAACTTAAATGACAGATGAGAAGTACTTCTGTCATCCTCATACTTAGGCTACTTTTCTCATTTAATTAGTTTTTGAGTTCCACCCTCATTCCAGCCTTGTAGTTCCATCATGAATATTCATTGGTGTAAACACAGTTGTTATGAATAATGCATCATTTGCAGTAATAAATTCAGGACATGCCATCTCCAAAGCACTGAGCGGGCCTCCATGAAGGCTGCAGTCAGACAAGTTTTTTTTTTTATGTGGAGGAGGAAAATCATAACTTACCAGAGCTGTGTGCTGAGCTCACAGCAGATAAATACTTGTTTCAGTTGATCTGTAGCATGACTAAACAATGCAGAGCAGAAGTGTTTCAGTGTGATTAAAGCTGAGGGGAAGTGATTTTTTGCCAAAGTTTTACTTCACTGAGTTAAAACAGAGTTTATTGCAACAAATCAAGGCGAGGCTGGCAGTCAAATATGGAAAATGTGTTTGAAATAGTAGAGACAGGATGTGGCACAGGTAGAGGAGGGAAAGTGACACCAAGGAGGACATGATTGGTGGGGGATCCACAAGTTGTGATTTTCACAAAGCAACAATTGTCATGTTAAGGTTTTTGCTTTGACAGTTTATTCAAAGTCACGCCTTAGAGAAGATTTTTTTTTTTCAAATCCTGCACATACTGCTATGGAAACACGGCGGTGCAAGATTGCTGTCAACAAAAACAAAATTGTTTCCAGATTCTGATGATAAGGGACTAATTTAAACATACTTCTAAACATTACAGTCCATTTCTACCAAGTCTTTTTGCATAAATGCTGTCATTCTTTACATTCTGCACCTTTGAAAAAAGCTGAAAAAACTAGAAGATGAATTTCAACATTAAAAATAAGTGTCAATCAAACATCCTTTGGTAGACATAGTTAGTATTTAGCATTCAAGCTGAGCTGCTGATACAGCTGCTTTCGTTTTCCTCTTGTTATCAACATTTATCTTTTAAGACTAACAGCAGTTAAATTTTGTGCCTCTTGGTTGCACCAAGTACAAGACGGCTGAAACATTTACTGTGAGTGAGTGTGAACCCCAGCATTAAATTTACATGAAAGCAAAAGAATCTGCCACTTATCTGACTGGGGCTGTTTCTGCTGAAGAACAGGCTTTTTGATCTCTCTGTAACAAGAAAATGTGTCCGAAGTTTATCTGAGTGTTCTCACTGAGATCATTTCATCACCCCGCGAGGACACACCACAAGGATCACCTACAGTTACAGCTTAAAGCATCTTTTCTAGTAGCTTCTCACCCCTACCCCTCATCCAGTGTCCTCCTTGCCCCTCTCTGGAAACTTCACTTTAATTCACTTGGATTGAGTTTCCCACTTAGCCTATAGACAGCTTGCTAATGACCACCCAGGAGATAGACCACAGCAGCTCAGAGTGGTGTTAGCCTCATTACCGCTCATCAAGTTACACTGCCTCCTGTATTTAGTCGTTTGGTGGTTCCAGTTTGTTCTGTGTTGTCACATTGTGAGGGTTTTATTTAAGAATTAATAGCTGGACATTCATAGAATTAGAACTTAAGGTTGTTTGCTAATTATTTCCCTTAAAAGGAAACTTTATCTGTCATGGCCATACAGCCTCTCCCTTTGTGCTCCGACTCTTCCAGAGTAGGTAAAGTGTTCCTCTGCTTTTGTGACGAAGGATATAGATAGCAGGGCAGAATGTGGATGTGCTAATTAAGTTTAGCTCCGTCTCATGTTGGATCTCCGCGCTCACATTAACGACTCTGCTGTATTCAGCCAGCCTCCCCATAATGCAGTGCTAATGAGACATCTATTTAAAATTCTCGATGCAGGATATTTGTATAATGCAATGTTCCGCAGCAGAGTTTTGCAAACCGTTCATCCAAGTAGCTGTACACGTGTTAAAGTGCACCGCTGATAACTGCCTTTGTGTTTGCTCCTGCTCTGTTTCCTCATTTGGGTGCATGTTTTATTTGCTGATGGATGTGGAGAAGACAGACTGGTGCCTGATTTCTTCCAGTGGAGTGACATCTGTAGGTTTTACTGTGGCTCTCTTTGTAAACAGAAAGCTACAGTGTGATTAAACACTGCTTTACATGATGAACTGAATTTAATATTGTGTTTATGTAATTTAGGGGAGGGATGAACTTTACCAAGCACTCATACATGTTACTTCTAGCTTCTTAAATAGAAAGAGAACACTGTTATCCTGAATATTTATCCGAAACTTTTCAACACTTAATTCTTAAAAGACACAAAACTTGGAAAACAAATTAGTTTTAAGCCAGTATTTTCTGCTTTTTATGTCCCAGTACCAGCAAACTTTGCTGGTACTGTAGGTTGGTTTAAACCAGGGGTGGGCAAACTTTTTGATTCATGGGCCACAATTGGTTCTAACATTTGACAAAGGGGCTGGACCAGGAGCAGATGGATGGAGTGCTTTGGTAACTATCAGGGTATCATTCGTTCATTCCATATCTGTTTTAGAATCCAAAATTGGAAAACGGATAACAACTTGTTATACAATTTTTTTTTGTTTTCAAATCAAAAATCAGAAAACAAATAACGATTAATTTTTCGCTGTTTTGATTTTGTTTTGAAATTAAAATTAGAATATGAGAGAATGGAATTATAATGGGATTTTTAATCAGTGTATGGTTTGTTCTTTCGTTATTCTGTTTCAAAACAAAATCAAAAAAAAAAAAAAAAAAAACGAAAAAAAAAAAAATTGACTTGTTTTTTGTTTTAAAACCAAAACCGAAAAACGGAATTACAGAAAAACAGAAAAACGCGGTTTTTCTGTCCTGGTTTTAAAAATGAAAAAAAAATAGAAATAAAAGATTGTGTCAAAATTGTTTGTGTGATATTTTGATATTAAATGTGAACGTCTCTATATAAAAATTAGACAAACTACTCACATTGAAGATTTATACTTGTTCCTGAGCTTTTTTTTATTAGTAACAGATCGCTGACGATCCACTCCATCTTACCCGCGGGCATATGCGCACTTCCATGTGTTTCAATGAGTTTTGTTTTGTCCACTTTCCTTTTCTTAGGTTCGTTCATCTTTACAGAAGGGTTGATGGGTCAGAGGGTAAAGTGCAAACGTGGAGTAATAGGCCTACGCTTCACCTCAACAAAGCTAAAGTCTCTACAGTGCGCCATCTAGTAGGAAAACATCAGAATTGCAGGGAAAATAAAACATAAACAAGGTTCATTCATTTTGTTTTTTCAAGTTCGGTGGGCCGGATTATAACGTTTAACGGGCCGCATGTGGCCCCCGGGCCGTAGTTTGCCCATGCCTGGTTTACACTTTTCTCCAAACAGCTGATGCTTTCGCGTCCCCTATGGAGATTCTTTAGATGCTTTCACTCATGACTTGCTGTCCAATATCCTCATGTAGATATAAGCAATCAGTTGAACTAGTACAGCTTAGTTTAACTTTTCTTTTTGTTTATCTTATTTTACATATTTATTGTTACATCAGTTGAAATAATGAGCTATGAAAAACTCCATACTCAGGTTGTACTTAATCACTCCAAGCACCATAACAATGAGAGATCAAATGAAACAGTTATGAAGATGGTAGAAAACCTGACTCAGACATCTAGAAGTAAAGAAAAGGTGTCTTCTTCACTCCAAATGATGTTTCTTTATTTTATGTTTGACTGAAAACTACAAGATCAGAATACTTTGGCTTTTATAAGACATATTGGTCTTGACATGACTTGTGATTGGTGTTAGAAGTCTGCCTTTGTTTTATAGTGAACATCTTTAGACGTTGATTGCGTCTTTTCTCTTGTGGATTGCTAATGTGAAGCCCATGACAACCACAGAGCAGCCATACATGCCGGTCCAACCCCTCAGATTCACTGGACACCTGTGCAGAAACATACCTGGGTTTCTCCCCCCTGCAGCATAAAGTCCGTCCCCCCGCTGGAAATGAATCTAAAAAAGCTGCAGAATGAAATACTAATGGAATGTAAAGCTAATCTAAATATGCTAATCCCTAAACACTTCATAAACATAGACAGCAACAGCCCGCCACCCACTCTGCGCTCGCTGGCTGTGGAATGCTGTAGCCACAGGGGGTCCCGCTGTAATGACGGCTTGTGGTGGATTAATGTGGAGTTATTTATTTCCGATTGAGCGACTCCCCCTCCCTCCCCCTTCTTCTTTTGAGCACTAAGGTCCCCATGACTCCTGGAGAAACTCCGAATGAGCAGTCTTAGACGTCCTATCAATGCAGTCCGCCTTGCTTACATGCCCAGACCACCGCCGACAGGCCTCACATTGCATTCTGGGATATCTTCAGCCCTTTACCTGCTCTTAGCTAATTACTTTTTAGCCGTGCACTGGCACAATAATTGGTCTTGTGCTGCTGTCTCCCCTCCCTCTTCTGCGCCAAGTGCTAGTTTGAGCACTTTTTCCCCCACTTCTCTGTGTCGTCCTTATTCCCCTGTTTTTTATCGTCCTCCAAAAGCCATCCAATTAATATGCTAATGAGCTGATAAATATTTATAGGAGTTTAAATTATGCAGAAAGCTTTCAGAGCCCGGTGTGAAATGCGTCGCTCGCAGGACTTCAAAGCCTTGCATTGCTAACGAGGCAGGGGCAGATTTGCATACGGCTTTAATCAGCTGAATACTGATTACGCTTCATTATAGAGACGCAGGGAGGGGAGCCGAGAGAGAGGAGGCCGCCAGCTGCACTTGTCGTTTGTTTCATTCCAGCAAGAGAGGGAGAGGTCGAACTTTTTCAGAAGTACAGACAATCTTGGCGCACGAGAGAGAGAGGGAGAGAGGGAGCTGCGCTATAAGAAAAGAAGAAAAAGGCAGCGAGGAAGAGGAGGAGAGCTGTTTGTCTAAACCCCGTTGGCTTTCCCAGTGTGCGTTTCACAGCGTTGCTCAGTGAACCGTGCGCCGGACAGTGCTGCCGTGTCTGCGTGAGTGTAGCTCCGATTGTGTTGAACTCTGCTCACTGCTGACCACTGGAGAGTGAAGAGAGGGAGGAGCAGGGGGGAGGAAGGGGAGTGCCGCACGCCCTGTCGGAGGGTTTGCCCCGGCCGAGGCAGGTTTCTGTGATAGGCTCTGCAGCCATGCTGGAAAACTCAGGTGGAGCAGGAGCGGGTGAGTCTGTGAGGATGGAGCTGGGTCCTCTGGAGTCTAAAGTTGTGTCTCTTTGCATGTTATAGTGAAGGCTCGTGTGTGTGATTCATTCAGCTCAGTTTTTCTGCTCTGAACGTAATGGGACGTTGCGGGACATCTTTAAACTTTATGCAAAACACTCAGGTGACACAGCGTCTCCTCTCCTCCTGGTTGTCATCATGTTGACAGGGTCGTTGTGGGTGTGAGTTTTTCTCACTGTCCCTCTCTTTCTGTCTGTCTGTCTACTTCAGATGCTAAAGTGAATAATCAGTCACAAACTACTAAATGTGCAATGGAAAGTGCTGACGGGAACACCGGTGAGTGACCTCCAGCTCCTCTTTTCTACCTTCTTGTTTTTTTTTAACCTGGATTAAATATCTGACGTGCTGAGTTTCCTCTCCTCATTCAACAGGTTTCACATCCAGACACTCACTGTCGTTCTGTCCACCTCTCTGTGTTATTGATTATTAAACATGGCAGCTTTCCAAACCCTTGTGAGCGCTCCTCTTTGTCAAATGAAGTGTTTACCTCGCAGAGCAGTTCCTCTGATTTAATTTAATTCTCTCTGTGTCGGTGCTTCACTGATTCTGTGATACCAATTATTAAACGTGGAGTGAACATTGCAGATTGGATGCTCAGCTTTGTACTACTGTTGTGTAAATATTACTGCCTGCTTCTACTTTTTTGTGTAAGTCCATAACGTTAATAATTAATTCTGTGATGATTCACCGACCTGCGCTTGCACACAGTCATGCAGCAGTGTTAAAACCAGCACAGTTTCATACACTCTAGCAGGTTTCCTTTGCAGTTTACGACAGTTAGTGGTTGATTCCTTATGTTTTGAATGTTCAACTCTTAAAAAAAGTTGATGTCTCTAAACTCCTCCCACAGCCTGTCTCATGATCTCTCTTTCTGTCTTTAGGGATCCAAACCAATGGATTGGATTTTCAGAGGCAGACGGTGCAAACCACAAGTGCACTCACTAATGCACACGCACAAGCCCTCCTCCAGCAGGTAACAGCTCACACCCGACACCTCTAATCCTCCTGGTCTTTCCTTCTCTTTCCTGACGGTTTTATGAAGCTGAAGTGTGCCGTAACAAAGAGAAAAGGTGAAGCTGGAACCGCTCTCCTGCGCTCACACATGCGCCAAGCAGAAAGAGTTCATTTAAATGAGCCAGGCTCTCCTTGTGTCGCCTGGCAACACGGCAGATTAATCAACCCTGTATGCTAATTAGCTGCTCTGCGGTTGCTCGGAAACAGATGGCCGAGAATATGCAAATCTATGCAGAATTTACATGCACTGCATAACAGTTATTTTAATTAGCATCTCAACTCTCCCCTCCCTTTCCTTTCACTCTGCTCATCTCTGAAGGCTGCAGAGCATTTTTAAAAACCCACTCTTCCTCTCTCCCTCTTACTTTTGAATTCTAATTCCTCCCCCTGTTTAAAGACTGAAGGCTCATTTTTCAGAGGTTTCACGTTCTCTGTATTTCTAGCTTGAGTATTAAATATGTATCCAGCTTTACCAGCTTTATCTCGTACTAGCTGAGTGTTACCTTTAGGAAGATGTCCTCTAAGACCTCCTTCCCTACTCCTTTTTGCTTCACCTCTACTAGTCTAAGGCGGAGGACTCGAGCGCTCTTCCCACCTCCGTCCAGCAGAGCGTTTTGCCTCAAACCCAGCTCATGTTGGCGGGAGGACAGATTGCTGGAGTAAGTGTCTCACTGTTTTGAATCGAACCCTAATCACAGCCATGCATCCGGGGGTGACACATCAGCACCATGAGTCCAGGGTGAACGTGTTGGGTGATGAAATGATCGCTTGCTTTGACTCTGTGGCTGAGGCTGCTGTCTCTCCTTTCTGTCTGCCTGCTCCTCATCATCGTCATCATCATCACGGTGGTCCAGCCGATGTGTCCGAAACACGCGACACATTTCATCTTCATCCGTGTTTCCCTTCAGAGCGTTCTGCAGTCAAGAAGAGAAGCCGGGGTTCTGTGGGGTTTCACATTTTCCATGCATGTGGATCTGAGTCTGAACATGACATCAACATGTTCATTTGCACTTGTGCCCGGCCCAGCTGCATGAGTCTTCTCTACTTCTGCCTGTCGGGGCTCAGTGTAGTGCTGCCATGGAAGAGAAAGTTCAAATACTTTGATACCAAAATGAAACATTAACTCAACTCCCAAAAAAGTAGATAAAAGGTGAAGCCATTAACTTGTTGTCAAAGGAGGCCCACAATTCAGGTCCTCTGAGTAAAAATGTGGATTTTATTTGGTTTCAGACTTCTTTTTGGTATCGAGGCCTTTCAACTTCACCATATTGAGGGCACTAACACATCTTATCTCAGTGATGTAACTAGAGCAGGGTGATAAATAGACCTTTGAATTCATTAAAAACTGTGTTTTAAGACAGATTTTTCTTTCATTCAGTCTGTGCAGAGTCTTAAAGGAGTCTCGTCCCAAAAGCAGTCTCCTCAGTCATACAGAAGTGGTCAATTTCTGCTTGTTAGACCTTTAATGTCCAGGGTGAGCTGTACATTTTTCCATGACAGTTTAGAGCAACAGTTGATCATTTAGTAAAGACATTAATTCAGCATCGAAAACAGGCCGCAGGAATGAAAACCTGTGGATAAAGTTTGGTCTTTATCGCCCAGCTCTGGAGCTAGAAAGAAACCAGTTTGTCAAAGCCACTCTTATTGTTTGTGTCTGTCTGTTCTCTGATTACGCTCACCCTCACTTTGTCAACACTCTGTCTCTCTTTCTCTTGGCTCTCCAGCTGACCCTGACCCCAGCGCATCAGCAGCTGTTGCTCCAGCAGGCCCAAGCTCAGCTCCTGGCTGCAGCCGTGCAGCACTCAGCCAGCCAGCAGAACAGCAACACTGGGGCCAACATCTCAGCCTCTGCAGCCACCCCCATCACCCAGCTGCCTCTGTCGCAGCCCATCCAGATCGCCCCGGTAAGGCACCATCACCTGTGCACCAAAATTTTCAGCAAATCTTTAAACGAATGGCGATGGCAAAGTTGTGCAAAACACCCACAGAAGTCAGTCACCTCCATCTGAAGTCTGCTTTGTGAGGATATAACTGCGTCTGATCATGAATGCCTCTTTTCTGAGTGGGATTGTTAAAACATCACGTTTCATTTGCCACAGCAGCTACAGCAGCAGAATCTCAGTCTGCCTCAGTTCGTACTGGTGCAGCCCGGCCACCCGATCGCCACGCCGCTGCAGTCCACTCAGTTCATCATCTCACAGACACCGCCGCAGGCCCAACAGAGTGAGCAACGCACCTTCCCCTGGTTTGATTCCAGATTCTCCAAACATGTAAATTTTGTTTTATCTGAACTCTGACGTCTGTGTCCCTGTAGGCATATTGCAAGCCCAGAGTCTTCTAACTCAACTACCTCAAAGCCAAGCTAACCTCCTGCCGACTCAACCAAGCATTACCCTTGCACCTCAGGTTGGTTGGTGATAATAGTTTTAAAAGTATAGACAGAATATTTACCTCTTTGTGCTCTTTTAGAGAGTGTAGTTTGACTCTGTTTGGCATGTTTTCTGTTTTCTGTAGCCTGCAACTCCCACCCGCACAACAGCAGCCACACCTATTCAGACCCTGCCCCACAGTCAGTCACCACCCAAAAGGCTGGACACCCCCACTCTGGAGGAGCCGAGCGATCTGGAGGAACTGGAACAGTTTGCAAAGACTTTCAAACAGAGGCGTATCAAACTGGGCTTTACACAGGTGTGTTTGGGAGTGATTTATTGACTTTGACTGCTTTCAGATTCATTGTGCATGTGATAACAAAACATTTGAATGTGGTGAAAACAAGTGTTTTATTTCTTATGCACGTCTGTGTCTCTGCCTGCGATCAGGGGGATGTTGGGCTGGCCATGGGGAAACTGTACGGCAACGACTTCAGCCAAACGACCATCTCTCGCTTCGAGGCCTTGAATCTGAGCTTTAAGAACATGTGCAAACTGAAGCCACTGCTGGAGAAGTGGCTCAATGATGCAGGTTTGTCCCTGAACCAACCTGAATGAGCACAGAGCGTGACGATGGGAGAAAACTTTGAGTCTGGGTTTGTGTCGCATCATGAGTTCCTTGTCTTTACCTCTCTTCCCATCTTTGTGTCAATGCTGTTTGTGCAGAGAACCTGACATCTGATCAGGCCCTGTCCAGCCCCAGCGCTCTGGGGTCCCCGGGCATGGGCATCGAGGGAATCAACCGCAGACGGAAGAAGAGGACCAGTATTGAGACCAACATCCGAGTGGCCTTAGAAAAGAGCTTTCTGGAGGTTAGAAAGTGGCACATATAGATCGTATCTCTAAAAGTCTTTGCCTTTTTGTATGTGGAAAATAATGTATGTTTAAGTATCTTATTACACAAGTTGGTAGTTCCCCAAGTGCTCACAGGGAATCCCTGGCTCTTTTGCCCTCTTCAAGCAGAACCAAAAACCTACCTCTGAAGAGATCACCATGATCGCCGACCAGCTCAACATGGAGAAGGAGGTGATCCGGGTCTGGTTCTGCAACCGCCGGCAGAAGGAGAAAAGGATTAACCCCCCCAGCAGCGGTAACAGTGGAGGAGGCAACACCCCCATTAAAACCATCTTTACTCCCAGTAGCCCTTTGGTAAGAAAGGACACACAGCATCAGTGTGTTACAGAGTTCAGTGTGACTTGTTTTTTTTTTTTTTTGAGCTCACTCAATCCTCCCTCTTGTTTTCTCGCCCAGGTGGCCAGCACAGCAAGCCTTGTGAGCAGTCCAACTATTAACACACCCACCACTCTGACTGTAAACACAGTGATGCCTCTCACCAGCACCAGCGTCTCCAATCTGTCCTTCACAGGTATGGTTTTATGTGATTGCCTTAACCCTTAAACACCCGAGCCTCAAAATGCCTTCCTGGACCTTTTTCCTTCTATCCACTATAAGAATTATCCTGTGAGTAAATGCTTTGGTCCTTTCAATATCTGGAAAGCACACACTTACACATATACTTTGTTTTAAAAAGTTTGTTACACATCTTCAACGTTGAATTTTGCACATATTTCACGAATAAGACTTGGTACACCGTTCTAAAAAATCAACACACAAAAACAAGCCTCAATCTATGCAAATAATTACACATAGGAAGTAAAAACTAGACAGAGAGCGCCTCATTCATCCCGAAGTTCATCCCATCTAACGCTACCTTTTTTTCACATGTAGCTGCTTCTTCAGTCTCAGAGTAATGCAGAAAGCTCAATGGAGGTTTTATAACCTGGGAGGATCTTCTTTTGGTATCTTTGGGAGAACTCTGCTCCGTTCGAGGGCTACCTCAAATGCTTGAATGAAATTACCCTATAAACCACACATTGACTGAAAGCGCACAATCTCAGCTTTCACAAATAGTTGGGATTTTTCCAATTGTTCAAACTGTTTAGAAATAAAGGTCCTTCAAAGAGCAATGTGTTGGCACCAAAACAGCCAGTGTTAAAGGTTAATGAAAGTATTTGTTCAATCATCCATAATCAAAGACTGTAACCTCCTCTTCTCTTTAACGTCTCTCTCCTCAAAGGCACGACAGTCGGCGGCACAAACACAGCGTCCGTTATCTCCACAGCACCTGTGATCTCCACAGCAACCAGCTCCCCATCTTTAAGCCCGTCGCCAACCACCATCCAGTCCACACAGACCACGGAGAGTAAGGCCAGCACTCAGGCGCAAACAATCCTCAACCAGGTCCCGACATCTCTTGCCGCCACTTTAGGGACCGGCCAGGTGATGGTGGCGGCTCCTGGGCTGTCCCAGTTACCAAGTGCTAGCTTTGCTGCGATGGCTGCGGCTGCTGCAGGGCTTAACCCGGGGCTGATGTCCTCCCAGTTCACTCCAGGGTCAGTCACATCCAACTCGAGCCTCTGATTCTCACCTCTCTAATGATCTTAATGTGTTTTTAACAGCCTGATCAATGATTATTAATGAAGGTTTGTGTGTTGGTGTACAGGGGGGCCCTGCTCAGTCTGACTCCTGGTGGCCTTGGCAGCGCACTGAGTCCTGCCCTCATGAGCAACAGCACCCTGGCCACCATTCAAGGTCCGTGAAGCAGTTTAAAAACAGAAAATGAAAGCTTGGTTGTTTTTTTCCTAATAGTATCCATTAGTATTCTACTGTATCCCAGCTTTCCAGGTCTTAATACATTTATTTGTCTTCTCTGCAGCTTTGGCATCAAGCGGCACAATCCCCATCACCTCTCTAGATGGCAGTAACCTCCTGTTCGCCAACACTTCTGCCGGTAACACGCCCAACCTGGTGACCACGCCACTCTTCCTGAACCCCCAGAACCTGTCCCTGCTCACCAGCAACCCTGTCAGCCTGGTGTCAGCCGGGGCCGGGGGGCTGCAGGTCACCGACGCTCATCATCAAGCCACCACGGCCGCCGTGCCTGTGCAAGCCTCGACCATTACCACTGCCTCCAAGGCTCAGTGAAGTGGCGTCCGGGATGAACGCCCTGCTCCTTACGTCGTGCACTACTTTACCACACCATGTAGGGAGCAGGAGGCTTCACTAACCACCCCACGTTCTCTCCATTGTATCTATCATTATTTAATCCTTTTTGCTGCCACCAAAAAGAAAACGGCCTCAAACGAGGTTGTGGTTAACTTTTTTTTTTTTGGTTTGTTTTGTTTGTCTCTTACTTTATGATTGATGGATGTTTTTCTGTTGTTGTTTTTCTCAAACAGTAGCCAGATGGACTCTGTTGTTGGCCTGTTTTGCTCACGAACCTTGACGAGTGTCCAGGAATGAGAAATCTACTTGGCACCGTTGAGCTTTTCACATTTTGTACATATAATCCTCCTATTTCCAGGTCAGAGTTTCCTCTGAAAAACCGCTAACCAAAAACTTTAGGATTCTTCTCTTTAACATTCAAACTAAACTGATTTTACTAAGAATTTTACAATACTCATCGTCACTAATGGGGCTTTGTGTGTTGCCCCATCTTAACTTTTCTCGTTTTTTTTTCTTTTTTCTGACAGGCCTTGATGTAATCATATCAAATTTGTATTGTAGAGACCTTTTTCTTTAACTTTGCTGTCTATATTTTTGACATTCAGAACTTTGTAAGTCTAATATTAAGTTAAGAGTTAAATATCAATTTGTAATCGTGGTTATAAGGCTTTAAAAACAAGTAATAAGTGGCCGATATAAAGGTTATCATTGCTTTAAGAGCTGGAGAGGCCGTTGGGTCTCTCTGAGTCTCTCTTTCTGGAAACACTGACTTTTACATTTCGCTGCGGTGGCTACGCAGCTGACCTGCTTTGGTAAAACGGCGGTCTGGGTGTGGATCATTGACACTGATAGAAACTGACTGAAGCGTTGCAGTGAGAGCTTTAAAAGAGCTGCAGACATGCAGTCCTGTGTCTGACTGAGGCTGATTTGTTTGGGTGACGGTCTGGTGGACAAGTGTATATTATGTTTGGATTCAGACGTAGAAACTTAAAGTCTGCATGTGTTGTCTACAGCTCAGGTAGATACTGAGAGTTCAGTACCTGGGTGATCTGTGGGGCTCTGGGGCTGCCCGGTCTGTTGATGTGAGGACCGGTCAGCTGTTGCGGCCTTCATACCAAATGTTAGGTGGCTTTTGGCTCGGTGGGGTTGTCGCATTGTGTTGTTTGTTTTTTTTATAGTAGTACCGTCGTATCTACTTGTGCACAGTATCTGTACCAAAAAACTGGATTGATGAGCTGCAGTCTGCCTGTTTTGAATGAACTTCTGTCTTTTCTTTTCCTGTCTGCAGTCATCCGACTGGCTAACGTACTTTAAAATATACCAAAAATATTTGTTAAAATAATTGCTGTGTGTAGTCGGTGTAGCTTAGTCGAGTCAACATATTTATGAGTACAGAATCTCACTTCATCGTTACAGTATATAGAAATGCAATATTTTGAAGATAATTTCCAAAGATGACCTTTTTTCTTGTTTTTTTTTCTTTTTAATTTGACAAAATGTCTCATCGCTCAGCTTTCGATTGGCAGCACAACTGACCAAAAAAAGGGTTGTGGGGTTTGGGCATGAGAAGAAGTTTCCTTTTACTTTTTATGAATTGGTTTATGATACCGGGGCCTCGCCCCTAAAGCCTGATCCTGGTTTTCTTTGGGCCATTTGATGGCTTGTTTTCCTTTCAACAGTTTCAGTAGCAGTTTGGGGCTTTTCTGAAGCGTAGTGGAAAGCTTCTGTTTTTTGGTTTTGTACTAAGATTCAGCCATAAAACAACAGCTTGAACCAAAGTGGATTTCCTCAGTAGTTGCTGTGCCTGTTTGAGCACAGGGTGTGTGTACAGATGACTCCACACTGCTGACCAATGATTCTCCTTTTCTCCCACTTTCGGTCGACACCTGATTCTCCTGATTTGGTGCTGCTGGATGAGGATGACACAAACTTAGCTTTAACAACCTGCTGCTGATGCTCCCTGTGGAGCTGAGCTGTTGAGAGGCCTGCATGCTTTCCTATAGCTTTAAGACTACATCCTGTGAGAATCAGGGTTGTGGTTTTTAGACCTCCCGCGTGGAGGGCTCATACATGTAAATGCATAGAATCATCAGATGACATACTTCCTCTCTGCGCCAACATTTTAAACCAGCATGCTTTAAAACAATATGCTGCTCCCTGAATCTGTCCGTGGACTCTTTTTCAAACCTGCCAAATGATGGTGGCATCGGGCTAAGTGCTGTTAATGTGCTTCACATTCAGCTGAACCCACAGGAAAGCAGAAACGTTCTGCTGCTTGAAGATAACTAAACAAATTACAACACTGAGACTGTAAGCAGCAGAATCTGTCCACGTCCTCCTCTTGTCGACTTCTTTTCTGTTGTTGAATAATTTCGACTGAATATACCTCAGCAGCACTTAAACATAAGGTTCACTTTTAGACATTTCTGTGTATAGAACAGTGTAGAATGTATAAGTACTGTCTGGCTCGCCATTCAAAGTTTATACTGAAGAACCATACATAGGAACCATACATAAGAGGACAACCTACTACTGCTATTTTCTAGTACTACTATTTATGGGGTATTTCCAGGTTTAGATATTATTTTGAGATCCTTCTTGCCAAAGTAAAAGCCTTTCTCTTTGCAGCTAGGCGGGTGCCTGGCTGCTCATGTTGCTGGTTTCCCCGTCTGTACGGCCACGCTGGGCCTGTTCCTGTGCCGTTTGTACGTTGTCACTAAAGAGTCCAGATGAACCAGTAGCCGTCGGCACCATAGGATGTTACTGAAATATTTATCTGAGGAAAGACTTAAGAATTAGAGAACTGATCTTTTCTTAATTCTATACATATAAATATATATATAAACACTTGTAAGATATTCATATTTTATATTTGAACCAGTATGTTATCAAGACTGAATGTAGTGTTTATCATGCTTACTCAAAACCCCCTAAATCTTCCTTTTTTTATGATCGCAAAAGAGCAATTTTTGTTGAAAAATGTCAAGACCAAAAATATGAGAGAGCACGTCTGGACGGCGCGTGAGTCGCTGATGCCTGTGAGGGTTTTTCTGCTCGTTCTCCTGACTCTGAAATATCTGATCTTAATCTTTTTATAGTTTTTTTTTCATTGTGTGCTTTTGGGTTGAGTCGTTGTGGACTTGATTTGTCGTGCTGTCTTTAACAATCAGTTGTGTTTTTTTATATTACTTTATGCCTTTAACTGTTTTGTATAGTGTGAGAGGGCGAGATCACTGGCTTTCTTAGTTTGACAAAAAGATTAACATTATCATTTATGCCTTATTGTTACGTAGAAGACATGAGCATTGTAGCATTATCTGTGTGTGTGTGTGTGTGTGTGAGTGTGAGAGAGAGAGGGCTTGAGCTTTTAGCTCACCTGGTGCATTGTTTCCACTGAAACATTACAATGTACTTTGGGCATTTCAAGCGTGGTTCTGTTGCTACCTTTGTTTTCTAGGTGTGACTCTGACAGGTGGAGGATACCTGTGAAAAAAAGCTTTACTAATAATTCCAGCAGGTGTGTGTGTGAGAGTGTGTGAGTGTCTTAAAACGAAAGACTAGGGAGGGCAGTCTGCAAACCATGATGGTGCTTTTTATTTTTTTCCATCTTCCAGTCGATGTTAAAAAAGATAAGACATGAGCATACTTAGTTTTCTTTTTGACATGACGGGGTCTCTACAGGTGTACTCGAGTTTTAAAACAGGCCAGGTGTGTTTTGGTCACATCTGAGGCTCTTTCGGCTTCGCTTTAACACTTCAGTATCCTGAGACTTTTGAACCTGCCGTCATGTGATGGGAAGTCGACCCACCACACTGGTTTGCTGGTTTAGGAACGATAACAAAGGAAGTTTGGAGTACCAGAAAGGCCAAACGGAGCTGTTGTATACCTCATTTTTAACTCAAGATTGAGTGAAACCTGCTTTAATCTACTAAAGAAATAAAAACATTTAAAAAAAATCAAAAAAAGGTGAAAATACACAAACTTGTGTGAGAGGAGAAGCCCGTTCATACCCAAGCTTTGTGAAGAGTTGTGCAAAAAACTACCACAAGGGGGAGACATAATACATACCATCACTTATGAATGTCTGCTGTTTTCTTTCACAGTTTGGTGTTTTAATGCTGCACACTGATTGGATGGCGTTTAAATGTTGTAACTTGAGTTATTTTATAGTGTTTTTGTCACAAAAGTTACTTTTTGTTGTAATAGTAGGGCCTCCCTTCACGTTTGAACACTTTAAGTTTGACAATCCTTTTTTATTGTTTTTCTGATCAGGTCCTGGTATGTAGATGTTGTCCCTCGTGTTGTGGCGTTGTCACACCCTCTTCTTGCTTTCTGTGGTACCAACATTAACCAAAGACTTATAACTTGATTGTATATGAACGACGCCATCTTCCCCTCGCCCGTCCCCGCCTCCGCCGCCCTCTGCTCAGCATCAAATCCCGGCTCGCACGCTCTCTCCCTCAACTCGTCTCTTAAAACTTTTTATTGCATGTGAATGTGTATCCTGGAAAAACAAAGAAATGAAAAAAAACATGCTCCAGCAACCTGTCGGTGCTGCGGTTTCAGTGCCTGTGGGCGGGGACCAGAGAGGAGGGGGAGGGGTTTGAAACGTGGCTGAGCGGGCTTCTCCGACACACACCAACCGATGGTCCGGTGGTAGCTGGGTGGTGTTTGTTAATACACACTGTGGGTTAATCCTGTGCACACTGTACCTGCTCAGGACTCTGTATGTTTGTCCTCTTCGAGCGCTGTTGCTAGGATGCCCGACCCTCCTTCCTTCCCCCTCTTTCTCCCTCTTTTCTCTCAAAGACTGTGGTAAACGCTCTTCCTGCCTCCCATAAAGCATCTCCTCTCCACTCCTCAAACATGACCCTGTTGTCTCCAGGAGTACACATCCTGCAGTCGCTCACACTCACTACTGTGTCCCCTCTCCTCTCACTCTCCTCTCTCCTCCATCTCTTCACTACAGACTCTGATCAGCTGTGACACTATGCATCATGGTCCGTCTCTCTGCATGGACTGTGTCCCTCTGGCTCAGACCTCTGGCCGACGGGCTTCAGTGACACTTTGTTTAAATGCTTTACTCCGAGTGCAGGTTGTAGGACCTCACAAGCGCTATCCCAAAGCAAAAATCCAAATATTTAACTTTTGACAAACGCAGATACCAAAGAAATCTCTCTGTCCTGTGTCTCTCTCTGTGTTCCTCTCTTCCTCTCACCCTGCAGCATGTGTATTAAGAGACAAACCCAGCACTGGCTTTAGTCCTAGCCTCAGTAATTCCAAAGCTTAGATGTATATTTTGGTATATTTCTGAGAAAAACTTGCGTGAAGAAGCGTCTGTTTCTCGTTTGTTTGTTGTAATCTCTTTTTTCTGTCACAGCATGGAACTAATTGCAGAACTGTCTTACTCTTGGTAGGTTAAAGATATAGTATTTTTGTATGTTTTTGGGTGTGTTGTGTGTGATTATCAGTTCACAGCCCAAGTGACCATGGCTTTCAACAAGAGAAATAAACAAAAAAAAAAGAGGAAAAAAAGAAAAGAAAAGAAAATGCCAACCATGTACATACTTTGTCTGTGTAACTCCAGAAATGCATTCTGTAAACATCTACTACTCATGTTGTGGACGCTTGGGCTCATCTAAAGGAATGTGTCCTTGTTTTTTATTTCCCTGTTTTCTTATTCTACAGTCTGATACAGAAAATGTCTTTTTCTGCTTTCCATCTTGGAAAAAAACACTGAGGGACTCTGATCCGACTACAAGTTAAAAAAAAAACAAAACAACAAAAAAAAAAACTGCCTCCATTTCCGGCGGCGTAGAGCTGAAAGATTGTGTAGGAGTTTTAAGTATGTGAATCAGGATACATAGTAGATTTTGATGCATTTGTCTGCTGTATTTTTGTTTGTTTTGTTTTTATACACATATAAAGATAATCTCTTACTGTTAATGTACAGTTTTCTTTTGTTGTAAACATCATTAAACCATTTTCCAAGTGTTTTGATATGTGCTTTGTCTTTTAAGTCAGTGTGCACATCCACAATTTTGTTCTTGAGCCAGTAAAGGAGACAAAAGTTCCTTTAATTACTGATTCGTTTAATTAAATATTGCCTTTGTACATATTTGGTTTATAAATGTGGAAAACAAGTGGTAATTTAGACACCAGTGGGTGCTACTTTGGCATGATGATGAAATATGGTAAAAACACAAAGAGCTGAAGCTGTGGGGACATTATTGTGGAGGGAGAGGTTAAGCCAAATCTTGGAGGACCAGAGACTCACTGGGACCTGGATTCCTCTCCTCAGCTGGTGGTGGCTGTAAAGGTGAAAGATAAAGTTCAACCTGTGTTGATGAAAACAGCTCCTATACACCCTGAGACGCCTGCATGTTTTCATTCCAGATCACCTCTTGCTGATCAGTTTACCAGAAGAAACACAGTGAAAATTGTTAAACGTAATAACTTCTGATCCCTTATTAAGAAAAAAACAACTGCATTCATCTAAAAAATCCTGAACTCTGTTGCCATAAAAAAATAATCATACTCGATATAAAGAAGATAGAGGCACAACGACACAGATTATCCGCCCGGATTAGCCCCAAATAGAAGTCAGATATGGAACATCAAGACATGATTTTACGGACCCTATTATTGTGATTCATCTTGCAAATTTATATTGAATCATATCTAAAAAAAAAAATTCTCTGTGCCCCAGATTAATCATCATTGAACTTGCCACACTTGTAGGTTGCTCACTGTTTTTGTCACTAAAAGTGTCCTCATTTTAAAAATTTAACTTAAATCACTGAAAAACCTTAATGAAATTCACTTTTACCAGTGGTTTCTTCTTCTTCTTTGCTGCTTTTTTCTGCACACAAAGAGAAACAAAGATCATTAAAGGGCCACAGCAGTTGGCAGATTGATCCTCAAAAAGCAGTCAGAGACTCACCTTTCTCTTTGTGGGTTCAAGCACCTGGTAAGGATCAGCATCCCTTGGTCTGTCAAGCTCCTGGAATGGGAACACAAAGACAATCAACACTTTCCTTTCAGCATTTCAGGAGCAACAAACATGTTGCGTGAGGATTTTCTCACCTGGTAAATACGACCGTTTTCCTCCTTTCAATTCATCAAAGCGGGAGACAAACACAAAAAGATGTGAAATAAGCTTTGAATGCGCATGTCAACTTTGAATGCACATGAGGATTCAGTGTGATGTGAGACTTACAGGTTGTTCAACAACTGCAGGTGGGATGCAGGAAAACTGGAGGGAGCAACACAAGACACAAGAGTTTTACACATATGGGGCAGCTGTGATATCATACTTCCCCTGATCAGCATGTTGGATGGCCTTTTGTTCTCTTGTTAATAGCTTGTAGCTCACTCTTAAGTGACATTTGGTAGTTTACTTAAGTAGAAGAGATGATCCAGAGGAGAACTTTTCACTAACTAATGGGTCATTCTTCAAATGCGGTGCCTTTTGGGTCATAGAAATGGTAAAAAAAAAAAAACTTTTTTATTTTATTTTGATGTTTCTTCTTAAAAGTACGACTCTAAGCTTTATGAAAAGCATAGGTCAATCTCAATCTGCTAAATTTAATATATTTTTTAAAGTTTAATTATTCTAAAAGTTAAAATTAATTTAGTTATTCTAAATTACTCTGTATACAGTCTATGAGGATAACACGGTGGACACTAAATCCAGGGACAAATATTAAACTGCAATTTTAGTCAAAAATATAATTTTTTGCTGATGAAATTATCAAATATATAAAGAACCCCTTATAGCTGAATAAAAATATCCATTTTGGAAAAAACAAAACAAAACAATTTTCTTGAACGAAACAGTGGAAAGGGCACTGGGGACATGGCAAAATATCACATTTTTAATTTTTTTAATGGTATTTTTAAAAAAAAACTGTTCAAGTTTTATGAGTTATATCTTTGTGTTTTTAACAGATAATTAGTGAAATTTCACTAATTCAAAATAAAAAGGTTTTTTTTAATTATATCATTTTCAGAAAATACAGCTGGATTTAGGCTGGGGACGCATAAGGCACCGCATTTAAAGAATGACCCTAATCTGTTCTTACAACCATCAGCCAGAGACAGAGGTGTGGGCCAATGTTGAAAATGCACCAGAGTGCCCTCGTGGAAGCCAAAAAACACACTAATGTAACCTCATGGGGGCTTAAATGTGCACTAAGGTGTCCTCTTTAAAGCCAAAATGCAAACTGGAGTGCCCTCTCTGGCACCAAAATGCTGTGGCTTGTTGGGAGCCAAAATGAACACTTTAGTACCCACTTAGGGGCCAAAACATGCCCTAAAGTGACCTCTTGAGGGCCAAAATGCTCTCCAAAATACACAGAGCTTAGTGCCCTCGTCTTTGGCGAGAGCGTGCTGTGTGTGCCTTTTTTCTTTTTCTTTGACCCATGACTTTCAAAAGGTCTGTGGACGCCCCTGTGTTGAAACAAACAGCGTCTGATGTCTCTGCACTTCCTTCACTGTGTCTCACCTTCTCTCTGAAGAATAACGCCGTAGCGATGATGGCATAAACAACCAGGACCCCATCCAGAATGTAGCACACAGTTGGATCTCTGAAGAAATCCCCTGCAGAAGAAAAATGTAACATCTAAACCAAGGGTCTGCAACCTGCGGCTCTGGAGCCTGATGCGGCTCTTGGACTTTTCTGTAGTGGCTACTTGTAGCTTTAAAAATTATCACTGTAATAATTAATTTCTATTTTTCTTACAGAGGGCATTGATGCTTTAAGACATTGACTCTAGATAAAATCGTACATTAACAGTGTTTTGAAAGAAATATACATCACATCTTGCAATAAAGCCTGGCACAGCTAAACTTCACCTCCTACAACTCCTCCTATTCATCTTACTGCCAACTTGTTAGTTTGGCACGCATGCTTGATATGATAAACAACAAAAAATGAAGAGAAATACTATCAATATGTGTTATCAAATTCAAGTATTCTTTCAAAAATGTTTTGTGAATTTGTAGTTTTATAAATTTCAAAATTTTCCAAAGTTTTGAAGTTTCCCAAAATGTTAAAATTGTGGAGAGTTTACGATTTATTTCTTTTTATTAAATCTTGCAAAGTTTTGAAATTTTAAAACTTTCTGAATTTTTTTCAAGTTAATCAAAGATAAAAAAAAACAAAAAACAAACAAAAAAAAAACATCATTTAGATAACTAGTTCCTAGATTTTAACTATGTATCCAGTTTATACACAGGTTGTCTTTACTGCACAGATAAAGTAGATTTATGACTTTAATCCAGGTGAGCTGTGTCAAAATGGCTCCTGTAAAGGCTGCAGACCTCTGATCAAAACTCTTCTGAAGTTTTCAAATTAAAACAAAAAGCAATTCTGATTTCAATGCCCCAACAGCATGTTTTATCCCTTAAAGTAAAAACATTTTTAGAAAGAACTTAAACTTGAAATAAAATCAAGCAAATAAAACATTTCTTCTGTTTCTTGGTCTTTGATGTAGCCACGATTCCACTCAGAGAAACATCTTTTAATGATCTGATTCTTACTTCAGCAGCTTTGTTATGACCTCACTTTATGTCATAGTATCTGATTTTCTCATTGGTAATGAAGTGTAGAAACAACCAAAGTAGGTCAGAGGCATCACAGTGTGTGTTTCTCTGTGTGTGTATGAATATGTTACAGGATGTCCATTTAGTAACATGGGGTAGAAAAAGCAGCAGATAGTGAGGCTCTGAGCGACACTACAAACAGGAAATAAGTGAGGACATATTTGCACACCAGAACACACTATGTGTGTGTGTCTGTACGTGTGTTCCTGTCTGTGTGAGGGGCTTTGAGGTTGGGCTGAACTCGTTTATCTCTCTCTGTGCGGTTGGAACAGAGGTCGCATGTTGTGAAAATTCAGCCATCGTGTCAGGCTGAACGGGGACGGAAAATGTTCTGAGCTTAGATTATTTTTAAACTTCAGAAAGGAGAATTGTGCCATAACTGAAGCTGAGTGATAGAAACAGTTTCCCACTACAAAGTTCTTCAGATAAAGCTCCAGTTTTCACACATTTTTATATCAATGTGTTCAGTTTTTTCTCACTTATATGTCATGTTTTATAACACCAAGTGCCAACAACATATCGCACTACAAAAACTGAAATCTAAGTGAGTGTTTGTGTCTGACTTTAAGTCAAAACTGTCTTATTAGAGTTAATATGAGCCAAATTCTGCTGAAAAGTCCTGAAAAATGGCAAATTTGTTAAGTCCCTTGGAATACAGGCATGTTTATATTTTTCAACCCAATGGCAGTTTTCCTTCTCTCCATGAGCAATTAAGGCTTCATATCTGTCGTTTAATATCTGAAATAAGGCATTTATCTGGACCCGTCAGGTGAATGCAGCCCATATCAAGTCTAATAAAAAGTCTTTCACTGAAATAAAACACACACACAAGCTTTGATTTTAGTTTTTGCAGTACACACTTTAAATTAGTTGTATAAATGGTTTAATGCAAATGTGCATTCCACCCACAGGGCTAAATTGGTGCAATGCTCTTGTCTGTATGATAAAAGCTAAAATTAGCGACTAGACCTGTGCAGCTGTGCTAACTATACCTGAAGCTAGGCTGAATTAAATGATCAACTAACACAACCTCTGCATAAAATTCTGCCTGATTTTTTTCCCCTAAACTTGCAAAAAAAAATTGAAGCAACTTTTTTAGGTGATTTGGTAAAACTCTTCAGTCCTCAAAGCGTGAAGCTACGAGCAGCAGCTGTTTTATCTTCCATAAAGCAGCACAAACTTGGATTAAACTGACTGAGATCTGACGTGTGTGTGTGTGTGTGTGTGTGTGTGTGTGTGTGTGTGTGTGTGTGTGTGTGTGTGTGTGTGTGTGTGTGTGTGTGTGTGTGTGAGAGAGAGAGAGAGAGAGAGAAAGAGAGAGCTTTTGTTTCTGGCTCGGTGTGTCTGTGTTGTTCTCTGTGAGCTGAGCTGCTCCTGGCTGAACTTTGTGGCAAAAGTTTTGATCTGATCTAAACTCTGAAAAAAAAGTAAATGAACAGGTTTCCTTCAAGCTCAGACAATTCCCCCTTTGTGTTAATAGTTATTACAAGCCGATGATGTGTTCAAAGACTCAAAGGTCGACCCTAAACCTTCGAGAAATGTCCCAAAACACACTCTACCATTCTTCAGCTGAGCAGAGTGGAGTTTAATTGTCAGGTCATACAAAATAAAAAGTTTCCATCTGTAGATTTGTTTCTGAGCATTTTAAACCCATCATGTCTCATCACTTCTCTAGGTGAATATTGATTTACAGAACATGAAGGTATAATTTCATCCTAATGTCAAACTGTCATAGAGTAAAAAAAACAGCCTGCAGCAAAGAAATGAAGTCAGTTTGGTGATAAGCAAAAATACTTTGAAGGTTTTAATATTTCATTTACTGACTTAGCTGAAGAAAACAAACAGCAGGGGTCCACCTTCTTTAAGATTATCTATTCGGGCCTGCTTTTACACTTTCTCTTCATCTTATGATGAGACTTTGAAGATTATTTTAGATTTATTTTATTCCCCTTCAATACAACATCAGATGCAGGAAAAAACGTGGTAATTTGAACTTCTTACAGGTAGGAGGATGTTTTTGCATTAATATGTTAACCTAAAGGCAAATATGTGCATGCTGTTCATCAGACGATCATTTGGCCTCTTTTTCTGCAAACTCAGCTCGTTCATTCATGTTTCCACCTCTCTGAACTCTATTTGCTTATTGTGTCTTATTGTGTGGAAAATGTCTCTAAGTTTCCTTCATGAGCACAAAACCACAAAACTCTGCTCATGCTAAATGAGAAGAATATTCCCCCTCGCCCCACTTTTATTTCTCCTCCATTGTCTTATTTTATACAGATTTTGCAGGTAAATCATCCAGTAAATTGTCAGTAACATGCAAACAGTCACGCTAACATAGTTAAGGTGATACAAAAACGCATATGCTGCAAATATCTTGAATATATGCGCACACACATTTACAGTTAGTCAGAAAAGTGTAGTTCTACATTGTTCTAGATGAATGCCCAGTTTATGCATGGCTTGGGTCAGTCTTCATTCAGTTTTGGTAAACATGCTAAGGAAGTTTGTATTTTTTCAATGCAGAAAATCCAACAGGTGAATCACCAGGTGATCTTAAATCCTCCAAAAAGTGAGCAAGCAGATAACGCAGGTTTGAAAAAGAATCTTTTTCTGAAAACATCGAAAGATCTCCACATCAGGGTTTAAAACCAGAACTTATTTTAACAGTTTAGTTTGAAGAATAAAGTGAAACATCAGTCTCTTAAATGACTCTGTCCATCATCAAACATGCAAAAACCTGATAACCCTTTCTATAATTCTTCATCAAACTCAGTTTAAAATAGTTTTTCTATTTTTATCACTCACCTCCCTCCATGTCTCTCCTCCTTTCCTCTTCGTCTGAGGTGACTTCTTTTATCTGTTTCCTTCTCGTCCTCTGTGTCTCTGTCTCTACTTGCCTCACTCTTCATCTCTCCTCCTCCTCCTCGTTCTGATCAGAGGAAGTGTCTGAACTGACAGCAGGAAGATGAGGTGGACTCAGAGATTGGTTGCTCACACCTAAAAGCATCTTACAAACTTTTGGCACCCACAGTCAACCTCTTTGCTTATGCTGCTCGTGATGCTCACAGATTTCCTCCGAAGTCTGCTGAAACATTGGGTTCATGTGCCAAACATTGGGATTTATTTCCGCCATGGCATTTGGCTGGTGTCATGTGTTTTGCAATCAGCCCAAAGGTTTAGTAATTTCTGGAGCTTTTCTTATTTATGAAATAAAAAAACACTCTTCATCTTTGCATCAGGTGATCATTGGAGGCCTCAGAATATTTTAACATAACACCTTTAGATATGAGTCAGAAATTATTTTTTCCAGCTACTTGCTGAAAGACTTTGTTTCTGCATCTGATTGTGTTACAATAGACTAAAGCAGTGAGTAAGAATCTGATTCATAGGAAAATGTGTCTCTGTTGATGATCTTATCTGCAGGGGAATTGATCTGACGTTACATTCTGGTTCCGTCCTGTTTAACTGTTGGTTTAAAAGGTCAATATGTTGCAACCTGTGATACTCAGATGTGAATGTTGTCCTGTGTGAAGGAAAGGGTTACAGACACAAGACCTCTGCAGCTTTTCAAAGAATGTCTTTCCCCCTGGAGTTGCATAATCACAGTGATCTGTGACACTGACGGAAGCTATTGAACCAGCAGGCGAATAAGAGAGGCTGCAAAGAGGGGACTTAAATTTGTCACTGAGGTGCAAAATGTTTAGAGACCTCTGACTGAGCTCTGACCTTTGAGACCTTTAATTAGACAAAGACATACAAACTCCTGGGCCTTGCTGGAGAACCAATGAAGTGGTTATCGTCATCATGTGAGGCACAGATCCTTTGCATATGAGCATATGCTTATACCACAAATCATGTCTGTTACAAGCAAAGGTCCTTAGTGAAAGCCAAAGAAGGTCGTGATTAAATAGATGTTATTTCCTCAGTTTTTTCCTCAATATTCCAACACATTTTTCTCATTAACCCAAGAAAAAAAGTTTCTCAGGTTATCAAATAATAAAAATAAAAAATCAGTATAATCAGTACAATTTGTGGAAGTGTACGTAGTGTATTTTTAAAATTTTTAAACTTTTTATTTTTATCACTATTTTTACTATTGTATGAATGATCGATAGATTAATCGATTGCTTTGATAAACAAAGACCGTTTTTAATTATTACTATTTAGGGCTTCTATACCTCGGATTATTTTGAGTTTATGTGACATTAAAACCTTGCACATAGATGTATGAATGCTCTGACAGCATTTTACTGTTATAATCGGGCTCAAATGTAAAACTTAATTTTTGACGCTGCTTTTAATAATTTGTTTTGGAAGTGTACATAGTTAAAATGTTTGAGCTTTAAGGTTTTTTTTTTATTTAGCTTAATTGACTATTTTTTTACAACCGTTTCTAATTCTATTATTAGATTTTGTAACATATGTGAATATCAGCATTGTTATAAATTAAGGTTAAAATCCAAAAATGACCAAATCGACGGTTCCTCTCTCGTCTCGCGCCGATTTGTCTGCAACACTCGCCTGTTCTCTCGAGCTGCTGTTTCGTCACGTGACCTCCTGGGTGTTTCTTAAATCGTTGGTCACATGATCCTGATGTCAGTCCGTGCATCGACGATAAAGTGTCACAAGGCGAGCTAAATTCACCTCGAAGGAATCCTTTACGGGGTTTAAAGGACTTGAAATAAGAACTAGAAACATCTGTTTGTCCTTTTAACTTGAAGGAATAATTTTCATCTTGACAAATCAGCCTTTTTATTTATTTTCTCTTCCTGTTTGTTGTGACGCTAAAGTTAGCACAGCTAGCACAACATAGCCTGAGATTTCGCCCTGACGAGCTGAACAACAGCTGAAAAAAACCCGTAAACATGACACAGACCTGCGGAGTCCAGTCAGTGTGCCTGGGAGTCACCTTGCAGCTGATTTTAGGTGAGTATGAGCTCAATTTACTGAACATTTACAGCAGTTTACCTGGCGGACTAATCAATACCGTTGCCTAATACGAAGGTCACTCTCCAAACTAAACTGCGCCAAACTAGCCAGCTAAAACATAGGATTCTTTAATATCTCTGCATATAGTCAATAAAAGTGTATCTGTTGGTTGTCTGTATTGACTCAAGCGAATTTAAAATGCTACAATTGTTACTTTAGGCGGTGGTTGGTTGATTTTAGCTCTCAAAAGTTAGCAAGTTAGCTTCAATCTCAGTTAACACTTATCGATCAGGAGCAAAGGGTCAACTTTCAAGTCTTGTTAGCATTAATTTCAACGAAAGCAACTGTGACACGAAAGAAAAATATGAATAACACTGAAATTATGTTTTATAGCCAGGAAGGTGTACTAATTTAAGTTTGTCAATAAATTAGTGCACAAAACAGCCTTTTCTATCAATACTATTATGAAATATATCGGCTTTACCTGAGTCTGCAAACCTATGTTAACGTATAGCTTTCTCAGCAGAGTATTTGCAAACACAGCCAGGGATAGAAATCTGACACTGGCATAAGTAAACCTCACACTGTACCAAGCAACAGGAAGAGAGGAAATTTAAGGACGACCAAGTAAACTAAACAAAAAAGGAAAGTAAACCGGGGCAAAAATAAACACTGTGTATTTTTTGAAAGATGTTTGTAGGTGTGAATGTGTAAAAAGCAAAAACAACCAGGAACAGACACTTATTGGTGGATTGATGGATGCTGTGACTCAGCAGATATCGGTACAATAAGTTTAAGTGGCATGATATCATGCTTTTATTATCTTGTATATCATATTGCAAAAACAAAGAAAGACTAAAAAGATTGTGGAGAAGAAGTCAGTTTTTACTTGAATGTCAAATCCCAGGAATCATGATTTGGAGTTTAAGTTTGTACACCATGTTCTGTCAGCAAATTTAAAATTTACTGGCTTCCAGACATATTAAAGAGATAATGCGGAGAATACGCAAGTTGTTTTTTGACTGAGAAATTTTCCACTCACTGTAAACTTTGCCACTGAAAATATTATTAATAACGGCTGCTGTGGCTGTGTGCAGGAAATTGCTTCATCACACTACATGGCAGAGATAAAGGGTATTAAAAATGACAGTGCAGAAATAAACAATCCTCTTCTGTGGTCTCTGAAACATCAATGTGTTCAGCCTGTTTCATCAACCAACTGGAAGCTTCTCAAACCGAAAATCAAAATGAATAATAATCTGAAGTAACCTCATCAATATTCCATTATCAGATATATTCTGTATTCGTAATCAAAGACTCATTGGTGTTTTTTTTCTTGCAGCTGCTCTCCTGCACCAGGGTTTTGCTACAGTCGCTCCGCCAACCACTGCTTCCCCACACAAAGAGCCCGGAAGACCTGACAGAGGAGACTACCTGGTTGCTGGCACTAATGGTACTACCTGTTTACGGGCCTCCATGGGTCTCCAGCTCAATGTCTCCTTCAGCTCCGCCTCACTGAATAAGGTGCTTAAACACAAACACATGCATACTACTGGAGCTCAAAGTGTGGTCACAGGAGCTTGATTGAATAGTGTCGCTTTATTTGTTTACAGACTCTGCAGGAGGTTGTGAATCTTCAGCCCAATATGACAAAGACCTCTGGGTCATGTGAGGCAGACAGCGCCTCCTTGAAGCTCTCAACTGACGCTGATAAGACCGTCCTCACTTTCTTCTTCACCCTGGTAAGTTATTTTTGTTTCATAACCATTTGCATATAAACCTCTGTGATGTTTGTATTCTTGCTTGCTTTTGTTTTCACATGTTCTCCCAGAAAAGGCCACTAGATGGCGACTGTTTCTTTAAGGTAAACATGCTGTACTGCTGAGTTAATGGCTTGACATGTTGCTGCTGTTTTCTCTAGAATACTACATCCAATAAGTACCACCTGAATGAAGTGTCTCTGTCTGCTAACTGGCCGGACATGAAAGGTGAGTGCACATTAACTCCAAGTGTGTATCATAGCTGCTTGTAGTCTTTGTAGAGCATTCAGGAGCCTGCTCTTGCCTCAATGATCACTTTCTGTGCTTTCCTTTTTTGAAGAGCCCTTCTCAGGCCACAACAACAGCTTGGACTACCTGCACGGCACTTTTGGCTTCTCCTACATGTGCCGTGAGGAACAGACCCTGGATGTCACCCAGGATTTGTCCATTAACACCTTCCAGCTGCAGGTGCAGCCGTTTGGCCTCAACGGGGGTCAGTTTGGAGCAGGTAAAAGCTTTGACAAGTAGCACAAAATATAACAAATCCTCTCTTTTCTTGTTCTAACGATTCCTCTCTTCTGTCTCTTTTAAAGCTGAGGAGTGCCAGTTAGACGAAGACGACATGTTGATCCCCATCATAGTCGGAGCAGCTTTAGCAGCCCTCGTCCTCATCGTGCTCCTGGCGTATCTCATCGGCAGGAAGAGAAGCCACGCTGGCTACCAAACCATCTGAGGTCCACTCAAAAGTTCACAGAGGCCAGAGCGCTACCCCCCCAGATTAACCCTGTCCTCTGAGACTTAACACTCCACCCTTTCTCCCCTCTATCTCTCCATCCTCCACCCCCTGCCTCTGTGTGTGCTGTTCTTCGCCCTCATCAGTAACACTAGTCACTATCACTCTGTGAAGGTTCTGAATTGACCCACTCCTTCAGTTCAAAAAGAGGGACTTTGTTTGGAGCTTGCAGTGACATAATGAAATAATGATACTGAGCGAGGCAGGGATTGAATGTTGATCAGAGGGTCTGTGCGAGTCCTTGTAACTATTTATGATTTCTGTGAAAGGAACTTTGAGGGATTACGGGATTTGAGGGAATTACTTCTGTAGCTTTTCTTATTGTTCTCTCCGCTTTTTGGGAAACCTTTTTAGTGGTCTTGCTCTGATTAAGGTTTGTTATGTAAAGGGAATATTCCAGGCTGATAAAGAGTTTTTATAGAGTTCAGGATCATTCAGAATTTAGCAAAAAGGATTTTAGGGAACAGACTTTAAACAGTAACCTTATTCTAACAGGGAAATTCAATGAGTCTTCTCGGTAGTTAAGATGACTTCAGGGTGTATTTAATCAAAAGGGTTTGATGATGATTTCTTCTCTTTGCTCAGCTGTGCAGGTACTCAACACAGTTTGTATGAAGGCTAAAAGTGTAGTAGTTTTTTTCCTTTTTCACTTTAAAAAAGAAATATTTTTTGCTGTCCTGCCTAGGGTTGAAAACAGGGTGAGTAGAGTTCTCATGTTGGATGAAGTGAGGCTGCAGCTGGAGGTTAGCAAAGGTTTGCACAAAGATTTGACACAAGCGGGAACAACTCGGCTCTCTCTGCACAATGATAAAAAAGAGCACAAACATGCACCACAAAAAATTGACAGACAACATATCAGTGTGTTGTTTTTACACGTAACTGTTTGCACAGATTGAAAAGATGTTTGTGTTTAGCAGTGAGTCTCAGCAGATAGCTAGGCTACCTGTTCCCCCTGTTTCAAGTCTTAATGCTAAGCTAAACCTAGTGGCTGGTGTTTCATAGTCTGACAGTAAAGTGCTGCTCATCTTAAACTTTTGTTGAGTATTTACCACTCTTAAGGAATTTGCTGTTACAATGTCTTGTCGTGTGCACATGCGACAGGAAAAAACAAAGTATGGTAGGGAAGGGGTGCTCAGGTCAGAGTGAGTAATGTTGAAGTGTTAAATCCACTGTGTGGTTTTGTTAGTGTTTTTTTTTCTTTCTGAGTATGTTGCCACTTGGGGGTTTGATCGCTGAAGTGAAAGAAGTTGCACTAAAGTTTGAGAAGCAGCCCCAAATAATGATTGAAGTGGCCAAAACGCTCTGGTCAGTGTTCATCAGTGCCTTCCCGCTGTGACAGAGCTGGGATCCAAGTAAAGCCAATACCACAAAGGTACTCACTCACTCATCACTGACTCACATCGTGTGCCATCACATCCGGGTCAGTTTGTGTCTCACACAGCCTTCATGTACTGTTACTGTTACTGTTACTACCATGAATATAATATGTTAATTGATAAAGAGGAGAAATGCAGACCTTTGTTTTTTTATGTCCCCCCTCTCATCCAAATATCCATGTAGTGATTTAATACGCTTTTAATGTGTTTGTTTGAACTGTTTTCTAAAGGAGAGGTCAATAAAGTGAATGAACGGTGATGTTTGACTTTGTTTTGCCTCCATATCAGCAGCCCGACCTGTTCCTGTTTGGGTTTGTTTGCTTGGACGACTTCATAAAGGTGCTGTGCCTTAGATTCACTCCAACTACTACTGCTTTTATCAATCACAGTACAAGATAGAAGAATCTCAAGAAAGTAGATATGTCCTGCTTGTTTGAGGGTATTTTTTTAATATATGCAGATTTAGTCTTTGACTTGTAAACACTCTCCTTAGACGACTTAAGGGAAAGCTCAAAACACTGTTCAAACACAGGCATTTAAAAAGATACCAAGTATGTGAGCTGCTTTGGTTGCTGCTACAGTTTTTCTTTAGCTGTGTTGGGGTAAGCCGTTACATTTGTCCTCAGGCACATGGAGTCACGTAAATTTATACACAACAAGATACAAATGTAGAAGAAATACAAAACGACTAAATTAGGATCAAAACAAAGGGATTAGGAAGTAAGTGTCAAATAAATGATCAAGAACATCCAGAACCAGTAATTCTGTGCCATAATAAAGTAATGAGGAAGCAGTGTTTACAAAATGCCCATGGCTGTAGGATACTCAGACTATAGATCTAAAGCTGTTCTTTTATTTGTAATTCATTGCACATTATTAATAAACATTATATAATATTATTCACAGTGACTCAGCACTTGAAGGATTTTAGACCTCTAAGCCTCAGCTTTGGGTCCCGGGTGAACAGTTTTAGGATATAATCTTACATCATGAGTTCAACTTACCCTCACCTTTATCTGGATGAACATTAGGCCACTTATTGTGTTTCATTTAACAACAACAACAGGTGAAACAAAGCCTCAGTCAATTACGACCACAGTGTGACTTCATCAATAGAAACGTCTGTTCAGCAGTGTCTCAGTGTAAACAACATAAATTCCTTTATTCTCCCCAGCAACAACACTAATTTCCTCTCTCTCATTCTACTTCTGCAAAAAAAAAAGAACTAAAGTGCACATAAATAAAAATATGACAGATTTGTAAGGTTTTCACAAAGTACCAGCTTTGACAGCTCAGAGGCTGCAGCACACCCTTTATAAATATTTTCTGTCAGCTGATTTGTTATAGAAAATATAAAAGAAGCAAATAAAATGAAGCAGTGATGTAACTTTGGTAAAAGGTAATCTTTCCTGATCGTTCGGAGTTTATTCTCACTCTGGATAAAAGATCATGGCCCTCGAGATTCCTCCTCCAGTATTCGCTGTCTGCATTTCTCTCTCAGTTTATCGATTGTTGTCATAGAAAGGCTTCCTGGTTCTGTGAAGATTTTCTGTAAAAAACAAGAAAGAAAAAAAGTCATCTAACAGATTGAACAACAACAACAGCATGTCTGGAGATATGACGCACAGCTTGACAAACTAACATCTGTTGACTCTAATTTCACAAATCTCCCACTCAGAAGAATATTTCCATCTCACCTGCATGAAGGTGTGACAGTCCAGAGTGAAACTTCCCCCAGTGATGTGTTTGAAGCACTCACACACGTCGATCAAAGAGCGAGCTCTCAGGATCTCCGGCTGGTGGTGAATGATGAGCGTCAGAGCAACACGGAACAGAACCTTAGAGCCTTCGTAGAAAAGACAATCCCAGACCCGCAGAACTGTCTGCAGGAACAAGAGACCAAAGTTATTTCAACTGCACAAATCTCACCTGTGTCACTCATTTGCACAAACATCTCCTCACCTCAATTGGGAGAATATCGATGTAGAGGCAGATGAACCAGCGAGACACTACCAGCGTCCATATGCCTGGAAACTGGGCCATGAGCTGCCCCACTGCAGGAGCTTTAGACTTCACCAGCTCCCCGAGGACCTCCTGATCAGTCCTCAGGCCCAACATGGCGGGACTGTAATAGTCTGAAAACACAGGAAGTTGATGAGCTTTGCTGCTTTTTGCATTTCAAGTACAATGCTCCTACAAGTTTGAGACCTGTGCTCTGGCTGTTTTTATTGGTTATTGACTCGTGACACGTCACATGATCCTGGCTCTGTACCTGGGAGCATTCTGCCCAGCAATGCATCCATGAGCCAGAAAGAGTTCTCTTCATCTTTGGTGATGATGATGAGGTAGCCAGCGATGAAGTTCATACCCTGGATTAAACAGAGACAGTCTTATGAAGAGTCTTTGGCACAGGCTCCTAACTTCTAACTCACTTCTCAGTAAACCTTTCCATAGCTTGGCCTGTTCTTCACTGAGCCCCTTTTTGAGGCTCCTGACATGCTCAGAATAAACAAAGTTTATCTCTGAAATTGAAAGCTCTGCATTATCTTGGTATCACAATCAAGGTAACACTTGTGAGATTTCACCAGAAGTGTAAAGTTTCTCTCCTTGTGTAAAAAAAATACTTCCCTTTATAATAAAAATCCCGTTTTAAGATGTGCACAGAGGCCTAAAGAGGCGGGAGGAGAGCATTGCTCATGTTGTGACCCATCAGACGCAGAGGAACTTGTTGGTTCATATTCATCTTGACTGTTGAATAATTATATAGGCAAATTTAAAATATTGACAAATAAACTAGAACCAAGTCCTGGAGACTGCCTTTGTGCCACTCACACTAATGGTGACCCAGGAGATGACAATAAGTGGTTGATGAAGCTGGAAATTGTTTGCAAAGTATCACGGTAAATTAAGTTTCTACTCAAAAACAGCAAAGGCGAGACAAAATTTTGAGTTGTGTCTCTCAAACGCAAGTGTTCATTTGGCTGCAAGGTTAAGGTATGTATGAGGTTATGGTTAAGTTTCTGAGTTGCCACTTGTGTAGAATTAAGCATGGCAGACTGGCTCATTGATGAATGAGATGATGAATGTAGTTTCGATGCGTGGCAGTTCCTGGTACCAGGGGTGTCAGGGAAGAAGAGGTTTAAGCTGTACCACATCCACTCCTCATAGTACCACCCCCTAACACAACCAACAGGGATACGTGACGTTGCAGTTCAAACTCCTGGGAGCATGATTTGGTTTAAATCCTGTCCATGTAAATCCATGTATTCAAATAGCTGAGGTACAAGCCGGTCCTGTTCTTAAGACAAACAGAGGTTATGTGAAGTGAGCAGAGATGTTTGCTTCACCTGGCAGTAACCCACAGCCTTGTTATGGTGTCCGTAGGCCAGCAGCACATTGAACAGAGCTCTCTGCAGGCTCGGCTCTGCTTTGCTCTTAAAGAGGACGTTATCAGGAAAGGTCCTGTGCATGTCTGTCAGAAAACATCGCAGGATTAGTGTCATGATATAGACACACAGGTGTATGTCTAAGTCTCGTGGTGCACCTGTGCGGATGGTTTCCTTCAGAGTGGTGTCATGCTCCATGGCCAGCAGAGACTGGTAGTAACCAGGGTTACCCTCCATTTGTTTCTGAGCTCCACTTGCTGCCATCCAAATCCTGGCTCGGTGCTCATTTGGCACACCTTTACGCACGTACCTTTTCACTTTTAAAAAGAGATTTTAGAAAGACATGACATGAACAAACCAAAAGAGAACAGCTGCTTCACAGAGTTGTACCTGTCACATTCTTCTCTACATGTGGTTTCTCCTGAAGGAGCTTGGACCACCTCATGGATCTCCTGTCTAGGACAGCTACATACTCATTCATCATCTCTTTGTAGGATTCAAAATCATGACGTCTCTCAAAGCCGTAGGGGTCGATCCTGCAGGGGAAACATTTCATACACAGAGTGAGACAAAGGCAGCTGCTCTCCTCCTCATCCTGTCTGTCTTTCTTTCTTTCCCATGTTTCATGATGAGAGACTCAACAACCACCAGGGGATTGGATTTCTTTTGGCGAGATCAAATGCCTCTGCTGGATGATGAGTCAGTTTTAAGTTACTTCAAGAAGGATTACGCCAAGGAGCTAAATGACTGATGAAAAATAAGTTAGTAAAATGCTCCTAGAAATGTCACTAACACAAAATTCTCAAAGAACATCATATTTTTGCTGAGCTTTGTAGCTTTTACTGTTCTGTGAATCATACACATACAAAGAGGAAACACACTGGGAGAAGTAACAAGTGGTTAAGGGAGAAAGAGCAGTCCATAACTTTAAACAAGTATAATCGACACACATTCATGTAGGGCTCACCTTTCACTGTCATTACTAAGAGTCTGCGCAGCTTTTCCGGTAACTTCCATTTCCCGGCTGTCTCTGCAGATAAATTCGTCCACCTACACTATGAAGAACCTGCACTAAGAAGCTCTCTTCATTTGTTAGAGTAGTAAAGGAGCTGACTGCTGTCAAAGTAAATAACAAAGCAGACTGAGTTTCAACTGTCTCACCTTACAGTGTCCACTGAGGGGAGGGGCCCGTTTCAGTAACACCCAGGTAACATCCACAGGTAGACAGGTAAGAGCTTTATTTGCATACCAAACAAACAGAGGAAGAGAAAAAGCAAGGTTTGCTGCTATATCCCCTTCCTAATTCATGCTCTGAACTGAACAGGTAGTGTGTAACAGGTGGACCAGCAGAGACAAAAACTCTTCTTTCCCTTTTTTAACCAGTCAGTAAATTTTATATCTTTACCAGACTTGAAGCAATGAGTGCAAAGTCCTCCTCTGTGACTTTATGTGCTGTAGGTATTTTACAACAAGTCCACGCTGCAGGATGCCAGGAGTGTGTAGAGGGACTGAATCCATCTCAGTGTAAAGTTTGGTGGCATCTAGCTGTGAGGCTGGAGATTGCAGCCAACTTAAAAAAATTGATAACCCTGACCTTAGGTAACACAGTGCATTAATATCACATTACACTTTCCTTTATGAAATCTCCATCCTGATAACTTGATGCTTTAAAAGATCATAATCAATGTGTTTTTTTATTTACAACAGATCACATGAAACTCAAACCTTCAAAGTGTTGATCTCCTAAACCTGCAGTCCTGTGAGCTCTGTGTGCTCTTCGTTTAGTAGTTCACCCTTAAAAATCCCATCCATCAGAAAATCTGATCTGATGATGAAATCATCTGCAGCTCAAAAATCAGACCGTACTGGAGCTTAAAGCTGCAGGAAGTGACTTTATGAGGACTATAAACATATCTACAGATAAAGATGTGCACAAGGGAAACATTAGCCAATTAATGTCTCATTTTTACCAAAACCTGTTATCTCTGAGCTAGTTTCATTACTTTCAAAGAGAAGCCCAACATTTAGTTATAATGTGACGATGGGATGTCAGTGTCTGTTATTAACAACAAAAGAAACATTTACATGTCAGATTATGAAAAAAACTCATGCTTTATTCATCTTTCTGAAATGAACAATATACTTAGGCTACTCACATGGTGTATCAACAATATATTCAAATGTTCACTACCGTCAGTAACACTGGACACATGGGCTTGAACAGAAACATAAATATTGAACAGATATTTATTCTTAAGGCTTACTTTGTTGTCCTGTTGTCGCTCTCTTTAGTGTCCTGGTTTCTGAGCTGAGCTCTGCACCGCTGTGACGCACACATATGTGCCATGCAATCCTAATGGTCTGTTATTTCTTCATGTAAATGCTGCTGAAGCGTCACTTTTCTCATCCCTCAGAATGATCACCTTTTCAAAGTTAAACTCTCCCTCACAGTGGGAAAGAAAGCAAAACAGAGGTGTATTATTGACAAGACCGGACGTGGTGACTTTAAGATTTAAGACCCACTCAGACCAAGATCAACAGGACAAATGAGTTCCATTAACATCACTTATTGGAGCCAGCACAGCTTTTCCTGTAGTGAGAATGTGAATCAGCCTGAGGTGATGCAAAATGTGTTAAACATGCTTTCAATAAGAAGCTCACAACTCCATGACTCGACACGTCCACCTAATAATTAAACCAACAGCATATCATCCACAATATTGAGGCATCCCGAGAGAGATCGTAGCATTTACTGTACATAAAAGAATCCTCTTTTGCATTTATAAATTGAACATATTTATATTATTCTTCATATAGCTGTCTCTGTAAACTGTCCCAATAGATACAGTATGTACAGTAAAAACTGCAACAGTTGTGTTGGTGCTGGTGTAGAGAGCACTCTGTCCCAAAGTGAGAGTAAGACATGGGATCTTTGCACAGTCACTCAGAGCTTCAGAAACAAAGCAAAGCTGACTAGGAAGAATCCTACAACACTCAGCGTCCTCCTCTCCAGTCCCCTTAGAGAACACACAGCCAGTGAGCCTCCTTGCAGTGCCGTGTCCTTCCTGCTCACAGGGCCTGACAGGTAGAGCCCCACCTGGAGCAGAGCAGAGGGGGCGTCCAGGACACTGAGAGTCCAGCAGCAGGGGCGGAGCTGAATCTGGCCGTGTCCACGCAGCGCCTCAGTCGCATGAGGTCAATAACACGTGGCCAGAAGCTCTGGTAGTTTTTACTCAGCTCCCCAATAGGTGCTTTCCTGACAGTTTCAAGTGCTTCTGTTTGCTCTACAATTTTCACTTTTTTTGTACAAGTCTTAAAAAAAACTATGAAGTCACTGTAAAAGAAACGACGTTCTGGATTTCCAGAGGCGAGCTTTGATTTAGAGAGTTTTACGTTTTGATCCTGTTACAATCGGTCGAGCAAATTCCACAAAATCATCTATAAGGACGGGCCACGCTCCTGAGTGAGAAAGGAGAGGATATCGTTACTGTCACAGCTGTAAAGCTTTATATGCTGCATCCATATGAATTCAGACTAAATAAAACGGACAACAGACTTTCCAACAAGTGGAGGGGCAGCACACTGGAAATGGAAGTTTTTATTTTTGTCTGTTGTCTGTCTGAATCCATGTGATGCACAATGTGAACTAACATTATTTATCCAAACTCACCTTCTTCATCATAGTTTGACATGTCGTCTGCAATCATGTTACCAAAGTCCAACAATAGGTTCCAAGTGTCCTTTGGGATGGATCGTTTATGGTGTTCCTGAAATGGAGAAGAGTGGATGAACATGTTGTATACTTCACAAAAAGTTAGTCTTACATTTCTGGATAAAAGGTGACGCAATTTCTGCCATGGTGTAAGCTACTAGACTATAGCTGATATATTTAAATCTTACGCTCACCAAAAGAAATCTATTCCAGAGATCGAGGAACTTAAATCGCCCTGACAGAACCAGGTTCCAGTAGGCTACAGCCATCTCCAGGTCTAGACTCAAAGAAAAATCACATTAATCCAACAGAGGATTTGTATTTGGGAAGCTCTTGTTGTCATTCAGTCTTCTTACCAAGACCCTTTTGTCCAGGATTTTTGGCAAAGTTGAAGGTGAACTGGTAGAAGTCCTTAAACTTTCCACTGTCTTTGAGTTCCTGCTCTAATCGTGGCAACAGAGCCTTCAGCTTCTCTGGACTGTCACACCTTCAATACATAAAAACAATTAGGGAATCAAGGACAAAACAAACTGATTGAACACAAAAATACTTAAACTAGCTGTAACACAACATACTAAACAGTGATGACTAATCAGCTAAAGTTAACTTTGACACGTGAAGCTCAAAGCACTTCCACCCACCCATGAAGACACTGAATACTCAAGCTGTGGTTGAGTGAGTCTAAATATAGACAGCCTTTCCTCTCTGGAGCTACACGAATAGACCCACCATGCAAAGACACCTCAGGCTCAGTGTTTGTGTCCCACTTTGGGAGCATGTCACACCCTGTTGATGTCAACACTCACCCCAGCTCGGTCATTCCCTCAAGAAACTCCTTCTTGGTAAACTCGCACTGAGTGGCTGCCCGAAACTTCCAGGCTACGACCAGCACCGTGATGCTGGCCGGATCCAGCGAGAGGTCATCACAAAACTGCTGGATCCCATCGATACCGATTTTATTCTCATCCTGAGGATCTGTTAAAGGAATAAACTGTTTATCTGACAGCTTTCGCAATCAAGCAGCATACAGTCTTTCATGAAACAAACGTATCTTTTGTGACAGAAATCTGGTGACACCATAATGCACTCACCTTTGTAGCGATTGTAGAGCTGCTCCAGCCGTTTCCGGTCTACTGATGTTTTCATGGATTCCTTACAGTACAGATCTGGATTCTGAAAGTAGTTGTCCGTAGCAACTTCTAGTTTCCAATCATTCTGCGTGAGGCAGTACACAGCTGTTTTTTCCCCAGCCTGTGTGAAGGACATGAACTGTCGTACCTTGTCCCTCTGCGAAGACTTCAGCTTATGCTGCGTAAGTACAGGACAGGGGCTGTCAGACACAGGCCCAATCAGAGCAGGGAGCACAGACAACAACACACAAACACAGACTGAAACACAAACAAAAACACAGAGCGAGACACACACATCTACAGGCATTCAGGCAACAGAGAGAGGGACGGGAACGACAGGGAGACACTCAGAAACACTCTGACACACATTTCAAAAGGTTAGTCTGCCACACTCACAAACACACACTGAAGTTGGTGAGCCAAGACGCAGAGCCGGTAATTATGTCCTGTCCAAAAGCAACATGGGCTTTTCTGAAGGGGATGTTATGGATTGTCAGAGCACATGCTGTACCCGAATGGGGCCCCTCAGATAACTACAGTCATAGATGTAACATGAGCAGGGCAATGGGATGCCACCAACTGGACCTCGAGGTGCAACAAGTCTGGAGAGTAACACAAGCACTCCTGCCCAAAAATAATTGCCAATATTAAAAATAAGGGAAAGAAATCACTTAAAATGTATTTTTATAACAAGCTATTCAACATGGTTATGTTTTATTTCTCTTTGTGTCTTACAAAGTTAAGCCATAGGGACTATTAGCACACATTTAACTGGCAAGTTTCAGTCAGTAAATTCAAAATATTGCATCTTTACTTTGGTACATCTGATCTATAGGAAGTCTATGATTTTGAACAAGTAATTTTAAAATCCTTTAGTGTCCTGAGATATCACCCAGCTGTATCAAAGACAAACAAACAAACAACCCTGCCATCATCTCACAGCTGCTGCAGCGTCACAGACACTTGACAGAAGAGCATTTCCTGAAACCGGAGACTGTAACTCTTGGAGTCCACAATGACTGCACCAATCCTCACCGATTATTGTCAATAACACTCACATGAAATTAGACATGTACCTCAACAGCACGGATGACTGTGGGTAGCATAGGGTTAGCATGTCAACAAACCACCAGCTTCTACTTCTACAAGCTAACGTAAGCTAAGTTAGCCAGAATGTATCACTGACATTTATCAGAGAATAGTATCAATGAAATATCTTAACATTTTGGTTATAACTGTGTAAGAATTAAACCTAAACGCCCCTGTGTGTGTCTGCCTATGAGACCGAACTGCTGACCTACTCACTGCCGAAGTTACAGACTACCAAAAAGGGACGTGTAGCTAGCTAGCTGCTCTCAAAATATCAACTGACCTTCCCTGGAACAGCAGCGAACACAAGAAATGACCATTATAGGCTCAAAAAAACACGACAAAGCATGTGCTTTAATAACACAGCAGCAATCCTCAATCTAAGCACTAATGGCACTAAAGACACTGCATGGGTTTGTGTTTATTTTGGTTACCTACCATTTTCACACCCGCTGTTTAACCAGTTTGGGAGCCCGACTGTCGTTCATTGTACGCATGCGCGAAATCAGCCATGCAGTTATCAGAGGTTTCAATGAAAGTATGAGGTTTACAGAAAGACATGATTTTTAATTCAATCCAGGATTTTTTATCAGTATAAAATCACTATTGTATATTTTCATGTGAGTTGCTATTTAAAATAAATGCATTTTGCATTATCATTTAAAACAGGAAAACTCTTAAAACTGCAAATACTTTCTACAATAAAACCTTATCACTAGCTTTTTTTTCTTTTTGTAGAAATTCTAGCTAATAAAACAGCTTAAAGAAACTGTAAAACTGCACCTGTTAATGTACTTTTCACACCACCTACTGGCCTAGTTATATACAGATGCACAGTCGACAGATGGTATTAATTTATCCAGAACCATAAGAAGAATCTTGCTTTGAAAAAACAAAACAAAACAAAAACTTTATTGCAGTGTAAATACCAATACCAAAATGCAGAGGGGCTGAGATTCTCAAAAGCTGGGTAGGAAAATGACTACATTATCTCAAATATACTGTAATTTAGTAGGTTTTTGGGTATTATTATTATTATTATTGTTATTATTATTATTATTATTATTATTATTATTATTATTATTATTTTATTTATCTTTTTATTTTTATTTTATTCTTAGTAGTTTCTAAACCAGTACTTTTTCTTTTGTTTTACTACACCCATATAGATTTTCATTCATCCAGGTCATGTTTTTTTTCTGGAGACAAGGCAACTGGACTTCATAGAGTGTCTTACTATTTGAAACTGCATCATTAAAGCAAAAAAAAAAAGAAAAAAGAAAAAAAGAAATTGGTGAAAAGCAAAAAATTTAAAAGATTTCTTTCAACAACATGACGGTGAACCGACTAGCTTTCCCAGTGTTTAGATGAACAAATGTTTTGAAAAAATCCGTAGCTCTCACCATTGTCTGGCAGGCTTTTAACTACAACCTGAGTTTGATCAGCACAAGCTGTCATTCATAATGAACTCTTTGCACAGCAGGCTGTGACTTGATGCAAGGGAACAGTCTACAAAGTGCCGTACAAAAATAAAGATGCTACAAAAAAAGAGGTGCAAGCACATGTTCACTTTGACAGGTTTCATCAGATGTTACTTAGATTTTATTGGGCAGAATTCAGAGGTAGAATAAGTGCACGCTCAGCTAGAATATGTGGGTCACGGGGTTAAAGGGGCCTCTTTTGCCCCCTGAGAGGTTAATCCAGCCAGAGGGCAAATGAATGTTCCGGTGAGATCTCTGCTATAATAGAAGTATGTTGATGTGTGAAATACACACATGTATACGTATGTGTGCATTATTGAACATAAATATTACCATTGGTGATTTGTACCAGAGTAAGCTTGAAGCTAATTTTTGTCTGCAGCCTCTGTCCCTTAGTGTACAAATAAAGAAAATGGGATTGAATTGAAGCAGTTAACACACTTGCATTACATAAAAGAATAGTACTCTCTAAAGACAACTTTTTGGGCTGACCCGGGCTCAGCTGAACTTTATCTCATGTGAAAAGAATGAATACACCCTTCAACAAGTGTGAAACACACACACAGCCCTGTTGCTGATAGAGTATCTGTTGATGTCAGCCTTCCTCTTTTTTGTTTCAGAATGAAAAGGCTTGAATTTAACATTTAAATTTCAGTCTATAGTAGACCTTCAGGGTGCAAGATGCAAGCTAACATTTATACAGGGGGAAAACTTTCTGTAGGAAAGGCCAGGTATGGTTGTAACACTTTTTGCTTCAGCTCCTCCAACACTCTGAATTTTTGAGTCAGAGTTCTCTAACTTTAATGCAAAGTTCCCATATTTGTTGACTGTATATGGCACCAATTTAAACCTCTGCAAGAATACCAGACCTCATGAGGTGATGTCAAACACACAGTGGTCCTTTGTTCAGGTTGTAACACATGCTGGAGTAAGTTGTAACAATTAGACAAAAAAAAAGAAGCAAAAACAGAGGCCACGTGCCTCGAAAAGAGGTTTATTGAAATAGAACAATCAAGAACAATGTCTCTCTCTGCGACTGACAATAACTCACTTTCTGTTTGACTTGCTGCTGCTCCAGTAACCTACACTGGGATACCACTGGTCCAGTAACCTTCACTGGGACATCACTGGACCCTTAGCTTCTGCAGTGATTTGTAGTAACATGACAGATCCCCCGTGCCTTCGTGACTGATCTGACTGACTTACTGTTCTTTGTAACTTCATCAGATGCTTTTTTAAAACATCTACAGGCACACCCCTGCCAGTCTTTCTTTTCCACTTCCTAGGCATTATGTAACAATATCAAAATCAAGAATATTTTCTTAGTTGGAAAAAGGGGATGATTGTAACACTTTTTAAACATGAGTTACAACCCACCCCACCCCTGTCAGCCAGTGTTAAGCTAGCTGTATTAGCATAGTGGATTAAACTAGCGTGGGAAAGATTAATCACATTTTGCCTGAGACACTGCAATTTATTCTGATATAAGTCAAATGGTTTTTATCTGGAATAGTTTAAGTACTAAACAAAGTATAGTCTTGGTCAAAAAAATTACTTCTTACCTCAGAATCAGTTGTTTTCTCTAACCTATAGAATCTGCATGCACCTGTTTACAGCCTTGACAATCACCATGTGTGATCAGGGTGGAAGTGGGTAAATATTGAAATTATCATGTGACTCCTACATTATCCCTGACTGGTGTTTTTGTTTAACAACGCTCCCCATGTTACAACCATACCCAGTCTCCCCTTTTCATACCGCCTGTGAAACACATCTGTTTGTGTTTCATATTCTGAGCCTCACACAGCTATGAGAGTTAAGAGACCATTGAACCCAAATGTTGATAAAAATGAAAGATAATAATTTGAAGAGGAATTCGCCAGTCTGACCGAATTAATACGTTTTTCAGTTGTTTATTCAGAAACGCTAGGTTACACACAAACTCATGAAGGTACTAAACCTTGATTGTGTGCTACTATCAGATGCATGAGGTTTGACAGCCCCTCCCAATATCTGTGAAGTACACAAAATCGTGTTTATTATATTCAAAGGTCTCTTAAATAAAGTAAAGTTTAAGTTCATGCGTAAAACACCCAGTAAAAGCCCTCATACATGTCCAAAAAAATTCTTCAAACTCCTCAACAGCAGATGGCAATGTGTCCAGAAAGCTGGCTGGTATCGACCAATCTCGCGAGATTCAGGTTATGGGCATGAGCTGCTTTGCCTACTCTGCTGTCGTCTCATCGAAGCTGACCAATCAGAGGCCGAGAAACCGAGACACCGCCAAGATCAGATTGTGAGTATCTGTGTTGTAGCGCTGCTAGCGGAGAGTGCATAGAAAAGGCTAACTAGCGCTCACTTGGGAAGTACACCGGTAAGCCCCATCTACCGACCACCCAGCTACCACAAAAGAAAGCTCCGGGTGCTAACTACGCTTAACTATGTATTTTGTATTTAAATGTGTTTGAAATGTTTTAAAGGCGAGCACAAAGCTAACAAATTGCTCGCTATAACAGGGTTGTAGATGACAGCTGTGGATTAGCTGCATCGTTAGCCCGCGTTGGCTAACAAAGCGTCCGAGATCGTTGCTTTCCCCCATAATCATCAGCCACATTTTAGCTAAAATACTTGATATAACATGAAATTTTCTTTGTAGTATCACGTTATTGCTGCTTTACATCCTTTCTCTTCAATTTGCATTCTCGACATTCGCTAGCTTTTTGTATTTAGCTTACAATTCAGTGATTAGCAGGGTTTTAGTTTGTTTAATGTCCTCTGTAACAGCGATAGAACTGTTTTGATAAACTTGTTAAGTGAATTTGTTGTGAAACGAATCACTACTGGTACACTTTGCAGATGTTTACATCTCGAAATGCCAACAAAATAATGAGTCAACCTTTCTTTTTATTACAGTTTTAACAAATCTCAGTATAATACATTATTTTATTTCAGAACAACAACCAAGAAAATCAGGAGTATAGTGTCAGTATTCTATATTGTAAAAATGATTCCCCCCCCCTTTTCATGCAACTAGACGACCGCTTTTTTATTTTGCTTCTTTGATAAATAATGTTCAGTGGATGTCAATAAACAAATAAACAGCACAAATTTCCCCCACTGCGTAACAGGAATACCTGAAGTAGTGTTATAATTTAGATAAGAGTTGCATTCACTTCCACGGGTATAAAGAAGCTGTTTTCGCTTCTAATTAACGATTCAGTTTGTTTTCTCTTGCCTTTCAGTATTCGGTCTTTTCGATCCAAACGATCACTTCGTACAGCATCTGCCAGCTCGGCAACTGTGACTGTACAATACCAAAACCGAAACATGTATAAACAGAGGAGATAAATACTAAACTGTATTATAATATTTCTGCTTTGAAAATGAGTATTATATTTATTAAAACTACTTAGGCGCTGCTTAGTATGTTTCCTGTTTGGTAGGGATTTAGACCTCCTCTTCCTCCATTCTCAAATGCCAACAACAACAGCCGTCGAAGAAACAGCAGAGTGCACTCGTAAGTGCACAGAATAACTATTTTAACTTTATCTACCATACGAAATGCACACACATTTCTTTTGTGTTTGCCCACACTTAATTTGTCTGGAATCTGCAGCACGGAACCTAAAATCGCTGAATTTATTATGAATCAGTGGAAAACGTGCAGAAGCTAACTTGCAAGCTAACGCAAGCAAGCTCAGTGTAGAGCTAACTGTTAGCACTGAGTGATAGCTCGCTGCATTCAACAAAAGATTCATTGGTATCGCTGTGTGGAAGTAATGCTTTCAAAACCGCTTGCAATAGTATTGTGTATAGCCGTATATCCATATCAATTAAGTCACGTTATTAGTTTTGCGCTTGTGAATTAAAGTTAGCATATTTGTGTGACCTGTAGCAGAAGTTCGACGATGCCTCTCCTCCGACGTGCTCGGTACCTGAAGTAGGCCTTGTGCACACTTATCGTGGTAAAAGTTGGGAGCATCAAGGGGTGTTTTTTAAACTCTTCTATATTCACAGTGCATCCTGTAAAAAGTCATCAAATGTACATACAGGCCGAATCAGAGTTTAATTCGTCATATCCTTGTCAGTTTTGTCTTGTAAGAACACCCGGTGACATAAGCTAACATTTTGGATGTAGCTTTGCTCAGTGTGCTTGCATTTGACAGATCAGATGGGCCTTAGAAATAAGTGGTTAACTTACACAAATAGGAGAGTAAAACAGTTAAACCTGAGGAATATTTCGTCAGAAATAACTAGTTAGAAATCAGAAACTCAACATTGAAATACTTTACTCTTTCTGTCTCCAGGGGTCTGAAAAGTGGCAATAAGAACATTTTCCTTTTAGCCTGAAGCTCAACTCCTCCGGTCCTTTGGGATCATGGCTAAAGATGTAAGTTTCTATTTCCATAAATCTTAAATGGATAACCAGAAAACAGTTGTGAAACGGTAGAATAAGTGTTACTCTTTAATAATCTGCTGTTTGTTTTGTGTCAGGTTTTTGAATCTAAGTCTGATATTACTCAACATTACCTACTGCTTTCCCTTTTCTTTGTAATGTTACTGAACTTCATTGTTGTAATGTTTACTATGTGCATTAAGTTCTTGTTTATTCACTGCAGGCTGGTCTGATTGAAACAAATGGAGAGCTGAAGGTTTTCATCGATCAGAATCTGAGCCCTAGCAAAGGTATGAGTTTAGACATTGCCCTTGTCCCACATTGGCAGATGTCTTGTGAAGTTAACATCATCGTCCTTCAGGTCATTGTGTATGTAGATGGACAATAGGAGGCATTGGAGTATCGATGATGAGCGCTTATATTAATAGTCTGTATTACTTCTGTCAGGTGTCCTGTCCTTGGTTACTGTCCAGCCCACAGCCGTCCCTGTGGCCAAACAGCTATTACCCAAAACGCTTGGGCCATCCAATGTGAATGTTGCAGCACACATGCAACATGTGCCACACATGGTGAGTGATGATCCACTGTTACCTGCCTGTTCGTCAGGTTTTTGCGTTTCCTTAACCAGGTCGAAACAAAAGATGAAGCTTTCTGAATTGCAGGTCACCCACTGATGTGTTTACATATCCATCTATTGGCAAGTTTTTCATTCTGTCTCTTACAGTTGTGTAAGCCCCTCCATTATCATTGTGAGGTGACCGGGCAGAGGGTAGATAGAGGCGGTTGATCCTAAGCTCATCAACTCTACAGTCAGCAGGATTACACCCATCATCTCATTACATACATGGAATGTATACATAATTAAAATCAGCTTAGATATCACCTCATAGAAGGAATAGATCACCTGCCTCCCATGTTCATCATGTTGGTGTTTGTAGTGCTAATTTCAACCCTTTATTTTATGACAAATAATTTGAGACACTGACTCTGATCTTTTCAGACCAAACAGTTTTTAATCATTTGTTAGCAGCTGTTTCTTAGACACAACACCTCTTTTTGTGCTATTATTGAATAAATATTCTGTAGGAGGATTTTTTGAGAAATATTTGACAAAGTAATAGCTGTATTGTAAACTGTGCTTCCTCTCCTGCTATCGTTTTCTATGCTTGAACAGAACCAATGCACTATTCTGGATTTGTGATGTAATGTAGGTTTCCTGTTGACATGAGCGCATCTCATCATTATATCAACAAATTAGGCTGTGGCCTGCAAACCTAAATAATATGTTAAGTGGCTAAGTTATCTTCTAAGCTGTAGAGCTTTCAAAAGTGTCTAGATGTGTTGAGTTCACAGAAAAAAATAATATCCTTTCAAAGTTATCTGTTTTCATTTATTTCAGGCAGATGGAGGTTCATGTTTTAGTATTTTAATGCAGCATGGATTGTTTCTGTTAGTTTGATCAACAATAACTGAGATCAAAACAGAGTTAATATTTTATCAGCTAGTAGAACCAGCTATAAAGTTCATATGGGTTACTGGCTTTTGTTTTCATCAGAGTTGAAAAATTCTGACCTACCCTTTAATGTTTTCTGTCCTCTCTTTTGCTCTGATCTTCTAAGGTGATTGGAACACCACAGAGGCCTACAGTACCAAACGCCATTTTGGTTAACAGTCCACACACACCAAGTTCTCAGTTTCTCGCTCAGACTCAACCCACGGATGCCTCTCCCTGGTCATCAGGGTAGGTCCTGAAAAGTCTTGCTTTTTTCTTTTTTTTTCTTACATTTGATCATTTAAGGTGTAAGTTAGTGTTTTCAACGATAATGACGTCTGGTATGTTTCATTGAAGGTGGATCACATGCTACACACATATCCCTGTTATGTTTTTCAGAAAACGTGGTAAAAAAGGGGAAAAGAATGGAAAGGGCTTGAGGCATTTCTCCATGAAAGTGTGTGAGAAGGTGCAGAAGAAGGGAGTAACCACCTACAATGAGGTGGCTGATGAACTGGTTGCAGAATTCAGCTCTGCAGACAACCACATGTCACCCAATGACTCGGTGAGTGCTGCAGACTTTTTGACTCCAAGATCCAAACTTGTTCAGAACTAAACAGAAAACTGTACTCTGAACCTTAATGATGTTCACATTAATGAAATTGGTGTATCTTATTTTTCTATTTTAGCATGTTTATGATCAGAAGAACATTCGGCGGCGTGTCTACGATGCACTTAACGTGCTCATGGCCATGAACATTATCTCTAAAGAGAAAAAAGAAATCAAATGGATTGGCCTCCCAACCAACTCAGCGCAAGAGTGCCAAAACCTAGAGGTGAGAAAAAGAACAGTGAAGGCTTGACCAAAATATTTCTGTCTCTTTTTTTTAATTTTTCCTAACAACTTTGTTTTGTTTTTGTTTAACCTGCAGGTGGAGAGACAAAGACGACTGGAGAGGATTAAGCAGAAACAGTCACAGCTTCAGGAGCTCATACTGCAGGTGGGAACCAGTTTTGTGCTTTGGTTCTGCAGGGACAATAAGATAGAGGACTTCTTTGCAAAAAAAAAACAAAAACCTTCTGCACAGAAACGTGCTGCTGAAATGTTGAATAATCTCTTGATCTAAACCAAAATCTCTTTTCACGTGCTTCAAAGTTTTCCCCTCCCTTTGATCTTGTCTTTACAGCAAATAGCTTTTAAAAACCTGGTTCAGAGGAACAGACAGACGGAGCAGCAGGCGAACAGACCTCCACCTCCCAACTCAATCATCCACCTTCCCTTCATCATCGTCAACACCAGCAAGAAAACTGTCATCGACTGCAGCATCTCCAATGACAAGTACGTGACTGTGATCACCTTCATTTATACAACAAGTTGTGGGTTTACCTTAAGAACTCATGCTGCTTAAAGGAGCAAAACATTTGAGCAATCTGCACAGCTCCTTTGACTTTATCTTGAGTATTCTTGATTACCAGTTAAAGAGGACACATGGGAAATAACCACTCAAACATGGAAGTCATGGCATAAAATGTGGGATTGTCAGGTCAGGTTAGGGTTGGGCATCAGGATGAGCAGGATGCACATAAAGACAAATTTTCTCTGGAATATGACTCAGCAGCTCAGCATGTTGCTTTTCAGACTTAAAGGTCTAGGTGTGGGACCTTCCCTGCAGAATAGAAAATAGGAGAATAATCCTGAGTGCTTATTAAGCTGAGGAAAATTCAACTCGGAAGTTCAAGCCGACTGTCATCCTGCATATTTTGTTGCCACTGGCATGCAATCAAAGTCCTGTCCTGCTCTCAAATCCAGTTGGGGCTTAAAAAAGTGTCGTTAGAGCTCTTTAACAGCCTCTGGAAATGTTCTTCATCAGACGACTGAAATTGTAGTATCTTGCATTCCTAAAATAAGCCATAAATTTGAGCTTGGTAGTTAAGTTTTTGTAATAAATCTCTTCTTATGCTCTCTTTCCTTCTCTTGCAGGTTTGAGTATTTGTTTAACTTCGACAGCATGTTTGAGATTCATGATGACATCGAGGTGCTGAAGCGGATGGGCATGGCATGCGGTCTGGAGGTGGGGAAATGTTCTCCAGAGGATCTGAAGGTTGCACGTAGCCTGGTCCCCAAAGCTCTAGAGCCTTACGTTATAGGTTTGTACCGCATTCTCCAACATGCTTATTTATTACTTTTTTACATCTTTGCCTGAATTTATCTCAGCTTTTCAAAGTTCTCTTTTCTGGCCTGAAAACAAAACTGGGAGTATAAGTTGCACTAGTTCATAAAATACAGTCAGAAGATGCTATCAGAGAAAAAGGTTTGACATTCAGCAATGAGCAGTTTTTATGCAGATGTGTAGCTTTTTCTGATGCCTTCTGTTATTACCACCCAGTGAGTTTGTGTTGACAGTTATAAGATATGAACCAAACCAGAACCTACAATCGGCTTGCCAAAATTACCTCCTGCCTCTTGGTCACTTTTCTTGGAGTCTATTCGATCAAACCAGCTTTCTTCAAAGACTATTTACTCAATAATATCCAGTGGTGTTCTTTGAAGACTGATGTTCCTCTTTAAGCTGCAAAACGTAACTCTTATTTCTTCAGCCTGACAGTGGCGTGGCGGTTTCAGAGTCATATTTCTGTTTTCCCCTGTTTTACAGAAATGGCAAAGGGTCCCATCAGTAACGTCTACATCACTGGAGGTTCCTCTGCTAACGGAGCGCGTTACCCTGCAAGCAGGTGAGCTGTCTTTTTACCAATCCAGCCCTTGAAGGCGTCAGAAAGCAGATTCGTTTTGTAAACATCTAACAAACACATTTTCTTCTTCTTCTCTGCTCAGTGACGGCTGCACCGACGGCACTATGGCCTCCAGCTCTAACGACTCTCACTACAGCGGCTCTCGTGTGGAGACTCCAGTGTCTTATATGGGTGATGATGACGAAGAAGATGAATATGACGAGAATGACGATGAGGACTAAACTGCCTACACCGCGCCACTCCAACAAGCACAGTCCACCACCCTCACCGTGGGAGTTAAAGTCCCTCTTTTTGTGTGTGTGCTTCTCAAACCTCCCCTCATGTTTCCCCCCCATGCCTGTTTTTCTGTCCGGCTTTCTCAGGGGTGTAGATGATTATCGAAAGAACGGAGGTGTGTACAGCACCCATCTTTTTCCTGCTCCTGCACCTGCACCACCACAGCTGTAGGGGAGGCGGCGTCCAAGGGAACTGTAGTCTGTGACTGGGCCACCACGCTAAAGTCTTTGTATATCTAATCCATGTCTCAATAAGCCATCCCACTCTGTAAAACCTACTGCTGTTGGAGAATGTATGATGTACTTGTTTGATAGTTATTTCTTTTATTTTGCGATGACATGTGGCAGACACATCGATGATCAAAATGTTCCAAAATGGCCAAAGTGTCTGCTTTAGCGTGCTGTGTTAGCGCAGCACGGTGGTTTTGTCACAGCTTGGCACCGTTTGTCATCGCAGCACAGGATGGGGCTCCATCAGGTGTGTTGATCTTTTTTTGTTTTGTCTTCTGGGCAATAATTTGAAATAGGTTCCTATCCCCCATCGTATTGGGCTGGCTTCCTTCTGTTTTGTAGGCAGCTGCTTTTTCCTGATCTTGTTTGCTAGTTTTTGTTTCTGTTTTTTTTGTACTCTGGATTTAAAAGGACTTCTCCATCACCACCCTGTTATAACGCCTTGGTAGTGTTTACAAAGTAATGGCACCAGCAAGGTAAAGACTTTTATAACCCAGGCTCCTTCTAGGTAAATAAGCTTTGTTTGTGAGTTATGTATATGAATCCTACAATGATTGTAGCTTATAGTATCCTTTTAGAGGCCAGTGGTAAGGATAGACCATGAAAATGATCCATGTAAAATAAATGTGTGGTTGCATAGGTCTTTATGTACTCCCTTCAAAAATTTCCCCTTTTAAAACTCAGCAACACATGTTCTGACTCTTCCAAAAACCTTTTCTGTAATCTAATATAAGTTTGCAAAATAAATATAGATTGTTTTAATAATTTGGTATCAGTAATTTATGGGGATTCAAACTGCAAGATCTTTAAGGTCGGTCTAAGAGCGTCAGTGTTTCAGACTCTACTCTTTGAGACTTCTTTTTTGGAGAGCCAGGGGACTGAGATGTGTGTGCGCTGTGGAAAGGTGTGTGTCAGACGACGGTAACAGGAAGCTGCAAAGCTGCAGGAAGAGGTAAGTAAAGCTTTACTTCTTCACTCACAACACTGATTTTATGCCGTTCTTCTGCTGTCATCTTTTATTCCCAAACATTTTAACATGAAAATGGGTTTACAGTATGAGCCATAAGAATTGAGGGTTATTTAAAAAAAAAGAAAAATGGGCTTTGTCCAAATGTTTCTGACATGGAGAACCAGTGAGTGCCCAAATGAAGTGCATGCTGTATGCAACTATTTTTTTTAGTGTCTACACATGAGTTTGATCTTTTATCTTAAGAAATAAATCATGTCCAAGCTTGAAAAAACAATATATCAAGAAATGAGTCTCAATGTTGACTCAAATCTGAAGTTTCAGAGTTAAGCTAGATGTGTTATGCTACAACCAATAAAGTCCTAGCTCTCAGTGGAAGTACTCAGGGTTCAGGTCCAGCTGGAGTTAATGACCCTCGGCAGTCTGAGTAAAACAGATTTGATTGAAGCTGAATTCATTATGCGTCTTGAAAGGAAAGCATGGTTTCTGTAAATCCAGTTATAAGATCAAAATAAAATGAGGATCTTCTAAAGTTAATCTCTAAAGTCAGAAATCTCTTTATGCATCAGTTGGATTTCTTGCAGAGTAGCAGCAGAAGGAAGGTTTTAAAACAAAATGTTGGTGTAGTTACAGAGACTTCACGAGACGACAGAAGGTACTTTGAACATCATCTCCTCTGACTAAATTTCTTTGTCTTTTAATCTAGTTTGATCAAAGTCTTTTTAGGCATTTCCTTATAGAAATGAGATGAATCAAGCCCTGACTTTTTGCAGAGGATCCATTTCTGACGATGTGATACTTATAAAGCAGATTAGTTGATGGCCAGTACAATGCAGGTATCTCATTTTTGTCTTGCATTTGATGAAATGGCATTTTATCCATTATTCAATACATTACAAACTAATTAACATGGTTATTGAGGAAACAAATTTTTGCTATTAATGCATCATAACATGTATCATATGGCCAGTCAGATACTGTTTTAGATTTAATCAGTGTTTTTGAGGATGGGGGTAAGGAGGGTGTTAAAATTGCTGCCACTGCTGAGGCTGCCTGCAGTGTCTGCAGACGCTTGTATTTTCTATGACAAAGATCTTCCATCAATCCATCAATCCATGACTGTTTTGTCGACAGTTCGTCAAAACTGTTACCGACTGAAAGTTTGTTTCAGTAGATTTATGTTGTAACAAAAAGTTCAAGACAAAAAAAAAAAAATACTAGAGGTACATCGTCCTCACGTTCCAGCATACAACTGGCCTCAGTAACCCTTGTTGTTCCCTCTCAGCCTGTGCTGCACACTTTGTCTGGGGCATTAGGGTGTTAATGGATTATGGAAAGGTGTTGACTCAGGTGTGTGTGTGTGAGGGTGGTACAGGGCTCAAAGTGTCCTGGGATCTGGCTTTGACACCAGTCTGGAGTTCTCCTCTCTGTCTCCTGTTCCCTCACCTCTCACATCCTCATTGATGAAAGTTAGTGCTCAGGATTAACCTTGGCTCTTCTTCCTCTTCCTCTGCAATGCCCTCTCTCTGCGTCGCCTAACAGCTGCCTGCCTTCATGGATATCGGAGGACTGACCACGGTGGTTGCAAACTCTGCTTACATCAATGCTCGAGGGAGCATCGATGGCTCTAATCCAGGAGCAGCTCGGGATAAGAAGTACCATTCTCGCCTCAAACTGCCCCACATCACTGTGTGTGAGGGCCTGGTGGAGACTCTGGATCTGTCCTTTGACTCCGTCTGTGTGGCTCAACCAATCGGCAAACGCCTCTTTCGAGAGTTCTTGGATGCAAATAAAGAGTACAATGGGGCTTGTCGTTTGTGGAGAGACATCGAGGACTATGACCTCTCAGAGGATTCTGATCGGGCCAAGAAGGCCTCAAAGATCATCCAAAGATACCTGGATCCCTCTGCCAAACACTTCTGCCCCTTCCTCTCTGAGGAGGTCATCTCTAAAGTGAAGGACAGCCAGGACGCTGCAGGAGATGACCTGTTTTCTGTAGCTTTAACCATGACTTTGACCTTTCTACGGGAAGCCCCCTTTGTTTTCTTCTTGGAGAGTTTGCATCTGAAGAGGTTCCTGCAGTGGAAGTGGCTGGAAATGCAGCCGATGGATGCAGACTGGTTCCAAGACTTCCGTGTGCTAGGGAAAGGTGGGTTTGGAGAGGTTTCTGCATGTCAGATGAAGGCTACGGGAAAACTGTACGCTTGTAAAAAGCTCAACAAAAAGAGGCTGAAGAAGAGGAAAGGATACGAGGTGAGAGAGCATCCGTCAGTATAAATGTTGTAGGCTTGGAAACTCTGTCAAAGATGATTGAAACACTTCTGTTGCTGTGCTCTTCTTGGGCTTTTGGCTAATGATCAAGTTTGGTGTTGTCACATTTCCATGCATGAGGTTTCAGAGAATCGCAGAGCGCTCTGAGATGATGTGCATGCTCTACGTGATTAATAAAGGTATTCTGCAGGCTTCATGTCCCTGGCCTGTGATGGTGCTAATCATCTTTGTCCCTGCCTCTGTCTCATTTGGCTTTATCCTGCAGTATTAAACACTGAGACAGGGATAGAGTGATTACAGGGAGCTTTAGTGAAAAGCTCTGCTGAATAGAGCGTCTTGGCACAGCTACATCTCGCCCTTGAGTTTCCTGAGGTCATGCATGTGCATCAGCATAAAAATGTCTCGAAGTTTTACTTCTTTTGTCCTCTTGAAGTATGTTTTTTCCCCCAAGCTCTTCTTTCTTAATTCCTCCTGTAGGGGGCAATGGTGGAGAAGAGGATTCTTGAGAAGGTTCACAGTCCCTTCATTGTGTCACTGGCGTACGCTTTCCAGACAAAAGAAGAGCTTTGTCTGGTCATGACGATCATGAACGGAGGAGATCTCAAGTAACTGTCACATTCTCCAAGCACAGAAACAAACACAAAGAGAATCTCTTCTTCATCTCTTTGCTGCTGGTTTTTGTGGTGCTACGAGGCCCTGTGAGGACTTAACCTGTCCTCTACTCCCTGCAGGTACCACATCTACCTGGTGGATGAGAACAACCCTGGCTTTGATGAGCCCAGAGCCTGTTTCTACATCGCCCAGATCATCCAGGGCCTGGAGCACCTCCACCAGAAGAGGATCATCTACAGAGATCTCAAACCTGAAAACGTGCTGCTGGATAATGACGGTGAGACTCTCTGAACGCTGATAAAGTTATTTGCAAAGAAGCAGGTGAAGGTAACTTTTGTTTGCTGATCAGGTAATGTGCGGATATCTGACCTGGGCCTTGCTGTGGAGCTCAAGGAAGGAAAAACAATGACGAAAGGATACGCTGGGACACCAGGTTGGCTTGGTGTACATCTACCAAACGATTTACGTAGCTGATTAGATGTGTTAATATCGTCTGACTCTGGTACTTGCAGGATACATGGCTCCAGAGATGCTCAAAGGAGAGAAATATGACTCCTCAGTGGACTACTTCACTCTGGGAGTGACTCTGTTTGAGTTCATGGCCGCTAAGAACCCGTTCAGGAATAGAGGGGAAAAGGTAAAACAACTTCAGCACAAGCCTATGGTCTAAGTGTGATGAAGGGAATCAGAATTTTCATCCTCCTTTCAGGTGGAACGTGAGGAGATGAAGGAGCGAATGCTGACGCGGCAGGTGATCTATCCAGACACCTTCAGCGAGCACGCCAAGTCTTTGTGTGAGGGTCTGATGGCCCGAGAGGTTGCTCAGAGGATGGGTTTCAAGAACGACTGCTGCGATGAGATCAGAGCTCACCCGTTTTTCAGCGACATCAACTGGAGGAAACTGAACGCAGGTACCATCCGTTCATTGTTTCTGATCTGGTTTGTGGTTGTTTAACTTGAACATTGGCCTGAGTACTGATCATGATAACCTGTTAGATTTAATTTCCACGTCTCACCTCCTCAGGTATTCTGCCTCCCCCGTTTGTTCCTGACCCCAAAGTGGTGTATGCCAAAAGTCTGGATGACGTTGGAGCGTTCTCCTCTGTGAAGGGCGTAACTCTGGAGGACTCTGATAAGACTGTTTTTGATGAGTTCTCTTCCGGTAACATCCCGATCCCCTGGCAGGAGGAGATGATTGAAATGGGCATTTATGGAGAGCTCAATGTTTGGGGTCCTGAGGGATCTATTCCCAACGACCTCCGCAGGGAGTCGATACTCGAGCAGCCAAAGTCATCGACCTGTTGTACGTCTTAGACTTCCTGAAACATTTGGAAAATAAACCACACACATCATGTACAGACTATAACACAATCCTCAGGACAAGAATCCTCATCAAGGGGTGGACCTCATCTCTCTTCATCCTTTTATCTTCCTCTTTTCATGGCTTTGTTTCTTTCTTTGTTCAGATACGTTGTGCTTCTAGTTTAAAGGTAGTGGTTTTAGCTTCATGGTGCTAAGTGACGATCACATGTTGAACATGTGTGGAGTGTTTGTCATTTAATAGGAGGTGTGTTTATCTGTATTTTATCCCAACTGTTGGAGCTTGTGTGTACCAACAATCCAACACCAGAATGACATTATTATGGTTTCAGAAGATTTCATGTTTTTTGTGTCAGAGTGGCTGGTGCAGGAAGTGACCAGATGACTAGCATTGACTTCTCATCAAAAAATGTGTTTTGGTCAGAAATGGTGTGCCAGAAAAAAAACCTCAAAAGTAAACTGAGTCACACCCTGCAAAAACTTAAATCTACATAAATGTTTGTGTTTTTTATTTTTGGTAAAAACTGTCTTGTTAGAACTTAATATGAGCCACATTGACCTGACAAGTCCAGAAAAATGTCTCATTTGAAGATACGAAAAGACATAAATGAAGCTTGAGTTGCTTGTAAAGAGTAGAAAAATGCTTGTCAAGTGTCACGAATAAGAATGTTAAAATTCAATAAACTAAACAAGTTCGTATTTTCTTACCCCACTGGCAGATTCTTTTACATGAAAAATTACTATTTTCCTCACACTGGTGTTTTAGAAAACCTTTATTCAGGCCTGTGTCTGAGCTGCTGTCTCTTTAAGGCTCCCAGCTCCACAAACCCCCTTCCCTCTGATTGGCCAGCCATCTGAAGACCTGTAGCGGTTTGAAACCTGCACACATTCAGTCAAAGCATCCAGCATTGTTACTTTATATCCATGTATACAGTATTACAGAACATATAATGTGGCAAATATAAATTTGGAGACTTCTGAGGCAAATTAATTTATTTTCAAAACAAAGATGTTAAAGCACAAGTGAAAAAAGAGAAACTTTACGAATACATACTGACAAATGAAAACCGATATTGGAGAGACTTATTTTTTCTGTTTCTAACGTGATAACCTTTTATATACAATTTAGAACCAGGATTTTGTCTTCAGTGATTGAAATCCCATGAGTCCTTTGAGGATCTCCTCGTCACTCTTTGGCTGTGGCTGCGTAGATCTGTATCCCCTGCTGAGGGATCTCTGCGAGCAGAGAGGCCTTAAAACTGCTCTTAAAGCTCTCTATGAACCTTAAGTCCGACTGGAACCGGATCTTGTTGGCCCACAGCAGCGTTGTTCGACTTCCCGGTCTGCAAAAGTGACGCATGGTTTGCAGCAGTTCTTCTACGCATTCGTGAGGGTAGACGACGTCAGCCGCCAACATGTAGTCCAATTGGTAGGTGGTGTGGGGGAAGTCCTGCTCCAAATTCTTGCCCCAGGTGAGTTCAGCTACCTGAGGGGTGTAGCGGGACCGACCTTTGGTGTTTCGCTGGAGGTTAAAGGTCAGGTTGGGTAAGATGACGGGGAGGTCTGTGGCTGTGACACAGGCACCTGAGGAGGAAAGCAGAAATGTAGGGAAGGACATGAAAACAGGTTTTATACATTCTGTCCCTCAGAGAAAGACTCTTATACACTGAAGAGAGGCTTTAATCGATAACAGCAGTTTCAGTCATCCAATACTAACGGTCAGCATGGCGTCAAAGTTGAAGATATACGTCTCTACAGCGTCTCGTCTACTTGTAATGCAAAAATGCTCATGTGGGTGGCAAGTCCTGCTCCTCAGACAATGAACCCAAGTGTTTGTGACCTTCTCATAGTCCTCTGAGATCCATTGATAGACCGAGACGCACAGTTTGTACCAAAGACTAGCAGAGTGTTCTCATACGTGCAAGGAAATGAATCCTCCATGACCTCTCTTCAACTCAGCCAGAGGCACAACATGACACAGCGAGCTACAACAAACAGCTACTGCGTGCTCAAGTTGTTAAAAATTTTTGTAAGTTGTACGATAACTCAGAAATGTAGGTTGTGAGATGAAGATTTTACTGCACATACCGAGCAGACTGGCCACTACCGAGAGCAAACCAGTCCCAGCTCCAATCTCCAGCACAGCTTTGTCCTTCAGGTTCACTTGCTGCTGGTTATTCTCCAGAAACTGGCACAAAGAAATCGCCTGCAGAATATGACAAACATGAGCTCATTCCTGTCCTTTAACCTGATTCAGAGTGTTTTCAGCTCCACACATGGGAGTGGGACATACCCCAGGCCAGGTCAGAGCTCCAAAGGTATCCATGGACTCTCGGATGATGATGTCATGACCTGCAAAGTGAAAAGACTCCTTCCCCAGAGCCGTGTGGTGCACACTGGACTCCCAGATGTTCCCCCTGTGCAGAGCCTCTCCCGCCATCACTGTGTGTTATGAGTAAATGAGAGTGTGAAATAAAGAGGCAAACTACTCAGTCTTAAACTTTAAACCTCCCTCCTCTGATGACTCACAGTCGATCTCTCTTCTTGACAATCTCTGCATGCCGTGAAGGCAAAAGGTCAAAAGGATTGTGTTTTATATTTAGTGAGCTTGTTTTATGATTTGTGTGTTTGTGGCTTACTCTAAGCTCAGTAAAAGTTGGAAAGAATGGACCAGTTTTAGTCTGCTTGTCTGTTTGGCTGCCGCTGAGCTTCAGTCTGGAGGCCAGAGTCACAGCTGCTCAAAGCCCTGTCTCAGCATGCTGCACACAGTGAGGCAGGGAGAGGCTGTTTGCAAGAGGTTAACATCACACTCAGATGGTTCCGCATCCAATATTTGATCACATTTGATTTTACAAAGGATGTGGAGTTGATGGTCAGTTTTTCCTCCAATAAAGAGTTAAAAACATGTTATGGTCCTACCTGTAGATATCTGTAGTTTCCACCCCTCCTCTAGTTTGTTCAGCAGGTCTCTGCGCTGTGTTCTCGTGGTCACAGACGTCTCATCATCAGTGACACACCTCTAAATGAGGCAGGGGAGCACATTTATGATGTTTGACCCCTCCCAGCACCTAAACAGCTCACTGCCTTTCCAGCGTGTCCCTCAGTTTAACCACAGATCAGTCTCCTGCTTGAATCTAATCAACTTGTGCCCACAAACTCTGCCAGAAATCTCGGTGTCAGATTGGTGACCAGCAGATGATCCAGAATGCAGCAGCATGTTGGGTCTTTAACCAGCCCAAAACAGCACATGTCACCCCGTTGTTAATCTCTCTTCACTGACTTCCAGTAGCAGCATGAATCAAATTCAAAGCTCTTCTTCTAGCTCACAATACAGTGACAAGAACAGCTCCTGCCTACCAGGAGTCCCTCATCCAGGTCTACACTCCTTCTTGCCACCTGCTCTGCCTGTGATGCCTGGTGCCTCCAGCCCAGCACGGCTCTGAATCTCTAGCCGGACTCTTCCCCTCTGTTGTTCCCAAATTGTGGAATAAATTACCTAACTCTTTACGATCCACAGAGTCCCTTTCTATTTGAAGAGATATCTGAAGACTTAGGTCCTTAATCTGACTCTTCCCCCCTTTTTGTCCTCAGGGGGTGAGTCAAAAGGTCTCAGATCCACCTCTCAGTATATATTTAGTATTTAGTTGAATATTATTTTTGACTGTAAAATGTTTTTTTGGATAACTTATTCTAAGATAGAAAAAAGGAACTCCTTATGGCAAAAAATAATTGAAGCACTTTATCTCATTAAATATTTTACCTCCAGTCTAAATTCTTGCTGGTGAACGCCGCTTTGGACAGAAACGTCAGCTAAATGAAACAGTAGAATTGTAAACACCTTCATATTGCTGTTTTTTCCCCAGTGTACTCATTATATCATTTGTTATCATCTTGGGTCATTTTCTCTTATTTATCTTCTTCTCTTGTTTATCTTCTTCTTATACCTTTGACACATTTTTATCCTTCTCCTTTGATGTTTCTCTCTTTCTGTCCTCAAGCATTCTTTTTTGTTCAAGTTGAACAGTCAGCAGAGAAAAAAAAAGTGATAACATAGATGAATTGTAGGCTGTAGCATCTTCTTTATTTATACGCTGCAGAACTGTTTGGCATAAACTTGATCTATTCATTGTTATTACCAATGCTTAATATCAAGGTCACAACTACTCATCCTGGGGTCCAGTCATGCAAATCTGTAATAATAACTTCACACAAATGTCTGATTCAAGGTGTTAAATGATGGAATGCCACCTGAATTGCTTAAAAAATCAATCAATACAGAAACAATCTGCTTGTTAAGGGAAATAAGCCCTTTTTCTTACTTCATTGACAGATATATTTTTATAAGCAAGTCAGGTGTTATTATTGGCTTTTAATATCTTAACAAGACAGTTTTTTTTATGCAGAAGCTTTTGCATCTCTACATCAGGATAGAAAAACTCCTGTCAACACTTATTGTATATAAAGTAAAAAACTGAAGCCCATATCTTAGCACTGAGTCTTCACCCAGGAAGCATCGACCCCTCCATCAGTCTGTCGGGTGAATCTGAACCTCTGGTCCTGACGGCTCATTCTGCAGATGATCAGCTGTGCCGTCATAAACAGAGATCTGCTTTGATGCCTCACATCTTCCTGGCTATTAAAACTGTTCACACTCACGTGTAATATGTTTTCATTACCTCACCTCCCCTTTAAAATTGCAGCAGCTTAGCGCCCATTAACTGATCCATTCACACATCCAGGCTGCACATGCTGCTACTTTAAAACCCTGCAGGGCCTCACATGTTGCTTTGTGTGGCTGTGACTCATTTTCCACTGGCCTGTGCGAACGACCTCTCTGTGACCTTTGGATGCAGAGATGAGGATTATTAACTCTAAGTCCATGACTGGCAGCTCTTTATCCCGACCCACTCTGCACAGACGTGTATCCACCATCAATATGAAGACTCAGATGATCTGATCCTACATGAGCTGCTGTTGGAGAAAGGCCGTTTTTGGCACAAGCGAGCTGAGAAGATTGTTCATTGTTCTCGTACCAGGGAAACAGACTTTTGTTGGATTTAGAGCTCACAGACGAATTTGCATCTCCAGAAATATGTCTTTGAAAGCCTGCTGTACATCACTGAACCATATTTTAAGACTACTCAGATTTGTCTGGTCATCATCAGGCGAGTTTAAACAGATGAAGAAGAAATGCTTACGTCAGGGGAATAAATCATTCATCAGCAGTGATTGATTAATGATTAATGATCAGAGGAGTTGTGTTGTTGAGATTCTGATGCTTTGATGAAATCCCTCTGAACCCTGACTGATTATTGGAGTTGCTGTTTTGATGAGAGTGACTCAGTGCTGTTTGGTGCTGTCTGTCATTTAGAGTCATTTTCCAGTGTCACGAAGCACACAGTTGTCTGCTGGCTCTGAATCCTCTCTGAGCCTCACAGGGCGGCTTTACCAACACATGTGGATGCCACTGTGTCAGTGCTTGGGCACAAAGTCTGCAGCACAGAAACTGACTCTACACAGGATCTGCTTCTCAAACTTTTATTGCATAAATACACATCAACTGCTCATCATGCCAGGTACAGTTTAGTGCGAAAAAAGTACAGAAAAAAAAGATTTGATTATGGGTAGTTGACTATTTCAAATGAAAAAGCATAAAAGATGAGGGCAGATTGTAAAAGTGCAAAATTAACTAGCACGAATTTAAACTTTAAATTATATCCCACAAGCATTTCTCAAACAAAGAAGTATCTTTTCTCCTTCTGCTTTCTACTCTTTTTTGTTGTTTTTAAAGAGGGGGTGTGGTACTTTTTAGTCTTGATTCTGTCCTCCTGGTGCCCCTGTGATATCTTTACATGATTGGTAGCTCAAATAAATCCCTATTTTTCTCTCACCAATATTTTAGAGAGCCCTCATTTCAGCCTCTGTCTGAAACACTTAGTTTTAGATGCTGTCTCTTTAAAGCATCCATCTGATTGGCCAGCCCTTTGGAGGCCTGTCTCTAGGGGGCGGAGCTATGCAGGTTTTTAGGCCCACCCCTCTAATCTATCATAAACCAGTTTAGGTGATCATTTTGCAATGACCTCATCAGTTCAGCAAATCTTGTGGAGATCTGTTGATATTATAAAGCAGAGCATTTTGACCAGTTTACAGACAGATTTGGGAAATTCTACAACATATGTCAATTTGAGGCTTGAAAATCTAAACATCCAGCACTTATACTTTATTTTTTTACTTTATATATTCATGTTTAAAATTTGGGAAAACAGAATACCCCCTCTTTAAAAAATATTGGACTAACCCCCACTTTAAGACATTAATAATAGTTATTCAGAAATAGTCACTCATTCTGCTAAGGATCCTGTTTGATTCTGAAGATCATAAGGAGGCATCAACACAAATTTCATCATCTTTTATAACCAACTAAAAATTTCTCACATTTATGTGTGACAGAAAGGTAAAGGCTGATAGATGTGCGTGTTAAGTTTTATCTTTAATGGATATTTTCTATGTTCTTGGAAAGCCTGAGCTGATAAAGTGTGGAACTTTCCTTCTCACAGCAAAGAGAAAGAGCAGATAAAAGGCTGAAGTTTTGAGCACGGGGCATCTGTGAAATGGCCTGAAAGTCAAACAGAAAGCAGATCAGCGAGTTTAACATTCACAATTTTAGCATTCAAAAAAAGTATCAGTCAGTTTAAATGTGAACTAAAGTCTGAATCTTACCGGATGGTGATAGTTCCGTACAACCCAACTCTGCTTTGGCACTGGGCTCCCCTGACTGCCAATCAGAATAGCTCCAGTCAGATCCATCCAACCACATCCAGCGATCAGTCTGGAGGAGAACAAAACAGTGATGAGGACCACTCACAAGAACAAGTCCACACAAAACCACTTCAAACCCTCTGACTGAAAACACATACATTCGGAATCTTCCACCCTCCGATCCAGGTGCTGGTCTGAGCTTCATTCCCCTGCAGCATGGACTGTATCTCTCTGTGGATAATTTGGCTAGTGATGGAGGCCAGGTGGCCATCAGGGAAATTCTCCTGGCAGAACATCTGCAATAAAACAGTGACAGATGGCTTAAGCAAATCGAGTCTTACTAAAGAAAATAACTTTATGGACTTTGAAATCTTTATGGAGCATCTTTAAATGCATCAATACCTCAGCCTCTGCTGCTCCCTTTGGCTCCTGGAGAAACTGGAAACATTTGTCCTCCAGCAGAAGTCCAGAGCAAGAGCTCAGCTTGGCAGCTAAAAAGAAGATTACAATGTTTTTAATCCTGATGCCACTCATTTTTTAAAATCTGTCTTCAAACTCAACTCTCATGCAACATAGTTACCAGGTTCCCATCTTTAACGTTTCGCCTCCACACAGACCAAGAAAAGATCTATTCAGCATGCATTCAACAATGTATTGTACTCCTTGCAGATTTTATTGGAGAAAGGTTGAGCTGACATGATGTTTTTACATTGTACATGTGAAAAAGTGACACACATAAAAGGAAGGAACCAAGTTGGTTTCGACTGATCATAGGTAAGTCTTGTCACTACTACTGCAAAAAAAGGGCAGCATAGATAAAAGACAGGGTGAAATTACCTTTCATGCAGCAACCTAATTTTACTTCACAAGGAATCTAGAAAAAAGTGGGCCTAGGAAGTAAATAATAAGTAATTATACTGGATATTAAAAACACATTTCTTTCTTTTTATCTTAATTTGATCGAATAAATGGCAATAGACAAGAAAAATATTACTCATCTAAGTCAAAATACTTAGTATTAGAGAAGTAAAAAAGTGCATTTCTGCACTTTTTTACTTCTCTAATACTAAATATTACTTTTTGTGAGCTGCTGTGGCAAAAAAAAAAATTCCTCCAAGGGGGATCAATAAAGAATATTCTATTCTGTTCTAAGTATGATTAAAATGATTAAAATTTCTGTTACAAAGAAAATCTTTAATACAGTTTTAAATAATCATCTCCAATAAAAATGGACCACAGGATGCTGTAGTTTTGTTTCTTATGGAGTCCCTTTCACATCGTTACTACATGTGTTTGTCCAGGTCTTCAGTTAGTTAAAATCTGCTTCAAACAAGGTTTCGTGTGTTTGTCTTCAATAAAGCAACTTAAGGGGTGAAACAAGAATTCTGAAACAAGTTTTATTTTGATGCAACTTTTGGTGAGAGAACTATTTTAACTTTTTTTTTTTAACTTTTATTACTGAATCTAAAGATCCCCATACTAACTGAGATTAAGAAAGATATGTTTGTGCTCAGTTTTAGATTTTAATTTATAACTCAAAGGAAAAAAAAGTTCCAAAATATTGTTAAACATCTAACATATCTGAATCTAAGAATGTACATCTTGGCATGCTATATAACTCCTCTTTATTACTAAGGCTGCCTGTTTTGGGCTGGGGTGACGTCGCCCTCCAGTGGCTGCAGTAATCATGACAGGAGCAAAGAAAGAAAGCAGGTTAAGCTATTAATTAACTGGGGCCAGTGCAAGTTGATCTTATCAGAAGGACCTCCAGTTTGGGAAGCAGTTGAATGTGTCATCTTAAAGTGTATTTCTTGTTAGGAGGAGGTGGGATTTTTCAAGAGGAGAATTAAAATAACATTTCTGTTTGTGTTATATTCTGTTGTCACTTTACCCATGACTGTATTGATGAAAATCTTCTCCTGTTAAACTCACCTCCTTGTTCCCCTGTCGTCATGAACTCTGGGTCCCCTGCTTCCTGTTCCATCCCTGCCCTTACCACCTTGTTTAAAGAAAAGGGCTCCAACAACTTACCGTCAAAATCCAACATCAGCTCTTCCTCTGGAGCGGCAGGGTCTGGGATGAAAACCTTGGGGGGCCCTTCTTCATTCTCTGGCTCCAGCTCCATGACTGGTTCAGCCTGACTGGGCACAAGCTGATTTTCTAACATAGCTCTCAGAAAGTTCTTCTCTGCTTCATCTGTTTCTGGGAGGAGCTCCATTTGCACCTCAAGCCCCTCTTGAAGCTTATCTTTGAACATGGGTAAATCTTCAAGCTTCAGCTCCTTTTTATAATCTTCAACGTTTACCTCAGGGGGGTCAGGTATAACATAGGGTTTACTCCCAGAATCCTCCTTTATGGGTGACACCTGTCCTTCCAGCTCTGGTTTGCCCTCCTGCTTTTCTTCCATCTCAATCAAATACAGAAGTAAATCTTCAGGTTTCAGCCTCTTTTTATCAGCCTCTGGCAGATTCACCAGGGCATCCAGCGATGCCAAATTCTTGAGAGCCTCATCAGACAGTGCAGGATGTGTTTCTGTCCCTGTCTGGAGCCCCATTAGCCTTTGCTCCTCTTCAGGCATATCCCGCATGGTTAAATCAAGCCCTTTTTTATCCTCCTCTCCTTCCTGCACTGGTTTCTGGTTCTCTTTCTCCAGGACAGGTTTTGCCACCACATCAGGTACAGGTGAAGAAATTCCCAGAGCAACTGTTAAGAGAGAACAAAGACCAGATCCACCTTAACCCTTACATCTATTAGACCTGTGGCTCCTAGAGTGGGGTCAGAGCACTCTGATAATAAAGGAGTCTAAGGCCTTCCAAAAGGTAAAAATTAAGAATTTAATCAAATAAAAATCACATCTTACCTGTAAGGATCAACAAGAACACCGCCAGAGTGTTCATCTTCATCTGTCGGAGGAATGAGCACAGCATACAGAGCTCTCTCTGTTATTACCAGCTGTGTATGTGTCTTACACAGCTCTGCTTTCTGCTTTTATTCACATCTGGTTAATAATTATTTATCTATTTGAGTAACATCACTCCGCCACGCCTCTCTACTTTCTTCAGTGAGCTATAAAACCTTATCACGTCAAATACTTATTTTCTGTTTTATTTCCTGTTAGCATGAACTCAATCATTAAGAGGGTGGAAAGTTCACACGGCAGAGGCGTCTCCTGAGACGTTCACGGTGAGGTGTTGAGATCACCTGACGATTATTCCTCATCACTGATCCAAACAGTCAAACAATGCGGTGTAGGGTTATGAAAGTTGGTGTTTGTTTTGAGGTTTTATAATGAGCTTGAGGGGAAAACTGGAAAAAGACTCAAAGTGCTCATAAAAACTAGATCTGTCATGACACCAATACACCAATACACAATAAATTTAAAACAAATATCTCTTAAACTCTTTATCACTGAGAAGATCTAGATCATGACTTTGAGTTTGTGAGAATATAAATCACCAGTACTGCTGAGCTGTTCTGTATTTTCTGTCTCTTTTTTGAGGACTTCAGCTGTGAGGAAGATTTGGAGCAGCGTAGACAGAGGCCAGGAGGAAATGTTCCTGCTCTGATAAAACTTCATGTCACACTTTGAACCTCGGGGTATAAATATCAATCAGTCTGTGTCACTGGGTTTCCTATGACGTGAAATAAATGTTGATTTCCTCCTGTCAGCCACTTCTGGGTGCCAGGAAGTTTCTCCACAAGTAAAAGCAGGATTGCTTTTTGCTCTATTTCCATAAATCCTATCTTGATTTTAACACTTAAATTGAAGTTTTTAAGTTGGCGTGGATCACCTGGTTGTTGAGAGTGTGGCTGTTCATGTGAACTTGTCTTTCTAAACAGGTTTTTTTATTTTTTTTTTACATTTTATGTGGTGTTTTGTCACGTGGGTGTTCTGTTCCCTCCCCTTTTGGATCCTTGGTTGTTATTTTGTAGTATTTTCCATTCTGTCTCTTGTCCTGAGTTCCTGAGTGTGTTTTTATTCATGTTGGAGTCTTAAGTACTTCCTGTTTTATTTATCTTTAAGTTTTACTTCCCGTCTTTGTGTGTTTTGATTCACCTGTCTTTTTGTAACACCTGTGTGAAATTGTGTCCGTGTTTCATCCTGTCTGTCAGTTTACTAAGAGTATGTCCATCTGGTCTGGTTTGAGTGTTTTCCTGTGGCTCCTTGTAGCTCTCTGTGGTCCTTTGGACTCTGTCACAAGTCTTTCTCTCATGTCTTGGTTTTTGTTTATAAAACACCTTTTTTTTCTGGTCTTGGTTCTTCCTCCCTCTACGTGTTGCCCTATCACAGGGGTGGCTGACCTGTGGCTCGTGAGCAGCATGTGGCTCTTTGCCTTTCAGTGTGCGGCTCTTTGATCCATTCATAAAAATACATATTGTTATGAGTAGTGGTGTGCCAATCAATCTAAAATAAAGTATTGATAGACTAATGGTAACGTTGAGATCAATATTGATCAACACTTGGGTGATGAGACTTATACTCCAGTTTCGATTTCTCCTCTCTCCATGTACTCCTCTCAGTTGCTCATGTGCTCATAGCTATCCATCTAGATAGATAGATAGATAGATAGATAGATAGATAGATAGATAGATAGATAGATAGATAGATAGATAGATAGATAGATAGATAGAACTTTGTCCCTTCTACAGTAAAAACAGAAATTTGTCTTTGACACGGCTCCAAGTGCAAATAAGCACACTTACAAACAAAACAAATCTCGCTTTGAAAATTGGAAATGTATCGATTTTCATTTCATTTCATTTCATGTCATTTCATTGATGTCAGAGAGGAAGTGCGTTTATAAGACCCCGTGTATGATGTGGCTCTTTGTGGTACCACAGTAATTTTTGTGGCTCTTGGTCTCTGATTGGTTGGCCACCCATGCCCTATCATGACACCTTTGATACCAACAGGACTGGATATCAAACCAAAGAATATTTCAAGAGAGGGTTGTTTCCATTTTTATGCGGGGTTTGCGACCACTGAAGGTTCACCTAAACCCTTTAGGACAAAGACTGATCCTGAAATCTCTTCAGTTTCTACTAACATTTACTTCAAAGGAGCTTCACTGACTTTAAGACATCCAAACGTGTTAAAAAGTTTTCAGCCATGTGAATGAAACTGGCATAAGAAGTTGTTAAATTGATGCTGCAGATGACTGTCTTCAAATTTGGACTTTTTGTGGAGAGACTGTCAGAGTAAATATGTTAGTATAACTGAACAGTGGGTACTGAGCTGTGTTTAATGTGTGCGCGTGTGTGTGTTGGTATATATCATGTCAGCAGTGTGTCCTGCTCCCAGCAGAGCAGCTGGGACCACCGATGATAGTGAACAGGTGCTGCTGCAGAGATTTTCAGAGCTTGTATTTCTCCCTGTGTGTGTGTGTGTACACACACGTGTCTTCACATAGGCCCTGTGAGTGGTGTGTGTGAGTGTGTGAGTGTGCTCATGTGGCCACAAATGTAAGCATGTGTGCACATCAACCAGGATGAAGGGGACAATGTTCTGTTGTGTGAGCGCTGCTGGTGAGAAACCTAATAGCCAAGGACGCAGTAGTTCATGCAGCAGCTGTCTCATCTCTGCACCTCCGATTACACTTGTCTCAAGCGGGAGAGCTACGGCTCTGAGCGAAGGATTGCTATCCTAATGCACAAATGCACATGGAGCAGTGCAAAAAATATGTTAGGGATCCAATAATTAAAACAAAGGGTAAAGAGGGAAACAATTATCTTTAACTTCTCTGTTAACTTTACGAAGTGCGGGAGGCTGACTACAACAAATTTGACAGGAAACAGAAATGTTCTCAAGGGGAAATATAGCTTAAGCCACTAAATACTGCACTTTTTGCAAACTAGCCACGATCTTAGAGTTAGCCAGGAGATATTTTAACAGTTAGCTTAGACTTAACATCCATAAAATCCAAAATAGCAGCTTTTCCTGTTGACTTTAGACCCATAAAGACACTTTAAACTGCAGAACTGTTGACTTGTACTTTAATTTTCAACATTCTTGTAACAGTCTGTTGTTACTCTCTTGATATCAAATTTATAAACTTGATAGTCATGAATCATCTGAAAAATGTTCTAATGAGATGCTAACAGTCTTATCGTTGCAGATAAACTTGTTCCGTCCCGCCTGTTGGTTTTACGCATGCGCTCGCTGCCCGTCAGTTGTCCAGGACGCTCGTGAGCGCGCGCGTGCTGCAGCTGAGAAACTTGAGGAAGCTGCAGAAAAGTTTGGACTTCAGTGAAATTTATCCAGACTCAGGACAAAGACCCGCTCACCGAGGCGCGACATGGAGGTCATGAAGATGCTGTTGCTGCCTCTTCTCAGCATTCTGCTGCAAAGTGAGTTTTTATTTCTCTCTGGTCCTAAAAGCAGATTATACCTGTCGCTTACATTGACGAGGAATGAGGATGGAGTCATGCGCTGAGATTTATGTTCAGAACAGTTTTAAATAAGAATGCTTTGAGACGTTTAAAGTAATGTACACTTTGATTTTTAAAGTAGAAAGGCATTTTTGTTCAAAGACTTTGAGGATGAAGTTCTACATTATAACAAGAGATTTTATCATCCAATATTTTTGTGTCTATTAAAAATTTTAGAATTAAAAGTAGAATCATGGAAAAAAAATAGAACAGTGTGCATCAGTTTGTGCACGTAGAAACAGAAAATGTTTGGGAAATTGCTGTTGTAGAAAAATTAGCAAAAGTAAAACAATAGAATTGAAAAATAAATAAATCACCAGAAGTCTTTCTTGCATTGTTTTGACACCTCTTTTTAACATCTGCAGTAGTCACACATTTTTTTTTCAAAAGGAAACCACTGTCAAAGCCTTTCTTTACCGTAAATCTCAGAAGAGACATGCAGATGTTTCTAAGTTTACCCCCACAAAAAAAACAAGACTGAGTAGAAATCTGAGATTGAAAAATAAAGATTCTTTGATTTAAGTTTTCCTTTAAAAGTCAACTTTTATTTGCTCAACATAAAGTTTGAACAATAAACTTCCCCCACTGACACCCCTTTCCTTCATTTAATTTAAATGCAATACTATCTATTTTTGAATAATAAGTCTAGTTAGTTAACAACGTTGGTACAACACATTTGCCCCTTTCATTTATTGAGGAACGGGCATCTTTGACATTGCATTATCCTTTCAACACACAGCAGCATGTCTCATTGATCACTCTGGGTTTCTTGTGTTGCTCACTCGTTGTGTTTATGGGGGGGTGGGTGATGAGTTCAGGGACAGAGATTGTGCAGAGATGCACAAGTTGGGTGGGAGGGGGTCGCTCATGTTTACATTGAACCCGCTCTGATGCCTTATAAACCCGAGATCCATGGGCTGATCACACACACACACACACACACACACACACACACACACACACACACACACACACACACACACACACATACACACACACACACACACACACACACACACACACACACACACACACACACACACACACACAGATCCCACCCTCTCTGTTTGCAGATAGCCTCCGACTGACCCTGTGGGTAATTGGACAGAGATGAAAACGACTTCTTGCCATCTGAGAAAAATGCATTTGAAGTTTCTTGGGGATGCTTTCCAAACAAACTGCTTTATTCTGATAAATGCTGGTGTTTGATGTCTCTCTGAAATTACCCATGAGGACTCAGTGTCCTCTCAGGCTTTTAAAGATATCAGTCTTATCTTTTTTATAGTAAAAGCTGCATAAGGAATTGTTTGGAATATTTTGGGAAAGTTAATAAAAGTGACATAACATGACGGCTAATATTTAATGAAACAAATATAACCTCCTTTTTTAAGCTTCTGCCTTATTTTTGGGTGTGGTGAACAACAAATGTTGGTTTGAAATAAATCTTTAATTGTGTATGATTGGACTTATGTTGGCATGACTTCATGCCGAGTGTCAGAACCAGCCTCGGGTTTCAGTTTGACAGAGGGTCAGAGTAAAGCTCAGGGGGTTAAGGGTTTAGTTTGGAACCCAACATGTGTGTAATGCTGATATCTGTGTGTGTGTATACGTGTGAGAGTGTGTGTTGTGCCAGCTGAGGAGGGTAAGGTTACTGTCCTCACAGGGCTGCTTTGTCTGCGTAAGAAAACATGCGATCAAGGCGTGTGTGCAGCACGTATAGGGACACACGCTCACACAGGAGTGTGGACTTCACTGTCTCACTGCAAAAACTGGACTCCAAGCTTCATTTTTCTCATTATTATGGTCTTATTGAACTCAATATTAGCCACAAGCTCCTGATGAGGCCAGATAATGTTGTGTTTTAAGATACGAACAAACCAAAATGATCTGTTTTTGTCAGTTAAGTCGTTGTATGTGAGGTTGAGTAGGCTGAAGGAGGCTGCTTCAGAATCCAGAGGGTATCTTCATGACTGCAGCTACGTCACTGATGTTACCCAGCCTTGATATTTTATGTGCTAAGGTCAAGCTTTCCCTTATAATACTGTGTGTGTGTGTGTGTGTGTGTGTGTGTGTGTGTGTGTGTGTGTGTGTGTGTGTGTGTGTTCGTTCGTGTGTGTGTGTGTGTGTGTGTGTGTTTGTTCGTGTGTGTGTGTGTGTGTGTGTGTGTGTGTGTGTGTGTGTGTGTGTGTGTGTGTGTGTGTGGACACAAGGGACAGATCACTAAAAGAGGTTATCAGTGGAGGATAAAGCAGCCTGTCAGAGAGTCATCCATCACCTGCATTCCTCTGCAGCACTGCTCCTGGCACCACCAGGAGCTTCACACCCTATACATCAGTGTGTGTGTGCCTGTGTCTGTGTGTGTGCCTGTGTGTGTGCTAATAGTAGTTCTGGTACCCGGCTAATCATCTGGGCGTTTCGTCATGTTTTACTTCTTCTTTCTCTGATCACTTTAACGTCTGATCATGAAACACGTTTATCTTTCCACTGATCGTCTGCCCTCCACAGGTCCTCTGTGTACGTCAGTGACGGTGAGCAGCAGTAAACCTAAAGTGGAAATCCATGAACACTCAGGTGAGACAGTTTCTTCAGATTATGCTCAGCTTTAGCGAATGTCATTATCTCATGCCAATGAAACATTTGGGTTTTTTAACTTTGGTCTTTATTATCTTTCCCACCAAACCCCTCAATCCAGCTCCACCAATTAGAAAAGTGTCTGTCTTCAGCACCACTTTGCAATTTGAGGCACAAGACTCCAGATGTCTGCTTTTCTGATTGGGCTAAGATCAAAAACTGACCTTAGTTTATCAGTATTTTAAACAGATGCTCTGGTATCAAACACATCTTCTAATTTAGTTTTATGTCTCTGAGGAATCCAAAAAGGCAAGCAGACATGATTTCATGCTACAGCTATGAAACAGGGGAAAAGAAAAGAAAAAGCAGCTGGTTTAAAATGAAACATCCACATTCATAATGTTATCTTTCAGCTCGGTAGAAATTTCTAAAAATTGTGATTCCTCTTTATGTTGCTCGTATTTCCAGACGCTGTGCTTTCCTGTGAGTTCAGGACAGAGAAGGATCAGAGCCCTCGGATCGAGTGGAAGAAGAAAGGAAAGGGTGTAACTTTTGTGTACTTTAACAACAAATTCACAAGTGAGTAAAGATGTAAACCCATTCTCTCATTTCATTTGTTTTTTTAATATTGGAGCATTTCTAATCATCTCATCATTGTTATTCCCCAGGCTCTTACACAGGACGAGCAAAGATCGAGGGAGCCACGCTGACAATTCACTCAGTTACTCAGAAAGACTCAGGGGAGTACCGCTGTGAGGTCACCGCCAGCGAGGACCACATCAACCTTGGAGAGACCATTGTGACCCTGAACGTGCTTGGTATGAAGGGAATCCTTTATTTGGTTCTGACAGTGTGCAAATTATCAATTTCCTAACATTTTTGCTTGCTCTGCTGACTTTTCTGACTCTCAAGTATCAAACACAACTTTTTGTTGCACCTCCTTTGCATATTTTTCTTATAACTTCATCTGTTCCTCCTCAGTGCCTCCTCATGTCCCGTCCTGTGAGGTCCCAAGCTCGGTGTTTGTGGGTGCAGGTCTGGATCTCCACTGTAAGGACAAACTCAGCGTTCCTCCTGCCACCTACCGCTGGTTCAAAGACAACAAGGCTCTGACGGCCACAGCAGACACGCCGTACAGCATAGATACGAACAAGGGCACACTGGTGAGAACAACAAACATTAATTTAAAGAGGGGGTATACAGTTTTCATGTTATCTTAACATGGATTCAAAATAACAAAGCAAGATGAAGATTTTCAAACTTCCACATGCTCATGAATTTTTAGGCCTGTAGAAGACTGGCCAATCAGAGGGAAGGGGGTTGTGGAGTGGGGAACGTTAAAGAGACAGCAGTTAAAACAAAGTTTTTCATACAGAGGCTGGAATAAGGGTCTTCCAAAACACAAGTGTGAGAAAAACAGTGTTTTTTGAGCTATAATTCATATAAAGCAAGGGATGCTATAAAGGTGAAAAAAAGTGAAATACCCCCTCTTTAAATTCACCCAGAAATAGATAAACTCAACTGTATTCATCTAGAGCTGTTACTCATGAACCCAACCCTCTCATTTTTCTTTTTTCTCGAGCAGAAATTTAAGAGTGTGTCCAAAACAGATGCTGGGATGTACCGCTGTGAGTCCTCCAACAACGTGGGGGCGCCAAAGAGCTGTGTGGCTCAGCAACTAAAAGTTCTTGAATGTAAGAGCTTGTGTCAATCTTTTTATGTGTTCAAATATTGTGTTTTTTCTTTTTTTAACAAACTCTGGTTATTTTCTGTCTTTCCTCTCCAGATCCTTTGAATATGACGGTTCTGATCGCCGGAGCTGCAGGTGTCCTGACGCTCAGCCTCCTCTGCTGCATCTGTGTGTGTGTCTGCAGACGTCGAGGCTGCTGCAAGAGTGAGTAACTGCTTGTTCTGCTTTTACAGCATCAAGAGGTGGATTGTTTCCTGGTGAGAGCTGAAAAAGGAGTAATTGGGTTTTAATAACTCGTCTGCAGAAACACATTAAGAGAGAAATGATCATCTTCTCTAAGCGCAGTCATAAAATGTTAACCTCTGTTTTTCTTTTTCTGCCTCGTTTGTTGTTTCTCAACAGAGGCCAAGAAAACAAAAAGGTAAGGCTCTTACTTTCCGCTCTGACTTTTGTTGTGGCCGGCAGCTGAGTGTTTTTTAGTGATAATGAGCTCACACTGAATTGCTACCCTTTGTCTTTCAGCACTAAGACCTACAACCCTCCACCTCCTCCTCCTCCTCCCATCCGCAATGTGAGTGATCACAGTTGTTATCATGTCAGGGCTTGTTTTGCTCGCCGGGCTTGAATTTAGGTTGCCACTAAATTTTGTTGATAAGCTGCTGATAACTCTGATCCCATGCTAATTAAGGGAAATGATTCACGGCATGTCTCTCTGCGCTCCACAGCTAAAGCACTACAAACAGACTCAGTCCTTCATGATCTGAGGGTGAAGGCTCGATGACTTTGACTTCAAACCACCGACAGGCCGGACTCCAGTGAGATGATGGAAAGTTTCTTGATGGTAGTGTCTCAGTCGGACAAACACTCCACTCCAAACCTCTGTCATTGCTTTTCTACAGACTCGCAGCTCTGCAGCAGAAAATATCTGTATGATTTGAGCTGTTCACATCCCTACGACTGTGTAAATATTCTGTCTCTCTTTAACGTTTCTTTTATATTAAGATGTTGAAGTTTGTTTTTATGATACTTTTTCTTTTTGATTTTCATTTATTTTACAATTATTGTTGTGTTTTAATCTCTTTTTTTAAAATATCAGGCTGTAAAAATTCAAAGAAATGTGAACTGTGAAACGAACGAACGAACAGGTGTCGACTCACACTGAATGATTGGAAGCTTTAGAAATCAAACAGTTATTAAACTGAGTTTATTTCTTCATCGAGAAAGGCATATACTGCAAAAACGGAAATATCATCAAGAGTTTGTCTTATTTTTGGTTAAAAATGTATTAATATACATGAATTGAGCCACATTCAACTAAAAAGTCCAAAACAATGTCTTATTTCAAGATTTTCATGACAAAAATAATGTCTAAAATGCTTGTAACAAGTAAAATACACCTGACAATGAGGTAAGAAAAATTTGCTCAGGAAGTTTTTAAAAATGAAAATATTGTCTCAATACAATTTTTTTCTGGTCTTATTGGTAAATTTGTTTTTACCTGTTACAAGCATTGTATTTTTGTCTTTTAATATCATGAAATAAGAAATTTTTCTGGACTGGTCGCTTAGATGTTGATCATGTTAAGCCTTATATTTTCAGATACAAATAAAACAAACACTTGTTTCAATTTCAGTTTTTGCATGCGCATTTAAAGAAAGTAGTAGTAGTGGAATCCAAGCAATAATTAGGTCTATGTACTGCAAAAACTGAAATCAAAACAAGTCTTTGTCTTATATGTTCAATTGAAAAAAACAAAAACAAAAAGTTTTGTTATACTTAATATGAGCTACATTCACCCGGTCTGATTCATAGTTTCCTATGAGAAAATCTGTACGACTACTTTTATATGTTTCTGTGAAATCCTGTATGGATATTAATCAGCCTAGGATAAATGTTAGCAGATAAAGATGTTTAAAATCTTCAAATGCCTTTGATAGGCACTAAAATCTAAAAAATTAGCCATGAATGTGCACCAATAAGTGCTCTGCCCACCAAATAATATAATGTTTAAATTTAGTCCCGCTCTTCTGTCAGCTTTTGTTGCTGATTGCAGCTGTACATACACAATAAATTAATGATAAATTGATTGTAAATAAGCAAATGTTAGCATGGCAAACTATGATGGTAAGTCAGTGAAATTAATGGTGCAATTAACAGCCAAATGTCCTCAGGTTGTCATGAGCAAAGTGTGCATTAGAATAAAAATATTTATCTCCACACTTCAATGAGACATGAACATTAAATAAATCCATCTGTCAGCACGAAGCCAACTCTTGAAAAACAGTTTGTCATCAGTCTTCATGTAACTTTTTTGTATACTTTATCAACATGTCTGCATTGTAACTGAATATTTTTTGAATAAAGGTTTTTAAAAAAGCAGAAGTTTATCACTTAAAACAGCACAGCCCCAAATGAAAGAATGAATAAAATGTATGATCCTGTTTTTTAAAGACCAGGATGACTTTCTGTTTTTTTTTCTCTTTAACCTCCAAGACCACAGGATGGCAGCACAGTATTGAGCGTGTCTGTTCCCTCCCTCACAGCCAACAGCTCCTCCATGCCAGCTTTTATCCATTATTTGTCAACAAACAGTCACACTATTGTTCTCCTGCTTTGCTCTCATTGTTGTCCTGATTGTGCCCCCCATAAATTAAAGTCTGGAAACAAACGGATTTCCTGCAGCTCGTTCTCATTCTGCCTCTTAAAACAAAGTAATTATCTGTGTTTGAAAGCCAAGTCATGACGCTATGAATGAATTCACATCTTTAAATCTGGTTCCTGCATCATCTCTACCTTTGTCTGTCTTATAGTGACACACATCTCTTCTCCTTCATGGTCAGATCTTCTCATGTTTACGATTAGTGTCTGGTGCTGAATGTGCCTGCTGCCTGTTCACTCTAACCTTTCTGCTCAGATTCTCTGGCTGCAGGAAAAGGAAATCAGATGAGCTCTAAAATATGCAAATGCTCAAACACAATCTGGTACTTGTGTGCCAAACTCTAAACCTTGGTGGGGGCTGCATTGGCTTTAGCATAATCACAGTAAATGTTGAGATAATGTGTGTCTGGCAGTATGGAAACAAATGACAGCAGCTCCTGTAGTAGATATGCTTCTCTCTCTTCTTATAGAGTTAATACAAATCAAAATATTTCTAACTTAAGTATCCAAAATAAAAGAATCACAGGTTAGACATGTTTAATCTTATGAGAAAGTTGTACATATATTTATGGCATCCTTTTAAGACTGGCTGACTTATGCCTCCAGCCTCTAGTGGTCTTTTTAGGAACTGCAAATGTGGCAAATGTTTTTTTAGTGAATTTTGCAGCTACAGGAAACTGTGCTTCTCTTGAAAGCTTAGTTAGGTTGTTTTAAAGCCTTAATGCCAGCAAACAGAAGGTTATAAACAATATTTACTGTATTTTAATTTGTTGGAGGCAAATCTTGAAGACAAATTTCCTCATGTGAGAAATACCTTATTTGGATGCATATATACAATTTTTTTTGCAGGCAGCACAGGTATGTGACAATATATAGACACCTTTTTTAAATAGTCATATGGATAAGCTGCAGGTGGAACAAGTTCAAACTGTTTCTTTTTTTTAAAAATTATTATATATTTATCTTTAATTTCCTTCGCAAGCAAAAACACAAGCACATCATACAAGGACAGGATGCTTTAAGTAAAACCTTGTTGCTCATGATGCTTGGTGAAAGAAATCTGGCTCAGAGGAATTTTTGAAAGAAGCTGTTACATAATTACTACGACTATCAGAGCCAGAAATCTTGACCTGCTGAAGGGTTTGGGGAAAAGTTCATGATATGCTGAGAGCTGAAGGTGACGTGAAGTAAACATGTTTGCTGATGAAACTTTGTCCTGATCGGACACAGTCTGCAGGCTGGGTTTAATCTGTTGGTATTAATGCTACTTCTGTTGCATTTAAGTTTCATGAATTTCAATGTATGTCTGGTTCGATAAATCTCATTCAAATTCATATTTTGTAAACTGCCGATGATCCGTGAGCCTGCATAAACACGGTCCACCCACACGTGTCTGCATCACTCTAATTATTTAATGAGACTTTCTACGGGACTGTGGGGGCGCTCTCAGTTTGATGGACACCTCTCTCTGTCTCTGGGTTGTTGTTGGACCAGACACAACTTTATCTGAATATTAGTAAATGAAGTTTAATGACCTTGCAGAAGTCATATGAGTGGGTTTATTCAGCTAAGATGATGAAACATTTGAGTGGGTTTGGCAGGCCTTTAATTTATGTTAATGTATGAGTTTTATAAGGTGATCGTGTGTTTTATATCTCAAATTGAGAAAAATTCAGGTACAACTTGACGAAAATTATGCACCAAGTGTTCGTACAGTGAAAGCCTATTGTTGTCCTGTCTGATTTGATTCAGAGCTGACGTGGAAAGAATGAATTCATGAACTACATGACGGGAAAGTTGAGAGATCAAGCTCAGACGCAGCAGGGGGAACTCCCTTCAGCTCATGAGGATATTTGAGTAACGTTTCAGTGAGTAGGAAACGTTTATTGCCGTCATCAGCGGTTATATGAGCAGAAAGATAAACAGAGTTCTGTGGAATAAATGACCCAAAGTGCCAGTGTTACCAGAACACACACACACACACACACACACACACACACACACACACACACACACACACACACAAACACGATAACATCCAGATCTGGTGGCTGGTTAATGGCTCTGCAGAAAAGCCAGCTTGTGTCAGATTTTGTGGTTTCCTCTGAACATTTTACCAGGCCGTCTTCATGGATGCTCGCCTTGGATTACAGCTGAGAGGGGCTGTTGCATCACTTTCTGTATGTGTATGCATAGCAGCAGAGAAGGAAAAAAGTGTGTGTGTGTGTGTGTGTGTGTGTGTGTGTGTGTGTGTGTGTGTGTGTGTGTGTGTGTGTGTGTGTGTGTGTGTTAGCAGGAGCAGCAGAGTGTGAGTGGGCGGTGGCTGTCAAATGAAATCTATGTCAGTACCACTGTTTTCTGTAGATGTTAAATTAAGCCTCGAGCCAGGTGTCCTCCTAGACATCTCCTTCCTCTGCAGCCTTCCACCAAATTGGCTCCACCGGTACTTTACCCAGAATGCACTCTGAGAGTTGATCTCCCCTGAAAACCGGCAGGAGCAGCGCTTGTCTCTGAACAGGTGGCGTGGCGCTCACAGCACATGGCACAACACCCTCCGGGGTGAAGGAGCTTTTCTCATCTGTACCTCAGACGCTTTTCATTTGTGGTTTTACTTTGATGCTGGTATCTAACGCTCCTTTTGTCGCACACTTACAGCTCCCACTGAATCCAGGATTTTTAACTTGGGGGCCCCACAAAGAGTCTGACCTTTGCTGAGACAACAAGTGCTGTTTACAAATAAAGCAGCAGCATTTCTTAATGTTGAAAAATGAAGCATATTGACAAAATTTGCAGTTCCCAGAGTGTCCACATGAGGCTGGCCCCCAAAATTAAAGACTTTACTTGAAGCCCTATTTAAAATGCAGGTTGTTATACAGCAGAGATAAACAGGTTTACAGTCTGTAAAGATCTTTTTTGTTTGATACAGCTGTAGCTGCTGTGTCTCTGGCCCTGTTTCCACCCAGCGGTCTGGTACGGTACAGATTGGATTGGTAAGAACGGTTCCTTGTGGTAGTCAGCATGTAAGCCGAATGCCAATAGCCACGTCAGCTACTAGCGTGATGGCATAGCAGTGCTGCACCTCCACATTCGACCATGGACCACTGTTTTGTGACACCATTTTCCAGAAGAAGAGGAAGTTTTCTTCACGAAGTGGACTGGAGGTTCGAACATGGCGGGGTTCTGTGTTGTTCTTTATTACTGCTGTCGCGCAGGGAGTGACGATGCTTTCAACCAATCAACAGACTGCAGAGTTTCTAGTCCCACCTTCTGGGGTCAGATTGGTATGTCTGGCACCCCAACATAAAAGAAAAGTAGGTTGGCTAGGTACCAAGTCAAACCAAACTGAACTGCTGGGTGGAAACAGGATTTTTGAGTCAACCCGCTTCCCTCTGATTGGCTCTTTGGTGACCTGTCGGGGGCGGAGCTATGGGCTAAGATCCTTATGTTAGTGCCTCATCACCTCATGCAGATCTAGCTGTGCAGATCTCTCCTGTTAAGATCCTCCCTGGTTAAGATCTCTCTTGTGAAATGGACCAGTCAGAGATTTCTGCAACATGAATATGTGAAAATCTGCACACATTTAGCACTATTACTTCATATCCATGCTTAAAACATCAGACGCATGATACCCCTCTTTGATGCTTAACTTTACAGAGTCTGTTTTCACACTATGGGGGAAAGTGTTGTGGTAGAAATCAGTCCACAGTCACAGAGATTACCACATGAAACTCTGCCCTCCCCTTCATGAGAAAAATTTAAACATTTAAACCCCACCAGACAACATCCCGTATACTTTCATTAAACCTTCATGCTGAGGTTTGTGCTGTTTTCTGTCTCTAGTATTCAGTCTGCTGTTTTTCAGCATTGTTCACCAACAAAACTCTTACGTGTAATTACACACACCCAGCATAGCTGCAGGACTGGAAATGTGTTTTTTCGCCTGCCACACACACACACACACACACAAAGAAACACACACACGTAGCATCTCTTCCACCTGCAGAAGCAATCAGTCAGGACTTTAACTCCCACAGCAGCACTGTGCTGCTTATTGAGACTCAGATAGGAACAGTGTAGGCTGGGTGTTATACAGAAAATGTTTTGTCTGTATGAGTGTGAGGGTGTGAGAGACTGTAATTCAGAGGCATTAAGAGCTATTTGTATCCTTGGTGCAGAAAGGGATTGTTAATACATGGATAATGCATTCAAGAAACAACAGGATTAAAAGGTTAATCAACCCAAGAACGGATCAGAGATTGTGACTGTTGACATTCTCTTTCAATTAATCATTTCAACTTTGCTACAACAATCTTAATCAAAATTATAAATAGTAGATCTTTAAGAGCCAAAAAAGGATAAAAGCAATGTTTTTATTGTTAAACGGGCAAAACACCAAACAAGACTCTCAGGGAAAGACTTAGATCTTTGATGACCTCAGTTTTTATTCCTACTTGAACTATTGATATGAAGTATTTCAGCATTTGAGCTCATCCCTGAAAGCTCCTGTTCCCATGACTCTCTTTCAATTAATTTTGCATTTTCTTTTCTTTTTCTTTTTTAATCTGGCGTTGTCTTCCTGTTTTATTTTGTAGATCTTCCTCGTGTTATTTAATTTTCTTTTGTCTTCTTGTTTTTATTGATCTAAACCCCTGTGTGAGTTTTGCAGTGAGATCTTACATATTTCCTGTTTTATTTTGAAGTTCTTGTTCCTGTGTGTTTGTCTTAAATACACTTCCTGTGTTTTCATGTTGATGACCCTCATTAGAATTTCCCGCGTCTTGTGTCTTAACTGTGTTCATATCTGCAGCATCAGACCATCCTGCAGGTATCTTCTGCTCCTCGTGGTTCCTCTCATGTTTTCAGCTGGACCTTTGGGATTTACCTTTCGGCACATTTTAAGTAAGTTTTTCTCTTTTTCTTAGTTAAAAATCGTTTTTTTTCAATCTGCATTCTGGGTCCTCACTCGTGACACCTGGAAGGACATTTCTTAATGTCAGTTTGACGCCCCCATGTGGACAAAGCAGAACCTCTAATCTCTCAGTTCTGGACTTAGGTTAGCATACCTGACAAGCAAATCTCACAGCTTTCTCCTTGTATTTAAATACTGAATATTTGTCAAAACAATGTAAGTCATAAAGTGACATCAGCATTAATTTGAGTTAAAAACTTCTTGGTGGAATTTTAAATGATAAAAACCCACTTTAGGTTAATACACCTGTGGTATTAAAGATGCAGTTAAGATTAAGAGACTGTGTCCTTTGGATTCTGCGCAATAAAAATGAGTAAAATGAATTCAAACTGACATTTGAACTCATGCATAATGCACATGATGTACAATTTGTCATTTTTAAAAGACATTTAATTTGTATACATACATACAAATATATATATATATATATATATATATATATATATATATATATATATATATATATATATATATATATATATTTATATATTTACACACACACACACACACACACACACACACACACACACACACAAATATAGATGTGATATCTTTGCTTTTCTGAATTCAGCTTCACTGCAACCCGTCTAAGACTTCAGACTAGCTTATTACAGCTGCTTATTTTCTGTGGTTCAGACAAAAAAAGGCATGAATGAACTCAAATTGTTGTAGAATTGCTCATTATTGGGTCCCTGCTGCACTTCATTTACATCCTGTTTAAAATGCAACTGAGCAAATACTCCAAATTGGCTTTGTTTGTTCTCTTTTTTCTAACCAACAACTAATGCGAAAATGGGAAACATCCGCTCAGATTGTCTTTCAACCTTTTAAATCCAGAAAGAAGCTTTACAGGATGCAGGTTTCTCATGATTTCAACTCTTTGGGCAATATTTTCTCACTTAAAGTGTAAATATGGAATATTTCTGAAAGCAGGTTTGCATTGCACAGCAAGAGTGAGTCTTTTTTTCTGCAGTGTTGCCTCAAATACAAGGAAGAGACTTTTGAACTTTTTTGAAAAACCTGACTCCAGATTTTACCCCTGTCTTCCTGAAGGTTGTGTTTCACTGTAACATATACAGCTTGAAGTATTCCTACACTTGTCAGATGTCTGTACTGCTCCTCACTGCCCATCAGTACCCCAGATCCTCTGCTGCAGTTTGCTTTTTGATAAAACTGTTTAGCATTCAGGAGGAATCTCCAGCACTCAAGTACTCCCAGTATTATGCTTTTAACTCGTTCCCCTCAGAGGAGCGCAGGGATAGAGGCATAGACGGGAGGAGGGAGGGAGGCAGAAACAGAGGGATCCTTATTGGAAGTGTGAAATTTCACAGGACAAAAGCCTGTTATTGAATTCCTGTCATGATTCTTTGGAAAATAACCTCCACTATCCAGCCCCCAAGACGCATTTAAAGGCTTTCACAATCCCACTCCCATCTGCATGTGTTGGCTGGAAGTGTCGCTGCATACAAGCCGCTGCACTGTCCCACCACGCTCTGGATGCTACTGAACGCCTCTGCGCTGGATTAGACCTTGTGTCCCTCGAGCAGGGCTTAGAAAACACCACAATGTATCCCATCAGTATGTGAAATGCAGAGCGGTGAGGGTAATGGCTGAGGAAAGTCATGCCCTGTTAAAAAAAAAGGGACAGAGAGGCAGGAGAGGAAAAACGAGGAGAGATGTACCTGAGTGTTAAGCCTGCACAAACAGGAGCCATGATGAGGCCTGATTGCTGTGCGATTTGAGCTTCCTCCGACCCACAGCTCATCAATATCCCTCACTGCTCACTTCTGAAAAGCTCTGCACTGCAGCAGGACGCAGGCATCGGCTAGATGAATATTTATCAAAGCCGTAAAAGGCTACAGAAATCTATTTATTTGTCACAGAAGAACAGGCTCTTTTTGGCGGCGTTCTGAAAACAATGCTATAATTCAACCCCACAGCCTGCCTGCCCCACTGAAGGGAGAGTGTAATATGAAGCTGTTTGTACTCTCTGCTGGAACACCTTTATATAGTGGTCAATGAGGGACAACACAGGACAGCAGCACATGCAGAAACAATGCTGTGAGGAGTATCTGTTTGCTGTTGATTGCAGTCTGTGGTCAGAGTTGGTTGTCTTTTTCTGGCACAAAGACTCCATTTCCCATGAGCACTATCACCCACTTTCGTAAAGATGTAAATGTTGCCAAGGTGTGCATTTTCTTTGTTCAAGAAAACTTTTTTCAGAGTGCAATGCAACGAGGTGATGTCTTTATTTGTAGTTGCGTAACGTGATTGTCTGAGAAACTTCGTAAACCCAGTTTGTAGTGTAGTATAGTGTCTAGAAAGTTGGTAGATTATCAGTTATTGCCACTCACCAGTGTTGCCAACTCCTGTCAGGAAAGTACCTGTCTGTCCAAACAATCACTAAATGAGGTCATTGTCTGATTTGCATATTTATGCATTTGCATGTTATTGTTATGGGTGCTGTAGGAGAGACGACTAACTTATAAGAGACCCAAAAATAAATAAATGAATAGATAAATTAATTATTCTGTTGATTCTTCTTCTTCTTTTTCTTCTTCTTCTTTTATGATGTAAACATATCAACCCTCTCCCTTTATCCAGGCTTCAAACAGTGGAGTGAGCTCTATCAGCTGAGGGCTCCTACATGTGCATTTAATTTGCATACAGTTGCTTGCTCTGGCTGCAGCTGGGAGGGGCGGCTGTGGGCAGCAACATGTAACATTAGTAAATCCTGGTTATGTCCCACCGGTGCTAAAAATAAATAAATTATAATAGATTCTTTTTGCAATGCACTTAACATTTCAGCAATCTCAGAGTGCTACAGGGCAGAAAAAAATAATAAGACAAAGTTTTAAGGTGATGGTTGAGGAGGAAATCTTGTACTCTTTTCTAAATGGCACAGGGAGCCAGTGAAGAGATTTCAGAGTGGGGGTGATGTGATCATATTTGGGGACACTTATAGGAACCCGGCAGTGCTGATCTGGATGTACTGCGATCTCTGGATGCTCTTACTAGGAATCCAGATGACAAATGTGTTACAGTAGTCCAGCCTGCTCATCTACCATCTCCAACTTCACCAAGCAGAGCTAACGTCACCTCACTCTTCACTTTATTGACAGACTCTCAAGTTTGAACAGACCACTGCAGAATAAGTGCTGACTGTGGGTTGTGATGAACATTATCACAAACAGAGTGACCTGAGCTATGACACGTTCCAGTGGGACAGGAAGTCGTGCACGAAGACTACCTAAAAACACCTAGTGACTTTCAAAATAAAACAAACCGTATCCAAACCAGATGGTACCTATCTAGACTAAAACAACAAACCAACAAAATGAGTGATGATTTTAGGGTTGATAATCTCATTTTAACACTGGGACTGATAAACCGTGCGAATCTGTAATCTTAAACAAAATTACATGATAACGTTTTGTGAAAAAGATAAAAACATGATGCTACGGCACAGTCCTTTCACCCAAAACAAACACTATTCAACATTTTAACTGAGGTCAGCACAAATAGACTTTAAAACTGAGGAACTGTGCGTTGTTTCCGCGAGTGCAGCTTCTTTCTATTTGTGAAAATCTGAGCTTGCAGTGCTTTCCCCCCTTATCAGCCACCATACTTTCGTGTCTGTTGCAGCTGAACAAAAAGAGCGTCAGGTTTAGCTGATTGTTCTCTGGATTAGAATAATTGCTTCCTTTAATCTGCGGGGATTCGTTTAATGAGTCAGATAGGAGAGCTGCTGCCAGGATTATAAGGTGCAGAGCGAGAGAGCATGAGGTGTCTGCCCGCGGACACAAACTCATTTCCTCCTCCTCTCCTTGTTTAGCCCTGTGAGCTGGCTGGAGACAGGACAACCCCCTCCCCTTCTACTCCTGAGGCTTAGTAAGCCCCCGAGTGTTCAGGAAGAAGCTCTCATGCGGAAAAGATTTACGTAAGGAGGAGAATTTACCCGATTCTGTGCTTATTTTGGTATGCTGAACACACCAAATCCTCCTCTTTATGTTGGAGTCTGGCTCCTCAGTCTCATCCTGGCAAACTTCTCTCTGTGTTTTCTCGCTCTGATTAACTGAGAGGGCGTTTTTTCACAGCAGGACATTTGCTGCGCTGGCCTTGATTAGAGTCTGTTTTAAATACCACCACCCTGCACCACCTCCAGCTTCTCCATCCTGCCTCTCTGCGTCCACCTCTCCCACTCTGTCTTTGGTGTCTTCTTTTAATTTCTCCTCCTCACAGATTCCCTTTGTCCTCTGTCTCCTGGTCTGATTAAAGGTTTTGCTTCAGATGTATTTTCCTGAAATGCCTCTCTGCCTTGCTATGATTATGTTTTTTTCCTCTTTCCTTTTGTCAGGCTTTGTCTGTTTTCTGCCAGAGGTCTATGTTTGATTATAGCTTCACTCTCTCTGATTAGAGCTCTCGTCTCGGTGAGTGCTGTTGTCTCCCTCCCGCCCTTCCTCCCCTTCAGCCGGAGTGACCTTGGCAGAAAACAGAAGCAGACAGTGACAAATTCAACAAAGTCTTTTCTGGTTGAACATGGAAACTGAAGATGCATCTAAACTAGTGAGAAAAACATGATAGTTTTCAGAATTCCCTGATGAAAAAAAACAACAACAACACCCAAATCTGAGAGTGAAGGCTGACTAATCCATGAAATGTTGATGCTTTGGTGCGGAGTTATAAGCTGGTGATGAAACAGACTGAAATTATTATCGATGTGTTTTTGTAACATATAATAAGCAAGAAAGACCAACAACAAGAAGGTTTTTAAACTCTGGAACCACCAGCAGGGTTGGTATGATTTCGTTTCATAATAAAGATGTTTTATTTAAGAATGAGCAGGATGAGATTTCCTGTCATGTCCAGGACAAAATCAACAAAGACCACTTTGTCTGTAGCAGTGTACTCAAATCAAGGACTTGGACTCCAACATGAGCATTGGAGGACTCTGTTATCCAGTAAAATATTATTTACATGTTCTGTTTCATGTCTTTTTAGGCTGGTTCCCTGAGCAGCTCCTCAGACACCAAGTCTGCAGGAAGGAGCTCAACCCTGGGTCACACATCATCTGCAGTCAGACCCTTTCACACCAGCCCACGGTAAAGGTGAGTAGCCGGGTTTCAGACACTTGAAGCACCTCTTAATCAAACTCATCTTTATTTATAGAAGACCTTTCATTCAGTTGTGGCAAGCAGCCCACATAGCTTCACAACAGGATAGAGAGACGATAAATAACAGCAATAAAAGAAGAGTCTTATACAATACGTTAAAGAATTTAGATTAAATAAACATCAGGCATTGGAAACAAAGAGCAGATCTATTCAACCCATTTCAGTGCTCTTCTGTGTTTATGAAAAACATGTTGCACTGGTAGGTCTGTGCATTTTTGCTTGGCAGCCTTTGCTGAGATTTTACAGTTGTACTGTGATTCCTTTTAGTATTTTAGATCTACACCCTACAGATCTACTCATTCAAAATTAATACTGCTGACAGATAAGATCAGTATTGGAATCACCTGATATGACACCCCAGGTTTTGGGTCTCATGAGTTGCATTGGTGTTTCCCCAAAGAGCTTCTGCTTGATAAATATTACTGATGATGGAGACTTGTTAATTGTTTTTGAGCCGTTTTCCAATCCGTCTATTAGGTAAAAGGTACTGCATACTGCTTTCGTATGCAGTGTGCCTGTTCTGTTGGGTCTGTTTTGTAGCATGCTATGCTGGTTTTTAGGTTTTAGGGATATGGAAGTAAAGCTGATTGAAGCTTTCAAGTTACTTTATGTTCTTACTGATAGGCAGTGTTGGTGAAGTTACTTTTACAAAGTAGCCTTTGCTCGTTACACGTTACTTCTGGAAAAAGTATTCCTTTACTTTACTTAGTTATCCTCTATGGAAAGTAACTTTTTACGGTACTTGTTACTTTTATGTTGCTTTTATGGTACTGGACTTTGGGAAGAATCCCATCTCATTTCCTAAATGTGTATCGGCCTACATAAAGTTCTACTATGGAGGACATAACAGGTACTTCTCTTGAGCTCTTTATTTTGAAAAATGCATCAGAGCACCTGACAAGAAAAACAATAATGCCATGATAACTGACTGCTCTCTGCATGCTATTGGGAGTACCAGCCTCAGTGTGGAATAAGAGCTCGGGACTATTGCCCATTCGTGCAGCTGGGGCGGTGCTGCTGTCAAATTGGTCCCTGAAAAGTAATGTTGTGCCCAAATGAAAAAGAAACTCTGTTTTGTTATCATATTTTCAGTGGTAACACGTTAAACTCATAGACTGCAAAAAAAAAATGGACGTCCACTTGCTCGGCTCGAAGTGAGGTCTCCACAAAAACTGCTCCCCCTAGTGGCTGGCGGCAGTATAGGTTTAAAAAGTCTGGCTTTCCAGCCATTCTAGATGGGCTGTGGTCAAACTTTAAAAAATTATTACACCTCGTAGAAATGTTTCTCACGTCCGATTGTTGTGGTGATATGAAGATATCATTTGGCTGTCTTGAATTTAAGTCCTCTTTTTTCTGTAAAAGTTCGTTTTCATTAGTTATACAAGGTTAAAAACAAGGCTTTTCGTAACGTTTAACGATGATTGACAGCTGCCGTTCTCCTGTATTTTTTGGGGGGGATTATAAAATATGTCGGGAGGTAGACCCAAGAAGTGATTAGACTCTGGGAAGAAAAGAAAAATTACTATTTTTGTCACCCAGCTCCACTAAGATTCTCCCAGAATCCCTCATTGTCTCTACTGCGCAGACTCTGGCTCCAAACTGCTACAATTACTGCGCCTGTGACGGGATATTTTGGCTTCAAAACCGTACAATAGTAAATGGCGGAGCACGCTGTCCTCTCTATATACAGTCTATGGTTACACTACTTTTTACCCCCAAATGTAGCTACATAACTGCTAATAGGGACACTTTTGGCCACTAGGGGGCAGTAAGGTGGATTTTTCAACACATTATACACATGTTGGCTAAAATTGCTAATGAAGACATCCACAAATGTCAATGTCAACGACATGGTGTGTTTGTGATGAAATTTAGTCCAACATCTGTTTTCTCTTAAACAAGCTTCCCCCAGTGATGCTCACTACTCCTCTACTCTCACCAGCTCCTCCACAACTCTGCACCTGTGTGCTGTTTGGTGCAAAGCTGTTTATTTTTAAGCAATCTCCCTGAAAACAGCAGCCTGCTGCAGCCAAAAACTTCACTATGAGAGGCAGAACCAAAATAGTAAACGTGTGGGCCACAAAGCTAAACCTCACAAACGCTCTGTGAATCCGAGAGGAGCAGATTCAGGAGATACTCTCTGCAGAACCATCTCCACCTGTGACCCCTTTCAGTCCTCATTTGATCAGATTTTCATATTAAAACAAAAGAAAATGGATGTAGCCTATTTTTACTGAGCTTTCAGACTCATGAACTCCATCAAAAAATTAATCTGTCATGATAAATTAATGATCCCTGAAGCACATAGGCTCAGAAATGTCCGTAGACATACCTGGATCTGAAGTTTATGGTTCATTCTGCAATAATTCATAGATTTAATCAGGATTAAAGCATCAGCAATGTGTTGTAAAAGCATACTTTTGGTGCACTTAGGGCTTTGCATGCAATGAAATGCATCCAAAGCCCATAAATCTTTGTACTAAGAGTTATTTTCTGTGAGTTTAATGCTGATTTTTTAAAGTTCAGTAAGCAGACATCAAACGGCTTAACTCCTTAATACCACATAACAAATAATGGATGCAAAGAGACCCTAAACGTGAATGATTTACTGCAGTTGTGATGATTAAAAAAGTACAATGTGTGTTTCTCTATCAGAGGGATTAAATCTAAAACTGGTGCCGCCTGTGTTTACTCCGTTCAACACTTTTTCCAGCCTGTCAGTGCTGCTTGCAGAGAGCACAGGGTGGAGAAAGATGTGCAGCCTTCAAACAGAGCATCAGAAACTGGCTCAGAGAGCATCAGCCTGATGTGGTGCCTCTCCTCCCCTCCCTATTTCTCTCCTCTCCTGTTGACTGCACTTTCAAACTTATGATGCAGACGCTCAGACAGAAATCAATCCAACCAAGGACAATATCAGAACTGTGCGTTATGTCTACAAAGCGTGTTACAGGGGGAAAGAGAGCGAGAAATTAATGTTTGCCCAGAGGAATTATATTTTCCCTCACTCGCTGTATTCATGGGGAGAAAGTTAGAAGTTAAAAATACGGTGCTGAATCACTTTGTATGCCTGCAATGTTATCAGCTGAATGGTACACAATCTGAGACTTACTGATGAACTGCAACTGAGTGAACATTTCATCAAAATCTGACACGAGCACAAACAATGTGTGATTGAATATTTTACAGGGGTGTAGCTGGATGTGACACAGAGAAAGAGAAGGAGAGGTGTTGTGAGCAGTCTGTACAGTGTGTCTCAGGTAATAAAGCCTCCATTGTGAGTCGGTGTACAGGTGCAGTGAGCAGGCTGGAGCAAAGCAGCCAAAAAACACGGAGAAGAAAAGAGTTTAGAGATGGTTGCTGAAAGATGTGATGGTGAGTGTGGTGAACGGAAGACAGAAGTCAACTAAAGCAGACATGGTCTTCAGCCCTTCAAGGATCAGGTCGCAGAGGTTTAACTGATTTCTTTTCATCTATTAAAATTAGTTTTTCTAACAAAAACAGTAATATTTTAATTCATAAATAGCAAACTGTAAGACAGAAAAGTTTGTCGCAGGTAAACAGTCAGTAGGATTGAGGTATCTTAAAGTTCTTGGAGATGTATGTGATTACCTCTGCCAAGCAGGTTATGTTTTTAGGAGAGTGTGTCTGTTTGGCTGTGAACAACATAACTCACAAAGTTACAAACAGATCTTGATGAAATTTTCAGGAAATTTTCAAAATGGGATAAGGAAGAAGTGATTACATTTTGGAAGTGATCCGGATCACTGCCTGGATCCAGGATTTTTTAAGGATTCTTTATCATTGTGAGATAGGGCCGTTTTCACCATGTGTGTATGTAACTCCACGATAAATGGTCCGATTTCCTTGCATTGTACTGTAAATTAACGCAACTTATTTTATTGTATCATATTGTTTCAAATCTCATCATATTATATTGAATCAAGCACTCTCTAATCACAACAAATTGATTTTTTTTGTCTTCAAGTTGTATCTCAAAGGGGCTGTGAGGAGTTTGAAAGTAATCTTGAAAAAGTCTCCCTTCTAGATATATGCCTGATCATAATCCACACTTTAAAACAAGATTATTAGCGCCAATATTGCTGGTTACAAGTTATTTTAAATTGCTACTTCTTAGCTTCCATTTCAGATCATCCAGGACCCAGGACCACACATTCAGGATTTACGGTACGTCTAGGGCTCTGTTACAACACCATTCCGGCTGACAAAGTTTAGTAGTGAGAAAAGATAAAACACTGAGATCTGTGTTTTTCTCTGCTGATTTCTGTGGTTCATTTTGTAGTGATGGTGGACACAGGAGCCTAAGTGTCAGAGCTAATTAGCCTTTAGCTAATGCTGTATCACTCTATAACACAGGAGCTAAGCTGTTTGTGCTAATGTTCGTTCCAACCCACAGTCAGCAGTTATTCTGCAGTGGTCTGTTCAAACTTGAGAGTCTATCAATAAAATAAAGAGTGAGGTTACGTTAGCTCTGCTTGGTAGATGACTGACAGGACATAGCTAACCAGGATTCACTAACGTTACACATTTTAGACTTGTTTTGGAGCACCGGACTGCTAGCTGTGCTAAATATAAACAGCTACTAAACTACTTACAAACTGTCAGTGTTTACTTGTTGTCACGTTAGCCTACAGATACGACGGAGCACCAAGCTGCGGATGTTGCTAGCATGTAGCCGGATACTACAACGTTTGCTTGATGTCACGTTTCAAACTGTAGAGCTACGTAACTGCACAGATAAGTCCCTTACCTCGGCGCTTCGTATCCAGTAAAAGTTTTCTTGAACAGAGAAAATTTGTTCCAAAACAAACACACACCTCTTCTGAAAGTAATTTACAACAGTGTGCGGAGACCCCGGGCCAGAAAGTGGTGAGGGTGTGCAATTAAAACAGATCCTCTCACAGCACCTTTAATTTCTCATATATGAAATTTATCTGTTCTTTTGTAATGCCTAATGTGTGTGTTTGTGTGTCCCAAGACTGTATGTGTTTAAGTGTCTTATCAAAGGTTGTTTCCTTTAAATGCTGCAGATGAGCACGTCCTGCTTTTTCAAAGGACGCTTTAGCTGCTCTTTAAAATTAAGGTTATAATTCAAATCTCAGCTGAGCAGTTATATGAACACTAGAAAAATGAATAGGGATTTAAACTTCACATTAACTGTCAAATAACAGGTTTAGCTTCATAATATAAGTTTGCTGAAAGAGTCCTTATTCAGTGTCCTTCTTAACTTTTCTTTTAGAGACTTTTCATGTTTGTGTGAAGCACTTTGAACTGGCTTTTTACAGAACTGTGCTACATAAATAATCATGCCTTTTGTTGCCTTGAGGAACCTTGTGGTCACATGAGTGAGAAGACTCCAAGAAGCCACTGTGAAAAAATACCAAAAAATAAAACAAAATAAGCATGTTTTCCAAAACAACCAATTATTATTTTAAAAAAGACCCATTTACATCAACCCACTCTCTTCTCTTCATAACCCTCCAGAAAAAAGATTCTCAAACAGTCTTTTCTTGCAGTTGCATCAGTTGACACCACAAACTAATGACAAAATAACGTGCAAAGCAGAGATAGTGAAGTCTGCACCAGGGTGCTTTACATATCTCTAGCTGCTAAATGCCCTTTTATATAAACTTTCCATTACACACCCAAATTAATGAAAATCAGAGGAGAAGAAGAAATGGAGAGGGATTTTCCTATCCCGACATTTTCACCAGTGTGTAAGAGTTTAATCTTCCTGGTTTGATCCAGTGAAGCTGGTGAGGTAGTTTTTATAAACCTGTGAAAAAGTCAAAGTCAGAGTTGGAGGACTTTATACCGTAGAGGTCAGGACACAGATCATAGGAGGACAGATGAGATGGCCACAGACCCACGGGTAAGACGAGGAAAAGGAAGTCTTTCTCCCTCTGCAAATGGAAGTCGTTCATCATCCTTTCACTGCAGATGGGTATAAGTTATCAAACATTCTCCTTTTCCTCCTGCCTCCATCTGTCATATACGCCCGGCTGCGTCCATCATTCACTGTGTCTGCGTGCTACAGGCTCCACATGTTACTGTTTTTCACATATAGCTCTGTGATTAGCTGCTGTACGGACAGAATATAGAGAGATGTAACTCTTATACTCACACTCAGACTTGTTCTTCAGAGAGCTGCAACAACGATTATTTAGCACAACTTTAAACATGAGACAGCAGAAAAAAACCCTTTAAACGGGCCCTGTTATTTAGAACAAGAGTCCACCATGGCTCAGTTTTCAAGTCTCAGCAGTGAAATGAAATAATTCCTCCCATAGAGTGAGCAATAAAAGGCCGATGTGTCTCTCTCCTCATGGAAATCATTATGTAAATGTATTTGTATAAAGACAAATGAACATTCAAATCTTACTTGAGCTCTTGTTTATGTTTTGCACTGAGTACGCAACCACACAGCACTTTATCAAATAAACAACATTTCAGTAATTAATTAGGAACTTCCAGACACACTCTGCACACACACCCACACACACACACAAACACACACACGAAATACCACCCAGGCGTCCACTCTTGTCCCTCCTCATCTCCTCTAACTCAGCCCCACCCCATCCTGATCTCACAACACATTCAGATCTTTGTCTCACGGCCCCCCATACATCCCAACCCAGCCCCCCTCTTAAAGGCTATATCTCACTTTTTCTCCCCCCATTTGTTGACTTGACCCCCCCCCTCACACACACACACACACACACACACACACACACACACACACACACACGTCTGCAGGACTTGAAGTCAGTCGAGTCAGGAAGTATTTTTACAGATGCTTCAAACAGGAAACTAGAAAGAGCAAAAGGGACTGGCCCGATATGCCTCATATGAGCTCACATATGCAAACGTCATAGAAATAACAGATCTGGGATAAAAAGAAGTTTCTGCATAGCACACAAAAGACCCCGTCTCACAACATCCCAGAATAAATGGTTAAAGAAACAAACAAGTTTAATTCACCACTTCCCTTTCTGCATGGATCTGACTTCAGGTTCTAGTTTTTGGCCTGTTTTGGTCTTTTTTTGTACAAAAAAGAACTAAAGATAATTGTAAGGGACATATTTCTCTTTGGAAAAGGTTTATTATACCTGGTTTGTTGTCTTTAAAATGTCCCTTTGTTGTCTGTGTAGCAGCTTCACATGATTTACAGCTCCAACACTCTCTTCTTATCTCTGTAAACCTTCATGTCAGCCTCTGTCTCTTCAAGGCACCCCAGCTTTCCACAACCCAATATTCAGAGGCCCCCCTTCACAGTTGACATGATAAAAAGTTATTTCTCTTTCCAAAGAGATTCACTAACTGGTGATGTCACAATTTGCAGATATCTCTTGTTTTTCATTAAGGTGGTGACAGTATCCTTTCCATCAAATTTGTACTTCACAATTTAAAATGTTTTCTCCAGTTTTTAACACAATATGTGTTTTTAAAATGTACAATTTATGAGTTAGTAATCTTTATACCACTTCTACTCTACAAAAACTTTGATTCCAAGCAAGTTTTTTTATTTAATATGAAGCAAAGGTGTATTTCTGTCACTGGTGTAAAAATAAAAAAAATATCTCAAGTCAAGAAACTAAACAAGTACATTTTTCTTCCCCTTCTGGCATACCTCTTTGTACACTTCTAAGCAGTTAAAGTGTCACTTTGTCTTTAAATGTGTTGAAAGGCAAAAATCCCTTTCCTAGTCCTGACTTTTTGCTTTGGTCTTTGATTTTTTTTGGCTGGTTAGATAATCCAGAAAAATATTTTTCATATTCTAACTGCAAATTTGATTTTTTTTTCTTCCAAATTGAGAGCTGAAACAAATAGAAAAGCTTGTCTTAAATCTTCATGTTGAAAACTGGAAACTTCTGGGGTTGTGTTTTGGTTGACATGGTAACTGCGACCATGGCTGAGGGAATCTGATCATTTTCAAAGCAGAGGTCTTTGTTTCCTGTGAGACACATGCACACACACGCAGCAGTTTTTGTGGTCCTATGCAAACTTTCTGCTGATCAGTATCCTGTCCGAACAGGATGCAGTGTATCATTTGAAGGAAAACATTCTTTCACTTGAAGATTGGCTTGCGATACAGCAAGGAAATGTTTGGGAAAACAAACAAGGTGGATTATCTCGCAAATGAACGATGAAAACGAACATGCAAAATGAGAAAAACACACATTTGGTGGAGTTGCAGGCTTGAGGCTCACCCTGGCAGCAGTGCACTGTCTCGTGGTCGGGTGGGGTCACCGCCTGCAGATGAGCCGGACCTTCAGGTCATGTTTTTCAGCCAGCCGTAATGCTTATTCAGCTTCTCCCAGCGGTGTGTCTGTAGGAGTATCAGAAGCAGCAGCCCGGCCTTGGGGAGATGTTCGTTTCATCCAGCTGCTCTTTCATGTGACTAAACTCCTCTCAGCAGCCTCTGTCTCTGAGTCCCCGAAGATTTCTGCTGTTTTCTTCTGGGTTAGAGAACACTGATATGAAATGAAGCTAAATATCCAGGTCTTGAGTGTTTGAGTTGCAGATACTGGTGTATGGAAACCTTGGAGAGCTTTTATATAAGTGGTGCATGTTTTAAGACGGCGTTGTCTGATCGGCGTGTGAATATATACCACAGCTATGGACAGGCCTGAATGAGTGTTTCCTCCTCCTCTTCATCCTTTTGTCTCCCTCTGGATGTGTGTGTGAGGGGACAGAGTATGCTGTTCTTCCATTATTTTTACACATTTCTTTTTGTGTAGCAGCAGAAGGCACCGTACTGTACTCAGGATTGTATCCGCACCACGCTCCCTCCCTTAGTGCTGGCTCCCTAAAGCACACCTGCTGAACCTCCTCATCTGTTTCCCATCTTCTCATTTAACTAATCATTATTTCTAACCAGCTTGTTATCCTCTCATTGCCAGATGGTTTGTTGAGCTAAAGCCGTACAAACATCCATGAAGCCTCTGGTGGTTTGTTGTTCTTTGATTAACTTCTTGTTTCGCTCGGTATCGTTCCTCATTTGTTTGGTCTTCTGCTGCGTGGCTGCCTTCCAGACTTCATCTCCGCTTTACTCGCAGCGATCTCCTTCAAATTACCCTCCTACGACCTTGATGTATCTCCTGTGTCAGAGCCCTGTATGTGGTCTCCTCCACTCTGCAGCGCAGCAACAGAAATCAAATATACTTCTGTTTGCTTTTCTGTATGTTAAGAAAAAGGATCAAATTACCTGCACAGTGTGCAGATGTTTATCTGTAAGCTCAGTGTCCAGACATCCTGGGAAATAACTACATTGAAGTCAAAGGCAGCTATATGGTTTTCCAATTTACAGCCTCACCAACACATAAAGGAAATAAGATCTTCTACATTTGCAATCTCAGCTCACAAACCGGGAGCCCCGGGGATACCACTGCAGAAAACATGGGAGGTAAAAGTGGAGCTGAAAGCAGGGAAGACACGCTGTGAGATAAATGTTCTGTGAAAACATTTTCAATTTTTCAGTTTTAGGGCTCCATGTTTCTCAGGAGCCTGCAGCTTAAGTAACAGAAGTAAAGTTCAAACAGGATTCATACGAGCAATCCTGGATGGTCACATGCGGTTCTACACAGTTTTGCTTTTTGCTCAAGTGTTAACTTGTCACTTTAATTCACACTGTAGGGTTACTTTCATGTCGTGACTCTGAAGAAACTCCCTCAAGTTTGTGTGAACTGCATAAGGAAAAAGCCTCCGATGTTTTCTGACCCTATGATGGACTGATTCACCACAAATCTACATTTCCACATACTTAACCCTAGAAGTGGCACTCTTCTAAATAAGCTGTGTAAAGGCTTTCATAGTGCAGGACTGATATGAAAACTATACCTGACAACTTTAGGCTTTGACAAAGCAGACCAACCATTTTTACCTCCGTGTGCCTTGCTGACATCTGACCTACAAACCTTAAAAAATGTAAGTTTGATATCTACATGGCTCACAGCAAGAAAAGGAAATGACTCACAGCAAGTTGAATTTGGAGGCATATCTCTTCTTCTTTGACATCTTTGACAGCAACCTTGAAACAGTGATGCCAAGTGATACTGAGCAGAAAGCCACTGCAGTGAGGGCGCGTATGTAAAAGTCTGTTTTTTTTTGGCTGGATATGTGACTTCGAGTCTTACTGCAGCCAGCATTAAGTTTAATTCTTCTAAACCAGATGATGCCCCTTGATCGAAAATAGTTCAACTCGCCTGCAGCTTGCGCTTTTTTAAAAAAAGGACATAGTGCCACCTATTGAAGAGGAGTGAGATGCTGTCCGGCAGAAGGCTGATTCTCTTTTCTGCATTTATACGCAGACAAGACAATAGACTGTATATTGAGTGGACAGCATGGCTCGGCCATTTTCCATTGTACGGGTCTGAAGCCAAAATACCTCCGTCACAGGCGCCGCCATTGAAGTAGTTGTGCAGCCAGGGCTGCGCAGTAGAGACTGTGAGGGATTCTGGGAGAATCTGAGTGGAGCCAGGTGACAAAATAATGATAATAGTTTTCTTTCAAGGGTCTAATCTCTTCTTGGCTCTCCCTCGGGACATATTTTACGATCCCCAAAAAATACACAAGTACGGCAGCTGTCAATCATCATTAAACATTATGTAAAACCTTGTTTTTAACCTCTTATAACTAATGAAAATGGAACTTTTCAGAAAAAAGAGGACTTGAATACAAGACAGCCAAATGATATCTTGAAATCACCACAATGATAAGATGTGAGAAACATTTCTACAAAGTGCATAAATCTTTTAAAGTTTGACCTCAGCCCATCTGGAATGGCTGGAGAGCTGGATTTTTTTACCTTTACTGCAGCCAGCCACCAGGGGGAGCAGTTTTTGTGGAGACCTCACTTCAAGCCGAGCAAGATGACGTCCATTTTTTTTTACAGTCTATGGACAAGACTAGTTCCCCCGCTGTGACTTTAGAGCTATGACCTTAGTCGGACAGCTGAGTGCATGTAAACATACCAGGTGTAATGTATCCTACACAGTACTTATAAACGAGCCTTTAAGCGGTAAATTCGGAAGCTTTAGGAATCAGGAGTAAGGCGGTAGAACGGGTTAAAAGCCAGAGGCACCACCAAAATTGGGAGTGTTGGCAGGTCTGATAAAAACTGACACACAATGACGAGAAGTTTGGATAACTGTCACAAAAAAGTTGAATTTGTCTCTGTCGTTGAAGATTGAAAGACATTTTCTAGATATTACACCTACTTTTTGGCAGTTTTGTAGTTCTTTGTCATAGAGCGTGTAGGCCAGGATTGTTGGACCTGTCTTGGACTTGAGCTTTGATTTCATTCATGTGCTTTTTTGTTAGTTCTTCAGTCATAAACTCTGACGCCTGTTTGAATCTTCGCCTTTATCATCTTGTTCACTCACAGCTCCTGCTATGAAGCCTACAGGCAGCTGACTCCAGCTCTGGTTCTTCACAGTTGACTCTTGAACACTTGGTACCTGAGACTCTGCTGGGACATGAGGAGTGGCGCCTCGGCCCAAACACACAAAGCTCGATCGAATGACGCCTCTGTCCTGTACTATCTCAGCCGTAATACTTTTCTTAATGACCTAAAAACTTCCTCCGTTGCATTTAAAATTAATTATACGTGTCGACAGCTCCAGAGTTGTACAGAGGAACTTTGAGCAAGGCTGTAAACACTTTTTCAAAGACTGCCATCAGTAGCTGCTCAGGGCAATCTCTTTTTTCCCACATTTTATTACATCTAAAATAGATCATTTAGATATGTTTTTCATGCTGGGAAAAAAAAGGGATAAGTAAAAAAGAGTGCAAATCTCTCACTTCCTGAATCCCCTAAATCTGCCTGTTCAAGCCTTTTTTACGCTTATTTCAAAAGGGATGTATCAAAGTGCTTGGCAGTGAGAGGCAGCAAAGCCCTCTTTAAAGGATTACTGTGTGAGTAGGATGAGATTTTTCACTTCTCTTCTCTCATATCTTTGCTCTCTTTCTGCACAGTGCATGAAGAAACATATTGTTAATACTAAAGCACAGGTAGTGAATGAACAGCAAATTTGATTTCTTCAACAAAATATTTTTTTTACTTGCTGTAGAAATCTAACACTGGAGTGTATGTGTATGCTTGACCGTGAGATTCTCGTCCTGTTGGCTTCTCAGCACGCCTGTGACTCAACACCTGCAGGTCACAGACAACATATGCCTCTGTTAGCAACTCACAAGGAGAGCAGGACCCCCACTCCCACACACGAGGAAGGAAAAGGAGATTTTGAGCGACAGGATTACACTCAAAAGCAATCAAATTGAAATTAAGTCTTTAACTCAGGACACAATTCACTCACCTGAAATCAAAGCTTCATTCTTAATCCATAATGTGTATCTTTTATTGGATTAGCCGTGATATGAAACAGGTATCTACTATTAATTCCTGTTCGCCTCGATGACAAAGAGACCGTCTAATCCATCAACAAGTTTGTAGCGGTGAGGATTTGCATGACAAAACAAACAATGTGAAATGCTATTAACCTGAACTGAAGGACTGAATGAAAACCCTGGCATAATTCCACACCACAACCTGATTTTGTTATCCTGTCATGAAAAAGCACAACAGGTAAAAGCTGCAGACCGGCACCATGTGATTGCTAGTCAGCATGGTTAGTCATGCATAATTCATTCCCAGTGTGGCGGACGTCTGCAGGAGCGTGGAGTAGTAATTATTTTGAAGAGAGGTTGTGCTTTTTGCATCCTTTACTTCTGCATTTATGAAACAAAAAAAAAAGAGAAAGAGGGTCAGATAAGCATAGAAAGCACCATGCTGACCACGAAAGCTTTACGAGTGTGTGGTTTTCAAACAGCACTGTGTAATTTCACCCTCTTTCCCTCCATCCCTTTTTCTCTCTTTCTGTCTGAAGCTTTGAATGCCTGTTTTTCTTTTTCCCTAAACTGGCCAGGCTCCCCATCAGATATAATGAGGAACATGGTAGCCAAACTAGAGGTTTGAAATGGTAATGAGTAAGACTCCCTGCCTCTAAAAGAGACAGAGAGACTGATTTAGCCCAGCAGAGTTAGAGATTGGAAGACGGTAATGGGACACATTTAGATGGCAGTCATATAAATTTAGCCTTGGTCCCCAGGAGAAAGAGGAGTGGGAATTTCAGCTACACATCGTATTTTTACCAGAGCGAAAACAATGTTCCTTCCTCCCCAAGATTACAACTTGTGCTGCAGAACAGCATTTCACCCTGTCGTGAGGAGCGTTATTGTTCCCGTGGAGGAGACTGAACATAACAAACACACAGCACAACACTTTGCTTCATGTCACACTCTTTCAGCCACCATTAGTGTGACAAACCCCGGACCTCACACTCATGATGCACAGCCTCACAAGACACTTCCAGCCCACGTGGATGTATGGTTTCCTCCAGCTCATTGTCTCTCCTGCTGTCAGCCTAATTAGCTGAGTATGCGGCTGCAGCAGATTCAGTCCCACTGTGCTTGCCTCTGACACATTAATTCTGCATGGACTCTGTGTGACGCTCATACGATAGACATCCGGCAGTGTTGTTTGTGTTATATAGTGGTGGTGACAGTTCGCCTCTTACAGCCTCGATGTTCATTTTGCTCACAAGCCGCACATTAGTGAGGTGAACATGAGCTCAAAGATACGCCAACAGCTCTGTTTAGATGGACTCTACATTAAGACCGTTATATCTGCTTAGTGTTGGCCTCATATCTTATATTTCTCAGAGGAGAATGTTGATATTTGTGAAACCAGTGTCTTTTGTTTAACCAGAAGGTACAGGAACTTAAAGTTCTTTTAAAGCATTTCCAGGAACTACATGGCTCCTGTGGCCCATCTGTGTTTCCACCGCAGGACTAGGGATGGGTACCGAATTAGGTACTTTTATAGGTACCGACCGAATTCTGTCAAAAGTACCGGGTATCGATTCATGTAAAACCAAAAGGTACCATTTTTAGGTACCCAAATGCATCCTTGTGACTGCGAGGGAGTGGAAGAGTAGGTGATTTTCCATGCTGGACATGAACACGGCATTGCAAGGTTATATACTGAAGAATAAATTTGTTAAATTGAATTTTTTATAATATTTTATTATTAAACAAATTGATAATTTTTACCACATAAACACAGAAAAGTACCGAAACTTGGTACCGTTGAGTACCGGCACGGATTGCCAGGTACCGGGCATCGGTACCGTATCGCTTCACATGTGAAAGGTACCCATCCCTACGCAGGACGCAAGACCCAAGTAGATCATACAAATCAGACCCTTTAAGGATGTTTCTAAATGAGGCAAGTATCATTAAATAGTGCTGCCTCATGCCCGGTTGTAACTTTTTCTGGGTGTTTCTTTTGTATAAAGTCTGAAAGTTTTGCAAAATAATTGCAAGCACTAATGCAGCACAACACTGTTGCTTCCAGTACAAGCTAACTGCTTAAAGTGAAAGAGTAACACGTGAGGCAGACGTTGCAGCGTTTACTGTGGTGTTCACCACAGCAGCTAACGATGGGGTATTTAAAGATACACTGCCTGGACAAAAGAAAGTCACCACCTGGATTTAAAGCAGATAGGTATAAGCCTCCTATTGGATAATTACTGCATGGGCATTTATCTTTCAGATGGCAACAAGTTATCAAACCCCAACTGGTGCAATGAGTTGCTTCTCATTTCTTAAACAACCATGTCAAAAGACACATCCCGTGGTCGTAGAAAAGATGTCAGTCTGTTTGAGAAGGATCAAATCATTGGCATGCATTAAGCAGAGAAAACATCTAAGGAGGTTGCAAGAACTACTAAAATTGGGTCAAGAACTGCCCAACGCATTATTAAAAAATTGGAAAGATAGTGGGCACCCATCATCTTTGAGAAAAAAATGTGGACAGTAGAACAGTAGTACTCAGGGCTATGTTTAATAGTGAAAGTAAGAGAATTTCCACACCCACAATGTGAAGTGAACTCAAGGGATTGGGACTGAACAGCTGTGGCCTTAAGAAAACCACCAATCAGTGAGGCTCACTGAAAAAAATGCTTCAATTTGCTAGGGGGCATAAAAATTGGACTCTGGAGCAGTAGAAGAAGGTCATGTGGTCTGATGAGTCCAGACTGACCCTGTTCCAGAGTGATGGGCCATCAGGGTAAGAAGAGAGGCAGATGAAGTGATCACCCATCATGCCTAGTGCCTACTGTCCAAGCCTGTGGGGGCAGTGCTATGATCTGCAGTTGGTCAGGTCTAGATTCAGCAACAGTCTGTGCCAGGATTCATTGGGCTCAGATTGTGAAAGAGTGGTTCAGGGAGCATGAGACATCATTTTCACACAAGGATTGACCACCACAGAGTCCAGACCTTAACTGCATTGAGAATCTTTGGGATGTGCTGGAGAAGGCTTTGTACAGCGTTCATCATCAAGGAAAGATCTTTGTGAAAAATTAATGCGACACTGGATGGAAATAAATTTTGTGGCATTAGAAGCTTATAGAAACAATGCCACAGCGAATGTGTGCTATAATCAAAGCTAAAGGCTGGTGTATGAACTGAAGACAGTGGTCTTTGTTTAATTAGCCTACCAGTTTCTGTTAAGGTGCTGGTGACACAGATAAAACACGTGCTGGTATCAGACTTTTTTCTTCCAGTTATCTCAATGAAACACACAAAGACTAATCTGGTAAAGAGATGCCAACAGTTTCAATTTTTGCCCTTTCTTCAAAGTAAAAATGATACTTCTGGAGAATAAAGATAATTCAGTAACATGATGAGTCTCCTGCGTTCATACACAGCAACTACCCACAGAGTCCAGCTCTCTCACAGGATGAATGAAATGCAAAGCAGAGAAGCTACAGAGAGGTTTGACACAGAAGCAGAGCAGGAGGAGGCTAAGCAGGTTTTGTGGCAGGTAGGAAGCATGACCAGCAGGAAACGCATCATGGGTGAATGTAACGGTGTCTCAGATATCTTCTCTGCATGAAAATGACAGCTGAACATCAGTGTGTGTGAGTTTTAGCCCACTGACTAAAGATGAGTTTTATTACTGCAGGAAATAACCGATCAACCTAAAGCAGTGGAGAGTCATCTCGAAAACTGAGTCACTTTTTATGACGTTTTTCACAAACTACTGCTGAAAAGATCCTAAAGAGAAGAAAGCATAACGCCCTGTGTCCAAAAACGTTTTCCTGCAACTTTAAGCAGTCTGATTGATCTGATATTTGCTTAAAAGAGGAAAAACACACATGTAACAAATTTTAACACTTAGCATAACTTTTTCTCCAATAACGGACACTTTTGACCAAATTATGTGTTTTCATACCTTGTTGAATTTCCCCTGAGCCCTTGGATTTCTCATTTTCTCTCTCAGGATTGATTTCAGGCTTTGCAATGACTCTCTGTACCATCCTGAAAATCAACATTTGGAAATTCATTTCCAAACCCAGAGCTTCAGTGAGGCCACCGTTTGCATTTTTGCTCATTTCTTCTCAGCATCTCTGTGACCTCCCGCTCCAGGCAGCCCAGAGGCGGCCATTAGGAGTGTGGAATGAGAAGGTCTTTCTGCGCACTCATCCAAGTGTGACGACCAGCCAGGGTGGGGAGGGGACACATGGACCATCACAGATCCATTCATGCCTTTCAGCCGTGGTGTTTGCCTGGCACGATGCCCCTGAAAGGTCACCAGTTTGTGAGATAACATTTATACAACCATCTCATGCTTGGCTGGACTACTTTGGATGCAGGAGGAAGGCAGCACGAGGAAACAGGAGTGGGTTAGAAGGGTCTCCAGGGTTAAACACAGTAAAGGAGAATAAAAGGAAAGCCAGAAACACTACACAGTTCAAATCAAGTGTGGAGCTATTTTCACTGCGGGCTCCTGTTTAGACTACTGCTGATCTGTTTGTGTTGGACTGTGTGTGTCTGTCAGTGTGTGTGTATCTGTCAGTGTGTGTGTGTGTGTGTGTATTTGAGAAGTGTGTGGATAAAACTTAAGTATCTTGTTTTTAATCAAGATAGGCTCAAGCCATATACAAAAGTGTGATTCAGAGCCGTTTCCTTCCTGGAAACAAGCAGTAAAACACTAAAATATTCTTTTAAGAGCTTTTTCTTTTTCTTTTTTTTGCCTTTTAGTTTTATTACATGGTGTACAGGTTGAAAAGTCCTCGTGTTTCACAACCTTTTTTTTTTTTTTTTAAGAAATCCTCATTTCAGCCTCTGTTTCAGCTGCTGTCTCTTTAAGACTTGCAGCACCACAAACCCCTCCCCTTTTATTGTTCATTCCTATAGGGGCCAGTTGGGGTTGTGCTATGGGAAGACCTTGGTGTTTAAGGCCCTCCTCACACAAAGACGGCCCCGTATCGTCTTGGCGTCTGTATCAAAACATGTATCGCTGTTTACACGTATTGTGCATAGGCTTGTGCATTTACACGACACTGCAAAACTGTCGTCGGGTTGCCCGTCTGGTTCTGCTCTGAGGCGGATTCCACGTCAAACAGGTGCTCATGCACGTGTAACATGCTGCGTCTCTGCATGAGCACTTGTTGTTGTTGTTGTCATAGCTGGTGTTGTTCATGCTCTCTGAGAAAATGTTGACATAATAGTCGAAGCAATATTTGTAGTTGCTAGAACAATATCAGAATCAGTCCGCCTGCCGCCATTGTTGTTGTTGTTTTTGTGTGCGACAATGTGGGTTAGGGGGCGGGGAGCAGGAGGGGTGCTATGAGGTCACCGTCTTTTCCGAACTTATCTGTTTATACCAAATACGGCATGAAGACGAGTACGCAGATATCCACCTGCAGACCTGTTTTCAAAAAAGATTCATGGACAAATACGCGTCTCCATGTGTCAATATCACCAGATCTACAGTTTGTTTTACTAGAGTCATAGAAATTCGTCCTCGTGTAAAGCCCACCTTAGTCCCACACCTCCCGCGTCTTATAATTTGTGGTTCCCTTTTAATTTAAGCAACCCTTGTGAAGATCTGATGCTATTTACTAAATTGATAAATTGGGATTTTTTGTCTGACAATATTAAAATCTGGATTCTTTGTCAAAAAAAATTGTTGTTTTTATTTTTTGATTATTAGTTTTTTATTCAAATTTTTCATTTCAGTCTTTGTTTATAAACTGGATTGGAAAAAAGTTACCACTTCTCCAGCAGAGGGTGAAATGTTTCTCTCTAACTCACATGATGTGCATTTTACGGGGAAATATGGCTCCTGATATGTTCTGTAGACATTTTCATCATCATTTAACTTTTTCACATGGTTTGTTGTTAACAAGGCAAACTAAAACCGGCAAAAATAATAAATATCCAAGAATCACATTTTAAATTGAATCGGCACCCCAAAAATCATAATAGAATCGAATCGCGAGAATAACATGTCTCAGCCCTACTATTTACTGTTTTGATCAGTTTACAGACAGATTATGTTTGTATGTTGTATTTCTAGAAAATGGAGGTTTAGTCTGAACATCTAGCATTGTTACTTTATATTCAACATGGATGTGAAGACAGATCAGCTCTTTTAAAACAGAAAAATATCAGAACATGAAAGACAGCAGTATAGGCTCCAGGAGAATGACGTGAATCTTTCAGTTCACACAGGGTTCTGTTAAGGGACTTTCAGCTCATCTCCTTCCCTAACTTAGACCCTAAAGCAAAGACTTCTTAAAACAAGCTCTAAAAAGATGATAGCTTTTTGGCAAAGTGTAGAGGTTCAGCTGAACCAGAGCAACAGGTACCTTGTTTTTAATGGTAATGACTCTGAGGCCCCTCTGGAAACAGCCCTCCTGGGAAACAAACAAAGACCCAGCTCGTCCTGGAAAGAGGACAGTCAAATGATGCCAGTAGCTAGTGAGTCATGGACGTGTCCTCCTGTGCCTCCCTTTCAGGACAGAACATGTTGAAAAGAAGACTGGAAGGAAGGGGAGCTCCCCGGAAGTGCTGAAAGACCCAATCGTGGGACAGAGACAGAAAGAAGTTCTGGTGAAAGGGGCTTTCATGGTGCTGGAGCTATTAAAGAGTGAATGGGAGTCCAGCAGAAGAGGATTGATTGAAATGGTGGAGCTGGCATGCGAGCAATGGAGGTAAGGAAGCGTGACTGGCAGAGTTCAGCGGTGAGGAGGCGAAAAGGCAGGTTGGCAAAGTGGAGATAGGCGGGTTAGAGCTGGACGAAGAGTTCAGGAAAGAAATCCCAACGACAAACATGTTTTGTCCAACATGTGATTGGACTTTCTTCTTTTCCAGCTTTAATCAGGCAGCGTATTCCAAATGAAACCATAAACATTCACCAAGTTACTTTATACACAAACAAGAGGCTCACACTGTAAAAAAAGACAACCACAACTTTAGGTGTTAAGGCAGCTTTTTTTTTCTTTTTTTTTTTTTTTTTTTCAAACTGATGGTGAGGAAAAAAACAGTCTGGACTGAAATAATAGATAAGGATAGAGAAAAAGCTCACTGGCTGATAAAACTGGTGGAAAATGTTCCACCCCCGCTCTGTGTGGAGTCAGGAGGTCATGTCCACTGTCACAAAAACAAGAAGAAAAAGAAGTCAGTATAATCTCTCTGCTGGATTATTGCCTATGAAACAATTTAAAGCTTTTTATTGCAGTCAGTGGTAAAAGAATCACTTAAACTTATTGTACTGTGGCTAAATCTCTAACTTATCATTTATATTAAACTTCACTGGGATGTTTACAATATTCATGTATGTAGATAGATATCAATTATACACTATTGAATTCAATGTTGAAGGCTGTTTTCTTACTCAGACTGGTTGTAATATGGTGGGCCTGAAAAAAAGAAGATAAGAAACTATAATGATTGACACTGTTTTATACTGTACAGATGTAAACTCTTTGCATCTCTATAAAATATACATAAATGCAATACAGAACAAGTCACGTGACACCTACGATTGTATATTTAACTCAAAGTTCTGTGTCATGTGCAGTCAGTTTAACAAAAGTTAAAATGAAGCACAAATTATGACATATTTCTTTAAAGCATCTAAAATGTGCTTTGTGGGCACCCCGGCTAACATCACGATGTGTGTATCTCACATTTAACATTAGAATGCAAACCTATTCTGCAAGAAGAGACCCAACAGGTTTTGCAGCTTTACATTTATGAATTTGTGGCAGAGACCCAAAGTCTTCCACCCCTGCATGCTGTGGGTGTGAGATTTACTGGAGAATATAAATTGTAGGTGTTTGCACGTATAAGCAGACTTGGTGAATGAATATGAATGAGTCTTTTTTTTCTCCACAAAGACTGTGGATGCATCACATTCTCTGCTCTGCACGTGTTAATGCATCGCAGATAATGAAGTGTAAAGACACAGACACTTTATCTTTAGCATCCCCGTCTTGATGACAGCACAGGGTGGAAGCTCTTGCTGTGGGACCGGCCATCATACACAGAGCTGTCCATCAAATGCTTGGTCGCCATGGAAACAACCTAGTTCCAAGCTTGTGCGAGGTGGGTGCAGCGGTAGAAACGGAGGACCAGGCAGAGCTGCGCCTGCCTGCCTGCATGTCTGTCTGTCTGTTGAGGGATGTGCTGCTTTTACAGCGACCACCCTCATCCTCGTCGTTCCCAATTAGACTAAATGAGTCAGGGGGAGACGGGCTGTTACACCACGTCTGGCAGCAGAACCCAAAATACACACAAATCAAGCTGATGTCTGCACAATCACAAACCCACGGCCATCTTTCTTTTTTTAGCCCAAATCAAAACTGAGGCCTGAACCACATGATACATCCTCCACCGTCTCTTTGGAAACTAATTTGTGGGTTCAGACAGAGTTTGAAAGAGCTCAAGAAGGCTTATCACACCAACAACATGTAATCATTAAAGGTATTACATCCAGCTTACATCAGTCAGATAGCGGGCAGATTACCAGCAGAGCCGGGAAAGAAAAGAGACAGAGGGAGGAGGAAGACAGAGACATGTTTTAGAGTTAAAATAGGAACGTTTAGATGGACTTGGAAAGGTTGTCACAGTTTGACAGAAGAGTTTCTGAAGCATTAAAGAAGTGTGACATTCAGCTGAACACGGCTCAACACTGTGATGATTGTGACCTCACACTGTCAGACATGTAAAATGAGAAATAATTGCTCTTTCTCAAAGTGTGAGGAGGACGTAAATAGAGCAAAATATGCCTGAAGCCCTGGAGAGAGACGAAGAGGAGAGAGTACAAAAAGTGACACAAGGTGAGCTGACAGGGTCTGCCATCGCCGTACGGTTTGACTGCAGGAACGGAGCTGCCATCTCCCAGGTAGTGACAGGTACAGTTTGAGGAAATCACAGGAAAACCTCCAGGGGTCCAGCAGTGAAGTGATAAAGCAGCTCAGATGAATATAGCTGCAAGTGACAGAAGCTGTCAGGGTCCAAACACTCTGATCCCTGATCAGCTGGAATAAAAATATGCCTGGAAATGTCTCACAACTTCTACTTCAAATTTCCCATCACTGATCTTTAAAAGGGACACCAACAAAAATATGTTAAAACTCCCAAGAGAAAAATGTAAACACTCAATTCATCAACACATACGCCTCCTTGCTCCGTAAACGATAAGCTTATCCTTTTCCAGCCCCTTTGTATCCTTTATCATTGTAAACAAGATGTTTTTGTGAGTCTAGACAGCTAAACAGTGCAAAATCAAGGCTTAATGTCAACAAACAAACAGAGTTGAGTGTCTGAATTGATTTGTTTCAACATGACCGTGAAAGCTCTTGATGTGATTTGGTTTCAGGGCGGCCTCCTCCACATCTTCATCTAAATCTTCTCTCCGCCTTGACAAAACCCCCGATGGTGCAACTTCAAAGGGTGTTAAATTTATATGTTTATTACATAAAACAAATATTTGGATAGATATTTACATATATCAAATGCCATATCCCAGCGGATAAGTCTCACAGACTTACACAGTGAAAAGTATTTTGGTGTCTGATTATTTTTTAACACAATAAAATGTTCCCAGAAACAACAACCTGCTGAGAATCTCCATCCCTGGTGACCCCAAATCCTGATCCTTGATTGGTTACTTGCCACACCCTGGGTGGGGCTTATTCAGGTAACATTCTGAACTGTGTGTGTAATATGTCAGAATAATATAATACAGTATTTGCTTGATACTGTATATGTCTTATCTGCAACAGGTTGCTATGTGAGCAGGGTTTTACCTCCTCTATGTATTTTTATTATTTTCTTGGATGATTCTACCCTTCATTGTGCACTAGTGATGAAACCACAACCAGTTCCTGGGCTCCTATATTTAATGTCTGTCTTTTTTGGCTGCTGTAAGCATTCACAGCTGCATGCTATCAGCTGTATTTGTTAGTTTGGAGATCTGTGAGACACACTCAGGAAAACATTTGGAAGTTTGGATAAACTCTTAAAATGAAAAAGCAGCTCAGAGTGCAAACTGAATTCTAGCTCAGGCAAATACTCAGCGGTAAAATACTGACATCAGCTAAAAGATCATTAATGATGTTGTTTTCCTGCTGAATAGAGGTGATCAAATGTGACCTGTTTGCAGATTCTTGATGTCTGAAAGACCCGTAACCTTGGATGAAGCTTCGTGTCAACACAACACAACACCACTTTCCTCTCACAGTGTGAAGTCAAAGGAAAATGGGCACAGAGCTTTTTCTTTTTCTTCCTTCTCCTCCTCTTTCTTTTCCTTTTTCTTCTTCTTCTTTTTCTTCCACATTTTCCTCTTGGGATGCTGAGCTTATCCTGATGTGTTGTTGACCAGAGGAGATGTGGAAAGAACACGTGTAGCAGGTACAGCAACACATCCATCATGGACAGCTCTCTCTAATGCACATGTAATATTTAGGTGGAACAAAGTGGACGTGGAAACAAAGAAGAGGAAGCAGAGCTGACTGATACTTTCCAGCCTTAGCTCTTAACATAAATCTGTTAATGTCGGTGTCTATTCAAGACGTTGCAGTGGCATCTTCTCCACATATCAGTTCTGTCTTTGGCGCCGCAGAGGAAAAGATGGAGGGGATTTATTAACAACAGATAGATTTCTATACATGTATCTTAAAGTTATTGCTGAGTTTGAGACTTTTACACCAATCACAGTAAATAACTCATCCTATCTTTGGTCGGAGGATTAACTCAGTGCATATCTGTCATTTTGTGGTTGCGTTTGTCTCCTCCAGCAGACTTCAGCCTGGGGCTTTCTTTCACTTTCAAAGTGTTTATGCCTCTTGGACGTCTTTGTAGGCTTTAGGGAGGTTTAAGTGGTTCCTGTGGACTCACTTGACTGTTGTTTCCTCCTGTTTTATCATTCTTTGATTCCCCATCTACCTTCCTCCTTGAGTTCAGCTGTCTTATATTCTTCTGAGTCTTTGTTTTTGTTTGTTTGTGTTTCCTCTGTATGGATGCAGGGAAACCACATCCACGTATATGTATGTGTGTGCGCGGCAGAAAAGAAAAGTCTTTAATGTTCTAAGTTTTGTTGCTCCATTTTTATGACAGGTGGCATAAACATTGAACATTTTTGAACAGATAAACAAATAAAAATGCTTACTCATGTGAAACATACTTGGTTTAAAGAGGTCTTCTGCTTTCAGATATTATAAACATAGATCTAAAGTAACAATGCTGGATGTTCAAACTACATTTATAAATCTCTGAATCTGACGTGAAACTGATCAAGACTTTCTGTTGTAAAAATAAAACAAGATATTGATGAGATCTTTACGAGATCTTCACAAAATCTTCACAGGAAATGCTATAAAGAAGAAGGCCTCCAGAGGGCTGGCCAATCAGAGTGAAGGGGATTGTAGAGCAGGGAGCCTTAAAGAGACAGAAGCTAAAGCAAAGTGTTTCAGACAGAGGTTTAAATGATGAATATCCTAAAACACGAAATATGAGGTGTTTTTGAGTTGTAAGTGCCAGAAGGACAGAATAAAGACTTGATTGTAAGCAGAATATCTAAGATTTTGTGTTAGATAAGTTAAATATCATCATTAAACAGTAGCCTAGTTCTACTCTTCTATTTGTTACTCCATCACATTTCTCTTGTTTTCACACAGATTGATGAAATATCTAGACACATGGTTGGAATTTGAACCAGATATTCACTGCAGCCCGACTGAATACTAATGAATGACTTAAGCAATCCTCTCACTCTGTCTGCAATTTCTCCAGTTTGGGGGTCAGCTCTATGGGGATCATTGGGTCAACGCTGGTTAGTGGGGAAGAAGGAAACAGATTGCATCTAAATGGAAGAATGATAATGATCTTTAGCCAACCTGCTCCATGCATGTTTTTATTGTTATCATTTCAATAACTGTTTATTTTAATGATGATTTGGTCATTTAATAGTGACAGATATGCAAAGAAACAAAAAGGAAATCATTAAAAATTGTAGAATAGCAAACTTATGCTCAGTCTTTATTTTATCTTGAATCAATAATTCAATCAAAGTCTGATTTATCGCTCTTTCTTCATTAAACAGAGATGTATCACTGACAAATTAAAACCCATACTATCACCATCCTCATCCTTACTGCTCTGACTTTATCTTTCCATTTACTTAAATTGGCTGGATTCTCGTGCTGTGATTTACAAATCCAGAAGTATCTGGCTCCAAGCACTGACTTTATCAAATGGAGCTGTATGGAGTTAATGAAAATTAATGCTCCAAATTGCAAAGCAGTGAGTAATTTTATTTTCACATCGCTTAAATACAACAACCACAACACACGCTGCTTTTCTTTCTTTTATAGGGTGATAACAGTGAGGCACAAAGAAAATCCTCAAACTTCCAGAAGTTTTTTGCATGAGATGAAAAAAGTTCAAAGACGCAGGTGAAAATAATTCCTCAGAGCCCGGTTGGACAGTAGCTGCCTCATATAAGATACTGACTATTCTGTCATATCACTGAATCATCTGTTGTGTGCCTGTCACTCTTTACTGTGTGGGAATTGAATATAAACTTAATGAAATGCTCTCAGGAGTCTCATCCTCCGGCCTGTCAAACCTCTGCCGAGCACCTTCGCCAGCGTTTCCCTCGATGTGAACGAGCCCGTTAAGCTGGCCTCGGCCTCTGCGATGTGCTGGCTCACATAATTTCCAAATCAGCTGAGATATTGCGACCAGGGGAAACAGATGGCATAAAATGACCAGGATATTTAAGGCTCTGAACACCCGGGCACATCAGTGAGTCACCATGGAAACCGTCACGCTGTTGCAGGTTTCTAATGGGAACAATTAGCGAAGAGGAACAACAAAGCGGGGAGGATCTGACTGATGGCCAGATGTTCGGATAGGATTTTAGCTGTGGCTGTTAGCTTTGACTGCTCTCTGATTCATCTCAATCACAGTTATGAGTCTCAGAGATGATTACGCAGGTAGCGATGATGAGGTTAGTGTTCGTGTTTGGATTTTTAAAGCAGAGTGTGCAGAAACACAGGCAACAGCAGACGGGGGTGTCGCTGATGGGATTACACACCTTTTTCATGGCAGCGCAGCTCATAAGACGACAGAAGAGAAGAATTCTCTGGAAGAAATGGAGGAAGAAATGTGTGCTTGGCAGAAAAAAAAGTTTCAGGGTGTGAGAGGAGAACAGATCTGTCTCCAGTTTGAAGCGGTTGGCTTCGTCCTTCCTGTGTCAACACACACCTGCTGCAGGACAGCTGGAGACACCTGACAGAGGTTTCCCCACACTTCTCACCCAGATGATGTTTCTCTCCTCTCGCAAAAATAAAAATCTTGATCTGACATGCAGTTAGATCGTAACTTAGCTGAGGCGACTTACCATCCTAAAACTGTTGTAGATTAAATGGCCCTGTTTCCACCAGTTTGGTATGGGTTGGATCGGTGAAACATGCTTTTTCTTTTTCCCCACAGCCCTTCTTGGTAGGAGGCGTGTAAGCCAGATGCCAATGGCTGCCTCAGCAATGTAAAAGTGTAACAGTATAGCAGCATGACACAGTGGAACCAGCTTGTAAATCCAACAAAGAAGAAAAACAAGACATCGCCATTTTCCAAACAAAAAGACGTTTTCTGGGTCGACTGGAGATTTAAACATGGCAGGGTTCTGTTTTGTTCTTTATTTTTTATTTTTATTTACCATTGTTGCGCAGGAAGTGATGATTCTTTCAACTAATCAGTGGACTGCAGTGCCTCTTATTCTAATTTTTTCATCTCTTTTTCATCATCTTTACATTTAGAGTGGATCATTACTTTGTATGGCTCATTTATTGGTCACAGACACCAAACTGGTTGGTTGGGTTTGTCTGGAGATCCTATGTGTAACCATGGCTGCATTGTTTACATGTGAAATCAGATTTTAGCAGCCTGTAGCATGTCGATGCTAACTGGTGCAAGGCCTGATGTTTCCCCACACGGTGAGGAGAAGGAGGTGAGGACGACGTGCTGGTTCTCAGGTGTGAGCTAAGAAGTGATGACATGGACCTGTCCTTCCATCCATCGTTATTGGGAACGCAAGATCTATCTCCAATAAGATGGACGAGCTAGCCGTGCTAACCCAGCAACAGAGGGAATAACAGAAGGCAGAATAGCATCATGCTATTCACAGACATGGCTAACGGAGCTAACATCAGACACCAACGCCACATTGGAAGAGCTTCACCTGCTGTGAGCAGACAGGATCCAGGAGACAGAGACTGAACAGACTGCTGAAGAAGCTCAGTCCTGGACCCTGTGGAGGTGGAGGCTGGCTGACTGGACAATGATGGACAAGCTGTCAGCATCTATTTTCTTATGGACCTTTTTGCTCTTTCTATACACTTTCTTACTTTTGTTTGCTTGATTGCTGCTGTGACTCCTGAATTTCCCCCAGGGCTAAATTAAGTTTTTTTCTATTCTATTCTATTCTGTTCTATTCTGTTCTATTCTATTCTATTCTGTGTACACAGACTCTAGGTTTCCTACTCTTTTTGCCATGTGTCATTAGGCTGAGCTGTGTTATATACTGAAATATTTAGCACAGTTCAGGCTCATAATTAGAAGTTAGAATTTATGATTTACTACCCTGACCTTTCTCAGTGAACTCATAAACCAACTAAGTCACAAATCTCCTCCGCTGTTGATTTTAGTTTTGATTGTTTCTTTCAAACCGACAGTCTAGATGTTGTTTTTGTCCCCTCCCGACTGAACTCCAGGACCCAGTGTCCCAAGCTCAGCCTACAGATGAATGGAAAATCTGCCGACTCTTTTGTTGTCAGCTATAGATTCAGGGCTGGAATAAAGAGTTTGATGAGGGGAGCAGGAGGTCTAATTGGTCCCTTTGATCCTGCGATCATTCTGTTTCAAGGGAGAGAACTTCGCAGTAGGGCTAAAAGAGCAACACACACACACACACACACACACACACACACACACACACACACACACACACACACACACACACCCCTTCTCACACCTGGTTACACACCTCTTTCCCTTTATTGTAAGATTCCTTTCCTGGTCGTCCACTACAAAGGCAGCAGCGTAATGAAGTGTGGTTGACTGACACGCACCTGGAGAGAGATGATAAGCGCCAGAGTCAGGTGTCGAACAAAGAGCTGCTGACCTGCTGCAGGGGCTGCTGGGACGACTGGAGGAGACATCTCGGTACATAGGTCCCAACATACCACTCCGGGGAAAGAAACACACTTCCCACAGCCCACTCACACTCTCCATTTTTCAGTCACAGTCTCTGAGCACACCAGTGAGTTGGTGTGAGTCATCTGCCTCCAAACGCCCCTCTATTCAGCTCCTCTTCGAAAAGAACAGCATGTGTGCAGTGGAGCCACTGCCTCTGGTTACGTTATTTCAAGGCAGCGTTTTGAACTCCTCGTTCCACATGCATCTTAAACTGGGCGCTTTTGGTCGTTGGCACCACTGGACATTTTCACTGTGGGACCCACGAGGTCATCTGAGCTTCCCCTGGAGTTTCAGCTGTTGGAGGATGTTTCTATTGGAAACACTGTGTAGGTTAAACACTGGCTTTGCAGACAGATGCTCAGATCTCTTTGTGTTGTGATTTATTATTCATTGACACATTTGGCCGCGCTGCAGTAATTGCACCATGCAGCAGCAGTGCCTGCGTCTGATGGAGCACAAATGAATAAATAAATCTAGATAGCTGAACCATTTGAACGTTTGACGTTTACTGATGAGGCAATTAAGAGAGCAGTGCACAAAAACACAACCTGCATTACACGGACTGATCCTTACACAGCACAATAACACACACTACAAACCATGTTCCCTCTTACACAAACATTAATAATGAAGAGAAACAGTTTCACTTAAAATGAACATGTATGTTCAACAGCAGCTCAGAGGTAATATTACCACAAGTTTTTTAAAAGAACATCAGCTGTTTGTTGACCAATGTCCTCTGAGATCTGAGGTGGTTTCAGTTTCACGGTAGCTGATAAATAGTCCTGAAACTTTTTCATCTGTATGTTCTCCACCATTCAATGACTGTCAAGAGGAAACCACATGGAGCACAGTTGTTAGGTTTTAAAAGTTAGTTGGACTTGTTCATTTTGACCGTTTGTTGACAAAGAGGGTGTATGACGTATTTTCGTTTAACTTTGTGCTTCAAAAAACCACCTTGCATACTGTGTCCAAAAATGCATGATGCTAGTGTTCTTCTTTTTGCGTTTATAGTGGGCTGCACTCAGTTTTAAGTACGTTACCACCTGATGTGTTATCAGTGCTACTACAGTACTACAAAGCTAGCTTTTAACACTCCTTTACATTTACAGGAAACTAATGTGAAAGAAAGGCTGTTGAATCCCACATCTTCTAGTTGTTGCTGAGGTGATACCACTCCACAGGTAACTGTTTTTACTTTACCATTTTACATAACATATCTAAGTCCATATAAGCTACTTTGATGTGTTTCATTTTTAAACCATAAGTTGATGCTACAGTGAAGGTTTTGCAGTCAGCTTTACTGCTGCTTTGCACAACCCAACCCTACCACATCAGGATGTAGTACATGGTGTGCAGTTGCAGAAACAGCCACCAGCCAAGCCACATTAGAGCCGTGGTTTCCAAACTTTTTAACCTAAGACCCTCAACAGTAGTGCCACAAAGCAGCAACCTCCTGCAATAAGACTACACCAAAAGCTTGTTTATGATCAACGTTAAATATGGATCTGGCTGCGGACATTGCCTCCTGCCCGTGCTCTGCGTTCATTTCGTCCACATTTCTGCACGTTTCCATAACGCTTATGGTTTAAACAAAGCAGTACCACAGGAAAACGTGGGGGCAGTGTTACTGTAACAATCCGTTACGGTATGCTAGTGGGACGCAGGGAAGAAATAATAAGGGAGAAATATTTGAAGGCCTCACTGGCCACCATCTCCTGCGACACTGCCTCACATTTTATCTTTTAAGCAAGAGGTACATTAGCAATACCTCCTCCACAGTCGCCATATTTGTTTTTTGATTTAGTTTTTTTTGTCACAAACTTTTGACTCTGTGCTGGTAACATGGTTTGAAAAGGACACATAGATATTTTTATTAAGGAAGCATAAAGGGCCTTCAAAAGGTAGCACCGCCAAGCAAGGAAGCAGCTGGATATAACCTCAAATTTTCAGGAAAGTTGACTCAATCTTGTTGTGAAAATTTTGAAATAGTAGAGAAGTAGTGTAGTTTTTGTAGCTGTTTATCTTTTTTTTTTTTTTTTAATAAAGCTGCTTCTACCAATCTTTTTTTCCTTTCTTTCCAATGGACTACCCTTCCTTGCCTCCTTCCCTTCCCTCCAGGCCATCAAAGCCACCTCGGTGCCTGACTGGAAAAATCAGCCCCTCAATGACTCCGCCCCTCAAACTCAGATGTGGATGCGAGAAAAAAGGCCAGCAACAGTGTGACAGACAACACAGCCCCTCCGCTCCGCTCGGCGTACTATCTCCCCGTGACCGGAGCGCAGAGACGAGCCACACCGAGCCGCATGCTCGCGGTGCAACAAGGCGAACAGGAGCGAAATGGACCGGTGGACAGCAGCAGAAGCATCACCCAGTGAGGACCGGCAGAGATTTTAGGTAAGGCTTTGTTCGCGTTCCGCAGCATTTCCACACAGATCCGAGCGCTTTGTGCAGGACGCGGAGGATGTGCATGCACGGTGTTCGGCACAGACCATCCCGGGTTCTGGGTTCTGTTTGATCAAAGCGTGGCGGAGGAGGCAGGGAGCTCTTTGTCTTCGTTACTTTAAACGGGAACACGGTGAACATCGCAGGAAGCTCATTTATCTGCAGCTCATTCAGTCTCTGCTACACACACATCCACTCACACAACGAGAGAAAATTGGTTTATTAAACACGAGGGACATTATTGAGCAGCATAGTTCCCTGTGCGCCAGTTATTGACGCCCTCATGCGCGGTGCTCCAAACCCTAACAGGGAAATTAGCGTTTCCCCCCCAGTTCATTCACAGCTGAGGGACAAGCCAGGCCTGCACGCTGCTCTACAACTTGGAAGATGCAGAGGTTGATGCTTCCTCAGTTATTGTGGAGCAGCTTCATGCACATGGTGCCAGTCAAGCAAAACGGGGAACAAAAGCCTGCATGGCAACACATACAAAGATTCTGTCCTCTCTGCAGCTTGATTTTTCTTTGAATTGGAGAATTTAATTTCCCCTGGCCCGTCAAAGGACACATGCAAACAGTCAGATCACAAAAAAAAAAAAAAAAAAAAATACAGATAACAAGCTCATGTTGTTCCAAAAAGAGTGTATTGATTGTGATATGGAGAATTCGCCCCCACAGATCTGTGTCACTGTGCGTCACGCTGATGCTCCAAAAGTTGCATTTTAGCAGCAGGTTTAAAAACCACCAACATGCCTCTGCCTGAGATGTGTTTATCTCACATCATTACACTTTCACATCCACACAGCTGCACCGCTCCTCAGCCGTGGGGAGCTTTTTTTTGTTTGGAGCTATTTTAATTAGCAAGAGCCAGATACCATCTCAGCTTTTCTGACCAAACGCTTTAAGTTCAACACAAAGAGTGTTCACATCACAGGACTGCGCTGAAAGCTCCCGAGAAGGAAAACATGCAAGTGTGAAGGGTAATTAAGTGTGTTTCTTTGTGTGTGTGTGTTTATGTTGCAGGGGGTTGGTGTGTGTAGGTGTGTGTGTCTTTTTGAAGTGTCTGATATCAACAAACGGGAAACTTGAGGTTTCTCAGTCTGAGCTGTCTGTCTGATTTATCATGTCCCAGGAAACGCGTGATCACTTCACTTGTAAGAACAGAAGCGGAGGTTGAGATTCACCTAATGCTCATTACGATAAACACACACACACACACACACACACACACACACACACACACACACACACACACACACACACACACACACACACACACACACACTGGTCCGCTGTAATCAAAGGAACCAATCTGTTCTTGGTATTTTTTCCTCAGGCTGTACGAAGAAAATACAAAGCGTCTCTCCAGGTTATGGTGACTAACGTCAGGAAAGTGTCGTTTTGTTTGTGTGTGCTGAATAATTGCGTCTCCTCTGTTTTTTATTGTGATGAGGACAAAAGTTTGAAGCAGGCAGATGATGTTTTCAGCCCTGAGAGTAGCAGAGGAGACGCACGTTACATAAAGCCTCTTTAAATAATTCATCTCTTCTTAGCTCGAGCGTTTTCTTTTATAGTAAGTGAACTACAGACGCTGCTACCCACTCTAATGATGCATTAGACGGATACCTGTTAAATGCTCGTTCTGTTCCCAGAGAAAATGTGTGAAAGGGTTCTCGCTGAACATCTGCATTATTGCCTTTACACATAAATATTTAATTACTGTCGGCACCTTTTTGTCTCTGCAGCTGGATGTTTATTGGCTGAAATGGGGTGCCTTCCCAACGTGTGTGTGGACAGAGGACAGGTGTGCACAAGAGAGCTGTATGCACAAACAATGTTGCACTCTTCTCCTGCCATGCTAAACCGTTATAAAGTCAGTCTCTCAACACGAGCCGGTGATAGATGGTGATAGTTATCCTACTGTTTCAGATTCTCCCAGCATTATTCTTCTTTGGTACTTTCCGCACACGATGGAAAGTTTCCTGAAATTTTATAAGAAGAAGAGTTTGTTGGCTTGTAAACTTTGATTGCCTAAAAATTAGATTTAATTTAATTAACATGGTCTGCAGCAGGCAGCTGTGGATCACATGATACCATGCAGCTCTTCAGAAAGAATGAGCCCCGGGGTCTGGGTTTTCAGTGTTTTAATTTCAGATTTGGTGCATTTTTAATCCATGTAGGATTGTCCTGGTGCCTGCAGGAAAACTGTTTGTGCAGAGAGCAAAAGCAGGCAGTACACAATCCAAATGAGGCAATCACTTTTGCTGTAGTAACAGATATTTTGATGCAAATGCATTTGACCTTATGGCCTCAGTCTTAATTTAAACTTCAGTGTTGACGTGTCCAAATCACCTTTTACATTTCTGCATCTTGTTATTCCAGCCTTTAAACTTAAAGTAAATCATACAAGGAGTTGTTGTTGTTTTCAGGCTCAAACTGTCGGGTAAACAAAATTAAAGCTGCTGCTCGTTGTTTGACATGAAACCACATAGATGAAGGAGGTGCAGGAAGTGGTCTAATACTGTCTGCTTGCTGCACCTGAGTTGATGCGTAAGTTGAATGTGTTGTTGAACTGATGAGAGACTGTAATTTCTGACAGATTACATACAGACAAGCCGTGCAATGACAGATAATGCACTGAAGACCACCAGGTGAACCTTTTTTAGTTGGTTGACAAGGAGTAGCGTCAGCTTCAGCCAGCTGAGCTGAAATTGGTGATGCGACTCTTTATACTGCACTTCTGAACGTTTTCTGACATAATCCAGGAGTGGTGCATGTGTGAATGCGAGTGTCCTTGATGGTTGAAACTGTTCTTTGAGTGGACTTTTTTTTCTTTGAGCCACCAAGTAAAAAGCTGCTCACACTCTGTACAGCTCTCCTCAGTTGCCTGAATCTTTTTAATTGTGTTTGAAATACCCTTATGGATTTTTTGATTATTTTAACATAGAACAGCTATCTATGTTTTAGTTAGATAAATACAAGGCACTCTTAATATCTGTCCTTACCAATTTGTCTGTGATTTGAAAGAAATTTATAGTTTCACTGTTAATTTCCTGTTTTCTAGTTCAGTACGTTAGATTTATAGACTTTATACATCAGTTTGTGTTTGTGAAATCAAATCAGAGTGCAGTAAATACCATTAATCAATCGCTTGTCTTTTAATTTTCACTCCAAGAAAAAAAAATACATGATGCAAAATACCACAAAAACAGAAGAATTATTCCAAACATTAGAGATGACCCATTCAGGATTTACTTGGCTCAAAATTCTTTCTTTCTTTGGAATAATAGATATTGTATCGTATTCTTTCATATATATATATATATATATATATATATATATATATATATATATATATATATATATATATATATATATATATATATTTTTTTTTTTTCAGTTCATGGTGTATATCTGTACTGTAATATCATTGTTTTCATTTAATCAGTTGAGATTTCCCCAATACGACCTTCCTTATCTCAATCAAACAATTTCTGCTTACAAGAGAATGTCCAACATTGACCGTCTATGGCTCTGTTGTGAGTGTGTGAAAACAGTTTGGATCTGAATTTCCAGAAATTGTGTGAAACGTGTTCAGAGTTCAGGTGTAAAAGGAGCTTATGATTAATCGAGCCCTGATCAGTGTTGATGGAAAGGATAGCTGTAGGAAGATGGAAAAATCTCCGTCCTGAAAGTCTCATCTCACTGATGATGCCGGTGATGTTGAGCAGTTCATCACACACTGACCCCTGAGTAGAATTGGACCACACAGAGAGAGTATTAACTGTTTGAGTCAAACTCAGATCCACTGTTAATTGTAAAGGAGTTTGTGTTTGAATCCCCGGACAGATGAGGCAAGAGTTTAGCTTCAGGGACACATTTCCGTACCGTCTGCACTTTGAAGGGACGCAGACTCTTTGTCTCTGAAGATAGATGTGTGAGGGTCGATTGTTTCATCGTCAGCTCAGACACACCTTTTTAACACCATTACAGCTGCGAGGCTTCTGGGATCAGTCTCATTGATTGAGCAGTAAGAGGATACAACAGATCATCAGGATGAGGTAGGAGATGGATGGATTAATATGAGTGAAGTCATGATCGCTGATGTACTCGCACCTTTGGAGGCTGACTTGATGAGGTTGAGAGGAAACTAATGTCAGGGATTTTGGGTAAACATGTGCAAAGATCAGATTAAGGCTGTCTTTACCCGACAAAAAGATGCCATGCTGTGTAAAGCCGCGTTTCCACCAGGCAGTCCAGTTCGGTTCAGAACGGTTTGGTATGGTTAAGCATGATCCTGTTTGCGTTTTCACTAGGGCTGGACAATTAATCGGATTTTAATCGTGATTTCAATTTTGCTATTTGACAATCATAAAAACAATATAATCGAAGAAAAACAATTAATATGCCACACAGTGTAGATGTTCCTGTGCTTCATAGCTCTTCTGTGTTCCATGTGCAGCTACAGCAAGTGTGTGTGACTTATGTGTATCAATAATAGTGTATGTGCCACTTGCTGGTTCTTTAAAGTTGTGTTTAAATCAGTACTGAAGTTTTTGAATAAATGAATAATTGTGCATATTAATTGTGATTTCAATATCACTTAAAATAATCGTGATTCTTATTTTTACCATAATTGCCCAGCCCTAGTTTCCACAGCAAACTTTCCCTCATGGTAGGCAGCGTGTAAGCCGGATGCCGAAAGCCGCATTTGTTAAATAATAGTGTGATGCCATAGCAGTGCAACACGGTGTACCCTGCTAATAAATCCAACAAAGAAGAAAAAACGCGACACAGTAAACAAAGATCAGTGATGGAAGACATCCAGCCATTCCTCCTCTTAGTGATTGGCAGAGAAGACTGTGTGCAGGGAAAAGAAATGCAGCCGCTGTCACACCATAAATTACGATTCTTTCAACCAATCAACAAACTGCAGTGTTGTAGTTCCACCTTTTGAGATCGGATCGATTTAGTCTAGATGAACTGAACTGAACCGAACTAAACTGAACTAAACCGCTTGGTGGAAACAGAGCGTGAGACTGGGGATCAAGAGGTACTTTTCATTTCCAGGAACTTTCACCCTAGTGTCATGGGAAAAGTTCCTGTCATCCAAATACACCTTTGAGGAACTATTTGCTTTTAAATCACAGGAACTTAGCAGAAATAACTGTTGGTACAGGCTGAGAGACAGCAATTATGGTTATATCTACGAGTATAGATTGTCTCTTTGACTGATGTCTCTGACAAGTTTTGTGTGCTTCATTCACGTGTAGGCATCCTTCTAAAAACTCTTATGTAAAGATAATGGTGCAGATTTGGCACATTCCCCAGCTAGAAGTCACCACACTGCTGATATAGGATTTTGTTGTCCTTTAGTTGGCATTGGTCACCACTTGAAAAATCCCAGAATGAGCCAGAATCTGAAGTAATACTTGATTACCACTCAACATACAAAAAATAGTATTTTTTACTTAAAACTCTCTGCGCTCTGCCTCTCAGCTTTCGTAGAAAAGTCAAGGCCAAACTTCTAAGTCAACACTCGAGCACTTTATTAGTTAATGCTCAAAGTTTCATAATTATTGCTGTCAGCTGAAGCTCCAGTTTCCACTTCCAGACGGTATGCGTGGATCTGTCGGGGAAGAGAGGAGTGGAGAGGCTGCATGGGCAGGGCAGTCTGGGAAGGTGGAGGTGTAATTTCAGATGTGCGCTAACCGGCCAGAGCAGCAGTTATCTGAGCTCAGCCTTCAAAGTAAGAGTCATCAAGACCAGCTGTGCCGCTCGCTCACTCCCCACGCCGTCTGTGTGCGCTCTGAGGACACCAGAAACACACGCAGACTCATGAACCATCTCCACCAGGTTGTTAAGTTCTTGCGTGGAGTCCTTTGAGGCTTGTGTCCACGTGTTGACATATACGTCTTACGTTGAGTCGTCTTAAAAGAGACATGGGATGTTTGAGCAGCTTACTTTGGCGTAGCTTTCATAGTTGTGCTATAAATCTCTGGTAGGCTGCTAATCTCAGGCTGTGTTTAGAAGTAAGTGCCCAGAGTTCAGACAGATTATAGAGAGGTTAAGCTGTCTGAAAGTGGCTGTAGTGCTGTAGATTAGTGGGCTTGTTCTCCCACCAGTCAAACATCTGTTTTTTTTCCATAAATACAAGAGCGCGTGTGTGAAACTGTGATACAGACAAATCCTGTCAGCATCTTTTCCTTAGGCTTTAGCATTAGCATGAGTTGGTGGATCAGCTCTTCTTTTCCTTTCTCAACCAGAAAGATGTAACTCTCTGCTTCTTTAACCCCCTGCCACTCTTTTCTGTCTTTATCCCTAAAGATAGATGAGTAAATCTGTCACCTCCCATGACTTCTTGCCCCGCACACAAGCTGGGCAGAGGTCAGTGTCAGTGTCAGAGGCCAACAAGTTGTACACCTGAAGTTACAAGCCGTTTTACGTCCATTCAGCCTCCACAAGAAGGCCAACCGAGAGTGAAATGAGCTTCAGGAGGACTTTCTCTGCCTCCTCACATCAAACGCTGGCCCGCTGTGGGCTCCGCGGCGCTCCCAGCTGTATTTATGGGCCATAATGTGAGGTGTACAGCTGCATTTCCTTCACAGGACCTTGCTGCTGGCAGGCTGTATTCTTGCTGGGCTCTGTGCACCGTGAAAGCCTGTCATCAAGAACCGCTGCCCTGTATGATTTATCAGAATAGGATGTGCTCGGAAGGTCAGGATGATTCAACTCTCCCCGGCTGCTGAGTTTCCATCAGACGTCCTTTTCTTCCCTAAGTGGAGGTTACTTTTAAAGCTAAACATTAACGTCATTCCTTTCTGCAGGACTGTGACTTGGAGGGCCCGTTAAGTACGGTGTTGGTAGATTGAAACTCTCCTGTTCAGACTGTCTGATGGCTGATGACTTTCCCTCATTCGTTACTCACTCAGAATGAGTCACAGGCTTGTTTTCCTCTCCAGGGCTGTGTCAGTGTTGCTGCTTTTGAAATTAAACGTGTCCTTTGCTCTGGTAATTACAAGGTGCATGAACACTTCACATGGCGCTCAGATTGGAGAAGGGGCTAATTGACGGTGCATGTCCTTGTCCAGGTGTCATCTCCTTGTTATAGTATGGATGTCTGCATTGCTCTCTGCAGAGAGAGGCTCTGTTTTCTGCAGCATGGAGACCCTGTTGTTTCCTCTCTACTCTGTGGATCAGGTGTGAATTTCCTACAGCAGATGGACTGTGACAGGTGTGTGCCAGACACTTCCGCCTCCCTGCACCTCTCAGAGATTATTGGGTGTAGTCGCCTCTCTGGAGCAAGATTAATGAGTGTTTAAGCGGGCTTTTTGCAGAAATAGACATTTTTGCAGCACAGATATAATCAGTGGTGTGGCTGAAGGAGGATGGTAAGGGACAGGACTGACTTAATCTGCCTCAGCGGGATCAGTCTTTAATGGAGTTTGTACTTTCTGCTATGACCTTGCTGGACCCGACACCACAGCAGCATAAATCCGTCCCTCATGAGTCCGATTCTGCTGCCACCAAGAGAGAGCAGGGATGAAAGAATCTGTTTTTTTTCTTTGATCATTTCTCAAAAAGAAGACAGCAGAGTGAGATTTTCCTGCTTTTGTGTTTGTGTCACAGAGTCGGGCGCGGACAAACCTTTTTTTGTGTGAAAACATGAAAAATGTGTTTTTCTCCTTTAACTGCTGAGGCTGTGAAACGGAGAAAAACTGACACAAATTGCCAGAGAGTGAATTTGTGACAGTTTTGAGCCACATGCAGGTTTCTAAATCTTGAAGTCCTGTGTTCAAAGCTTCAAAAACTGACTTAAAGCTGCAGAAACATCTTTGAGGAAACTACACCTGATTTGTTTCCAGTTTTTGTGTGTGTTTCACCTTTTGTTTTGTTTGCACTTCCTATAAATTAACAGCTTAGAAATTACACCAGCTCTTCTACCCTTTAGTTGCTGAAAGTGTGAACGACACAGGGCCTCATATTTCCCTCTAGGTGTCTCAAAGGAGCATGAATATTTGATTTTCATCTATCAGACAAGCACAAAGCAGCCTTTAACTCTTAAAGACCTACCATTGTGCAAGTCTGCCAGGAAATACGCTTAGATTTTTACAACCTGCATTTTTTTGGAGTATGTTTTTCTTTGCATCAATATAACCCTAATATCCCAAGTTTTTTTGATAAAAGATAATAGGGATTGGAGGAAAAATGTGATTCATGTACGGAATGTTTTTTTTTCTTTTTTTTTTTAATTTTTAAATTGCGATTTTTTTGGAAAAAAAACATTTTTCCCCCCCAAATTTTAATACTTTATTTTAGTCTTTGTTTATTAGTTGTATTGAAAAAAGTTACAGTTTTTCTTTGACGATGTGAGATCCCCTGAAAAAATCCTGAAAACTGACTCATATGTGTTCTGCATTTTTGGGGAAAAAAATATAGATGTAGTCCAGGACATCATCATCATCATTCACCTTTTAATACAGACTTGTGTTAGAAAAAAATAAAATAATAAAATAAAATGGCTAAAATCAGAAATAACAAAGAACTGCAATTTAAATCCCATTGGGAGAAAAGCATATCGTCCCCGCCCTTGTATGCATTAACTTATGTCTTTACGACTACAACAAATTGCTTTAAAGTGCAATAAACCTAAAAGAAATTTTTGTTTTTTTTCTTGACAAGTTTCAAAATACATCAATTGTACAGCAGTACTCCTCAAAGTTGCAAGTGTAAAAAATTTGCATAATGTCCCTCAAACCCACAGGAAATTTATTTGGAGTCTGTGTGCAAGTTGCTTTTTTGAGATATACTCAGTTTTGTAAAAAAACAAACAAACAATAAAACCCAGAAAAGAAATGAGTGCAACATTGACAGCAAAACTAACTATGTGCTATAGTGCAATATGATTTCTAAGTGCGCCTCATACTTATGAACACACTTATTTTATGTAAAAGCAGTGAAAGAAAAATGCACTTAAAAATAAAAGAAAGCTGTTTGTACTGAGTTGAAGCTTCAGGATAGAGGAACTCAAATGATGTTTATATCAGTGTATAGGACGTTGGTGTAACTCTCCAGCCTGATCTGTTGACACAATGCTGGGTTCTATTGAATTCAACACATGCTAATGTTGCTAATGTTGTAGAAACCAACCAAACACACGAACAGCAGCACTTTCATCTTAGACCTCAGAGGTCTTTGTGTTTAGGATTGGGATGCATGTAGACACAAAAAAGGAGAAAAACTCAAAGCAGTTTTTTTTAACAACAAAATTACCCGTGTTGTCCTGACACAGCCCTGAAGACCATTGTTACTCGTGTTGCTCCAAGTCCACAGAATGTTAAACTAACACCTCTAGTATATACTTAACAAAATCATACTGCTTCATAGTGTTAACAGGGTGTTCTGCTGTCTCCAAGAAGCCAGAAAAAACATCAATTATAGTATTTCTGAAGCTCGCAAAATAGCAGTTTTCACACCATCTGGATGAAGTCATCCATCCGTCTGAGATTTAGGCTTCAAATAAAAAAAATTAAAAAGGGAATAATTTGATTTAAAATAAGAAACAGAGAAAATTGAGGTAACACTGAATCAGGATGACAAAGGTGTGTCTCTGGATTACCGTAGTGAACAGCATCTTTTAATACTCTCGTACTGAGTCTGATGTCATCATCCTGTCAGAGTAATGCTCACATTGTCCTGCATCTCGCTCAAGTCCCTGCAAGTTTGCCGGGCAGAGCCACACATGCCCGGCTTTTTTTGTGAACACAAAGCGTCCCACACCGACTTCTTTTAGCCTCTCCGCTTGTCAGCAAAGGGAACTGAGAGTCTGAGTGTGTTTCATTGTGTTTGTGGCTGAATATCAGGTGTCATAGCCGCTCTGTGGATTGCTGTACTTAGCTGTATGTGTGCATGCAGTCATGCATTGACATGCTTGAGTGTGTGTGTGTGTGTGTGTGTGTGTGTGTGTGTGTGTGTGTGTGTGTGTGTGTGTGTGTGTGTGTGTGTGTGTGTGTGATTGGCAGGCAGTGGGATGGCTGGAATGAGCTGTATCGCCTGCAGTGTGTGCTCAGCTCCACATGCTAGGTGCCAGTGATGAGGAGCCGGCTGATCTGCTGCTGCTGGTACAAAGTCACATTCTCACACACGCTAAACATGAAAACTACACACACCAAATCAGCTCCCACTGGCTGAGTTAGAGTTGTGAATGCAATATTTATTCCCTGCTTTGCGTGGGTAAAAGGAAGGACAATGAAGATGAGTGACTCAAAGCGAAACGCATACAGACACAGACGGTGGAGCGGGGTTTGCTCTTACATCTGCATGCACATCAAGCACACATGAATGTAGGTCACAGAGGGAGGCAGATGTGGGGGAAGGAGAGAAGGTGAGTGCTGGAAGTGGAAGTAAAGGGAGGAGGAAGCCTTTCATTATGTCATCATGTTGGAGCGGCTCAGGATCAGAGCCTGGAAAAACATATGGGAGACTGTAACTCCTTCAGTTCCAGATTTAGAGTCAGGATTCTTCAGGATCTGAGGAAACGGATCAGTAAAAGTCCTACAGAACAGTTGGAAAATTGTTCCTTAGCTTCCACATCCTCCTGTCCGGACTCTCTAATTCATATGGACCCAGGTAGAGAGCCGTTCAGTCTACAATCTATTCTTAACAGCTGCACTTTGGGCTTTCAAGAGGTGATGAAGTGCACCGGACCCTTCGGAGAGCTCGGACGCTGGCAGTATAATTACGCAGGGCGAAGTCTGATGTCCTACACGCTAATAACCTCGCTGCCTCCTGAGGCTAAAGCGGGGAAGCGGGATAGCAGGGGGTTCATTAAGTGAGAGGGAGAGAGACGTGGTTCATTTAATCCGTGCATCTGCTTCTGCTTTGAGCTCCGTTTCATCACGTCTGATGTTCCTGTTTCAATAAGTCTGCTCCTGTCTGCCTTTTCTTGTCTGATCTGCACTAATTCAATGTTAGAAGACAGTGAAGAAATGTTACTGATGCTTCAATGGCACATGACCAAAACTGATGATAGTTTTGTTGAATAATTAAGCATAATTAGTCTGAAATGTGCGTTTCCCATGCAGCGTGGAAGTCTAAAGCATAATGACTTTAGGTTAAACCGAGTGTGTAAGGAGGGTGTTTATAAGATGGTTAATTTCCATCTGTGTGATCTCCATCTCATGCATCACAGTTCAGATGGGGAGATTAAAGGCTTCTAAGATGCTTCACAATATGGCACCTTGTCATCTTTCCAGGATTAATTTATGGATCGGTTGGCGCGTTCACAGAGGCCCTGTTAGAATGAATATATATTAATCCGACTCAGTTAAAGATGGAATTTTCTCTTAAATTTAATTCCTTGGCTTGCTCAGGCGGGGATTTAAAAGTTAAGTTTCAAAATGTTTGTACGAAATGTTCCTGCCTGTTCAGAGAGGCCGCTGCTGAAGGCAAGCTCCCTGTCAGGGTTCTCCTCCCCCGACTTTATCACCCTTTCCTCTTTGATCATGTACCTGTGCAGACTTAAGCTCCAGAGGCACATCTGACTGACCTTTTAATGTGAGTGGAACGTCCCAGCAGCTTCTCTTTAGGGGTTGAAAAAGTTTCACTTCCAGCACGACTTGGAGAAGTTGAGAAGTTTCAGGTTCATGAAAATTTTATTGAATGGTGTGGGTTCAACGACCCAGAGACGACTGCTTGCAAAGCGAGCTGCAGGATAAATGTAGACTTAAACAGAGCGATGTAGAGGCAGGTAAGGCAAATATATGAAATATAATATCATTGCAAATACGTTTTTTGACAGATAAAAACAAACAAAAACAAGCAAATGCTGAGCTTCACACACTGGTGGACCGACTTTAACTTATGTTGAGTACTGTATTCCATCTGGCGCCCCAAATTTATACATTTACTCTTTTCTGCAGCACTGTAACCAAGCTCCTGTCTTTCACCCTTTAACTTCACACTGAACCAAAGAACACAGTCATCGCGGCGTCTCAGGTGGTGATTTTGCACAGACACAGCTCAACAGGAGCATTGGATGTGTGACATGTAGTAAAACATTTGGAGCTTCACAGACACAAACCATGCAGCTCCATCCTTACGATGCAGTGACAGACTGGCTTCGCCCTACCGTTCTACATTTACACTTTTCAGAGAGGAGGAATACTCAATACAACCCACTAAAACACTAAAACTTCAGATCTGTCTCCCCTTTGCTGCAGCACTGGATCTTATATTTAAAGCAACAACTCATCAATTTGTACAGAGAAGACCAAGAGGGACAGGAAGTCAGGTAATCAAACCACATTAAGACATCCAGTGACTTTCAAAATAAAATAAAGTTTTGTGAGATGAAGGACAGAATGGTTGCTGTGCAAGAAGTACATTTTTGTTGATCAGAGTTTCTCACGCAGACAAATGGGGCACCGTGCACTGCAGCAGCTTCTTGTCCTTGAAGGCCACCATCCTGTGAATTGTCATTTCTTCACACTGCACCTTTATAACTTCTAAAGCAGGACAATGTTTTATCCCCACAGACCTCTGAAACTTAACCCAGTTTGGGCTGCTGCCTGGTGTGGTTTTAATGAATGAGAGCGTTGCGTATTTTTAAAACGGGGCCACTATCTCCCCAAATGCAGCGTTGGGGCTTTATTTGGAGCACAATTTGGCTGTGGTAACCCAAAAACACTCCACTCGAGCTGTAGGTCATAAATAACTCCAGGCCCCAGTAGTGAAGGTGCATACACTCACCCTACACCCACCTCTATTGCTATATACTTCTTCTTCTCATCATGTCTCCATGATGTTTCTGAAACTAGAGTTTCTTCTCACCTTGTACTTGAATTGATCTCATGCAAAAACCTGAAACAGTCTCGTAATCCTATGTTTCGTGCCGCCATCGCTGCGTCTCCAAGTGCTCTGCAGACCTGGCTGGCCTCTTTGCTTTTTTATAACCTCTCTGTGATGTATTAGTTTGTAGCTGCTTGAACAACTGCACGGTGAATATTAAAAGAAAACAGCTTTTTATTTTTAGATGAAGAACAACTCCACTCTTGTGTGCTCAATATTTTATGAGGAACAAGCCCTTTGGTCAGTGTTTTATTTGAGACGGTGTGCACACCATCGCCTTGCAGTGTGCAGCGTGTTCTGCAGAAGCAGCTTGAGTTTTAGGACTTTAGGACACACACTGCTTCCTCTGTGAGACACTTTATTGTTTCCAACTCTTTAATGTCAACTTTACACCACAATTGAAGTGATTCAGCCTGCCCAGACTTTCACTTCTTTCAGCTTTATCCTCTGTGACTGCCGTCTTCCCCTCAGAGGTCATGTCTCTTTCACTTTACCAATCCAACACCAAGAACTTCTCCTTCCTACTGAAACCTTTACATTATTCAGGGAGAGTTAGCTCTGGTGAGAACATTAATTTAACAACGCCTGTCCAGCCCTAGTTTCTCAGCTGGATGTATTGAAGTTGACTAAACAAGTTTCAGTGTGGGGCTGTGCGGCTGTATCCCCTCTGGGTTTGTTCGAGTCTCTTAGTTGGCAGTCAGACGGTGGCTGGAGTTCAGCGCAGTCACCTCTGGCAGTGCCTGCTCTGTTGTCACGTAAAGAATATGGCAGCAAGCAGCAGCAGCAGGAATGAAAGGAAAGTGGTTGTATTAGGAAACCTATTAATAAAACCACCTGGGCTTTCTGTTTTCAGGTCAAATGTTGATTCAAAACCACTTGGTGTTAGTTTAAGAGGGGGTGTCGTGCTTTTATTCAGGCTTTTTTTCTGTCCTGTCTTGCCTACATATTAAATTTGAGAAATTACAGCTGATTACAATCCCTATTTTTCTCTCTGGTGGTTTAAAAATCTTAAATTTCAGCCACTGTCTGAAACAATTTGTTTCAGCTGCTGTCCTTTTAAGGCCCCATCCCCCTTCCCTCTGATTGGCCAGCACTTTGGAGGCCTTTTGGGGCCACGCTTTGGTGTTTGAGGCCCGGCCCTCCAACATGTTGTGAATCTACCCGCCAACACTCCTGATTTCTGTGATAGTCCCCCCCTTTTAACCCTTTCTCACACTTAACTCCAGCTTGACTTCCAATTTATATTTTCTCCCAATTTTCTACTAATTTTCACATTGATACTGTCACATCCTGGACGGGTTTTGGGGACTTTAACCCCCTGCTTTGTCAGAGTCTAATGGTGGCAGATATGGTCATGAACCAGTTACAAGATCCTTGTCTGATGACCTCATCTTTTCAGCAAGTCTCGTGAAGATCTTGTGAGGATTTGATCAGTTTTCAGATATATTCAGGGATTTCTACAACATATGAACATTCTGAGGTTTGAGAAGCATAATACCCCCTCTTTAAGTGTTTTTGATTGTATTAAGATTTTTTCCTTGATATTTCATTTAACTAACTTCTTTGGATGAGAGTAGCGTTAAATTAAACCGTGAAAGAAAAAGACAGAACTAAATTACACAGAGACCAAGGCCACAGCAGTGGTTTTATTATTGAAAACAGCATTGGACCAAAATCCTGTCATAGCCGTTGAGTAAAAAGTATTGTAAGAGGTAAGATTTAAATGGTTGTAATGGTTTAAAAGCATGGCCAAAAAATGATCCTGTGGGCAGGTAGGCACAGAGAAAACAACCAGGTGTGAAAAGCTCATCCAGGACAATTAGTGTCTGAATGCAGCTTTGCCAATTCAGTGCAACACACACACACAAGCACACACAACAGAAACATCACTAAGCCTGGCGTACAAAACACTCAGTCCAGCACCAAATGCAGCTGGCAGACACAACGACAGCATGAAACAGTACAGAAAGATCCACATGCTCCAAGAGACGAACGGCAAAATGATAAACATGCTCAGCGGATGAGCCAGCAGACACACACACACAGACACATAAATGGATGGGAAAATCCATCCATCCATTCATTCTAGAAATCCTCTCAAACTCATTAAAACCTTCATAAATATATATCTCCTGTTAAAGTTGGTTTCCAAATTATTTGTCCATGAACTGACACTTGACTTAAGGCTTTTTTAAGACAACAAGTCATTCAAACTTCGACACGGTTAGTGTCACATCAAGTCATTTGAGGACAATGAGCCACGAGGGAAGTAAAAGTGCTGTGACAGAGTTTTAAACCTCCGACATTCAAACAGGGAAACATTTCTGGCCTGGATGCGACCTGCATTGCATTGAAGACAGTCATGCTCTGTAGTGGGAATCACCGTATAAGCTCAAAATCCTTTCCAAAGATCGTCACCACAAATGCAGATGAGAGAAGTCATTTAAATGAATAATCTTTGTCTTTTCACCATAATCTGACAGAATACCCTCTAAAGTCGACTGATTTAACTGATACATAATCGTTTGACAGTCTGAGCGATTAGGTGATTCAACGTCTGTTATCCAACCTCTGACGTGAAGACTTGCTTCTGTTCTTCTTCCATATGTTACACAAACACTTCATCCTTGGCTGCTTGGCAACTTATCGGATACAACGCAACGTTTAAAGATCTCTGGGTGTTTCTTTTCTTTTTTACCCTTTTTTCTGAACAACATGGAAATTGTCGATGAAAACAAGGTTATGCTTCTCCTTTGAGGTTTGAAAGCCTGTGGTCGGCTGCAGAGGTCATCTGTGACCGAACAGAACTCATTTCCTCTGTGTTCACCTCTCATTCTTTCACTGCCTATTTTTTCCTCTCATGCAGGTCACAGACATATAATTACCCCCTGGGGGAAAACTGCATGTGAACATTGAACATAAACCCCCGCCTCTGCACTCTTCCACCTCTGTCACTAACATTGGCTTGCTCTCTACACTTAATGCTTTTATTTTGTTAGACTGCTTTTCTCATCTCCAAAAAAACTCCCACTAAGTCATTTAGACGTCCTTTGCTTCCTGGCAGCATCTCGTTTCCATGTTTTCCGTTTTGTACCGCGTCTTTGTGTAGCTCTCACAAGACTGGCTCTGTCCTCCACCCCCGCCTCTCCATCTGTGCCACACATTTATGTTGTTTCTCTGCAGTTACTGAAGCACTCTTCCTGATTGCTGCCAGGTGAGGCAAACTAGCAGCGCACGCCATGCCTCGAGGCTACACTTTATACACACACACAGTTGCAGATAGTGAGCTTTGGCATGGCACTGGTGCATGTAGATGGCTTTAGCCTGTTTAAAGTATCCTCATTGTGTTTTTCTAGCTTGTTTTCTTTCTTTGTTGTGCACCTCGCCAGCTGTTGTTGGGTTTTAAGTGGCATGTTTGACTTCAGAGCGGCAGAGAGATCCAGAATGTTCCACAGCTGATTCTTCCTGCCTCACAATCCCCTGCCTGAAGGCATCCAGCAGAAATGTCCGAGTTCTCGCAGACAGCGATCAGGTCGTCCTCTGCATGTTTTTGCAGATGTGTGTTTGTCTGAGAGTCTTTATTGTCTTTCTCCCCTTTGGTCTCTGCTCCCTCTGGCCCACTTGCTCCCCGCTGCTCCCCTCCTGCTTAACCGGGGTCAGTGGATGAGCTTTGCCCTCCTGTGTGGCCCCTGGGGCAGGGGGTCTGGATGTCTGAGTTTATAGGGAGGGGGGATCGCCTGAGATCCCACTTGCTGCACTCTGCAGGACCACAGAGACAGGAAGCTGTAATTAGGACTAGAGGTGGCTTAGCACTCTGGAGTGTTTCTCTCCATCTCTCCTTTCCCTGCCTCACCACGCCACCCTCTCCAGAGAAATGCTCCCACATTAAGAGACCAAAGCTCATAATTACGTGTGGCTGAGAGGATTGTGGTCCTCTGATGTGAGGCAATTTAATGCTTCATTTATTTACCTTCATTGCTGCGTATTTCACTCTGCAGCCATCAGTGAACCTGAGGTGTTTCACTCCAGAGCATAAGAGCAACCAGCTGATAATGAGACTGTGTTTTTTTTTATATAAAAGTGTTTTTTTTTTTCAGCACAGCAGGGAAATGAGCAAAGGTTTCCTGTTAATACATGTGAGAGGTTTTTGATTAGTGCAGGATTTTAAAGAGCTTTTACTACTGTTGCACATTTTATTGTAACACAGGACTAGTAATTTAACAGATGAGGCTAAAAAAACCGTCAGTCAAACATCATTGTTATGCATAGCTGATCAAAAGTCCACATCTCAAAAAAGCCCTGAAAACCCCCGAAAGTAAAAATCAAAGTTTCAAAAAAGGACTCAGTAATGAGCAGCTCCACCGTTCTTGTTGATCACTTCAAAAATTTGTTTCAGCAAATCCAAACTGGGGATTTTGATGCGTTGAAGGAGACGAGGCCTTTGAAGTCGTTTTCGTCCTTTAAGCCTTTTCTTTCTCTGATGCCGATGGATGATTTTTGGGCTGCAGTAACGGCCTTAATTTGGGTCCAGGGTTGTCCCATGTCTCGAGGAACAGACAATCCGATCCTCTGGCTCAGCACTGGTGAATTTTTTGGGGTCTGTCACTTGACTTTTTTGGTCCATGAACCCCAGGATCTTTGAAGAAATTCAAAATGACCGTCTTACTGCATGCAACCTCCACGCAGTGATGCTTTGCGAAGGGCCTTGTTTATGCTGCTCAACAATCAACCCCGTTCACAGAGAGAAAGCTTTTTTACTTTTGCCATCAGGAAGTCATGACGGTGGGATTCTGGCTTTTAAAGGCTGTGGTCTTAAACTTTTGATCAGGTGATGAACAGCTTATTTTAATTTCATTGTTTGCAATAAATCACTTACACGTTTCTTTGGTCTCACCATCATTTCTTCTTTTTGCATTTTGAAAATCTTACTATACTCACTCTACTATTCTACTCTAAAGTGGTGCAATTTTTCAACTGGTCTTAAAGTTTTGATCAGGTGTGCATTTTGGATGTGAACATAAAGTTTGTGTTGAGTCTTTGTTTCAAAGGGCAAGCAAATGAAGTGATTTGATCCTGTAGTCCTCTTGTTGGCCACCAGGGGTCGACTCCTCAAACACTGTTTTAAAAAGTAATTGTAGTTTCAAGCCCACACAAGTTATCCCCGTGTGGGTTTCCTCTCAGGAAACCCACACAGGGATTCTGTAAATCAATTGACAGGATAAATGTGCAGAGATAAAAAAAAAAGTTCTGTAATGATGTTTCAGCAGAGCCTGGCTGCTTGGTCCTCCTGTGTGGCCCCTGGGGCAGGGGGGTCTGGATGATAATTGAACTACACAATAGACCAATGTATGCATAAGGTTGGGAGGACTTTGCATGGATAAACTGCTGTCACATGACCCTCCATCCAGTCTTTGTACATCCTGTTTTCTAAATAGGCTCTTTATTCTCTCTGTTGAATGATTCCATGACGGTTGCATTACTCCTTATAAAGAAGGTTTTGATAAGGGTCGTTTGAGTTACTGATTTCCCAAAAACGGAACTACGTGAAGAGTCGGAGGGTTGCCATGTTTGGAGAAGAAGTAACACCTCACCTGAATAACTTGCGTGGAAAAAAAGCAAAGACGCACCAACAAGAAGCACACAGGTAGTGTGGTTGTTACATCTCATCTCAGAGTACTCACACCTTCCAGAAGCTGAAACCTCAACAAAAAAATTGAAAAAGACTGCTTTATTTTCTATCATGCTTTGTTTCAGGGGACCTTTGTGCTCCCAGCTTTGATAAATCAATCTAAAGCTCTTGTAACTAAAGCACTGCAGATTTCCTGAAGGAAGCTGTAAATTTGATTTCGCTTATTAAACGTTTCAGGTCTTTAAATATTTTCCTTTTTTGTTGTGAGTGGAGAGCAGCCAAGCTCTGCCCTGCAGGAGGCGTTCTCCCGCAGCACGTCTGTGTGAGCGGCTGAACGAATGTGCACTCTTGGTTTCAGCTCATTCGTTCTTCTTCTTTTTTTCAGGGTCCTGTTGAATCACAAAGGACACACGGACATGAAGAAGTAGAAGCACCAGTCCAGGTAGGTTTGTCTGAAGACCTTCTCTGGTTCACGTTCTTCCTCCACATGCTCAGTGTTTTTTCTGCTTCACAGGCCCTCCAGCTGACCTCGGGCTGCGTCCTGTGGGGATTGGTTGTTGGTGGGCCAGCTGTACAGGCGTGCATGTGAGTGAGAGGTGATGAAGTCCAGCATGAGGCAGTGGCGACGACTGGTGTTGGCAGGAATGCTGGCCTGGGGTCTCCTCTTCCTCGCCCTCCTCTCGTACTTCCTGGATGCTCGTGTGAATGAGCCCCTGACCTCTGCTGGCTCTTTGCTCTCCCAGCATCCAGACACCCGCCGCCTGGCCTCCATACAGGCCTCCCATCAACAGCTCGCCAACCCAGGCTCCCGCCCTGACCTGGCCTCCACTGTGTCTATGTCCTACCCCCGAGATGAGCCAGAGCTGCAGCCTTCTGCCAGCTCCACCACCCCAGATCTCAACCTGGAGGTGAGCCGCAGCCCTAACAGCGCACCATACGCCGTTTATACCAGCCAGGAAGCCAGCCAACAGGACTACTTGGACCAGCAGAGCCTGGCTGCTTGGTCCTCCTTTGGTACTGAAAATGTTGGGTCTCACTCAAACCCTGGTGTCCAGAGTCGAGAGAAAACCTCTCAGATTACAGAGTATCAGAACCACGTCAGCGCCGCACAAAACCACGACGGAGGAGAAGAAGAAGATGAACGGGACAATGAAGAAGAACTGGAAAACAGGATGAGGAACGAGGCAGGAAGAAGAGCCGGCGGAGACTCTTCTGATCTGGAGGAGTATTACTTCTCAAAGTCTGCATCCGTGGTGCAGCGGCTGTGGCAGGGCCGAGTCTCCGCCGGGATGCTGAGTCCACGTCTCCAGAGGGCGATGAAAGACTATGTGAGCGCCAACAAACACCATGTTTTGTTCAGTGGCCATCGCAGGGCTGCTCAGACCGCCAAGGAGCTGCTGTGTCAGATGAAGGCCCAGGCCCGGCTGAGGACGGTGGACGGGTCCGAGCAGCCGTTCTCCTCTCTGGGCTGGGCTGATCTGATCCCGACTCTCCCTCTGGAGCAACTTTACAAACAGCAAGGTCAGAGCAGCTACAAGACCTGCGCCGTGGTCACCTCTGCTGGGGCCATCCTGCGCTCCGGATTGGGCAAAGAGATTGGTGAGTAAAAGAACGAAGAATCTGAAAGAGTCTTACTTACGTTCATGTTCTTCTTGTTTGTACTCTGATCAAACCATAACTTATTCAAACATCATTTAACCAATATGTTTGGAGTACATTCTGCAGCATTTCACATGAGATTTCTGGTGTATTTGTTAAATAAAAAATCAGACGATAAAAGCATGTTATTATTCCTCAGAGGATTGGGTTTTGAGTCTGTATCTGTATTTGACCTCGGGCATTTTGTTTGGATAAACTTGAAGCCGATGGGAGAAAAGATGAGCTCTGACGCGGCGGAGCCGAACATGTGAGCTGAAAGAGCAGGATTTTTAAATATGCTGTTTGTTTCAAAAGGGCTTAACATCATGAGAGCACTACAAAGGAAAGATAGAGCATCAAAAAGCTGCACAGATCTACAAAGATTCATGCTGAGGGTATTCATTGTGCAGAAGCAAAATGAGTTAAAGCCGCTTTATTGGCTGATTATTTTCTCTAAAGGATCAGTTTAATAGCTTTCCTAATAAAGTGGCTGCAAATCATGGATTCAAAATATTTTGTGCTCCTCTCTGAGCTGCTCTCTCACCAGGATCTTTAATTCTGAAGGTAAAAATATCCATTTGCACCTCCGAGTGATTTGACGAGTTAATCAGTGAATTCTGCACAAAGGCAGGTTTGAACCTGTGCCCAGTAGGCTTTACAGTACGCCTGTGCATTACAATGTGTGTATGTGTGTGTGCGTGCTCATTTTGAGGCATTGGCAGCTTTTGGATAAGTGGGGAGAGTGTGAACTCGGTGACAGATGGCTCATAAGAAAAAAAAAAAATCAGAGCCACTCTCTGGTAACCAACCAGGCGTTTTCTCATCATGTATAGCTTTTACTCGTCTTGTGAACTCAGCTGCACAAAGCGTCTTAAAGCTGCAGCGTGTTTTACTCCTATAATCAGTCCATGTTCTCAATTTCTGACTTTTTTTTTTTTTAGCTCAGATCTTTCAAATGACTTCATCCCAAATTATAAAAATCCCCAAATATTTCATTATTGTATAATTTCAGCCCTTTTAATGCCACTATGATTATATGATGTCACTGTTTGTATTTTGAGAAAACAAAGGGCCGTAAATTTGCCCTTAAAACCTGAAAAAAAAAAAAATTAAGATTCTTCATAAAAAAAACCTTCTTACAAATATTCTAAGTAGAGTAACACAAGCATAATCACGGCTGAAAATCAAGTAAGAAATCACTTGAAAGGATAAATAATGCCCCTGATTACCCAAGATGGTTGATACCCAGTAGGGCTGGGACAATATGCTGTTCTTGCGTTTTGATTCTATTCTGATATTTGTGGTGCAGATTCTATTTCATTTTCAATTCTTTGATATTTATGAATATTGCAATTTTAAGTTTGTTTTTTTTACACCAGACTATGTGAAAAAGTTAAATGATCATGATTATGTCTACAGACTAAATCAGGAGCTATATTTTCTCATAAAATGCACATGTGAGTCAGAGAGAAACATTTCACCCTCTGCTGGAGGAAAGTGGAACGATTTTTGACAAAGAATCCCAATTTTGGTATTATTTGGTATTATATATAGGGTTGTTCTTTATGTGGGATGGTCTCAGGAAAATGTCGAGGATGATATCAAGAAGGAAATAAAAGGTGCCAGTTAAAGGCAGGGTTGGCAGTCCTGAAAAACTAGCATGAATTTAAATGTAGCATCTCGTCAGGACTCCTCCACGCCCCTTCTCCCCCTCCCCTTGGAGCTCCTCCAAAGCAACGCCCCCGCTCACATGCACAAGCGCTGCTGGTTCGCGACTATGATTGTGAATGACTGAAAGACGGACTCAGCACGTCATTTTATGTTTTGCGCTAAGTCGGTATGGAAACACCAAAGCGTTAAAACGTGAAGCTAAAAAACAAATAAACAAACCTGACTTTGGTTAGTACTCGCAACTGTCTCGCTAGCATTATCCACTTTTACCTGCAATAATATATCAGGAGTAAAGCTATAATACCAATAGTACATGTACATCTTCTCAAGGACTTACTAAATAACACAATTTTTTTATGCTTGTCAGAGCTCCTGTGATAAGAGTTTATTAGACTCTGATCCAGACTACAGCCAAGAGCCAAGTACCTCATCGTGTCAGAGGGGACAGGCCCGAGGTTGAATGAGAGGGGCAGTAGTTAGAGGCAGGGGAACAGAAAAAGAAAAGAAAGCCTCCATCTTTCTTTTCTTGCTCTGTTTAGCCAGAGGAGTGGTTATCAGTAATCGGAGTATGAGTAGTTTCTCTGCCGTTCTTCTGCTGAGTGCAAACAGGTACACTGCTAAACCGGTGAAATATATGCACAGGAGGAGGGCAAACAGCAGGACGGGATTTGATTGGTTTAACAGATTGGATTCTTATCGATGTGATTGGCTGATGTTTTCCTGGGTTTTCTCCTGCTGTAGATAGTGGATATTATGTGCTCTCATTTAGAACACATCATGTATTGCTTGCCATTGGGACAGATAGATCATTTTAACCAGTATAACAAAAAGTGTATCTAAATCAAATTACCAATTATACCTTTAATGGGTAAAGAAATGTTAAGATTTAGTCCTGGATGCTGCTTTAAGGCTGGAGTTCAAAGAACATTTAACCAAGTGAATACCGTCCCCACGTGAATATATTATTTTATTTTTCTTATCGTCAGACAGCAACATCACATGACACTTCTGAGAAAGACCGCAGCGTCAGCAGTCGAAACATTTCAAGGTACTGACTAATAAAACACCTGACTGACGAGAAGAAAAACAAAGCAGTTTAACCATGCGGTGACTTATTTCAAGAAGCAGAGCTGAGAAAATAAAGGCAGCCTTCAGCTTTGAGCTCCAAGGACACGACAGGTGCTTCTACATCTCTGTCGATGTATCATCATCCTCCCATGTTTGGTTCTGGTCCCCGTCCAATATTGTGATCCATATGCACATGCTCAGAAGCAAATCGTCTGCCATCATTGTTCTCCTTGTTTTGACACACACACCTCACAAAAAGCCTTCCTTGTGCCTGGTGTTTGCCGTCAGAGACCCATTATGAAATATAGAGAAGCTGTCAAATAAAATCAGAACTGATGACTTCTCCTCTGAGGAGCACTCACGCAGATGTTACGTCAAAAAGCAGCATCAGGGTGTTGGATCAGCGTGTCATCATCCTGGTGTTCAGTTCTTTAAAAAGAGACTTCTCTCTACGGGGGGACTCGGTGACTTGACGTCTGAGATAGATGTAACAGCAGATTAATTATTGAACAGCCTCGCAGTGTTGGAGGAGCACGACTTTGTTACATTAATACTCAGGCTCAGCCTCAACAGGAAATCAAACCCACATTGATCCCACTCCGTCTTCTTCTCCTCAACCTGCCGTGCTCCCCAAAAGGCTGCACTGCATCAAAAAGCATCACATTATGCAGCTCCGAATGGAGAAAGAAATCAGTGAATGATGAATTTTTAAATGAATGTCTGTTCTGTGCCGCCTGCAGGTTGGCTGACGTTTATATTAGCATGCTTCTGAGTGGCTGCAGCATCTCCATGCTTCTTGTGAAGATCTCTAATTGAGGCTTTGGTTTAGTGAGAGTGTGATGTGTTGCTGCCATCATGTGGTCATAGACCTGCACTGCAGCCTCAATGCAGAATGAAATTGGAAAAGCTTGATTCAATGCTTTATTGCTTTTGACTCTCACAAAAAATTATTCATCCCTGCTGTCGTTTTGAAGAAGTGGTTTGTGATATTATTTTGTAGATTTCCTGTTGAGTCATCATTTGTCTGGGGAAGTTCCCGCCTTCGTCTCTCTTTGTGAGGCTTTGCCAGCAAGTCTGGGCGTGGGATTGTAGACTTTAAAGATGTTACGTAAGACTTGTTTGTGATCTTATTTTAGGAAATTATGATTTGGTTGAGCAGGATTTGGGAATGCAAGAATTGATGCCCTCTAGTGGTAGTTTTTAAAACACAATAGATGCAAGAAGATTTTTTTCTTAGAAAATTTGGATTAAGCTGCAAACACAAACATGGAACCAGCTTTAAACTGACACCAGAAGTTGTGTTGTTCTTTGTTGAGTTTCTGATCCATCCTGCTGCAGTCTAAATGTAAATGAGTGAAGTTTCATCAAACAGACTCTCTGTTCAAGCATCAAAAGACATGAATTAAAATGCTCTCATCATTAAATAACTTAAGGGTCCCATATTATGCTCCTTTTCTGCAGTTTAATATGGATGATAGATGTCTTCATGAAATGGTAGTAACATGTTTTGGCCCAAAAAGCCAATAAATCAAGCACAGCAGCATTGTTTCCAGGCTCTCATAGCTCCTCTGTTCAGAACGGTTTGATTTAGTGGGCGTGACCTTCATATGTAAATGAGTCACCGCTGATACCGCCCTGCTCTTCAGCGTCACTTAGAGGGGCGCGACGAGCTCCGAGTGCACAATGTTTAGAAAACAGCGAATCTCGTTTACCGTAACATTACAGGCTAAAACAACAGGCTAACCGCAGCTACAGTTAGCATCCGTAAGCTAACATAGAGACAGGGGGTACACTGAGGAAAAGCTCTTACATCTGCTCCACAGCACACAGCATTTAAAATACTCACATTTCCAGGGTCCGAGGTTTGTTGGCGGATGGTTGGTAACGCGCCTGGATTCAGGACCAGTCTATTTGCTAGCCCTCTGTTGTACTGTCCAAAGTTGGAAATGCAGTCGGGCGTGAAGTGACTAGCACACACATGCACAGTTTTACTGAGTGTAGCTGGCACATTTCCCTCATAAATGAACTCTAGCCACTTAGTCTTGTCTTCTTCCGAAGTGGGAAGCTTGTGCATGGAACTATGTGGCTGTTTACAGAGATTTCTCTCCTGCAGCGGGGAGAGGAGTGGGCGGGGAGGAGGTTCGGGATTATCTGCTCTGGTGGACCAGTCAGGTCAGACTTGCTCCTGATTAGTCAAAAAAAGGAATCGCTGACGTCAGCAAATCCCCGAAATCCAAACAGCTCGTTTTAGGTCAGGATTTTACATTCACAAGCTCTACTAAATACAGGTTTTGTCATTAAATATCACATTTTGTGGGCTGGGAGGAAAACCAGAGACCCACGAATTTCATTAAAGGATTAATAAAGTGATTTTTGCATAAAATGGGACCTTTAAGGCTACAACTCAGCTCAGAAAGTTGTTGCACCATCAAATGATTTCTCAATTTATATCTAACCCATGTTCTGCTCAGGACACTAAAAATGTATCAAAAGAACCCTCATCTTTTGTTTGATATGAGTCTTCTGTCAGGACCACTCTAATCTAATAAAAAATCATCTGCATGCAGTGAGTTATATTTGTCTCCGTTCTCTGAGCTCCCTACCCTTCCACGTTCATAAAAGGTGAACAGATTCACAACATTGTTGGAAAAAGGACGTTTAGTACATGATCAGCACAGAAGTGAGCTGTCATCACTCTTTAAATATGCTGCTGTAATTACTGTAACTTTCACTGACATCCGAAGTCTTTGTAACTGATAAGGTAGATAAATTAGCATTTAAATAAAGTGAGCTTTGATCTTTAGAAGTCAAGAAAGACATGACAGATTTTGCCGCCAGACATCCAGCTTCCTGTTTTTGACATTTGCTTCCTCCCTCCTGCTTTATTTGTCAGCACTAAAAGTTAACATCAACACTCAAAGAAATGAAAGACGCCAGAGCTAATCTTTAAAAAAAAAAAAGGCATAAAGTAAACTCAGGAGGTCTGGAAATCTACATATCTTTGTTTTACTGCTTAAAAACAATGTTCAGAATAAACTCATCTCCACTAACTCTTGGCTCAAAGGAAAAATCCAACATGCCGGACATGAACAGAGGCCTCATTTCTGATCTCTAGACACTGACAGATGAGCTCTAAAGTGGTAAATTAATCAAACTCTCTGTGACAGAGTGTGAAAAATGGTGTTGTAGTACTGCCGTGTAATCACTGGACATGTCACACGCTTCGCTGCGTTTATGGCAGCTCAGGGAAAAAAAAAGAGTGCAGTGAAGAAAGCACAAAAACATAATGAAGAGTTTCCTTTTCACAGCTCTTACACAGACTGTCGGCTGGATCTGAGATTTTACACATTTTTACACACTCGGATCTCTTTGTACTGCTTCACACACACACACATACACACACACAATGGTAGTTGAATACTAAATACGTTGACCGGCACAAAGTCGGGTTCTCTTTGTTCTGACACAAACAACAACAAAACATTAAATTGAGCTTCACATGAAGGCTTGTTGATAATTCATATACATTGAATACACAGTTTATTCTGTGTTTAGTTATCAAACCGCAGATATCCTTTCACCTTGCCAGGAGCAGCAACAACACATTTTCTATTTGCACAATAAAACCTCGAAAGCATTTAAATCATTAGCTGCAAGGCTAACGCAGTGAAGCTGAAACGCTTTTTACACAGTGCAGATTTGGTCAGAGAAAGACGGACTGCGTAGTATGGAGTCAACAAAGGATTCTAATTTTGTCCTTCTGTTAAAAAATAGTAGTACAGATAGTCCTGGATTTCTCCAGAATTGCTCGCTGTGGTTATACGTTGGGCCCCATACACAGACGGCACAGGCCTTGTCTATTCACTGAACTATCTTTTCTGAATCATGTCATTAAAACCCCAAAATAAACTACAGAAAATGTCTAGTTCACATTTGAGTACTAAAAACCACAGGTTATGCGCAGCCAGGCTACTTAATGGACCTTCAGATAAGCAGTGCCACCTCTTCTCACTCACACCAGCAAACCATGAAGGTTCAGTGACAGGCGCTATGGCAGATGTTACAGTAGGGGACATTTTAGGTGTTTGAACGCAGAAATGTTTCTCCCTCTCCTTAAATTATTAAACTAACTGTTTGTGAGGTTTGGAGACTTTATGTTCTATAGTTTGAACAAGATGTTGAGGGAACAGAGGAATCATCAAGAGAAAGTAAACAAGTTGAAATAAGGGATAAAAAAATAAAGATCCTTAAGGTGTTTTTGATTATTTATAAGATTCAAGTCATGCAGAGTTTTCATCTTTTTGAAAAACTTTCTATTCCTGCTTTCTCCTTTTGATACTTTACTTTTCTGTTTACTCCTCTGTTGACTGCCTCCTCAAAGAGAAACATATTTTTTGGATTTTCTGCTCACCCTGCAGCCCGTGGAGGCGTCATGAGGGGGTTGCTGAGGGGTCACAGGGGTGATAGAAAAGAGACTGTAAAAGTTGGCCATCATGAACACATGTTGAAGTGTTTGCACCATCATGTAAATGATGTCTGTGGAGCAGTGAGTGTGTGTGTGTGTGTGTGTGTGTGTGTGTGTGTGTGTGTGTGTGTGTGTGTGTGTGTGTGTGTGTGTGTGTGTGTGTGTGTGTGTGTGTGTGCGGTGTGTGTGTGTGTGGGTGTGTGTGTGTGTGTGCTTCCTTATCAGCATTAATGAGCAGATCTAATTGTTCTCTATTATCAGTTTAATTATGCTCTGTTAATAAAGCACACAGTGTTATTTAACACAACAATAGATACAGCCACCTTATATGAAGTAGATAAATACTAATAAAGGATGATTATGTAACACAGTTTCACACTTACGCAACCCTTGTGCCTCACGTGTGTCAAATGCAGGAAAACATCAGCGACATGTTTTTACTCCTGAAAGGTGAAAGAACAAGCTTTATGTGTAGAATCAGACGTTCTTCCCCAGAGGGAGTTTTTTTTCAATACAGATTAAAACACAACAGCACACAGATAATGACACAACACAAAGTCACTGTGAATTTATTCTTGCATCCCAGCAGACTGCATTGTTAGCGTCGCGCCGACTCCCCAATGAAGCACAGACAGAGAGGACAAAACTGGGACGGACCAAGGTCTCTTCACTTTTTGAAGGTCCTGTTTTTACCTGATTACAAACAAAAGGAACTAATGCAAGTTATAACCAACACAAATACTGAGAGTGAAGATATCACAACCAATCAGCCTCTGGATGACACTCAAAGGTTTTTTTTTCATTCTTTAATCACTGAACTAATCACATAACTCAAACTGACTTTTGTTTATTGAGCACCTTTCACAAAAGAACAGCGATAGAAAAGAGTCAAGTATTTTAAGACTAAAGCAAGAAAGAGGACTACAGTGATCAAAATTTAGAAATGGTCCAAACTCTAAAATCAATAAAAAAAGTATGAGCAGAAGATAAAATAAAGCAAACAATCTGTTAAAGTTCAAATGACCTAAAAAAAAATTTAAAAAGAAGCTAGAAATGGATGAATAATTATGCTTAAATATGCTTGCTTTATTATTAACCTGGGAATGTAAACTAGATGTGGCTCAATAATTAAATAAATGCTACAGTGAACGGGGAACAAAGTTAAAGCTTAACGTAGGAAATTTCAGTTTGTTTTGATGTTTGCACCCCCTGTGGACAAAATTGTATTTGCTGATTTGTGCTGCGTTAAACTTGAAGTTGAAATTCTGTCTTGATGCATGTATTTAAAGAAATAAGGACAGTGGTGGAGAAGAGGACTTGGAAGAGATGCTGCAGGTTGGATAAAGACTCAGACTCTACTGTAGCTCCCGTACATGGGGTGCATAGTATAGCTGTAAAAGAAATCTGCTGCTCCTTTTTTCCTCCTTTTGTTTAGTGTTTTAATAAGCTCAACTTGGAGTGGTAGAAAAAAAACAAAAATCGATATATCTGGATTTTTTCTTTGACAATATCAAAGTCGGGATTCTTCATCAGAAAATGATTTTTTTTTTTTTTAAATTTCAAATTCTTCATTTTAGTCTTTGTTTATAAACTGGATTGGAAAAAAGTGACCACTTTTCTCCAGCAGAGGGTGAAATGTTTCTCTCTGACTCACGTGATGTGTATTTTATGGGAAAATATGGCTCCTGATATAGTCTGTAGACACTATCATCATCATCATTTGACTTTTTCCCATGGTCTGGTGTTAAAAAAGCAAACTTAAAATTGCAAAAAATTTAAATCAAATCGGCACCCCAAAAATTGGAATAGAATCAAATAGCAAGAATAGCAGATCATCCCAGCCCTAATCTCAACCTCATAAGTCCGGCTTCTCAGCTCACCACAGTCTGCTTTAGGATGAACCTACACAGTGATCCCTGCTTTAAAAACATGCTAACAGTCTCATACTGGAGGAGGGCAAACTCAATGTCAATTCAATGAGCATGTTCTCTGAACTGTTCCCAGTTCGTGCTGTCGATGTGCATGACAATCAGCTGAGCTGGGGGAGTGATGGGGCAGCATCAGATCAGAAGATACAGCTTCTTCTCCTCCTCTCTGCTGGTAAATTGATCGCTGGAGGGGAGAAGAATCATCGGTGGGTCGAACGACTCGCTCGCAGGCGTTACAAGTTTCTCATTATTACCACGAGCATCCATCTAGTCCAGGGTTTCGTGTTGTAGTGAGGAGTGGAGCGGTGGGGTTTTCCTTGAAAACCTCTCTGTGTTGGTCCTCAGTTACTGGAGGGAACCACTAGAGAGCACTTTAGTTATGTGATCACGTTTTACAACACTGCAAGTGTTGTCACAGTGGATCCCCACACACACACACACACACACACACACAGATGCTGCTGGGGATCGATCTGACTCTTTTAAATAAATAATCTAATTGCGATTTTTTTGGACTATTGCAATTGCAGTTCAACATGCAATTTTTTGGGGAGATGTTTTTCTTCGACATTATTCATTTAACACAAGCAAAAACAAGTTCTATAGTGTGACAAACACAACAAAGGATACTGTCAACATATAAACAAGTCTTTCCTGTAAGTCAGGCCCACATGTCATGATGAAATGAGATGACCTGATGCACAAATTGATACAAATAACCCATCTTTATTTAACTATTACAATCAAAGCAAAAAAATTGACTGATTGATTTAACTTCAAGCCTTGTAGAAGTGTAATATTGTCGTTAAGTTCCTTAAATCAAATCAAAGCACGACAGAACAAGAGGCCTGTTATAAACAATAATCTGAAAAATAAATATGAATCCTCTCTTCTATGAATCTCTCACAAAATAAAGTAAAGAAATGTTAATAAGACCAAATCTCTGGCTCAACCACTGAAATATGTCAACATGTGGAGCACACTTTTTCAGCACACTTTTTTATAAAATGAAAAAGAAGTGTGTGAACATGAATATGAAATGTAAGAAAATCTTACTGACCTCTCATCAGTAACAAAACACAAACTAAAGTGCAGAAATGTAAATAAAAACAAAGTTTTGTCACAACCACTGAAAGATGTAAATGTGTGGATTGCAGTTTTTTATATGCACTGTTAAACTTTTTTTTTTAATTGCACCCTTTGTGATTTGAAAATTGCATTCTATTACATCGCAATATTGGTTTAGATTCAATGAATTGTTCAGCCCTACTTTTAACATAAAGATACTTTTGTGTGTGTGTGTGCGTGTATGTTAGAAGTGAGTCATTCACATTTTAATGTATTCATGTTTCATGTTAATTTTGTGTATCTAGCATTTTATTTGAAGTTGCCTGAAAAAAAAAGTCTCATCTTTTATCCTCGCTCCTGCTGACTTCATCGGGACCTTCAGAGGTTTTCACTGATGTCAGATATTTACTGCACATAAACTATAAATTTCTGCCATGTTTTTCTTTTTTTTCTGACCTTGTTTTCTGTATGTAAACAACTTTTGGGTCACTGAGAAGCGGCTGTGTTTTGAAATGCCAGATCCAATAATATCTGTCTCTGTAGGTCAGATGAACTCAAGAAACAAGGTCACAAAGCAGGGCATGAAGTGCTATTTTTAGCAACAGACTCTCTTGCTGGCGATTCTCGGAAAAGGAGCCACCTTTGAGTCCTTGAATGTTTTTAATGAACTAAATCAAATCTCAGTGAAGGAACGAGGGGTACAGGGGCCTCTCAGGGTCACAGGGCAGAGTAGAGAGGCGAGGATATTCATGTTCTGGGTCCCTGTTCTGGAGTTTGCATGTATTACTCGTACATGTATGACTTCTCCACCTCCTGCACATGCTCATTAGGTTAATTGGCTCCAAGCTACCCCCAGGTGTAAGTGTGTGTGAATGATTTTTAGCTATGATTGACAGGTGAATTGTCCAGGTCCAGCCATGCTCCCTCATGGCACATGGATCAAATAGGTTTCTAATCAAGTCAGTGTAAAGATCACACTGGATCTGCTCTGTTGCGGTCCAGCTGTGTCCCTGCTCCGGCAGGTCGCAGCAAATACACAAGCCTCCTAAATTTTCCAGAGCTATGACCCGTCAATTTACAAAATGCAGGTTGAGTGGGACAGGAAATTGCGCATGGAAACCACCTAAAAATGGTCAGTGACTTTCAGAATAAAACAACCTGTGCGACAAGATGGTATTTTGTTTGACTACAACAACAAACCAATATAGTGAGGCCAGGAGTCAACAGGTTTAAGCTTTTACAGCCCAACATGAACCAGGAGAGGTTCAGTATGGGAGGTGGGGGGCACTCCTCGGCCTCCCAGTCCTGTAATGTGTCGGACTGAACGTGCTACTATGATGAGTATGAGAGAGCACACAGTTAACATACAATGGAGAGGAGACACCTCCTCGGCGTCAGACTTCTGCTCTCTCTGCTGTATTTCTGAATCCCATTGCAATCTATCTTATCAATCCATTTAACCACCATAAAAAGGAAATCAGAAATGAGACTTTGGGATCATAGACTAATCTCTTCTCAAACAGAAATATTGGTGCCTGTTGCTCCTAAGGCGGAATTCAATCAGGTGTTACTATGCTGCTTGTTCAAGTGTTCAGAAAATGAGAAAAACATACTTCACCGTGTAGTCCGCTATAATCAGGGCACGTTTCTGTCTGTCTACAAAGCTCTGGCAGCAGGAGCTTACAAACAGGCTGGCATCCTGATACTTTTGCCTCAGGAGAGGGATGAGAGCCTGGTTCTTTAACCCATTTAAAGCCTGCATGTAGGAGAAAGAAGAAGTCCAACAAGCCAAAAACTGGCACTGACAAAAAAGCGTCATTCATATCTTTGAAAGCTGCTGTGCTGGTGAAAGCAGGTGCAGATTACAGGTTTTCATGTTTTCTAAGGACTAAATCATCAGGATCTCTCTTCTTTGCAGCTCAGACAAAAGAATCTGGAGAAACACAGATTTAAGAAAGCAAGAAAGAAAGTAAGACACTCAAGGATGATAGAAAGAAGAGAGGGATTAGCAAAGTAAAGTATGCGACAAAGACAAAGAAATGAAATGGATCAATAAAGAAAAAATATTCAACAAATGTAAATAAAGATTCAAGAAAAAATGGAGGGGAAAGAGTAAATGAAATTACTTAAAAAAAGAGGAAAAGTTACAACAAGGAGGGGAAGGTGACAAACTAAGGAATCAAAAAGTAAAACGCTTGCTCATCAGAAGAAGACGTCAGTGATGTAAAATCCTCGTAGCTCTTTTTTCAGTGCAGCTGTTTGAAACAATATGTGATCAAGTCAGGTAGAGAGTAAATTACTGCATGGAGTGTGCATAAAAGGCGGCTCTGTGGCTGATTTCTGCACGAGGCGGTTTTGAAAGCACCCGTGGATGTGACCCAGCTCTCACTCTGCACATGCTCCTACCTCTATTTTCAGATTCCCTCTCAACGCCATTTTGTTTAGTTTCCTTTGCTTTGATTCAAAGCTATTAGAGCCATAATTTCTGTAATTTACATTGAACTGGCAGTGATAATTGCTGTCTTTTCAAAGAGTCAGGGTTTATACTCTAAAAACGTTGAATTGGCATATTAAAATACTGAGCATGGAGCATGTTTACACCAGTAATGATGAAGAACTGGCCTCAGAACGAGAAGCACTGAAGCAAAGAGGGAGAAAACTTGATGCAGTAAGGTGGAATATATATGTCATGTGATGTACGTGATTCAAACTTGAGATGATGTTGAGTGAGCAGGTGGTTGCAAGAATTAAAATCTGACAGGGTGAGCAGAGCCTTGATGTTTTGGCATGGTGGCGTTTCATTACGCAACAAGATGTTAGATTCCCACTAGAGGATTGTATAGAGTCTACAGACTGATAAAAGGGAAGATACCCAAGCAAGCTGCTGTGTGTATCCTCAGTCCATTTCTTACACATGCTAAAGAGGAAGTTTTCTCTTTACAGGCTGCAGATTGCTCTCTTGAGCAGAGAAATCCTGCATGTGAGAGCCATGTAAGGGCTCACAAGGGTAACTTTAGTGCTGTCTTATTTGTGTGCATGCCTCGATGATATCCTTGTGAAACACTCTTGTATGTTCTTGTGGCATTTTGGCATGATGAAAGCGCTGTCGTTATCCCTCTTAATACCCAGCAGCCAAGAAAAGACAAATAAGCGGACTCTTGTTGGACTTTATGTAATCACTGCCGAGGGTTTAGGTCCGTTTTCAACACCCCAAAGCTTATGGATGCTCTCACCAGCTCTGCTGCTGGTTTCTGGACAGGATGTCTCCCATCAGGGATGACTGGGGCCCAGCGGCTCCTCAGGCTGCTTTCACATCTGTTTCCAGTAACTGTCGTTGTTTACAGACGCTTTAGCCCAGCGTGAAATGCAAAATAGCGTTCTGTGGATTGGGAGGTCAGGTTGTTCCTAGTGCAGCTTTTGCTATTTCACTGAGTCTTTGTTGAGGGAAATCTGGGGGAACATCACTCAGCTGTCTTTTTTTAATATTTTCCGTCCCGCTGTGATAATAATGCGCCTCTGGCCGTGTGCTTTTTTCCCAGATACCCATGATGCAGTTTTACGCTTCAACGCTGCACCAACAGAGGGGTACGAGCGAGACGTGGGGAACAAAACCACAATTCGCATCATAAACTCACAGGTGAGTGACCGTGTTGTAGTATTTAAGTCCAACACCGTAAAGAATTCTTTATCGACAGGGGGCGCCAAAATCCACACAAACCGATTGTCCCAGGTAGAAGCTTTAAAGATGCTATGAGGAGGGTCTGTTTTTAATTGCAGACCCTCGCCACCTTGTGGCCCAGAGTCTATCTGTTTTGGTAAATGGAGATTGGCTATATGTTAGCAACATCCGCAGCCCGGTGTTTCGACATATCTGTTAACAGGCTAATGTGACAACAAGTAAACATTGTGAGTTTGTAAGTAGCTTAGTAGCCATTTATATTTAGCACAGCTGGCAGCCCGGTGCTCTAAGACATGTCTGTAATGTGTAACGTCAGTAAATCCTGGTTAGCTATGTCCTCACCGTCATCTACCAATCAGAGCTAACTTAACCTCACTCTTCATTTTATTGATAGACTCTCAAGTTTGAACAGACCACTGCAGAAAAACTGCTGACTGTGGGTTGGAATGAACAATAGCACAAACAGATTAGCCCCTGTGTTATAGATTGTTTAGCTAAAGGCTAATTAGCCTTTAGCTTGGGCTGTATCACTCTCCTGTTTAGCTTTTTTCTGCTCTTCTGTCCTTTTTCTGTCTGACAGTTAGGCTCCGGTGTCCACCATCACTACAAAATTAATCACAGAAATCGTTTTTAGCAGAGAAAAATACAGAACTCGGTTTTATCTCTTCTCTCTACTCAACTTTGTCAGCCGTATTGCTGTCATAGAGACCTGGATGTGCCGTAAATCAATCCGGTCGTGGTCAATCTGAAATGGAAGCTAAGAAGTAGCACTATAAAATAACCTGTAACAGCAATAGAGGTGCTGATAATCTCATTTTAAAGTGTGGATTACAATCAGGCATAAAACTAGAAGGGAGACTTCTTAAAGATCACTTTCAAAGTCCTCACAACCCCTTTGATTAGTTACACAAAGTTTAGATTTATTTACCCAAACTGGAAACAATGTGTGTATAAATCTCACATAGCTTCTTTTCTTCTGTTACAGATTTTGGCAAATCCCAGACATCAGTTCAACTCAAGCTCGATCTACAAGAATGTGACTCTGGTGGCCTGGGACCCTGCACCTTACACTGTAAACTTACACAAGGTGGGTTTCTTTTTGTATCACATGTGCCTGTTTCTCTCTCTCTTACACACACACACACACACACACACACACACACACACACACACACACACACACACACACACACACACACACACACACACACACACACACACACACGTGCGCCTTTATAAACACTTCATTAAGCTCCCTTCAGTGTGCCGTGTGAAGTGTTGAATAACCTGACGATGCTTCCTGGCCAGAGTAATGCATACAGTGTGTTAATAACGTAACACCTCCACTCTCTGCTCTCTTCCTCCCTCCTCTTCATCATCTTTGTTCTACCTTTTGATTATAATTCAGAGAACCATCCGCTTCAACAATCAATAGAATTCAGAGAGTGTCCAGGTCCATATCCTGAAAAATGCACTCTGCTCTAAGAATTGATTGCTTTCATGCGTGTGAGCTTCATGTGGTGAATAATTTGTTAAATTTCTACGAGGTGAGGTTATTAAATATGTCCTTGTCTATTCCTATTGAGTCACTTCATCCCTTAATTTTTTTCACAGGTTATTAATAGAAGCGCTTGTCTGTAGAAATTAGTCGACCTTTAGTTCCCTGCATGTGCAGGGGGTTGTTGTTGTGCAGCATTTCTGTGAGATGAAACTGATGCCCCCTCTTTTTTTCTCTCCCTCTCACTTTTACAGCTCATTTCAGTAAAGAGTAAATCACATTAAGCTTAATTAGATTCATAGCCACTATACAAACAAGCATTTAAGGAATTATTTTGCTGCTGCTGCTGTGTGCCTGATGTTATCCAATCACAGGCACATGTACGCTGAACAAAGCTGTTTGTGTCAAATGAAGGTAAAGGCGAGGCTTCTTGGAAAGAGATGCAGTTACAGAGGGTATGACACGCCCCTCTGCAGCCGGCATCTTTGTTCTACAGCCCTGTTGCACAACTGATGGTTATTAGCCTTTGTTAACGCTCCACATAACATATTCATACATGTTGCATGAATTATAAATTTCAAACCTGTCTCTAATTATTGCTGACCACAGTCTGATGGTGCCATGTGGCAGAAGCTTCTGGCAACAACTTCCTCAAATCCAGTGAAGTCAGTATTCAGACCCCTCCAGCTGACACTTTTCTTTGCTGAATCGATAATTTCATCATGAAAACTGTATTCCAGTGTCAGCTCAGCGATAGGTTTAACAGATACAAGACAGAAGCTAACCAAAAATGCTTTACTGCAAATTTATGAGTCTGAAGTTTGCCGTGACATCCTCATGATGAAGACAAACTGAAAGTAACTGTTATAGAAAATGGAGCTGCACTCTCGCCTCTCGTCTTGTTGACGGCTGTGGCTCAGTGATAGTCGTCATCTTTCTATTGAAAGGTCATGGTTCGATGCCAAAGTGTCCTTCACCAAGTTGCTCTCGCATTTGTTCAATGTTTTGTGAATGTGTTTGAATGAGATCAGCTGATAGTGACGGGGCCTTACTGTAACAGCCTTGGTCATCAGTGAGTGAAAGGTGAATGAGACTGACAGTGCAAAGCGCTTAGAAATGTGCTGTATACTCCCAAAGACCATTCATATCACACAGAAAAGCCAATGGGTTCAGAGATGTGTTATCCTCAGTAAGAGCTGAATCTATTAGAGTAGTCTGGGTTTCAACATCTACTTTTCAATTGTTTAGAGGCTTAATCGATGAATTTTTCTTTTAAAATTAGTATTGAAAGCAGACACTGTTTTCAGTATTAGTATCATAAAACTATTCTGGCTGAGATAACTACTTGAGTCGTTCATGTTTTAGTCTGTTATAGTTTTGTCATGCCTCTACTGACAGCAGTCACGAGGCCGTCCTTGGTTCACAAAGACCAGCATCCAGAGGACAAGTTAATTAAGCCCTGTCCATATCTGATGCAGGAAATCTGTTGAAAGTACATTTACAACATCCTGATGCTTTGTTGGAACACCAGATTAGACCTTCTCTGGTGTCAACAAGCAACAGCCTGATCACATCCTCCTCTTTACCATTTAGAAGTGCACTGACAGCGAGCGGTAGATAATAACATGTTATAGAATAAGTTAATTAAGCTTTTTTTTTTTTTTTAAATCCAGCCGGCATTTCTCGTGAGCTCCACACAACAAGGTCAGCAGAGGCCAATGCATCTTGAATAATCCTGGATTCAGCCCCAGAGTTCATTGGTGCTGTTTGTTTGTAAGTGTATGAAAAGCTCCCATTGCACAAAGACCTGCTTTGTGCATCTTCTCCTCCAGCAGGCTGCATTCATTATAGAGGAATAGAGGTGTAGTCCAGTGCCATCAATAATAAATGAACTGTGTTTTATTTAGCGCTTTAATAGACAGCTCCTCTGTGTACACAGTATGTTTCTGCTGATTTCTGTCAGAGGCGTACAACACTCCCCGCTGCTGTGATAATTCTGACATGGTTGTGTGTTTTTGTTGCCAACTGTCAAATCAGAGACGTGCTGCACATAAAAGAAGCTCCTGAACATTTTGATGGTCTCCAAACTCTTAAATTTGACATGGAATGGTCTCTAACAGGCTTTTATAATGTCGAAGTGGAGCATGAATCATCTTTTATTACTCTTATATGCTGCAGATTCAAGGGTCAGTCTGTTAGGCCACCTCTGGAATGTCTAACGCACAGAAGCTCAACAGTGGGGCAAGCTTGCTCTGTTGTCTGAACCCTTGCTCTGAGGTAGAAACAGAGGTGCTTCCTCTGTGTGTTTGCAAAATGTGCCTCTTGAGCTTCTGCAGCACTGTAATGGGATGTGAAATCACAGACTTGGGTGTGAATATTACGCCATTTAAGGCAGCAATGAGAGAGGACAAAAACATAGAGATGGCAGAACTTTGTACTTGGAGAGGTGATATCCTTTCCCATATGTCAAACATAGATTTTAAGTAACAATGCTGAACATTCAGACTTAACATGTGCATTAACCCTCTACATATTCATCTGTTGTATAAAGCCCTGGATCTGTCTGTAAAGCAATCAAAACAATCCATTCTAAAAATAAAAAAAGCAAGATATCCTCAAAAGATCTTCACAAAATCTTTACAACATCCTCACAAGATTTTTTCTAGATACAAATCCACACCGACTTGCTGAAAGTATGAGACCATCACATAGAGATCTCCTAAGTGTTTCATGACATGTCCAAGGGGCCTCAAACACCAGGGTCTGCCATGATAGGCCTCCTAAGGGCTGGTCAGTCAGAGGTGAAGGGGGTTCGTGGAGCGAGGAGCTTTAAAGAGACAGTCGCAGTCGACAGAAGCTGAAGTAACAGTTTCCCAAAACACCAACGAGAGAAAAATAGGGATTAAACTAAGCTGCAAGTCATGCAAAGCTACAACATGGTCACCAAAGGGACAGAATAAAGCCCCCAAAAAATCACAATATCTCCTCTTTAAGCTTGAAATTCTCATATTCTCACAATCCTTATATTCACAAACAACGCTGCACATGTATGTCATAGATTTATTTATAATTTATTATTTACTATGCAAGCTAATGTAAATAAAACATTAATCTACCTACTGTGAAAAATACTTAAAATAAATAAGACATGCAGAGCCATGGCAGAACAGCAGGAAACAAAAGGCAGTAAATGACTGCAGGATTTTGATGCTTGTTTTAAGACATTAAGTCTGATAAATAAACCAGAAGAATGTGTTTATATACAACTGCAGAACAAGAGATATGTGCCTCTATGTCATGGCAGTGGTCCAAAGTCATCTTTCCAGAAAAAAAAGTCAGATGAACATTTATTTTTCAAGCTTGTGGCACAGAATATAAGATGCTTGAGGTCCAAAGTCAATGCAATGTCTACTCTGAGATTGAGGAGATGCAGATTTTCTTTTCTTGCAGGGTTTGGCACCTACCCACAACGCCAAAACTTCCATTGAATGTTTCACTGTGCTTGATCAACCAAAAATACAGAACTGTTAAAAGCTGCTATCAGCGCAACCTAAACTTCAATAACACCTGAGCAGATCTACAGACTGACCCTTATCACAATGTATTGATGCAGTAATTGGTGGAAAAGAAGTCCTAATCAAATACTGAACATACTTTCAAGAAGTCTGACATTTCTGTCTTTTTTGATCAACCTTAAGAAAAGAAGTCTTGAAATCTTTGAATTAACAGCTTATAAATTTGAAATGTAGTACTCATCACATAATTCTGCAAACTGATGAAGTCTTGGATGTTTTTTGCAGACATAATATCAAACACAGAAAAGTATTTTGCTTTATTTTTGAAAAAGAAACTATCATGGTCTCTCTTAAAAAAAGGACCAAAAGTTAAGTTTTACTTTTTGTACCTCATTAAAAGTTCCAAATTCATGAAATGCAAATTTCTCCTTCGTGGAGTTTGCAAAGCACATCTGTGCTGCTTCACTTAAAAGACTATTTTGGTGTTTGGTGTTTTAATATCACATTTCTGTCTGCTGCATATTCAATACAGTTTGGCTTTCCAAAAGTTGTGATGTTAGAAAATGCTTCTTATACTTTTTGCTGGAGAGAGGAGCAGATGAATGAAGGGAACAGACGCCAAGTATTAAACTATGGAAACACACTCTGCTGGTTGGTTTTATTTTGCCTTTTGAAGCCAATTAAAGAATATTTGTTCTCCTGGATCTCAGAGGAAACAGAATAATTTCTTGTAAGTGAATACACAAATCTGAAGTCCCCTCTCTCTGTCTTAGTGGTACGCCAGCCCAGACTACAACTTGTTTGGCCCATACGTGGAGCACCGTAAACTCCATCCCAGCCAGCCCTTCTACATCCTCCACCCCAGCTACGTGTGGAGACTTTGGGATGTGATTCAGGGCAACACTCAGGAGAACATTCAGCCCAATCCCCCATCATCCGGCTTCATAGGTGAGTACGCACACGTGTGTTATAGCCTGCATACTGTCAGTATGCATGCAGGGTGCGTCTGTTCTCTCAGCTGCCTTTGTATTCTTATCTCTCTGTTTCCTCTCTGGCTCCTGAAAGAGAGGCACAGAGACACACAAACACACTCTTCCTAAGGCATGATGAAATTTTTATCTTCATTATGCATAGTGACATAGATATCAGTATGCAGCAGGGCTGTGCGATGCAAAGCTGCTCATTGGTGCAGGGGGACGGTTGGTCCCCTGCTTGTTGATTTCCTCCTCATGTCTGTCTTTTGATTTCAGCTGTTATTTGCTTTTTTCTGCTCCTTGATGCTTCTTAGAGCCCACACAATACTGGCTGCTTAAATTTGTTTGCCTCGGAGTGACAGAACATTACTCATACTGAAAAAGCACATTAAAATTAGTTATTACTCCTCTCTGTTCTGTCATCAAAGACCACAAAATACAGACTCTGTTTTTGCAATAAGAAAGCAAAATGGGCCTGTTTTGTGTGGTCTCAAAACGCCTCCTTTCACTTTGTCTGCAGTAAAACCACAGTGTAGAAAATTAAGATTGTACAAATATGAAATTGATATTCAGGCTACAAAAGAAAGCACTCGAGTTAATAAAAAGAGATTTATGTTGGCGTGAAGAAACATTCCATCCTAATTCAGCTTCAGCAAAGACAGTGAGAGTCAGCGAGCTGAAACCAAAGAAAGACAGTGCCCTCTTGATGTATCATCATGTTAGACTCCTTGTGCTGCGGAGTAAAAGGTCTAATTACTTTAGTCACATGCTGAACATGTGAATTGATTTCCTTCCAGTTGATACGGGAGAACGGCAATGTACAAAGGTCAAATCCCCTGCGTTCTTGTTAGAAATGATAAATTGACATATTCTCATCAATGATTCAGCTCTGTCACTCATCACCATGGTAAAGAAGAGCATGTGCGCACGTGTCCCTTCAATACGCTGAAGATTTTGTACAACAATTCAGAGATTTTGACCTCAAAACGTCTTTTGTTTCACCGAAAATTAGGCAGTGCAAGGACTGGACTATTGGTTGCCATGGTTGTGGGTTAAAAGGAGGCTGCTGTGTAATTTTAAGTCAGAAACACGATCATTATGGTGACATGGGGGTGGGGAGATGGGCTGAGGACTGTGCAGCTGCAATGATGGGGGGTCTCTTTATTTCATGAAAACAACCTCTCACACTCTCAAAAATCTCAGCAGGGACATTTGACTCAAAGATTTGGTGAAACATTTATATGAAGGGTCGTGAAAGGTGACACCCAACTGTCAGCAGGGGGAAACATTACACTGGAGTCCGTGTTCCTCAATAAAGCAGCTATACCAGTATGAACAGTATGTTGCCCCCTTTATGGCCTGAATGTTGGAAAACATGCTTAAGAGCCCTCCTGGATGGCAAAACACACTAAACTACCTCCTTGGCTTCTTAAAAAATGATAAACTGCCCACTTAGGAGGCCAAAACATGTGCTTTGAGTTTTTTTTCATCATGCAATGATACATTCATTAGTGTCATTGGAAATAACGCTGACGCCTAATGTTTCAAGTGACGTCGTTCATTTAGAGCTGGTGGTAACTGCTTCGCAGAGTTTACAAGAGTTGTTACGCCCTTCTCAGTGATTCAAACAAGAATTTTCTCTGGAGGAACTAAAAAAAAACATCTGTAAATGAAGTCTGTCAGTATTACTCTGACTTTACTGATGATATAATAGTCAGGAGTTATGCCAGTCTAAGGCTCTGCACATAAGAGCTGTAACTTAACATGTTTTTCTCACTGACACAAAGAAGTCAACAGGATATTAACTATTTGTCACACTCTCCAGTCAGAAAAGATAAAACACAGAGATCTGTGTTTTTCTCTGCTAAAACGTATTTCTATGACTAATTTTGTAGTGATGGTGGACACTGGAGCCTAACTGTCAGGCAGAAAAAGGACAGAAGAGCAGAAGAAAGCGAAGCGGGAGAGTGAACTTTAGGCTAACTATTTAGCCTCTAGCTCAGTTTGTATCACTCTATAACACAGGGGCTAAACCGTTTGTGCTAATGTTTGTTCCAACCCACAGTCAGCAGTTATTCTGCAATGGTCTGTTCAAACCTGAGAGTCTATCAATAAGATGAAGAGTGAAGTTACGTTAGCTCTGATTGGTAGATGACTGACAGGACATAGCTAAACAGGATTTACCAATGTTACACATTACAGAGAGCTGCCAGCTGCTCTAAATATAAATGGCTACTAAACTACTTACAAACTGACAGTGTTGTCATGTTATCCTACAGCCGGCTGCTACATTCGCTTGATGTCACGTTTCAAACCATAGCACTATGTAACTGTACTAATAAGTCCCTTACCTCGGTGCGATGTATCCAGTAAAAAGTTGTTTGAAGAAAAAAAAAATGTTTTGATCCAATCTCCATTTAATTCCAAAACAAACACACGCATCACTAAAAGTAAGTTACAACAGTGTGCGGAGACTCCGGGCCACAAGGTGGCGAGGGAGTGCAATTAAAACAGATCCTCCTTATAGCATCTTTAAAGGACATATCTCTTCAATGATTTCTCTTCCCTTGCTTTGTTTGTTGCATCTCGTCAAAACACAGCCACAAAACGATTCTCCTTCACAGCAATAACATTTATTAAAACAAAAAAAACCAACAGTGACACACAATGAAATGACCACATCACTTAGAGTCAGTCACAGCTGGGATTAACTCATGTCAGCGCCCAATCAGATCATCCAAACTGTCCCGTAGCAGCGCTTCATCACCATCCTGTACAGCAACTCATGCATGCCCATGCTAGGCTGCTGCACATGCTCTGTGGAAGTTGTACTTCCTGGATAAACCTTCTGAAACCTCAGGTGGGAAAAAGCTGTGCAGATGTTCAAGAAGTGCTCACTTTCCTCTTTAGGCATGACTTGGTGTATTTCTTGGCTCATCGTTAGTCTTTTGTCGAGCATCCTGTGCGGCCTACACTTTCCAGGCGAGAGGAGTCTGAAAGTTTTAATGAGCACAGTATGTGGCATCCCATAAGCTCCCTTTCCTATAAGGCATCGTGGCCATATTTGTCCTTGTGTCCTACAGGCTGCTTGCATCAAATCAAGGTGATATTCATCAAGTTTCCGATCCATCTAAAAGTGATTGAACATGCAACAAAATCATCATGCAAATATCAAGCACCGAAAATATGAAAGTGTGGTGTATATACACGCTGAAAGTTAGGAACAGTCTTTGTGTGATAGTTTTTCAGGATTCAGCAACATTTACACACAGAACAGCGCAGATGCTGGAGGAAAGGACAAAGCTTTAAATCATGAACACATCGAACTACTCACGCACTGATTGAGGAAGCACAAATGATTATCAAGCGTCGGTGGTTACAGCAGCACAATGACAGAGTAACTGAACAGCAACAGAAAACAGGCACAGGAGAGTTTGTGTTGTAGAAAAAGACATTTTGAAACAGGACCTGGAAAAGTAAAGTATCAGGATACAGACGAACCACAGGATCCTCCTGAGGAAAATTTCTTGAACATTTTCATGTTTTTGGAATGTGATTGAGAAAAATTGTGCTTTGTCTCAAAATCATATTGAGGAAACTCACAGCTTACAGGAGTGCAATACACTGCCAAAAATACAAACACACAGTCTGTGGTGTGTGTTCGATCAGGAGCTTCCACTTCCAAATAGGAGGAGTGCAAACTAAAAATAACATTTAAACAGTTTTTGACAATCCTTTCAATATCATAATGCTCTTAAGACCCCAAAATAAATAGTTTTCCATTTAAGAGCTGGACTGGCCCACAGAGAGGCTCAAGCTAAACCCTTCAAACACTCTTTAGACAAAGTAGGGGCTGCCTGCAAGAGCGCTCTTATCACCAGATATCAGCTCTGGACTTCACGTTGTGGCTCAATGGGGGCAAATCTCAGGCCCCTGAAATCCTAAATTTGTGGGGAGCTTTTTGGGAGAAGTGGATGCAGATAATACTCACGGTCAAGGAGAGATTTGCTTTTCAGGGTTTTTTTGGCCTTATGATGCAGATAACAGATTTATTTGGGACACGGCTGACCAAAAATATAAAAACAGACAAAAAGACTCTTCTCTGTACAAACAGAAGCTCACGGAGAAAATACAACTGGCTTTAGTCCACATTCCACAGAAGTTCACATTGCAGGTGTTAAGTGTAGCTCCGGCTGGTCAGATTGCCCAGGTTTAACTCTGGACCTCAGGGGGGCTGGTGTGCCTGGTGTTGGGGGTGCTGCAGCACTGATTGGGAGCATCAGTGGAGATTTGAGCGGTGCAGGCCACCGTGTTGCTGTAGACTCTGCGGTTGAGCTGGATCACGGTGGTCTTGGAGGGCATGGACATGCCATTCTCTGCTGACCAATGGTCGCAGTGAAAGAGAATCAGGAAACACCTGTAGAACTGAGAGAAGAGGGCTGTTGTCATCATTTTAAACTCAACAAACAGGTCAGCACTGCTGTTAATCATGCTTCTGTCGCCTTCGTCCTTTTTCAAAAGTTAAACCAAAATGTAAGCTAGTCCTGAACTCTGTGGCAAGACTTGACATAAACCGAAAAACATGAACATATTACCCCAATTCTGTGTCTTTGCACTGGCTCCCTGTTAATTTTAGAGCTTGTTTAAGAGTTTATTATTTATTTTTCAGGTGCGACCAGATCTAAATTTATACACCAGTGCATGCCCTGAGGTCAGAGAGCAAGGTCCAGCTCGTAGTGTCTAAGACGAGACTTAGAACCAGGAGGGACAGGGTATTTTCTGTGGTAGGCCCTAAACTCTGCCCCCTGAACAGCCCCCACACTGGAGTGTTTTAAGTCTCCTCCTAATACCCGTTTTTATTCCTAAGCTTTCACACTGTGTGAGTTGTCTGGTCCCCTGTTTTTTTTAATTACTTTATTTATTTCTATTATCTAGTATTTATATTTATTACTTTTAGCTATGTATTCCTGTTTTAGTATATTTCCTTGGTGTTATTAGTTTTGAGTTTGTTGTTGTTTTAAATTGATGTTTTGTGCAACACTTTGGAAACATTCAGTTCATAAAGTATGCTAAATGATAAAGTGGATTGGTTTGGATTGGGTTATTTAATGCAGTGCACATGCTTACTCCTGGACTCCATCAGACTAACCATCTTTAAGAGGTGTGTTATTCAAAGTTTGATTGGACAGAAACTGTTCCTCGGAGCACTTTCATGTCATTATAGTCGAGGGGAAGTGGTGGAGCTTGAGCAGAGAAAATGGCCCTTAATGGCTGCAAAGAAACACGTTCGCTCACACATTGTGAACACTTTGACCTTTGTGGCAACTCAAACCCATCAGACTAAAAGGTCTGAGAGCCCAACAGGCGACATCCCTCTGTTTAGATAAATGAGTAGTGAAGAAATTTATGGTTTGGACATCTTGGAGCACAATAATCACGATCGGCCCATAAATGGAGATAAATGCTGCTCGTGTCGTGCACTTTAGAGCTCCAGAGTGTATTTTTAAGACTCAGTTAGGTAAAGCTGGATGGGGGGAAAAACGTTAGTCAATCGTCACGCTCTGAGGAAAATGTCCCAAAGTACATTAGACTTTTTGTGGATGGGACTCTGTGTCTACTGACGCTTTGATGTCATAGCATTGTGACTGCACTTCTTTGGCTCATTTCTAAGTTTGTAGACCATAAAACTCAACTTTATCCAAATCCTGCACATTCCTAAACAAACAGCGATATCACAGCAAGATAAGGGTTCAGTATTGCTAGTCGTCTGACTCATTAACCTGAAACTGAAGCAAGAGTTTGTCAGACAAAACACAAAAAGGAACAATGCATAAAAACTCTAAGATCGAAGAGAAAAAGAAACATCTCTCTCCTTTAAAAACACACCGTGCAGCGAAATAAATGAATCCCGCACAATCACGACAGGTTTCAGCATTCTGTTTGAAGGATTTTACTTTGCTTGTTTTGTGTTGATCGTTATCAACCCAGAACGACTGAGGCAGTGATGGAAAAGACAGAGAAATGTGCACTGAATAAAAATTGTCTCAGAAAAAATAAATCATACATAGCCAGCTGGAATGAAAAGAAACAACAGCAAACAACATGTATAAGTAACTGCTCTCTTTGTGTTGCATGTAGCACAATAAATGAGCGATAGCACGCCGAGCATGCTGAGGCCGGCAAACTCACGGTCTTCATTTATTATGCATTCAGTTCTATTTCCAGCCTTATCTGAAGCAGGCTTCTGCTGAGGGTGCGCGCTCTTTTTCAGCGCTGAACTTTACATGCACACGTAAAAAAAAAAGCACATAAGCACCTGAACCCTTGACTTTTGACTCTGTGCTGATCCTGGAGAGATTTTATGATTAATGCTTTTCATAAATGTGTGTGTGCAGCAGCTGCTCAGGGAAGATTACAACAGCTTCATTTTACATAATCAGATTGTCCAACATTTTATTTCTGCAGTTTAATTTGAGTTTACAAGCAGATTAATCATGTACAGTAGGTTGAAAAATAAAAAGCTCACAGTTTTACCAAGTTTGAAGAGTGAAACGTGAAATCCAGACCTCGCTAACTGCTGCTGGAGAGCATATCTTGGTCTTTTTGATAAGTCTTGTGTGGATTTATAGATGTTAGAGCTGAAAGCTGTTCCCTTTTTAATGAAATGTAGACTGTAGTAGACTTTTCGGACACAGACATAAAATGTCTTTTTTTCTCTCTCTCTCTCTGCTACTGTTTCAGGCATCCTCCTGATGATGGCGCTGTGCGAGGAGGTGCACGTGTACGAGTACATCCCCTCCATGAGGCAGACAGACCTGTGCCACTACCACGAGCGTTATTATGATGCCGCCTGTACTCTGGGTGCCTACCATCCGCTCCTGTACGAGAAGAGCCTGATCCAGAGGATCAACACAGGCCCCGAGAGGGACCTGAGGAGGAAGGGGCGGGTCACTCTTCCAGGCTTGAGCACCATCAACTGTGATATCTGAGATATGAATGCTGACCTTCTGAGCCTGAAAACACAAACATACTCGAGCCTTTCGCTGGCTGACAAAGGGGGAGGTGCAATAAAGCCACAGGAGACACGGAGGCTGGAGCTTACAAGTTTGAAATGAGACCCTTGAAGAACATAAGCCATAGCCCTCCAGGCGGGATCATCATGGAGGACTTGTCTTCATTAAGATGGTTTACCTGACCAGAGACTGGCAGGAAGAGCCTCCAGGATGGGGCTGAAAAAGACATTTCTGTCTGCTTTAGCTGAGCCACGTTAGCTGTGAAGCTGACTAGGGTAGCAACAGATCCGTGTTTTTAGACAGGCAAGTGAATTTTCAATAACTGGGTGTGTTTCAGTGGTGTGAACTGTATTTTCTTTAGGAAACACCACTGTTCATAGCGGTGGGTATTTGTTGTGGAATAAGCAAAGAAAAAGTCATCTGTGTTGAATGTCCGAGGTAAAACATATGCTCTTAAATGTACACATCCATAACACATGCATAGGAAGGCGCAGGTGGAAAGGAGACGTGTGACGCTCTCTGCCATGGTATTGCTGTTCACGTCACCGCTCTACAGGGGCGCTACCTGTTCAACATTCCTGTTCGATCTCTGAAGCTAGAAGTTTTTCTGTTGTTGGAGGGTTTATTTTCAAACAGCTGTTTTTTTCGAGCCTTTCACTAAATTACTCTGCCAGCCGGGTGGTGTCAAGAGGCTGAAGTTAGTTAATTAAAAAAGCAGAACAGACGGAAAGAAAGCGCCAGGTTTAGGATTTAGTGTTTAATTAATTCAGGCCAAAATAGATTTTTGGTGCTCAGAACAGCCGTAGCCCTGTGCCTAGTGGTCGACTGAACACGCTCCATGGGTTGCCTTGTGCCTGTTCAGATACATGCAGTACAAACAGTGGCAGGACTGCAGGAACATGGAGTTTAATTGCTGTGGGAGGTGTTTGAGTAGGTCATGATGCTGGAGCGAGCTGCATCAGGGGATTCACAGCTCTGCGTCAGCAACCAGCAGCTCCAACTTTGGTGGTCAGTTCACTCTTTATTGAATGTATTCTCACGGTCTGCATCTGTGCAGGGTTATTTTCTAGTCCTATAATGGCAGCATTAAGCTCATTTCCTGCATCTATAAATGTCTCCTATTTCCTGGATCCTCCAACAGCACTGTGCACCTGTGTGCAGCCACTGGCGGAGACGATAATAAAAGAGGAATTTAAGATGGTATTATCATCAAAATTGCTTCGTCTCCAGCGAGGATGATTTTATGTTTACAGTTGGTCAGTGCAGCATCTGCAACGAGCTGTGAAGAGTTATTTGCTTATCACGGGAAAGGGAGGAGGTTGTTGTTCACTCGGCGATTACTGAAAAAATGCTCATGAGCAGAGGGTTTTTGTTGATAAATGTTATATTCTACAAAATGTTCTTGTGCCATTGGTTGTGGTTTGATAAAAGATGTGAGACAAGAAGTGTTTCTTTGGATAGCCAGTATGTGGAGTTGGCTTTGTTGTTGTAGTTTGTAGATGGACCTGGGCCTTTGCATTATTTGTTGTTAAGAGGGCTGGGTATCAATCAGAATTTGAACTCAACGTTTTGTTTTGTTCTCCAAAGTCACTTTTGTATATGATGCCAATATTAAGCAAAAAACTAGAATCAGCTGACAAAGTTTTCTGGTGTAAACTGACAGCTGGATGACATGATACCGCGTTTTATTTTGAAATTCTACTTGGTTAGGGTTAAAGCTCCTGCAAGGACTTCCTGAATGGTCACTAAACTAACTGAAAATAACATTTATGACGTTTTTAAGCCACTGATTTAAAGAAACAGCCTTCTTTATTTTCAACTGCAAGTTTTCAGCTGATTTATACATTGATGACAAAGTGGGATCAAATTTTTCTGTACTGCTTTATACCCAGGAGGCGCAAAAATCAGCACTAACAGAATATCCCCGACTAAGTTAAATAGGCGCATTTTAAAAAAATGGTAAACAAAAAATTGAAGAAAAAAAAAGTCTTATTTAATAAAATTGGGCAAATATTGAGTCACTTCAGTTTCAGTGAAGGATTTACTGCGGTGCCGTGCAGCTGTGTTACTTTAACACCTTTCTGTCTTCCAATATAAAAAATAACCAGATCTTGAATTAACTGTGAGGCTTGATTAACGAGCTCAGATTTTGTATATCAAACATGTTTGGTTGTGACATACTCGACAGATTTATTGAGATCTGTTTGCAAACAGTGGTTTGGTTTGATGCCCAGCCCGGCTTTCAGGCGGATCGTTTTGCATGTTAATAAAAAGAGTCCTGAAACCAGTGAAGTCAAACGCAGTTAGAGGACTGTTAGAAGAAGAAGTAGTCTGAAGAAACTAGTTTTTGACTCTTGAGGAGATTTTTTCGTTCTGCTGTATTTTTTTCTGCTGAAATAAAAATGACCTGATGTTTATTACTCTTGATTGTAACACACTGAAGGTGCGAACCCCTGAACATATAACTCGTGTGTATTTCTGGTAATAACTTTGATTACTTTCAGTGCACAGAGCATGAAAATCTGAATCAGGGCTAATAGTCTCAAACTGTCCGTGCTGTACTGTGCTGCAACGTAACCTTTGGCAACACTCACAATAGTTTCTTCTTAAAGAGGTGCGTTTCATCCTGGTATCAGAATTTTGTGCCAAATTCCACCTTGTGATGTCTTAGAAGGGTTGAGTATGGACGTTAAGGGAGACTCGTGGTAGCAGGATGTCTTAGGTGCTACTACTTTTTTGGAGGGATGTGGAAAATGATCTCACTTTGAATCCCTTGACTTTCTCAAAGACCGGTGGTTAAGAAGGGAGAGAAGAGAACAGAAGTGCTAACACTGTTTCTTACATTTTCCCCTCTCTTCTTTTTTCACTTGAAGTCTGTTTTTCATGTCTTTTTTTACTCAGTACTGTGGGAATCGCTGCACCACACTGCCTCTAAAGGATTGTAAATCAAAGAGTTTCTCCATGCAGCTCCTCAAACTTTAAAAAGAGGAAGAAGAACAAGAAACACCTGTGACTGGACGTAAAGAGTGACAGTCCTGTTTCGCTCCCAGCAGCCTTAGGGTGTCTTTCTTTCTTTCTTTCTTTATTTTGATTTGTTAGTGATTCTCTTCTTCTTACACTTGAACTGATATAAAAAAAATAGATTTCAGCAGTTGTAATTTTGTCTTTTTTTACGGTGTAAATAAAGTTGTTGTGAAGCTGCTCGTGTGTGACTCACCTGTTTGTTCATGAGGATGTAGATGAGAGGGTTGATGACGGTGCTGCTCTTGGCCAGCAGTGAAGGCACCACGCTGGCCACAGGGCTGATGATGCTGGGTGGCCCGAATGTCGCCATCATGGCCACGACACCGTAAGGCATCCAACACAGCAGGTAACAGGCCGCCGTGGTCAGAACCATGAACAGGATGTGGTACTCTCTCTTCCGGGCGGCTGTCTTTCTGATCTTGCCCACCTATGGAGAGAGCCGTGCTGGGTTAATGAAGAGACCATGTGGTAGAGATATTTTCATAATTGTCATCCTAGCATGGAAGTGCTCTCTGCGTTTGTAAGAAGTGAATTATGGCAGCTTTGATTCATTTCTATCTCTGGAGATGGCAAGGGGATCCTTTCATTTCAGCTGGTTTAAACCTTGAACACTTAAAAGAGAAGTGTTGAGTTAGGAAGACTTCAAAGTTAACTCTGCAAATCCTCTAAAGCGTACTCTAGCACTGATGGCTGCTTATCTTCCAAACAGGCTGTAATTCAAAAAAGCTGCAACGATAAAGAGTTTAAGGGAATTTTAATCAAACCTGTTTTTCAAATCTGTGAGAAAAGGTAAAACTCAAGCTCTGCTCAGCTCTTAGGTGTTTGCTACCCATGCAGGCTTCATTTTGAAGTTGTATTTCAACATGTATTTTACCCCCCTCTCTCTTAGCGGATGGCTGCGTTGGCTAATTGTTATCATTTTCCTGTCAGTCTGGTTTATTTCTGGGAGTTTGGGAGGACATGAGGAAGCCAGTCCCTCCTTTTCTTCTTTTTCTCAAACTGAAGAAGTCTTGTGCTGTAAAACAGTAGCGTGCACAGACTTTTTGAAGGGCAGGGGCAAAATGAAAGAAAGGAGGCACATACAGTGTGTGTTTTTGCCACCCAAGAGGGCAGTGTATCATATTTTAACCAGCCAAGGGAGCAGTTTTATGTGTTCATTGTACCCAAGAGAGGATTAGTGTTTTGACAACAGGAAGGCTCTTCAGCCTGAGTATTTCAACAGTTGGGCCATGGGGGTGCACACCAGTGCTGCAAAAAGTTGATTTCCCCACAGTTTGGCTGCTGCATGACTACTTTGTCCTTGAACTGAATTTTTTCCTTTCCCAATCCTGGGAATAATTTGATATGCAGCCTTTAAAGATAAAACTAGTGTAATACATGGCTTTATCTGCCTCCTGTAGAGACAAATCTGCATTTTATACCTTTATCTGCAGCCAGTCATATCAACAGCAAACAGGTGGGTTGCAGTACCAGGAATTGCCACTTGGAGAAGCATTGTTATCCAGGTGGAGTCTTGGATAACTGCTGTCAGCTGTTTCTTTCATTCGCTGTGATAAATGACTCAGTGAGTGGCTGAGTGACGACTGGCTGCATCGTGACATTTATCACACACACACACCTCGCCATTATTCTGCTCACTCTGATGAATCTCACTCAGCCATTTCAACCGCAGCCCCCTCTTCATGCACTGACTTTTTGTTAACTTTGACATCGAATAACAGTGTGTGGACTCTGGTTCTCTCCTTTGAATTCTTCTACCAAATTTCATTTGGAGAAGTTGGATAAAAATCTCAATTTTTTCTGCTCTGAGTACTTTCTCTATAGTTGCTGCCAGGGAGTATGTTTCACATTTTTCTCCTGAAAATACCATATGTAACCTTGGAGACAGTCCTCTTGAATATCATTCCATTCTAATGGACTGCTTTTGAGTTTCCTTTGAGTGGCTTTTACACTCACACACAAAAGAAATTTTCCGACTATCACTTTCATTGAAGCAGCCTAGAAAAATGAACATGTGCAGCTGGTACCAACAAGTGGAACTACAAACAAAGAAAACAGCCAGAGTGAATATTTTTTTCAAAGACGTGTTGCAATGTGAGCCTGTGCTTTGATAAGAGTCCACCTTTCTGCTCTACACCAGGCTATAAAAACAAACTAAGGCTGCATTAATGAAACACAACAAGCTGAGGGCCAGATTTAGCAGCCAAGCTGAGCTGGATCCCCCAGATGGAGAGAAATCCCCATAATGCCTCTGATATTTGACAGGAATGTACAATATGGTCTGCGCGATGTATAACAAACAATATATTTAAGTGTTGGTTCTCGTTCTGTAGCTCTTCAAGTGTGTGCACCTGGTGGGATTACAGGACTCAAATGTTCATTTATTAAATAAAGGAAACCAATTTCCAGCTTGTTTGTTTTGTGATCAGGAGGAGTTTATGCTCTGAACAGACAGCAGATGCTTGATTCACTCAGAAAACACAACCTTTTTGTCCACAATAAATTATCGTTTCATAACCATCAATAGGCGGGCAGGTGAAGGTCAGCGACAGAGATATTAATGCGAATGACGCACATCCAGCTTCCTTTCAAAGCCAGATTCTCAGTGATAAATCCAGAGAAAGAAATAATGCATAATTTAACAATTGTTGTTTATGAAACCTCAGATTAGCTTTTTAATGACCAATCCTCAACTTGTTTACCCTTGTATCTTGTATCTTCTTATGTTTTAATATAGCTGCCAAAACTCCTCAGACCCTCTGCTCTTGAACATGACTTGCATTCTTGAAGCGCTTCACCTCATCAGGTGCTTAAAGATTGAAAGAACAAAATAATGAAAGTAAAGTGCATCTAATTCAGCTGATGTGGCCCACACACAGCTAATTACAGGAGCAGAGCACTTTGTGAGAGCTGTTTACGGACATCAGAAGGTCGCCACTGACAGAAAACATCATTCATTTAGGAACAAGCCGCCCAGCAGTCGGAGGAAAGTGCTCCAGGAAACCCCAGAAAAATAATAATTGAGTAATATCTGCTTCTCATTCTCTGTTTGTGTACTGTGCAAATGTTCTCTGATAATCTTTATTTGAGCAGCACTTCAAAGCCTGAGGTCCAAAGCCTCAGCAGCTCAGCTTTTTGAGGCTTAGCGCCTTGCTCTGCTAACCCTCCCCGTACCCCTGCTCTCACGAATAAATCTCTGAGGGGGAAGCAAATCTCTCCATGGGAACTTCAAGAAACTCCCTGTGCACATTGGTGCAAAGGAGACTTTAGACGCGCATGAAAGTCACTGGTGTAAAAGAATTTAAAAGGTCCCTCTCAGCTTCTTCCTGTCTGTGTAGATAACTTATTATAAAGACATTATTCTACAGATAGCTGCAGAGGTCACTGAATGTTTTTTGTTTAACATATCAAGTGCTATCTGATTAGAGGAGCAATTCTGGCAGAAGTTATAAGTTGCAAAGTGTAAAGAGTGACAGTATTGCTGAGATGAAAAACTGCATTAGTCTGTCGTCTGTAACAGGGGTCACTGCAGAGCACTACAAACATTTCTGAATAACAATGAGGGAGTTCTTTACAGCAGTCATGAATTTTAATGACTAAGTTAGAAAATGCACAAAGTTCACAAAAAGGTTTTTCTGCTTCGGGCTAAAGAGGACACAAACCCTCCCATCAGAGCTACTCGCGGTGCCGGAGCACTGATTTCTGCAGGGGTGATGTGTCTTTATTCAAAGTTTGGTATTAAGAATACGTTGAAATGGCAGTATGCTTTGAGATTAAGAAAAGCACTTTCTCTTCGTCTATCCAACTGATATAAAAAAAGTGACTTATCAGCACTGAGGCTTTCTGAAAACCTGGCTTTGGAAGATATATGTTTGTAGATTTGCAGAATGGCTGTGCAGAAATAAAAAAACAACCATCTATCTTTCTATCTTTTTATGTCAGATGTGTCAACACACCATCATCTGCGAACATTTAGTGGATCCTCGGCTGCTTTTAATGACTGCATTTCATTTGTGAAGGAGTCTTTAGGAGTACACATATTTTTGCTACTAATATTTCAATGTGCATTTGGTCTTCATTTCCTGTTTTATTTTGTAATATCCTCTTGTGTGTTTGACTTCCTGTATTTCCTCTCCACCTTGACTGCTCCTCATTAGTTCCACCTGTGTCTGGCTGCCCTGTGTGGATTTCAGTCCCAAACAAACAGTTTTTCTCCTCTTTGTTGCTGTTTGTTTGTTTGTTTGTTTGTTTTGAGCTCTTCTTATGGACATCTTCTGGATTTTTTTCCAGACTCGGAAGTTATGATTTTCAGCCTTTACTCTGAGAGGACAGGACAGTGGATAGAGGAGGACACAGGGTGAAAGTCCCATGTTGTCCCTCTCAAACAACCTCTTCTGCTGCATTCACGAGCTTTGACCGATGCTCCCAGGTTGATGATCAGGTAAGCCTTTAATATATTCATGTTAAATATGCACTGTGTGATTTATAAAAACGTCTTTTTAGAAGGATTAGTGTTGATATTGTGATTGAAAATTTCTCAGGCTTAACAAAACATGTTTCACCCAACATATGCAGCTGTGAATGAGGTTCATTTGATTGTATTTAAGTGAAATAATCCCAAAATAGCAGAAAAATCCAGAATTTTAAAGCTAGGCTAAATATACCCACACACATGATTGTTGTGTCTGCTGACAGCAATGCATTCTGGTCTGTCTGCTGATGTGTGGAGTGCAGCTATAACTTTCTGTGATGGATATCCCTGTGATCTATGGACTGTCAGCCTGTTTGATGTTTACTGTTGATGTATGTACACAGATTTCACAATCCATCAAACTTGAAATGTTGCATTAAAGTCACAACATCACATCTGTCACCGTCCAGCTGCTTCAGTCTGTCAGCCGTCAGAGGCCGTCAGGGGAAAATCACAGCTTGTCTGTGTGAGTGGCAGAGACTCTTTCACCTTATGAGAGCACGAGTGGTCCTGACAGGACATCTGGAGAGGACGAGGTCTGAGGAGTTTTTTAGATGGGTTCAAGTTTTTCAGACTGAGCAAGCTGCATGTACGGGGGCCAGGGAATAAACAGGAGAAAACTATCTGAATCTTTTGATTTCTCTTCAGTAGATGTGATTCAAAAAGTTTTATTTCTTTATTCACCTTGACATTAAAGAGGGGGTATTGGGATTTAAAAAAAATGTATTTTAGCTGTACATGATTTACAGATTGAAATAAATCTTTTTTTAAATGTTTTGGAAAACCTTTGGTTCATCCTCTGTCTAAAAAGTTTTGTTTCAGCTGCTGCCTGTTTAAGACTCCCTGCTCCTCAAACCCCCTTCCTTCTGATTGGCCAGCCCTCTGGAGGTCTGTTGGGGGTAATGGGGGTGAAGCTATGGGCACATCTTGGTGTCTGAGGTCCCTTCAAGGTCTCATTCACCAATTAGTAGATCCTGATGAAATGACCTCATCATTTCAGCAAGTCTCATGAAGATCTCGTGACGATCTCATGCTATGTTTTTTTAGATTTGACAGCCTCAAGTGGACACTTGAGAATCAGGCATGAACACTTCTGCTCTGGCTTCATATTTTAGGACTTGAGTTGCAACTTGGTGTTACCTTGGTAACTCATTCTGACAGATGATATAGGACACCAGCCAATAGGGAAACTGCTTACAGTGACTTCAACAACTTGCATTCAAACAATCAGCGTGACTCCTTCATTTTCACAGAACAATTTTTGCTCCTGCTGTTTGCACAGATTAAAGGAACTTCAAATAGATAACATGTGCTTTTTAATGTCACCGTCAAGATAATAAAAATAGAATCCTGACACAGTGTCTTAGCGATCTTTTTCCAATCTTAACTTCTTTTTTTTTTTAACTCATTTTTGTTCAATCTATCCACAGAAACTAACATGGGAGGTAACACGGTTGTAAAAATAGATCCTCAGATTTATGGTTTACTGCTTCCATACTGGTGCGTTTTCAGCTTCTGGGTCATGCTGGTTAACTTGGGCAAACACTACTATATGTGCACTCACACACTCACTCACACACACACACACACACACACACACACACACACACACACACACACACACACACACACACACACACACACACACACACACACACACACACACCTGCCATCCCAGGAGGGTTTGAGTTCTCCCTCAGGCACGAAAAAAAGAGCTTTTCTTTTTGTCCCTGCAGATACAGAAAGGAAGACTTGGATTTTTCCTGATATTTCCTTGTCCCCCAGGAGATGCTGCTTAAAATGGCTCTTCCTTGGCCTACTCCCTGAACGCTCGTGGCTTCATGAGTGAGAGGATGCTTGATTTGGTCTCCAGGCTGTTTCATGGTCTGTGAGTATGCAAAGACTGGTGAAGGTCACAGTGGCCAACTTGCTTTCTGCAGGGCTTCTCTGGACTGCAGACGGGTGTTTGCTCTTCTCAGGACAAATATCACTTTATGTGACCTAAAGTCTCTGACTTTAAAGTTCGTTAGAGAAGTGAAGCATTCAAAGAGACACATGCACACAACCTTTCTGCACCTACCTGTTTGACTGCCCATAGAAGCCGGCTGTAGCAGTAGATCATCACCAGCACGGGTATCCCCAGGCAGAAAATGAAGAGGCAGATGATGTAGGCGTGCGACTGAGCAGTCCGAACCGTCCAGGACACGGAGCAGCTGGTCCCCGCCCCCTCAATGCCGTAGCTGCTCCAGCCCAGCAAAGGGGGCACAGTCCAGAACAAAGAGTACAGCCAGGAGCCCCCGACGGCCAGCAGGGGCTTACGGTAGTCTGGCCCACGCTTGTTGTAAACAGTTAGAGTGCTGTATCGGTCGTAGGAGAGGATGACCAGGGAGATCAGCGAAACAATACCTAAGAGAGACGGAGAGGAAGGGGTGAGTCATCAACATCACCATTAATATATGTTCAGTTGGGTTTAAAAGGGTCAGTGCACTCAAAATAATTAAAAATGGAAACTCTGATGTGTGTTTGCATTCAAAATAACATGCAGTGTTTGATGGCCATGTGCAGGAGCAGATCTACATGATTCACGTTTTTTTTCCCTTGAACTATCTTGCATCTTTAACTCAAAGATCTGTGACTGCAAATATCAATCAATACCTCTTGAACGCAGCTGAGAAAAAGTTAATGACAGATTTTTTTTTATGAGATTATCACAGTAGGGGACCGAAATAACGACACATTCACTGCCACTCCACTTAATAAATGATCACTGAGTAAATTAATTAAATTTGCTGATTGAAGAATTTGGTACTGCACCATTTCCTCTTAACTCTGCAGGTTTATATGTGCACTCTGATGGGTTTCTATTGAAGGTTACAGCTAGCCTCTTGTTTGTGTTGGCAGACTTATTTTTGTACACACTGGCTGTGTATTTTTTCAGAAACATCTCACATGTGTCACCTTGTACTTACAGTACACCAGAGCTCGCTTTGAAGCCTCAAAAAGCATAGTGACACAACGAGCAAGCAGAAAAAAAAAATTATCAGTGACAGCCCTGTTTTTCAGCTCTGTAAATCACCCAGAATGACAACAAAGTGTTCCCCACTCTCGGCCGCAGTAATAACAACGCTCAAACGCTGTGACAGTGAGCGTGTATGCCGACATAAGGGGATTTGAGGGGTTAGGATTCTGACTTTAAATGAGGAAAAGTCTTCCTGTGAAAGTCTTCCTGACTTCCAGCACAATTCTCATGCTGCACAAGCTCCCAAGAGGCCGAGCAAACCTGGGAGGATGTTTCGAGGTTCTGTGCATGGCTTGTGTTTGCCCCTGCTTGTATCCAGCTTCTTCATTGCATATTAAAATAAAAGCTTCCTCCTCGACGCGTTGTGCCTGAGGCTGTTTGTTCACGGACAAAAAGATTAAAATCAGCCAAACTTCAACCTTTGTTCATCCTCCGCTCACACAGAGTGTAAAACTGTATCCACAGCGGTGATCTCAGGCTGCCTGAGGGGCAAAAAATACATCAGCATGTAGTGAGTTGTCAAACATACGGGGCACCCTTTAAGGCCTGAGAGGACACCCAGGAGAGCTCTTCATCGTGTTTTCCACAGTGGAGAGAACACTCCAACATGTTTCCATGTTTTTATTTTTTTTTCTCCGGAAGAGGATTTCACCATGTTTTTTCCCTCTTCAGAGGACACTCCATCAGGTTTAATTCATCACAGTAGCATCTGAGAGGGTACGTGTCTCTCCAAACCTTTCAACCCAGCAACATGTTTCTTCATGTGCCACATGAAAAGGAAGATAGAGCTTCATCTTTTGTCCGACTCGCACCATTTCAGCAGTACAAAGAGAGAGGACACTAGTGTTAGACTACCGACGGACTAAACTGATGGTAAAAGCAGCTTCAGTGTATTCCAAGGAGGATGGAGGCTTCCTGAAATACTCTGGGTTCCCCTCTTTGGAGTTCCTGAACCTTCGCAGATTCATTTTTGGGGAGATCACCACCAACACAAACTCTCACCCACAGAAAACTCATAATTAAACTCATGCTTTCATTTAGATTTCAATACAAAGTGATTCAACATTATTTACATCAAATTTTCTGTGGAGGCAGTGTATCAGCTGACTCACCCCCCCTCCCCCCTGCAGAGGTATTAAATGTTACGCGGTAAAACATCCATAAACAGTGAAACGAGGTCAGAAAAATACAGATTCCTCTTTGCTGTTTCTGCGTTTACCTCACTGACACACGGGACTGCATTTTTCATAGTAAAAGGGAACAAAGGTTAGGTGTAAATGACCGGAGCAGCAGCGAGAATGACCCACTGTGAACAACGTCTACCTGATAGATCATGTCTGACATCCCCCAACAGTGCTGCCCTTTACACACAACCTGCTCTTCAACAACCATACAAGGAACTCTGAAGCACATGTACAAAAAGCCTCATGTTAATAACCTGTTAGTATCACAGATCTGAGGTTCAGAGGGCTGAATACTGTAAAAGAAAAAAAAAAAAAAAAAAAGTAGTTACAGGAGATATGACAGAAAAATGTGGTTGAAAAAGATCAAATGTTGGAGTGAATAGTGTCTCCAAAGACTGCATGCTACCAGCTTAACATTTTCTGCTGGTCGCTCAACACCAGGCTTTTGAATACCTTTCACCATTTTGAACAGTTAGCATATGTTAGTAAAGATACCCCTTTGTCTGTAAAACCTCAAACCTGTTGACTCCTGGCCTGGCTCTGCTCACTATCTTGGGTTGTTGTTGCAGTTGAACTAACTACATTGTGGTTTTGACACTGGTGCTTTTATTTTGAAAGTAATTTGTTGTCTTTTGGTGGTTTTAGTACACGACATCCTGTCCCGCTCAATCTGCTGTTTATAAAGTGACGAGACACAGCTCTGTCATTCAGCAAAATTCAGAGGCCTGCATATTTGCTGCAACCTGCCGGAGCAGGGACACAGCAGATCCACTGTGAGTGGACACGTTGGCTAGATTAGAAAGTATTTTAGCTGTAAACCTGAAGCCAGAATCAAGCATGTACAGCCTAAATGAAACTTTATAGCTGATAATAGACAGGTTTGGTGGCACTGTGCACCCACAGGGAGCTTACACTGTTTTTCCAAGAGAGCCTAAAAGACCATCTTTTTTTGGATTTGGATGTTAGATTAGATTTTTTCTGTTGGTAGCACAGACTATCTGACAACATGTGCATGTAAAATGCTATCCTGTCACTGATGCTGTACACGTGTAAACCAAGGGGCAGCATCTGGTTTAGAAAAATGAGGCATATGCAGAAGTGCTATAATACACAAACATTGCTGTTCGACGAGAATCTGCAATAAAAAAAAAAAATAAAAAAAAAAAAAACTAGAAAAAAAAACAGACTTTTACAGTATTATAAAATGTTTTACAGTCTAGTTAAAAAAGTGGCTTAGGTCTAAAATGTTACTTTTGCTATGGGCACACACTGTACAGGGGGGAGTTTTTTCCAGCTCAGTGGTTAAGAAGATATAAGAAACACAAGTTTGTCCAATCAGAGATACAGCCCAGCTTGTGTGACTGACAGGCGTCCTATAGCTTTTAGAAAGGAAGCTCATTTCCAGTGTCATATCCAACATGGCCCCCGCCAACAATCAGCTGCATTACTCTGCATCAAGAACAGATTGGTGACATGGCGAAGACTACATCCATATTTTATGCAGTTTATGGTGTGAAGGTGTTTGGCAAGAGGCTGTTTCCCATTGTCTTAGCAATTTCATGCATCAGAAATAACCACACAGTGATGTCTCCTCTTTATGCTCATAAAGCTTTGCATTAATTCCAGACTGTCTCGTAAGCATCACAGGAGCTTTTAATAACCCAGACACACCTTTTAAGAATGCTTTTCAAAAGCTCCACATCTATCTTTAGACACTAATGCTGACAGGACAAAGGCATTTGGTATATAGTTGATTACTTAAGATGTCAGCCCCTTGTCAGCTTTTACTTTGACTGCAATTGAATGTTTTGGGAATCAACTCTATAGTTATGGACGCTTGATTTGGAATACCGGAGTTGCTATCTCTTGAGCTTCTTTCTTAGGTGTGCATCACTGATGTATTTTAACCAAAGAAAGGTCACTACCTGCTTGTTTTGGCTTGGTTGATATAATTAAACTTAAATTAATTAAAGTTCTGTTTATAATGGATGCATACTCCAATGCTTAGAAAGCTAATTTAAAGTATTGTGATACAGAGAATGCATCAACTCACATCCAGTTTACATGAAAATCCCCCCATCAATTGCATTATGATGTAAACACACGTGTAAGCCTTAAGCACTGAACCCTGGCTGACGTCACCTGAGTGATCAGCCTGAGTGTCTGCATGAAAGCTGGTTTAAAAGTTCAACTGCTGAGCGAGGAGCAGGGCAGCACTTTGTGAAATCACAGGCAGGTCTGGACTGGCCATTTCTGTGATCAGCGCACAAGGATTATTTTCAATATGCAGTTTCATGGATTGGAGTGTTTTTGTTTGAGACTTGTTGAGCTGAAACGATACAGGAGACTCATGCAGTATCATGTGCGTCATAAATTCACAGAAGCTCTCACACAAAAGCTGTCATGAGAGGCGTAAAGTAAAAAAATCGTGGTGACCAGAGAGCAATTTCTGTGCTTTATTTTGCAGGTGCTGCAACATAGCCGCAGTAATAAAAGACAAACCTTGATCTATATCTGATGGCACACTCAACACGCTCGAGCATGAGTAATGCAGCTCTCTCCCAGTTTATGAAAGGGTCAGATCCATTAATTCACACTTAGATGTAAAGGAGGAAACAGCACGGCACACAGCCGCACTGAAAACCATAAGGAAACACATCTGATGTAGTAAAGTTTAACTCTGCTTCAAACGTATTCCTACAACATGCCCTGCTGCTTTACATAATGCAGCCACTTAACCTTCTCATTACATGAAACTACGTATATCTGACCTTTTGAAACGACTCTGTGTTCCTCGTAGACACAGAGAGGTTGAGGCAGGGAGCCCCAGACAGGTCAGAGGACTCACAAAGGCAAAGGAAATGTTGGTTCTGCTCTTTTTGTGTAATTTAATCAGTGAATGCTTCCTTTCAAATCTGATATCCTGCTGCATGCAGACGACACACAATACTATCTGACTTTTAGATTACAATGTTTGGTTTTCGAGTACAGTAGAGAGAACACGGTGCTTGGACACGACCTGAACTGTTGTAATAGCAATGTATGCTTTCTGCTGGATCATGGTGGTAAAGGTACACAGTGTTCTGGGCTGCAGGGGGGGGGGCATGATGTACTCCATGCGAGGGAGCAGAGCTTGTTTTGGTGCAACACAAAGAAAAGACAACCATGGAATAGCTTCCATTCCTCTTGTGGAGCATTATTACCTGCACAGAAATAACACCTGCAGTTGTGTCACAGAAATGAGAGATAAATATAATCCATTTGCTGCCAAGCAAAGCGTAACAGCATTATTGTTAGCTCAAAATATTTCATGCTCAGCGTAACCAAAGGGAACATCAGTCATCTCAAAATGAGCCGGCCAAAGGATGTTACAATTACACATAATCAGTGATAATCACCACATCGACAGGCCTGATCAATTCTCAGATTACGGTCTGCCTGGAATCCAATCAGGTCATTGAAAACACTGAACATCATATTAACCTTTAAGAAACACAGGATTGAATGTCCCTTTGTCCTGAGCCATTTGACTGGGTAGTAAAATCCCTGGAGACGCCCTCGATGTAAAGCTGCTGTCAGGCTCTAAGAGCTGTTTTCTCTGCCATCTGAAAGACTGTTTTATTGAAACCCAAGGCAATGAGGAGGCGAAGCAAAATCAATGATGTTTTTGTGGTAACTGTTCATCAATGCTGCAGAGAGAGAAAGTATCTACTGTAAAGATCCCTTTTCAGGGGTCAAACTCTCGCTCTGTTATTACCCGCTCGACTCAACCGCAGAAAAAAAGGAACAAACATCTTAGACTGCAGTGCATTCCTTTCAAAGTGAACTTGTAAGAGCCATGTCTTACCTTTTGTCTTATTGTTGTTTTTATTTGCAAGTGGAAGGTGGCCGAAGGTGTAGGAGCCACACAGTTTTCCACTGTGCTAAGGTTTTCTTTGTATTATTTTTTGTATCTCATGTCTAAGGCTTATTGGGAGCAGACAAGAAATTAAAAGGTTTTTTATTTGATGTTACATATGGCTTTTGCATTGTTTATTATATAAAACTCGACACACGTCAAAATTTTCACCCACCATCAGGCGGTAGAGGCTACAAAGGACTTGGGGCACTACAGTACTTCTCCAGAAAACAGTACGTGCAAGTTGATTCTTACACTGAACATGCTGCTGTTGTCAGGCTGTAATTGTTAACATGAAAAATGAGGCCTCTTCCTCTGATCAGCTCATCACTTCACTCTCATGTATCACAGCTTTCAGCACTTTGGTTAGTACAGTGTCTTGACTGACAGGTTGTTGGTCTGGTGTTCTCTGACTGACCCGTCATGTCGCTTGGTGATGAGAAACAGGAGCATGATGGATGTTCTGCCGCTCTGGTGAAGGTCTTTTTTCTGTCACGGTGTCACTCTCACTCTAAGACCCAACAGACCACCAATTCAGACACGACTAATCAATCATTCAGCAAGTAATTTTGAACCTTCATGTCAATGTTTGTCATATAGCCATATGCAACTTAAAGTCTTAATTTTGACTCCTTTCCCTGAGAGAAACAACAAGAAGCACGATTTGTAAACATTAAGGTTGGAGATGCAGGGGCATGCCCAAGAGGGGTACTGAGGAAAGCCCTTCAGGGCTCTTATTGACCACCAGAAGACCCGGAGAGAGACCAGATTTGAACATGACAGTCGGCTTCTATCGGCATCCGGCCAATACGCCGCCTACCAAGAAGGGCACTGTTGCCTGTGGAAACACAAACAGGATCAGGCAGAAATGAAGAGTGGAGAGAGGAATGGAGGAGTTTTTTAGAGCAATGGGACATCCTCTCCTCCAGAGCGCAACATGAAGCGACATGTTTCAGTGATGACGGCATCAGCTGATCACCTCTGGATCATCTGTCAGTCAGCTCCAATAGCTGTTTGTGTGTCTGCACATGTGTGCTGTAATAACTTTAATAAAACATAAACAGTAAAACATGGATCACTTGACCAGTAAAATGCATCTTTATTAGATTATTTATCATTTAGCCATATCTAGAGGGCATTTAAGCGTGAACTCTGAAAAATATTGATATAACAGTTTATTGTGTCTCAAAAAGGTATTATTTATTAGATTTCAGTGACAATAGAAATCAAGTTATTCTTTACTCTATAACTTCATGCTCATGAATAAAACTTAAGAAACTCTCAAGGAAAACAAGTGTTTAATTCTGACTAACTTTTTTTCTCAGATTTAAATTATCGTCATAAAGATAAAGAGGATCAAGAGGAGTGAGAGAAATAACCGATCACATATGGATTTGTTTATTCTGTATCTTATTTTACAATTATTTCATTGGATAACCTAAACAGTTATGAAGTGGGAATTGATCCTCTTTTTTAAATTGATTGTTTGTTTGATTGTTTCCTCAATCATAGCTCCTCCGATTAGTCTCCTCCCTCCTCCCTCCTCTCTCCTCCAAGCACAGTTATCGCTTTGGGACAGCCTTCAACATGGCAACTCAGAAAGTACCTCTTGCCCCGCTGAGGAGAGAGGAGATTGGAGACTGCAGTTTACTGCTTTGAGACGCACCCTAAGTCACGACAGATGAGGTTCGCCCTGGAGTGGTGGCCCTGCTCTATTCTCTGCCCTCTCCTCTCTGATTAAAGACATAAATCCCCAAAATAACTTTTGAAAAACCATCTTTTGTGTAGCTAGCCTACCATAGAATTTGTTATCTTCAGTGGTTGGAAATGAGTGAATACAGAAGTGCTGAATACTGCAGTTCCTCTTGAGGCTGTGGTGGTTTAGCGATGGTTTAAAGAGGCTGCAGGCGTATTTTCTGTATGACACTCCTGTGTCTGCACTTAAACAGCCATGTGAAAGGATATCAGGTACAGAAATACATCATGCCACCCCTGTATGAGTCAGAGCCTGGGTCATTGCCTGCCTGTTGAAAAGTCCAGACAGCAGTGAAGCAAGGAACATCATGGTCTAAATGCATCTAAAATGCCTGCACCTGAAAGTCATTTTTGACATACTGAGTCAATCTGACACCAAAGCAAAGAAACAAGATTAGCATGTTTTTCTTCCAGCTCTACAAACATCCTGTGAGTGGTCGGAAGAGGCACTTACGAAACATCTGTTTAAATACAGCCTAAAGCTGTGATCAATCATACTACTACACATGTATGAGTCATTGCATTACATCATGCCTGCTTCACCATCAGCTCTCCACCTGCTGATGGGCAACGGGCTGAAAAGGTGACTTACAGAGAAAATGGGGGAAAATTGGACACTTTGAAGAACCAGTTTCAAGCTTCTTCACTGCCCTCGGTGGTATAAATTTAATCCTGGTTTGAAACCAGCCGTGACCAGCTGGTGATCAATCATCACAGATCATATGGTGTGGGGTGTGAGTTAGGGCTCATGCTGAGGAGCGGGCCACAGTGTGGAGGCAGCTCCTCTGACGTGTTGTGTGTGAGGAATACTGAAGGAAGGGTTCAAGACCTATGGGTGAAATAAATCATTCAGGTCAGGTATGAATGTGGTTTACACTTTCAATCTGCCACATTATTATTATTATTATTATTATTATTATTATTATTATAATTATTATTATTATTATAAGGCACATTATCCCCATGTCCTCTTAAATGCTTGGTTTGGATTAGTCTAATGTTCCAAAGTTCTAACGTTTTGTCTCTGTGGAGCTTTTCTCTGCTGAAAATTTAAGGTCTTGTAGCACAGCATTAACGCTTTGCTCTTCTTTTGTGTCTTCGGCAGTTGGTGTGGAGTTGGAATAGGTGCTCTGAGACCTGTGTTTTATGGTGTTTTTTTTTTCTCTAAGATGGTTTCATTAAGTTCCTCTAAATTTTAGATTTGTGTTTTTAAAATGCAGTAACTGGAAGTTTTCGGTCCCAAGTGTTATGATTGTTTCTCTTGTCTTTGTTCTCCTGCATCTTGAACTCTCCTTTGTGGAAGTGGCTGTTCACGCTTAACTAAGGTCGAAATATAAATTCATAACTGTGAAAGTTATTGGCCTGGAGAAGTTGCACATTTTAGAAAGGCAAGTTTTTTTTGGCCACATTGCCGTTACACAAAGTTCTTTAATTTGTTTGTTCCTCTACAAACTGGCCTCAAAAGAGAGAAGCTTTCTGCTTGTTTACGATTTTTCAGGCCTTTTTTTCATGGCAGGTATTGAACCACCAACCCTATATCTGATGGCACATTCAACACGCTGATCAGCTGCCCCCTGAGCCCTATTCAGAAAATCATTACGAGAATGAGAAGGAATCAGCCTTCTCTCCTATGAATGAGAATTAAGCATCACAGTGAATTTGCCTGCAGACACACACAAACCTTTTCCTGAAACATCAAGCTGATTTATGTTTTATTAAGTTATAAATAGAGGAGCAATAACATCACTTTTCCTCCGATATTCTCTCTGCCAAGGCTGCACCTCCTGTATTGATCCACAGCCCTGAAGCTGCACACCTCAGTGCATTTATAAAAGCAATGTCCTGACTTTCTTGCCAAATCCTGTGCAGATAAAGTCCGCAGGTGTTGCAAAACAAACATCGCACACGGCCGCTGGTGCTGGGTGCCCAGCTGACTCGGAGAGCGGCGCTAAGATAGAGACGGACTCCAGCATGCAGAAGCCTGCTGAGTTAAGCCCTGAGTACAAAAACACGGCACAATCCACCAACTACGGGAGCCTGGGGGACACAAAGTCAAAATAGACACACGCTGATTTCAAAAACACAGTAAGACATATACAACCTATTTTCCCCTCTTTTCAAATAAATGTAAATACCTTTCAGTCAACATGGGATTTATTTTATCTGTCTGGACAAATGAACAGCAGCAGGTGCAAAAACACCAGCAATACATTGATTTATTGTAACACAAAAATACTCAGAGCTAGAGAATATGAAAACATAAATGTTGATGTTGAAAGAGAGGGTGGTGGGAAAAAATACTTAGAATGTAAGATTTGAAAAAGCACAAGGAGGGTTCAGATGTTCTCAGATTATTCTTTTCCCTCAAATCTGTAAAAATAAAAAAACTCGCCCATGAAAAATAATAAGTAAAGTTTCAATCTTTCCAGAAATTGAGAGCCCAGATGAGATACCTGCAGTGTTTATCTCTGAGCCAGAGTCAAGTACCCTGTTCAGGACTGTAAATGGCTCCAGTATCTGTGCTGAATGTAAATGTGAGTCTGTGCAAGAGGCTCATACACAAGCAGCTCTGCAGCAGCTTCTACAAACAGCCTCCACTCTGCCCTGAATGAGTAGTGAAGACACTCGGTTCATCTGTGAACCCAAATAAAGTGTAGGTGTTGGATTTTACAGTGAAATTAAACACAACACTGGACAAAGCTGCTGCTCACAGCTGAAGATGTGGCCTTCAAAATGCATCAACCTGTGGCGTTATCTCCACTGCTGCATACCACACTACACCGATGTTTATATTCCCACGCACATAGTTCAGTGTTAGGAAATAAACTCTTTTCTCACTGCAAACTTTCACAACAGCTTCTATCAATTTAGTATGACAGTGGAGGTCTATTACACAGCTACAGTCCTTGGGCGATGGCCAATGAACCATTGGTCAAATTTTCTATAAAAGAAGACAGGTGACTGTGAGGCCCAGGAGTATGAGATTAAAAGAGTTCATTTACAAAATGAATGTTAGATCTGAGGTAAGGCATCAAAGACATCTGTAAAACATGCGTAAAACCTTAATTTGAAGCCTCAGATCTCTGTGTGTGGCATCTACACTGCAAAAACTCAGTTCTCACGCAGAGAACATGTTGAGTTTGGAAGAAAAGGAGGATACAGAGCACTTTAAGATCTTGGCATTAGCACAATCAAAGTTCATAGCTAAGGAAAAACACTGTTCAAAAGTTGGAATTTAAAATGTTAAAATAAAACAGTTATTCATAGAGCTTGAAGTGAAGACACCTTGTTCAAGATTTTACTTTCAAAAATTATGAGCTAAATTGATACTGTTAAGAAAAAAAAATAGATAAATAAATGAGCAAAGTCAAATTTTCTCACTTCACAGGTAGATACTTTTACACTCAGCCAATAACAATTTATGTTCATGTGTTATACCTGGATTAGTCAGGCGTATGTATCTTAATCTAAAAGAAGAAAAAATTTAACATTAACTTCATTTGAGATTTGAGTTTTTTTGCAGTGTAGATACTTCACATTAATCTCTCGAGGCTTGACATCTTAATGTGTATTCACACCAGACAAGAATTACATCATTTGCATGTGTGTGATATAAGAAAAGCTAACATAAAGACACAGGAACTATTGGATATTGGGAATTTGCACTTTCAGTGATAACCAATCAGGAAGGAGATCCGCTGATGATGTTTGCCTGAGCAGACCAGCAGGGGTTCATTCATCTGTAAAATATCAGACACATAGATTGAACCTGTGCGTATAGCCTCTGTGAACTCTGTGACACTTACTGTTTTGATGTGAACAGGAATACAAAAAAGCAGCTTTGAGGAACGCGAACAAAGGGAAAACCTTCGTCTGTCACTTGATTCCAGCTATCTGTTTCGTGTGAATGCAACTTGGGTGTTTTCTTTTCTTCTTTTTTTTTTTTGGTAGTCCTGTCATCTAAATTTGGCACTTTTGAATTTAAGATTAAAGAAAATGCAGAACTAGTCAGAGGGCCACATGAATTCAGTTTTCTGA